>NC_090270.1:259355574-260555574 GCF_040414725.1 Anabrus simplex | reverse complement strand
TGCCCGCAGCCTGTATATGTTCACCGCGGGCGCGGCGTGCTTCAACACCACTACTCCTCCCATAGTGCGGGCGAGCGGTATCTCAGGGTACTTGAGGGGTCCGAGCGGCCTCATCTGGACACAAGCTGCAGCGGCCGGTCTGGCCATCCAACTTAATCAACCTTGAAAATATTTAATCAGCTACATGGACATTCCAGTTCAACATTACTACCTTTTTTTTGATATCCTGCAATATCTGGTGAACTTAGTAAATTTTTCATCAACCTTAAAAAAATAAAATTTTCCTTCTGAATTCAACTTCTACAAACATAAAGACATTACTTCAACAGTTACTACAAGAATTTTGAAACTGGATCAAACCAAATTTAGTAAATTTTATAAATGCTTCTGCAATTAATGTCTATATCAAGATCATAACTTAGAACTTATTTTGAAACAAAGTTTATGTTCCTCTGTGTTACCCCTTGGAGGAACTTTTGAGGGGGGAGGTCTGTACCGGGCGGTACACCTCCACGCCGCTAATTCAAACTTTGCGCCAGTTGAAACTCCCCTTCTGGAGGAAGTCTGAACTTTATTTAAGGTGTTAATTTTCAAGTTTCTCAGAAGATGTCACTACTTGGAAATTTTGAAGTTTCTGAACCGGGTCGTTTTCGACGTATTTTTGTTTTGCTTGTAGTAAGAAGTGTGAACTTTCTCTTCTAGAGGACACTACTGAAGAACTACAATAGTGCACCCTAGTGCAAGGTGGGAGAACTGTTTTTTGGAGAAATTTTTATTTCAAAAGTTTGTTTCTTGTTAAATTTCCTTCTGGTATTGTTTAAGTTGGCTGTATTCCCCTTTCTTTCCCCTTGTTTTGAATTTAGCCAATCCCGAATTTCTTTAATTAATTTACGACCAATAAGGTGTTTCTTCTTCAAATTGGATATGCTGCTTAACCCTAACCAATAAATGATTGTGGGCGGGTGTTTTCTTTCCTGAAACGCCTCGAACTTTCCGCGAGAGTATATAAACTGCTGATTTTAGGGTCTCTGCGCCACTTCTCTACCATCTTTCAGTGTGTAAAGCACATAGCAGGGGCGGGAAGCGCCTCCTTCTTCGAACAGCAGTTCAACAACCAGGTAATGGCCGTATAATAACTTCTTTTCTTGCTAGCTCAGCAGTTTAACTCTCGGGGCGGGTCCGAAGTTTTTCCATTACGTAGCCTTCCTTAAAAGGTAAAGAAACTTCTATCTATTCTCTTTTAAGCTACGTATTGGGATAGAGAGTGCTTAACCCTCTCGAGCTCCCACTCATATTGTTTTGAGGTGAACTTACTTTTTCACAACCTATTCTTCTTTAACGTAATGTAAATTGTTTTTTTTTCTAAAGTCACCTCTTTAGTATGGGATTAGCCCTTGCATTTGTGGCCTAGAGCCAGATTAGGTTTTAAACAAAATGTTTTAGGAGTGCAGATCGCCTCCTCTCAAATTGTTATTTTAGAGGTCATGTAATTAACCTTTTTTCTCACTTAATAGACCTCAGTAGGTTGGGTATTTTACCCCTGTGTATATGTCCCTAGTGGACAGCTTGAAGGTGGAATTTGGTGTGGCCTTTGACAGGCTTAAATTTTGAGAGCAAGTTGCTCTTTCTTGAAAATTTTGTTTTCTGCGCGCCTCAAGGAGGCCTTACTGTGTAATTTGGAGCAAGTGCTCCTGGGCATGAATGGGGTTTTCTGCCCCTCTGTTGAAAACTGTTTTGGGGTAAAGTTGGGCTAATTGCCCAAGAATTGTGAGTTAGGGGCTCGAAGCCCAAATCTTGTGAATACTGTACTTGTAATTTGTTACCTTGCTACTCTGTACCTGCCATTCGTGTTTTTTTCTGAATTTTGGAAAGAAAATATAACCTTGTTAAATTTTAAATTAACTTTAATTTCGTAGCTTGAGACCTGTTCACCCCCGCACCTTCTTTCACCTCTACCTACCACAAAAATACGGTAACAGTGACCATAACTTTTATCTCAGAAGTATGCCACAGGTAGATGCGATCAAATATGTTGTATTACAATGTAAAACTTTTTATCATATATACTGTATCTAACATCTGTAACGCAGAAATGTGATGTTGATAATGATTTTATTGTTGTTTTAAGGGGCGTATACGATATTGGCCTGTACATAAAAATATGATAGTGAAATACAGGCCTAAGTTATTTTCCCATTTACGACGAGTAGAATAGCCAGATTGTTATGTTTGTGCGATCACCAGGAAGTAATAATAAACAATTACCGAGCTGACCAGATAATAAAATTTCCAGATATACATGCCTACCTCTTACCCGGAGGCTGCGGGCTCAATTCCGGCCAAGTCAGGGATTTTTACCTCCATCTGAGGGCTGATTCGAGGTCCGCTCAGGCCACGTGATTACAACTAAGGAGCTATCTGACGGTGAGATAGCTAGAAAGTCAAGAATAACGGGCGAGAGGATATGACGTGATGACCACATGACACCTCGTAATCTGCAGGCCTTCGGGTTGAGCAGCGGTCGCTTGCTAGGCCATGGCCCTTCGGGGCTGTTGAGCCATGGGGTATGGTTTCGTTTGGTTGCTGGAGATTTTAACATTCGCCTGCTGCATCACATTTTATTATTATACCGGTTGGTACACCTCTACGCCGCACATTTGAATTTTCCGCCTTAAAGTGCTCCTCTACAGGAGAAACTCTGAACTTTAACAACTGTGTCAACTCATAAGTTTGCTCAGAAGATGTCACTACCGCAAATTTTGTGATTACGAAGTTGTCAGTATTGTGTGGAGTTCAACTTGTTTTGTCTTCTATTGATCAAGAAGTGTGGACATTCTCTGATATATGTCTCTACAAAAAACTATGACCATGCACCCTGGTGCGAAGTGGAAGAACTTTATTTGAAGAAATTTTGTATTCATAAGTTTGTTCTTTATTAAATTTCGTTCTTTCATTTGTGGGTTGGCAATATAAATCTTTTCTTTCCACCAGTTTTGAACTTAGCCAATCCAGAATTTCTGTAATTAATTTTTGACCAATCGTGTCTTTCTTCTTCGGTTTGGATGTGTAACTGTAAGCTACCCAATAAACGCCTGCGGGTGTGTCTCAATTATTCATGAAAGGTTTCGAATCTTCCCCGAGAGTATAAAACTGCTGATTTTCCTGTCTCTGGGCCACTCGAACAACATCTAGCCTAGTATATGGAAGTGTAGCAGGGGGCGGGTAGCGCCTCTTCCTTCGGGCAGCAGCTCTTCGCAAAGGTAATGGGCGTTTAACATCTTTATTTTCTTGCTAGCTCAGCAGTTTAACCCTCGGGGAAGGTCCGAAACCTTTCTATTATGTAACCTATCTCTTAAACATGTAAAATTTTGTAAATCTTCATATAACTTTAACTGAAAATCGGGGATAGAGGGTGCTTTACCCTCTCAAGCTCCTCTTCATTTTGAATTCGAGGTGACTACGTTTTCGTAACCGTTCTTCTACTCTTCCGTAATGTATTAAATTTATTTCTGTATACGAGTCACCTCCATAGTTTGGGAATAGCCCCTGCTTCATCGGCCTAGTGCCTCTTAGGTTTTAAGAAGTTTCGTGTAGGAGTGCAAATTTACGCCTCCATTCACTTTTGTATTTTGGGCCAATTACTTAACCTATTCTTTTTCAACGAAGGCCTAATAGGTTGGGTACAAGATACCTCTGTTTCATTGTAAGTTGTGCCTTGATGGCAATCATGTGTAAAAGTATGGTATTACCTTTATAAGCTTGAAACATTGAGAGTGGGTTAGCTCTTTTATTTGTGGTAAAAGTGCCTCAGAGAGGCTTGATATTCGAAGGTGGGAGCAAGTGCTCCATGTTATTAGGGGTTTTCTGCCCTTTGGTAAATATGTGTTTGGGAGCTGAGAGCTCAGAAAATGTAAAGTGAAGGCTTGAAGCCTAAGTTCTGTTATACCACCAAATCTTGTCGTTCCTAGACTTAAATTTTGTTACTGGTACCTTATTACTTGTTGTTATTGGTTAAAGTTGGAAATTCTATATCAAAACTGTTAAGTTTGGCTGTTTTGAAAATATAACCTTTAATGAAATTTTAATTCATTTCTCAGCTTTGTAGTTAGACCCATTCCAGCCTGCACATTCTTTCACCTCTGCATTCCACGGGTAACCCCGTAACAATTATTATTATTATTATTATTATTATTATTATTATTATTATTATTATTATTATTATTATTATTTCTCCGCAACAGTTTCAGGTTGCCTAAGGACGAAGAGTACCTGAATAATAATAATAGATATAAATGAATGGATTAGCCCTACACGGGATAGTATGGAGTTACATAAGAGTAAGCTAAAGAGTGACGCACTTCAGACAGAGGTCCGCAAGCTTCATTTTTTAAGATCATGATGGAATTATTGAGAGTGGTAATTGCGATGTTATAGATGAAATCTTTTTTTTTCAGCCGAAAGGTATTGCAAAAGTTGACAACAATTGTAGATATGGTTCCGGGAGCACCTAAGATTAAGCCGATTACAGAGCTTGTACTTTTGCTTGTAGAAGTCCGCTGCTTCTTCATAAATTCTTCTTTTTTCCCGCATGGACCTCTTCTGGCTGCTTTTCGTTGGTCTCAAATCTAATTGTTGGATCTATTATGAAACCATCAGAACAGGATGGCTTAAAAGCAATAATGTAAATACGTCGGTTGCTTCCTTTACTTGAGAGACAGTGTACTTTTTCATAGACATTATGAAGAGGTAATGACCGCACAGCGCATCTAATAAACACATCTGCGAAAGCTCCGCCAATTAAATTGTATGGTCATGTAACACGCCGACCAGAAGATTACGTAATCAAGGAGTACCTTTCCTTATAACTGGTGTCTGAAATTTGAAACGCACTCAAAACGTAAACCCTTTTCAAACGAATTTATGGATAGGTATTCGTTTTGTACTCATGTAAATAACATTGTGAGAGCTCCTAAATATATAGTAAAGTATCGGACCCTAATTCCGTCCCCGCACCCAATTTCGTCTCCCTAGGGATTTCTAGTTTGCACGGTTGGTACCTAATGTTTAGCGCGCGCACACGCGTAGCCTCATCCCGTTGGCTTGTGAGAGTTGATTGTGTGTACCATGTTTAGTTTCCGTGTACAAGGAGGATTCATTTTTCATTCAAATTAAGAGCTTCCTATTCCTAGAGTAACCACTGCCATGCGCGTAGAGGCGCGCGGCTGTGAGCTTGCAACCGGGAGATAGTAGGTTCGAATCCCACTATCGGCAGCCCTGAAAATGGTTTTCCGTGGTTTCCCATTTGCACACCAGGCAAATGCTGGTGCTGTACCTTAATTAAGGCCACGGCCGCTTCCTTCCAACTCCTAGGCCTTTCCTATCCCATCGTCGCCATAAGACCTATCTGTGTCGGTGCGACGTAAAGCCCATAGAAAAAAAGAGTAACCACTGACATGTGTATGAGACACTGGACTGCATTTCAGTCGCCTGGTGTAGTTCCTGGGGTGGTTGGCGTGTGTTACTGTAGCGGCCATTATAATAAATCAGGAAATGTTCATAATTTCCTCCACCTTCATTTTATTTTTATTTATGAAATTGATTATTATTTTCAGAAGTGTAAACGCAAGCAGTGGGATAAAGAGTCTATGAAAAAGGCTACTAAGGTAGTGTGGGACAAGATAATGGATTATAAACTAGAATAAAGCGTTTAACATCCCACGAGCAACGCTCAAAGACTATGTTAAAAAAGAATACTAGGAAAATACTTTTCATAAATGCCCTTCAAGTACTTGGAAAGTATTTGGTAAGGTTAGGAAAGAAAAATATATTACAATTAATAGTATTTTTCATACATTTGGTGGGAGACGAAACTACGAACGCATTTATGGTAGTTTAATGTTTGTAGTGTTTATGTTCATGTCAAATACTGACTACCTTGCGTTATAACAGTTTCATTGTAACTTCCCCGTAAGTGGAGAACATATTCAGTAATATATATACCAATTTCTAGCGTTGTGCATAATATTCCTGAAATTCTACAAGTCAAAACTGTTAAGGGGACGAAATATGGGCTCCCCCTACTTTATATGTCCACTCCCCTTGTGAGGCAGAAAGTTCTCTTGTAAAACGACTAGTCCTTTTTGTAAAAGTATAGTCATAGGCATTTAATGCCATCACTCAGAACCACGGATATTACAATAGCTTTCATGTCATTCCAGTCACATACAGGGTGGTTGGAAACAACGTGAACCGGGTTTATGAGCGTTAGAGGGTTGGTCATACTGAGAAATAATTTGACAGAAATAATTCCTTACCTCGCCCCGTTGTCATTTTATCACCTGCTAAAATTAGCCAATCAGATCACTTCGCGTTAAAAATTCAAATGAGCTTTGTGCGGCACTGTTGCTAAATCTACACGTGACTTAAGAACGGCTTGAGAAGAGAAATCAGATTCAAACACACGTTGTTGTGTTGTTGCTTTAGCGCGTTCCTGTCAGCTCGGAGGTTTCTATTTAAACTCATCCCCTGGCAAAGTTTTATTCTACGAGTATTGTTCTCAAACCAGTCTTAAGCTATGTACTGCGCAAAACCCATTTTAATTCGCCCGCGAAGTGATCTGATTGGTTAACTTCAGAAGCTGATAACGGTGCGAAGTATCGAATTATTTCTTTCAAATTATTTATCAGTATGGCCAACCTTTCAACGCTGATAAACCCACTGCACGTTGTTTTCGACCACCCTGTAGAAATCGAGACATCGATGGCTGCTACTTTTCCGTCGAGTTTGTATCAGTAAATAAATAAAAAGACCATATTCAACAACAGAGAACGACAGGAAAGTAATTACACACTACTGACACATCATTCCGAGTAGCTCAACTGTTATAACTTGAACATTAGCCAAATCCAGCGTGCTCTTTTTTTTTTTATCAAGCAGTAAATTTAGCTTTTATTTTAATATTATCTGCCTCTCTCTACCTACGTAATAGCAGAGAGAGCTTTGTTATAGATGGTTCGCTCAACATCAGGCAGACTAACCTGTGAGATCAAAAGTTTTTAATTTTAACCATGAATTGTTTATGTTTGAACCTGGTCGGGATTTTAATATTTCATCGTCTATTGCATTACCCGTGTGCTACTCTCTCCACATCTCGTAACACGAACGTATCAGGGGTTTTAATGAAAGCATAATTTTACAACAGCGGAATTCTATTTTTGAGATGATAAAAATAAATGAATAATAATTATTATATCTAGACACTGCTGTTAAACCTGAGTGTCTGTATGCAGCGGAAACATTGAACATGACTGGAAAAGGCGTATTTGAAGATATCCGGAAGGGAGAAAGAAATTTTCTGGGCCCAAATGTAAAAAATGGGGAGAGGAGACTCAAATCTAACAAAGAACGATATCAAAGAACACAAGGTGTGGATGAACTGAATAGAAAAAGAAGTTTACAGTTCTATGGACTTTTGTTGAAGATGGACAGTAATAGACTAACGAAGATAATCTTTCAGTTCTTCAGGAAGAAGAAGACAGAGCTGAAATTGTTTCAAGCAGTGAGGTTAGACTTAAAGATGGGGGTTCCTGAAGATTATATCATGGACATAAATCAATTTAGACAACTCGTCAAAAAGTTACGCGGTTTCCAGGAGACTGTTGAAACGCTAATGAGAAAAGGAAGGTCCTATATAGAAGAGCAGAAGAAGGTATTAGGAAAAAGGATGAAAGGATACTGGCAGAGAGTGAAGGCAGAGAAGGCTAAAAATACTGCAAAAACTGTGAAACGTGGTCCATAGACGGCCGAAACGAAAAATTAAATAATAATAATAATAATAATAATAATAATAATAATAATAATAATAATAATAATAATAATAATAATAATAATAATAATAATAACAATATTTTTACAAATTGCTTGACGTCACACTGACACAGATGGGTCTTATGGCGACGATGGGAAAGGAAAGGGTTAGGAGTAGGAAGGAAGCGGCCGTGGTCTTAATTAAGGGAAACCACGTAAAACCATCGTCAGGACTGCTGACAGTGGGGTTCGAACACATTATCTCCCGAATAGTGGATACTGGCCGCACTTAAGCCACCACAGCTATCGAGCTCGATGATGATAATATTAATAATAATAATTGTACCGGAGGTACACCAACTCCGTTCATTTAAAGTGAGCGCCTTTTAGAAGGCCATCTGTTATATGAACAGTGAACTGTCTTTCAGAATTTTCGAACTTTGTCTTCAGATGTCTCTACTGTCGACTCCGGTGAGAAGATAGACAATTAAACTTCAAAGAAATTTTTAGTTTCTAAGTTAGCAAAACTGTAATATTTGTAGATTATTTTATGTGTTCTTAGGTTACTAGCACTGTTATCCCTTCGTTGTTCAAGTAAATTTTCCACCAATAAGAATTTTGGATACTTATTAAATTAACCAATAGAAATTTTGGGTGTGTATAGGGCTTCGGCCCAGACAGTTCTGGAAACTTCATCTCCGCTATAAAAGCTGGGACCTTTTGGGCCATGTTGTCTTTCCATCGCTCCAGTCAAGAGGTTTAGAGTGTGTAGAGGAGGCAGGGGGCAAGCCTTGCCCATCTCCAGAAGGCCCACCAGCTCAAGGTAATGACAGACATCTTCTAATCATGTAACAGTTTCAGAAAGCTAAAGTGAGGGGAAGGTTTCAAACTTCTTTCTTAATGTAAAACTAAATCTTTCAATGTAAACTTTCAAACAAGTCTACAGGTTTTTTCTAACGAAGGGAATAAAGAGTGTGAACTCTCTTTTAATTTCCATTCAACTTGGTATTGGGGTGACTATGATTTCTTTAAAATGTATCTCTTCTTTTGGAATTAAAATTTTTCTCTCCATCTAGTCATGTCTGTAGAATAGACATAGCGCCATAATCCCACGTAGGGTTTTTAAGAATTTTCAAGTGTATTTCACAGGAGGACAAGTGTTCGCCTCCTTGTATTTTGGTTTAAGTCCGATAATCTTAACCTATTCTTTTGATAACTAAGGCCATGTAGAATGGGCACGTATTGCCTCTGTCAAAGTTTAACTTCATATTTAAATGTTACTTAGGCTGTCGAGCGAGTAAGACAGTGAAAGCTGTTTATATTTAATCTAATGTAAAAATTTAGATTGCGGCTCGGAGAGGCTTGATTGTAATAAGTTCTGGAGAGTAGTTAATTGTGTGGAGCAAAGACGCTCTCTTGAAATTTGTAACTTGGGAGCTTCAAGCTCATTTTGTACCTGATTGCTCTAGGGTTTTCTAATACTGCTACCAGAGCTGACAAGCTAAACCTTTATCTATCCAATTGTTATTTGGTATTGTTCATCTAAGTCAATTGAGAAAAAAAGGAAAGAAATAAAATTTCAAATTTTAGAGTTTTAAATTATACTTTGATCTTTTCTCTGACCACCCATTCATGCCCTCACCTTCTTACACCTCTATGCTCCACGTAAAGTCCGTACCAATGATAATAATAAGATTAATAATAACTTTCTCAAACCATAAATTACTCTACATTCTCAGAGATAATGAAGAAGAGCAGAAGAAGTATAAAAACTCACGTTATATACTGCCCTAAGGATCTTGACGTACCAGTACTACGGCTGTACAGCCATATGACCAACAAATATTGGAGTGTCCCTAACAATTATTGTTTAGCTAATCTTAAACAATTTCAAAGAATTTGGAGATTTATCGAACATTTTCCTTTATACATTACTCCATTCCCTAATTCATTTCCCTATAAACGAAGATTTTCCCCAGTTTTTCCTCTTGAATTCTAAAAGTATCTTCATCTGAGGAGTGTCTGCTCAAAAGGTGCTCTTTCCACTTCAAAAATTGTTTTAGTATTTTGTCCACATGCAATGCCACAAGCAATCCAGACCAGAAAGATATAATTCCTTAAAAATAGTACAATGCCCGATGATGAGTTTGCTCCATGTGCCTTTTATTACACACTGAGTGGCCGAAAGTCACGGGAAGGGGTGTCACATAGGAAATATGCGTGTTTGACCCCTGAGCGCTGCTGCTTTCTGCGGCGTAGCTGAGCAGTTAGTCGCAGACACCAGTATCTGAAGACGGCAAGACGTCGCGAGTTAACCGACTTTGAACGTGGGATGATCGTCGGCGCACGGGGTCATAGCAATGCGGAGATTACACGTGGATTCGGGTTTCCGACGTCAACATTGTCGAGGGTAGATCTTCAATATCGCAGAGAAAATGTTACCACCCGCGTAAACCGCCGCACGGGAAGACCACCGGTGTTTAACGAACGGACATTACCCCTCGCCTCCGCAGAACCATACTGGGTACTCGACAGGCTACTGTGAGTCAGTTCACCGCCCACTTGAATTTTGGGAGTGAGAAACCCTTTTCTGCCAGCACTGTAAGGAGTCGCGTGCACCGCATTGGGTTCATCAGCTGACGACCAACTTTCGCTGACACCTCGACACAGAGCCCAACGACGTGCATGGACCCGCGAACATCTGCAATGGACCATGGAACAGTGGCGGCGTGCGGTATGCTCCGGTGAATCCTCGTCCCGTTGTATCGAGCTGAAGGGCGCGTGAGAGTATGCTCATTGAAGCTATGGATCCCGCGTGTGAACAAGGTTGTGTCCAAGCAGGAGATGGCTCAGTTCTGGTCTGGGCGGCATTCTCATGCTTGCAATCAGTCCCCCATTGTCCAGCTGCAGGGAGCGCTGACAGTGCACGCTATGTGGACATTCCTTCAGACCATCAGCATCCCTTTCTGGCCCTAATTGAAATGCCACGTTTCAACAGGACAGTGCGCCATGTCACCGTTCTGTGGTGACACGCAGGTGGTTGGAGGAGTACTCCAGTGAAGTTATGACCATGGACTGGCCCTCCAGATCCCCCGATCTTAATCCAGTTGAGCATTTATGGGATGCTGTCGATGCTGGTGTAAGCTCCATGAGCACCGCACCAACTACTCAAGACCCATTGTGCATAGCAGTGCAAGATGAGTGGGTACAGATCCCTCCAGAATGATTCCAACACCTTGTTGATTCGATACCTCGCCGTATTGCTGCTCGCGGAGGAGCAACTCGTTATTAACGTCACATTATGTGACTTCCTATGAATTTTTGCCATTCAGTGTATGTTTCCTTGCGTTATTCTACAACTTTCTTAGGGTGGAAATAGAGCCTTTTGAACAGACACTCCTCATATCTTGATCCTTCTTACCTTTAAAAGATCCACTCATGCTTATTCGTCTACTAATTCATTCCACACTATTTCTCCACTGTCAGCTCAGTCAAGCAGTTCGTTTCCTTACTCCCTGGTCTTCCCAGCCCTAAGTTTGCAACATTTTGGTAACTCTACTCTTTTCCCGGAAATGACCTAGAACAGTTCGTGCTACTTCCCTTTCGATGTTTCTTCAGTTCTCTTATTAAGTAATCCTGATATGAATACCATACACTGGAACCATAATCTAATTGGGGTTTTACCCGAGACTTATATGCCCTGTACATCCTTACTGCAAACGCTAAATATTCCCATAAGGATATGAAGAGATGTGTAATCTTTATTCACAATCTCGTTAATATCATTCCCCAATGAAGATCTTTCCATATATTAACACCAAATTATTCACAGTGATTCCTTTGATCTACTTTCACCTCATAAACACAGTAATTAAAACAGAGGAGTTTTCTTCTTGGTGAAACATTTTACCTGACATTTCATCCCGTTTACGTACCATCATACCATTGTGTGTTGACCATTTAGAAACATCATCGAGGTCTTTTGGCAGTCGTTCGTAATCCTGTACCCTAACTTACTTATTACTCTATACAGTAAAACGTCATGTGTGATTCTAGTACTTTACTCACATCAAATAGGCCCTAATATTTATTTTCATGTCCCACTAACTACTTTTACTGTTTTCTGAGACGCCGAGGTGCCGGAATTTTGACCGGCAGAATTTATTTCACGTGCCAGTAAATCTACTGAGACGAGGCTGTCGTATTTGAGTACCTTAAAATACAACCGCACTGAGCCAGGATCGAACCTGCCAAGTTAGTGTCAGAAGGTCAACACCTCAACCGTCTGAGCCGCTCAGCACGGCTTTACTCATATCATTTATAGATACAAGAACATAAAGGTCCAATAATACTGCCCTGCGAATTCCCCTCGTAATTGTGACAGGATCAAATATATTCTTTGAATTATCTTTTCTAGAAATTTAGTCACCCATTTAACCACTATTTTATCTAGTTCAGTAGCCCTCATTTTCATTAACACTCTCCCATGATCTATACAACCAAAAGCCTTGGACAAGTCAATTGCGATACAGTCAATTTGACCTCCAAAATCTCAAATTCTGCTATATCTTCCGCGATCCTGCAAGTTGAGCCTGGCTGGAATAACCTTTCCAAAACCCGAACTGCTTTCCATTAGTTAGTAATTTCGTAAACGCGTCTAATGTACTGTAATAACCAATAATGCTTTCTCAGAGTTTACAGACAACACATGTCAAGCTGACTGGCATATAACTGTCCGCTTTACGTTTATCACTCTTTTTCTTCTACACTGGGCCTGTTATAGATACTCTCCATTCATTTGGGATAGCTTCTTTATGCAGACAGTAAGCATATAAATATTCCAGATACGATACTGTATCCTTTTATATATCCTAAGAAATTATATCACTCCCAGCTGCTTTTCTAGTTTTCAAAATTTGTATCTCCCTTTAAATATTTGTGTTATCATGGGTGAATTTCTATACTTTGCCAGCATTTTAAGTTGCTCTACCTGGATATTTCCCTTATATCCAACTATCTTAAAATACTACTCACTGAATACTTCTGCCTTCTGTAAGTTTCCACATATACACTCCTCTTGTCCGTTAATGAACCCTGGAATGTCCTTCCTGGAACTTACTTCTGCCTTAAAGTAGCTATTTATATCCTACTTTTTCCAGTTATATTTGTCATCATATTATACTTTGCTGAGTTCATTCGGAAGATAGTGGCTTGGAGCCCCACGTTCATCATTGTTGAAGATAGTTTTCCATGGTTTTCCATTTTTACACCAATATTAAAGCCATAGTCGCTTCCTTCCTACTCTTAACCCATTCCCATCCCATCATCGCCGTATGACTTGCCAGTGTCGGTGTGACATGAAACAAATTGAAGTAAAAAGGTCAGTACAATGGCCTTCGGTGCGCAAGGTCTCGAGTTCGGAATATTTTAGCCCCATCTCATTGATTCCTCTGGCTCGAGGACTGGGTATTTGCATCCGCCTCAGTACAAATCTCTTCATCGACATAGAACACTCTAGTTCAAACTACAACAGAAACACTATAGGGAACATATCCGTCCACATAGGATCGGTTACAGGAAGTGCATCTAGCTGTAAAACTAGACCAAATGCAAAAGTAGTGAAGGCCTGAAATTGTGACCCGTTGGGCAGAAAGGGACCGAAAGTCAAAATTTTCATTTTTGAGATTCGTGTGGTGTTAAAATTGGCATAATATACCGAGCATTTTACAAGAAGTTGTACATGCTTCTAGGTGCAATTCTTCAGGAGATATTTTGACTGTTATTAATAAGAAAATAGTATTCTGAGATGAACGCAATTACAGCTTTCACTAATTTTCCTAGCCGTTGAAACCATGTGCGCAAAAGTGGTCTAACCCTCAAAATCGATTTTTTTATATATATTTGCTGCTACCTCATGGTTGGAGCAGGAACAGGCTCAGTGACAGGATTCTAGGGCCCCTGGGCAACTGAGGAGGGTTCCTGGCCCCTAAATCCCGGTCCCGTCCTCCCACCCCCCACCCAGAACCTCACTTAATTTAGACCAGAACTGCAAACTTTCAGGTTATTTTATAACCAAGACTTACCTGATTTTTAGCCCCTGGAGGCGGAGTTTGCACCAACATTTGGTGAAATAATGGTGCAAAATTAGTGCAAATCGTTTCTGTGTATTTGTGGTGCTAATTTGGTGCAAAACGGACAATGGATGCACAGATTTAACACCAATTAAAAGTGTACCATAATTACATCACATATTTTTCACATTAATTTATACCATTTCCATACCAAAGTTGGTGCAAGAGAAGTGACATTTTACACCATACTTACCGTACACCAAAAAGGAAGTACATTAATCTGCTGCACCAAGTTCGCGCCAAAAATACACCAAAGTTTTTCCTTCACCCTTCTTTATTGTCAACACCACTACTGAACCAAATTTACTTCAAAAATGCTCCAAATTTACACCAAGGATTTGGATGTATTCATGGAATCGCCTTGGTGTCATTTTAATGCAAAATTTGTTTAATTTTCTTCGTATTTACCCCACAAATATGATGTTCAAAATTGGTATTATCCTGGTGTAAAGTTGATGTCTTTTTAGTGTTTCATTCGAAGCAAGTATTGCGGTACATTTGTGGAGTACCCTTTGTGCCAATTTGCTGCAAAATTAGTGTATATTCTTTCGCATTTACTTCAAAAATATATAGTAAAAAAATTGTATAAAATTGGTAACAACAACAACACTAACGTCATACTTCTCTACTGCACACTGACACACGCTTTACCTTGATTTGTTTTTCTCTTTTTCAACAACAAATGTTTGTATTCTTATTGACATTTAAATGTATTTACACTTACAATATTTTTAATACATTTCTTTGGTCTCTGCGCATTTTCTCCCTCTGCACCACCTTGTCGCCGGTCCTGGGCAGGAACTAATTATTAATGAATAGTTTAACATCAGAAAACCTCGTGGTGGATAAATAAACTGCCTCAAAATTCTCGCTCGTTTGCCAAGGTTGAATGGTAGAACGCAAAAATGATCTAACCTTACAAGAGATGGAACCAAATGCGTGCAGCCAGCCTTTGTGTAAATATGTCATCAGTAACCGTGATCATAAACGATTATTCTTGTGGATAAACATGTTTCAGAATAATAAGATTATTGCTTGAAAATGTACCATTCCGTCACACTCAAACTTATATATATATTTATCTCCAATGTTGTCACAAATGCCGAGATTTGTAAACAAGAAAATGGCGGCGGTAAACATTGAATCACGGTGAGGAAAGTGAAGGTACTTGTGGAAATTCCTGTAAAACGAAAAGTAATAACGTGAAGTGGCATAGAGAAATAATGAAAAAGAATATAGATAGTGGCGAGGAATACACCTCGCACAAATGTGACGTTATTCCTTATAAAGCTACCGCGTGCTCATGTCCGAGGAAGTGTTCGATCAAAAACCACTGAAGGAAGAATCCTCCTTCTGGAAAATAATTTCTTGGAAAACCCCTGTGTGTATGAATGCATGTGTGTATGTGTTTCTCTTACTTTTGTTCACTATTTGACATAATTAGGTAGGTGCAACCACATTCCAGATCCCTTCAGCCAAAACATAAAAAATTGGTAACAGAGGTAGGAATCGAACCTAGAATGTCCTAATTGTCATTCCGCTAGTACGTTTAGTATACATGCCTTTATATAAGATGATGAACCTTGCAAATAATGTCCTTTTATTAACGTTTGTAAATTATTATTATCTAACAAATTGACAGGATCCATTGTTCCGCCTTATGAGGATTCAGTATGTTGTATGCCTTAAGCAAGTTCACAAATTAGTAGTAGTACTAGTACATATTTCATTTTATCATAAACATCATCAGCTACAGATATCTTTGTTTAGGTAAAAACATTAAATGTGCAAGGAGATAATATTCACAAAATGATCTTAAAAACATACTTGACTACTTAAAATATATTGGGAAAAGATAATCGATCAATCACTACTGATCTGCATTTAGGGCAGTCTCCCAGGTGGCAGATTCCCTATCGGTTGTTTTCCTGTTGATTGGCTAAGAGGGAAGACGTGAAATAGGGTGCTTAAACACAATTACTAACAACAAACATAAAAAACTTATGTAGACTGTGACGATTTATCATAATGTTAATCTAAATACAGTAGTCTTTGTATATACTTATTATTTTCACTACTGTGATCTTGAATCTTGCTGATAAAATACTTTGAGATATGTACTTGTACCCCAATACAAAACAGATACTGCATAAGAAGTACCCTTTTTGTGTAACAAACGCAAAACCTTAATTTTCTCAGTTCGAAAAAAATGAGGGTTAGACCGTTTATGTGCACATGGCTTCAATTGAACAATGTGGCGAAGACTCGAACTTAGTTTGTTAAGAAGACCCATAGGTAGCGCGCAAGAAGTCAAAACATAGAAATGCAAATTTTACAGCCCAGACCCCAGCTCTGCTGTAAAATTTCCAGTGCCGGCTTTGGGTCCCTTTCAATGCAACGGTCACGATTAGTTAAGAAATTGTCAGAAAGAAGAAGAAAATTTAACAAAATCTACATGTAAATACGAAACTTGAACTTTCAATAAGGTTATTGTAAATTATTTCTCACTGACTGTATATAAGTAGTTATCATCTCCAAAGCTTTCAGCTTGATAGTCATGTAAATCACACCTTAGTTCGAGATTAATGCAGCATTTTAAAACTAATCAGACTGAATGAACTAACTACGCCGTGCCTGTTTTCTTTGTTAGCGAGTTGTAGCGCAGTTAAATGAGTTGTTACAGCCGTAATGCCCTTGTACATATTCATAGCCCTCTAAATGAGTTACACAGCACCGCACTGCTACAGCAATATAGCAAACTTTCCCCGGACGAGAAGGGACACGGAACTCCAAATCCATAACCAACTAGTTATTTCAAAAATAGCATATCTCCTTATAAAGCTATTTCTGTAGATCAGTGACAGAGTGCCGTCTTCCGGTTTCCTAAACTTCAGATCATTTATTTAGCGTAGGGCAAACACAGACAACAAATAAGGCAACATGGGAATATGACACATTTTCAGGATTACTATCAAAATAATATTGTTACACCGTAACAACTGTACTTATGATACATTTATTATTTCAGCAGTATATTATGGAACGAGCCTTTAATAAGACGCGAGTATGTTTTATAATTTCCATGCGGGCAGCTTCATTACCATCATAGGCAAGATGCATGCGACTATTCTTGTTCGACCATAATTAAATCTCTTTACAATTTGCAATTTACAATTTTCGTTACGTCACACTGACACAGACAGGACTTATGGCGACGATGGAACAGGGAAGAGCTAGGAGTGGGAAGGAAGCGACAGTAACCTTAATTAGGGTACAGCCTCCAGCATCTGCCTGGTGTGAAAAAGGGAAACTACGGAAAAGCACAGAGAGGTTCTAACCGACTATCTCCTGAATGCAAGCTGATAGGTAATGGATACTTGCCCGGTTGATCACGGTATAATTAATTGGATGGTGTAATTATGGTAATTATGTAATTATGGTGTAATTACAAATGAGAATCTTAACTGGGGAGAACACATTACAAATATCTGTATAAAAGTGTACGCCTCCCTTCACCCACTAAAATATCATCAAAATATGCTGCCACTAAACATGAGAATTAGGCTTATAAATACTCTTATCCTCCCTATATTTTCCCACTGTGACGTAGTACTAATTGATGCCATGAGAGAACAACTAAACCGATTACAACGTGCTATGAACTCATGTATTAGATTTACGTTCTCCTTACGCTATGATGTTCATGTTAGCCCTTATTATCGTCAACTTTGAACAATATAGAAAGCTCCACGTGGCAGTATTAATCTTTCGAGTTTAACGATAATATCCCATACTTCTTATCTTCACAACTCAATTTCTTATTCGCTTTCCACCAGCATAACCCACGCTCCTGCAGTACACTTGCTATCCCTCTCAGCAGGTCAGCAGCATTTAGCCGTTCCTTTGTTGCAAATGGAGCTAGAATATGGAATTCTCTTCACCACAACATTAGAGCTATAAAATTCTTAAATTCCTTTAAGTCGTCTTGCCATGAGCATCTCCTCGATGTGTGCCACCAGGATGAATGAATCTGGTAGAGAGAATGTGTGTGTGAATGTACGTTTACTGCGTTTATTTTGTGTCATTCTACTTTTAATTTGTAACGATATTTTTAAGATATGACTAAGAATATTTATAATGTTTGTGTTATTTTGTTTCATATTTTATTTCTAGTTTGCAATGGTAGTTTTAAGATAAGATTATGAATATTATTTTCAGATGTACACTGTTAATGAAGTGTGGTTAAGTGTAACAGACGACCACGAGTCCTTACTTCCCCACTCCAAATAAAGGCAAATATATATATATTGAGGTACTAAAACAACTTGCCGCGCTACTAACAATTTATGTACTGAGCGGGTTGGCCTTTCGGTTAGGGGCGCGCAGCTGTGAGCTTGCATCCGGGAGATAGTGGGTTCGAATCCCACTGTCGGCAGCTCTGAAAATGGTTTTCCGTGGTTTCCCATTTTCACACCAGGCAAATGCTGGGGCTGTACCTTAATTAAGGCGACGGCCGCTTCCTTCCCACTTTTAGCCCTTTCCTGACCCACCGTCGCCATAAGACCTATCTGTGTCGGTGCGGCGTAAAGCAACAAAAAAACATTGATCAAAGGATAAGTATTCAAGCTTCTTGATGCTACCACCAACGAGATCCACAGCACAGTTTACAACGTTGAGTATCATATTATTAGACATCTTCTCTTCACTCTGAGGTAAAGGCGCAATGAAGTAATATTTCTCTTACTGCGGATTTACTGGAACCTCCTTTGTATGTTCCTGTTGCAATAACAAGTAAAATATTCATGAAATTTCACTTACCAGGATGAAAAATTCTATCCCACAGGTTAAAAAAGAGCATTCAAACATATTCTCTTTAAATCTGACACTATATTATTTACAACGGTATTAAAATTACAAACAGAATGATGTTTCGAATGGATTAGGATACGCAGATATTACAAACCAGTACGCAGCAAAGAAACAACGGTCAATCACAGGTTCAATGCCGGCAGAGATTGACAGACATTTTAAGGGTGATAAAGAAAGATCCTTTCAGCATTACGTGTCGCATGACGCTGGCATGTGAAAGATCTGTAGTAACACATTCGATGTTAGCGCGAGAAAATAATTAAAGCTCAGAAATAGGGCAACCAATAGAGTTCTGGTTACTCCAGCATCTGGTAGAAGAAAACATAATGTTTAAATTGACACTTAGGCAGCCTGAATGGCAATAGATCATGGTAGCTGAGGTCATACCAATATTTTTATCATTACTATGGAATGAATAAATTATTTTAGACAATATGATTCACTTGTTGCTTGTCATAAAAAGGAATGGAAATCTGACCTAGAGTTTAAACAAAAATAATTTTAAAATGGAAAAAATAGTGAAATCCAGGTTACATTATCCTTACATCGAGTGTTTAAAGCTCTTACTTTATGTGCTGTAATGAGGCTCGTAGTTGAAGAGAATGCAACTGGTAAACTAGCTTGAGAGATTCAAGATACCGTACTGAAAAGAGCAATCGCACGCCATTTTTCATAAAATATTATCATACTCTCCCCTTCTTTCCAGTACTCTTAATTGTTTACTATTTTCGGTATGTTCTTTGCTTTATTGGTCCGACAAAGTTTGATAATGCGACTCTTCAGCTCTGCACCGAGAGCGTGTGTTTTCATAATGTATTAATTGCCTGACTTTCTTATAATTTGGCATACGTCTAGATGTTGCAACACTGCCACCCATTCATCTCTACGAACACCTAGCCGTTTTAGTTACATAGGAAATTACAATAAGCAGTCTTAAGTACAAGGGGCGATCAAAAAGTTTCCGTTCGACGGCCGTACAGTGCTGGATCGGGATGCCAATCAAGCAAAATCGCTGTGAGCGTTGAGGCACTCATCCCACCGACTCACCAGCGTGAAGATCTCCATGTTGTAAAACACCGTGTCCTGCTGCGTAACCGCCCGCTGCACATCCTCGTCCGACAGGAAGCATCGACCCTTCAAGGCCTTTTTGAGGGGACCGAAGGCGTGACAATCGCATGGGGACAAATCAGGACTATAGCGCTGGTGCTCTCCTCATCCACCGCCCGGTTGTTGTTGTCCGTAATGGATGAGGCTGGCCTGCCAGATCGACCGGCATCCTTTGTGGAAACGCGACCCACACGGAACTTGGTGCACCATTCCACAATGTTGGTTTTCGATAGACATGCTGCCCCATACAAGTCTTCCTGCTGCGTTGGATGTCCACCGGTGTTTGTCCTTCGGCAGCCAAGAAAAAATAATAGCATGTTGGTCCTGTTTGGAGGCATTTGGTAATAACGTCGCTATAGTTCACGTGGCCGCATTCAGCGAATGCACCACCGGGCTGAGTGTCTCCGAGGATTGAGGCGCTGGCCTTCTGACCCCAGCTTGGCAGGTTCGATGCTGGCTCAGTCCGGTGGTATTTGAAGGTGCTCAAATACGTCAGCATCGTGTCGGTAGATTTATTGGCACATAAAAGAACTCCTGCAGGACTAAATTCCAGCACCTCGGCGTCTCCGAAAACCGTTAAAGTAGTTAGTGAGACGTAAAGCAAAATACATTATTGTGAACGCACGTACCTCGGCAGGACATGACTGCCACACTAATCCCTTTGCCTACATGTCCGTACTTATATACCCGCATTGGAGTCGCGCTACTTTCCATGTCCGTTGCAGCAACGCCCTCAAACGGAAACTTTTTGATCACGCCTTATATTGGCAGGAAGATGGAGAATTTCCGTAATTACTTTGAGTAGGTTACCGTATATACTATTTCAGCCGCTTTGTATTTAATAGCTTCGTACTGTATATATCTAGATTTCAGAATGGATTCAGTTCCACGAACGTGTGGTTGAAGATACAAAGGATTTATTGTACGGCCTCCTTTGTTAAATGCGTATGTAATACAGTACAGACTAGATAACCTACTGTCCACTATTCGTCTCATATTAACCCTCAATACGGAACAATTCAATACCCAGAACTTCACTGAACTTGTTCGCTAGATATCCAGCTGTTATCGCTTTGTAGTTAATTACACAAGCACTCAATACTGAACCCTTGGGCCTCTATGAAGGATACCTACCTCCCTTACCTATCAGCAATTTTCATGAGATCTGTCTCTTGGGTCGTTACGGGTTCTTCGTCACTTGCTGAGGTAAAAGGTAGGGTTCAGTAATTCTAATCTATCTACTCTAATGAAAGGTCTATTCAAGAAATATTTATATTTATTAATGAAATTACGATGAAAAATATTAAAATTCAATATAATTTGCACTCAATCTTGTCCACTCGACGCCACTATAATTTACAATACAGAGGAGCAGAATACTGGTTTGAGCCTTTGACTTAACTGCCTGATAGGCATCGTTACTAGAAACCATTGTCTCAAATATTAAATGAAGAAAAGAACGTCTGGAAATCCTTAAGTTCGGCTTCCATGTGAGCCTACGTGTACCATAATAATGATTCTTCGTGATGGTCCAGCCCTCGTAACACGAACTCTGGACTCTGGGTATAATTAAGGCAGTCCAATCGGTGTGTGCCACAGAGTGGTTGTACTGCATGGACCCTTAATTGAATCGATGTGACCTGCGACTATGTCATGGACCGACATCTAAACTTCTATGTTAGTTTAAAGTCATTGTGGATGATGATCGCAGGGAAAATGATGCTACAATGGCATATGGCCTTAATCTAAGTCACTTAAGTTGATGACCCCATGACCAACCAAGTTTCTAAGCTGAAGGCTAAAGACAATTAAGTTACATCGGTTGATGACCAAAGTTTCCATTTTACTAATCCCAGCACATTTAATGATTAATCAATCAAAGTTAAATAATACAACAACAATAACGCTCACAATACTTTGTGGCAGTAAAATCCATTTACCTTCGGACATGTCATCTTAAGCGTTACGATAACATTTGAACTTTCCCAGAAAAACAAACTAAGATTTCAAGAAAGCGCCTTCAAGTTATTCACTTGGTTTTAAGTTATTTCACAAATACGGTTTCCACTGAGTTTAATAATTTAATAAATTTAAATGATTTTATGAACCTTAATTAACAACAGATTCTATCTCCGCGGACGAATGGTTTCTTTAACAAGTCCCTACTCAAATTCTGACGTAGTTATATTTTATAATTGTTATAATAGTTTATCGTCGTTAGAATCGTGCAGCTGGAAGAAAATTTACATCATTTATTTCCAGTATTATATCTTCTTTCATGACATCACACTTTAAATTTAATCTAATACTAGCAATTATTAATACGTGGATAACCCTAATAATTAAGAACAAAACAAATCTGCATAAGTAACTCAGCGTAAAATGCAAGCCAATTGCTGTGTCATATCCCACCATGACATTTCCATAAAGCTTTGTGCACCCCTCACAAATAAATCAATCACTACTACCATAATTCTATTTTGGACACCCTGAACCTGACTGACTTCGCTCATTATACTCTAACTTCGTAGTTTCAAATAGACATTACGATCTCTGTTAAACAAATTAATAGTATCTAATAACCTACAGGTTATTCCCGGATGAAAATTTCAACTAGTTCTTGCAAATTTAATGATCCATTCTAAAGAATAAAATCTCATTTTTAACACGTAACAGGCAGTACACTCCCGTTATCTCCGAGCGGCGACTCCTGATCAGCTGGCGGTAACGGACCCTACACAACCCTCGCTTGACAGCTCTTTGAAACGAAACATCTGTCCTATGACCACGCTTAACTGGTCTCACAAGAATGAAATCTTCGACTTCACAAATAGAATTAAAATACGATATCCCTGACCTAACAGATATGCACATAGATGTACTTTTAAATGTCATTCAATAATTTTACACGTCCCAAATTAACACTTACGTGGATTCTCTCACTTTTTACATCCCAAACATTACACAAATATCCTCCTTGGGCTCGCATAAAATCCCGGCATCATTTACAGGCTTCCAATCACCTGATTCGCAAATCCTATCTCAACTCATATGACAAATCTAACCTCTTGCCTTCAACTCGACGACTCTCACTGACAAGAAGAATGGAATAATACACCTTAGAATCCACGACGCATAAATTACGCACAATACTTTAATAATGAACCACAACTCATAACATGACCTCGTATTTTAAAAATTTGATTTTCACAAAAAATGACTGACAAACTTTACTGTTATTTATTTGCCAATCAAAAACAGTTTAAACGGACATATAATAGCATTCCCCTTCGTGACAAATATTCACTGATCTACATTACACAACACTACAGCGCGCTTCCACCCGACCGAAACTGAGTAACCACGGATATCTTGCACCAATTTATTTTATCAACTGAAAACTTTTACATCAAATAAAATATCTTAACTTGACATCAAAAAATATAGGCAATAAATTCACGGAAATGACGGTCAACTTTGGAAGTGATATCACTTCGTAACCCTCATTAACAACTTTTTACAACATGTTACGCGGCACTCGTGATACTTTAAAAATTTATCCTAACAGAAAATAAAACAAATGACCTTTCGTCATATTTCTGACATTCACGAAACGTATGGGTGACCAACTGCGTCATAAATACCCACCTACCTTAACTGAACGTCAGCTTCCATTTTTGGGCTCATCAGCAACCCTGAGATTTTTATTTAGCCATTTTAGTACTTCTGGCATCACATTTGCTTTTATTCACGTTTTTCTGGAAAATAAAGCATTAAAAAAAGAAATGCCCTTCACTCGGTGTCTTCGCTGAGCGCACTCGACTGATTGTATTTGTTACCCGTACGCGAATTACTTTCTTTACAACACAGTATTTACAACTTCACAAATACTACTTCGGTATCTTGACCGTCTTTTATCAGATTACTTCTGCAGTGATCAACTATCTCCACATCGGCCAAAATCTATGTTTGTTGGGCTTAAGTCTACTTCCTGGCGATCGATTTACTGAACAGTTCATCCCTCTCTCTCTCTCTAGAGCTTCAATGATACAAATTCAGGGGTTTCAAGATGGCTCCCCTCTTATTTTATGGATTCTATCCCCTCTTCAGGCTTTTTTCCTTGCCGCCAAGAAAATTTGCGTATTTTTTCCGACTTAGTGGAACTGTATTTAAAGGAGTTTTGCTGTAACCAGGTACTTGCTAACTTGCTAGCGACAGTGTTCACGAACATTTAAAATTATCTCATACCAAATTAACTGGCTAATTGACCTCATTTGATAGGCACTATATTCTGACGACTCAGCGTGGGTAAAATAGACACGCGCGTCCTTCCTGAAACATCCACAGAAATGGCTTATCAAACTCAAATCTGTCTTACTAAAGACCAATTTTCTTACAAATAATTACATGACACTCATTATACCCCGTTCATTGCTAATTCCTTTATTTAAATATACTTTTTTAATCCAAACTTTCTTCTGTATCCATCTACCTTTGACACGTGCGGATGACGTCACTTCTCATAGCGTGAGAAACACCTAGCCACCTTCTCGCCTCGTGTCGCCTCTTCGATATTAAAAATATGTTCGAGCTTCTCATTGCAATTGACATGGGGCCTCATGTGGTAACTTTAAGATTTTTAAATCCTTAGGGCACAAAGTTCATGGGTTCAATACAAACCTACCTAAGATGTGTACAGTTCTAACACTTAACACAAACTATGTTCAAAATTCTTGAAAAATGTAATAGACTTGCACTAAATCCAGCTCATGGTCTTGGTTTGTTTTAATGAACAAGCACTGTGGTACAGAGTAAGAGAAGCCCCTTTTGACAATAACCAGTTAGTGCTAAACATCACGCAAGTGAACGGAGTGAAATGTGTAAATATACTGCCCTCTGATAAAATGGACTAGATCAGGATTTAATGCAATTGCAATTCTAAGCAACTCGCGCGCATCTCCTTAGAAATAATATTGAGTTTATTGGTCAATTTGAAAGGAGATGAAAAGGGCTGCTAGTTGGGAGAGCTATCATGAGCGTGTCCGTCCCTATTCATGCCTTCACAATGTAAACACGAGTACTTTTGTCACGTTCCATACAGCTTTTAAAAGTAGGAAATGCAATATTAGGATGAAGCTGGAATTCACGATCTCAAATTGGGGTAAATACTAATTTGTAGGACGAGGAGTAAGAGACTGAAATAATATGCATATTTGTATTTATATTATTTAATTTTCTATTGCATCAATTGGAACATCCTGTAGGTGACAAATAACTATATTCTATTTCAGATATGGTGAACCTATGACACGCGGCTCTAGATGACACGCGAACAAGACTTCTGTGGCACATTACACAAAATACTAATATATTTTAATGTTTTAACATGTAATAAATTGGTCGAAAACCTAGCAACATAGTATATTTTAGCTTCACGCTTTAGTAAAGAAGTATGTCTCA
Organism: Anabrus simplex; assembly: GCF_040414725.1. Lineage (NCBI taxonomy): Eukaryota > Metazoa > Arthropoda > Insecta > Orthoptera > Tettigoniidae > Anabrus > Anabrus simplex. The sequence goes on along the minus strand of NC_090270.1, from coordinate 260,530,201 downwards.
ATTAATTCTATGGCCACATTTTTTACAAATTTTATTAGGTTAAAGCAAAAATATACCTTATTCTTAAAATTGATCTGTTTTAATGTAATTTCCAATGATGCTTGCAAAATAAAATCATGAAACATTAAGTCGAATGAATTTTTATGTAATGCAATCGTAAATGAAGTCAGATTAGGAGTTCCATGATGATCTTAAGGGAAAATAACCAATGGCATGTCGTGACACAGGCTTTGCCACGACGAGAATGATAAATAATCAGATTGACTTCCTCCGAGCGGTAATGAGGGATTGTTCAATGGGCCTGGGAGATTTGCTACGTGTGAAGAGACGAAGTCCTCTATTTCCCAAAACCTTCCTTTAATAGCAGACTGATGAGTATGTATAATTATATACAGTATTTACAATCTCCTTCCTAACTTCAAATGACGCTGGCATAGAAGACTTGGCGTGGTCGAAGTATTGAAGTGAATACCCTAAGTCCACACTTGGACCTTATTATTATTATTATCGGAGACCTGACTGACAGGGCTTCCGCCCGCACTTCTAGTTGACTTGTTCCAAAAAAGCCTCGATCAGGGTGTGTACCCCTGTTTTATACCTTCACTAACTTTCGCCTCCCTTCGAGAAGGCCATCGAAGTTTCCATCCTATGGAGAATGTCCTCAGACACACGAAAACGGAATTGCCTCTTCCGTTCACTCGCTACCCACCTTTTCTGAAGATATACTACGCACCTTTAGCAGGGTGCAGCTTATGATTCACCTACTTCGACCAAGCCTTACTTCTAATTACACAACTTGTGGCTCACAGCTTTTGGTGTGCCTTCAATTCTTAAATCTTGTAGGATTCTTAATTTACTTATATCAGCATTATAATTATGATTCCTTGGCCTTGTTGCCATTACATAGTCATTACTATTAACTTATAATTTCCCTTATAATATTAACGTATATCTCAGCGACACCATTCCTCCTACGTCCCGGTCATGGGTTCGATCCTCGGAAGAATGAGTCCTGAGCTCCAATCTGGGGCTGACACGACACCTCCCCCCTTTGGGGAAAAATGAATGCAATACCTCTGCATTCATTTTTTAATCTTACTCTTACATCCTGTTAGAGTCTCCATGCTCTTGTTCGTGGGTGCGCTGTGCCAAGTTATCTCTGATACTTGCTCTACCTGTAGTAGGGCGTTCGTGTAACTCTAATCCCGACAGCGATCCTGAGTGGCCGAGGGCCCTTTCAGCCAGTCTAGGATGCTGAAAATGGACAGTAATGTCCTCATCAGAGACCTTAGCTCTGTGGTCATTAGCGATCACATTCTGAAAAATACATAAGTTGGGACAGCGCTCTCTACTATCTTCTATGTATTTACTTAAAGATCTACACCTTCTACAGCAACCACAACAGTAACAACAGCAGCAACAAACTATTATAAGTACTGCAAACAAAATAATACCAGTTACAATTTGATATACACTTGTATACTGTTGGGTCATTTGCATTTTAAATTCCTTTTCTTTCTGCATTACCAGTGCTTCTACATCTTCAGTCTTATGACTGGCTAACCTTAGGTCGCTTATATGATTCAGTAAGCTTCCTACTGTAACCCTATTTAATTCTGGTACATCCTCTAATTTGATCTCACTGTCTAATTGTTCAACATTACTTCTGGCACTAAGTCTTTCTTTGTTGTCGTATTCACTGAACCTGCACTCTGAATTTTACTTGTGGGACTGTAAACTGTACACAAGTCTGTGAATTGTATTATTCCCACACCATTTAAACTTATATCACTGGTAATATCCTGACAAACACTGGTGACCTTAGTTTCATGAGGCGATACAAAAATATACATGTTATCATCAATAGGTATCCATAAGAGTTCATAAATTGACATCACACTTTTCTTGCAGTCTTCTGGAATAAAGCTAACACCAGTTAACAACTTGACAATACAACTACCCTTTGACATTACATTATTAATAGGAAAAATTGCCTTGCATAATCTCTGTCCATTGTCAGTCCACTTGCATTGTTTCACTTGTTCATCACTTAATTCTACATATGTCTGTCCTTCTTGATCAACTAATACATACTGTTTTTCATTAGATATATACACAAAATGGTTTGGATTACTCTTCATGGGAGAGGGGAAAGGTATACAATGGTACAAATTGTACTTTATTTTGTTAGTAAGAGGGGTGCGTAAAATATACACCAAGGTATCTCGAGTTATATATACACTCACTGATGATATTTTTAGAATCAAGTACCCATAAGTGACTTGCAAATCATATGGCAGATCATAACCCTTAGGGAAATCTCTTTGGGCCTTCTTATATGCCCTTACTAGATCATCGGGGCTTAACACTTGGACACTCACCGTGCCTGTCTGAGAACTTACAATACTATCTAATAAGATCTGATAATGCTCGTGCAATTGTATCAGAAATCCTTGCAATTCAATTAAGTGTTTATTTAATGATATTTGCATTTCTGATTGTCTAAAAGCCTCATTTATACCCGTTGTTTCATTCTGAATGAAACTCTTAAGTTGCTCAAAATTTTCACTTAGCTTGAGTTCATTTGCTGTGATGTCATACAGAGTATTATTGACAGATTGCAAAGTTGACTTTACAACTAACATTTGACTTTTTGCTACTTGTATCATGGACAATTGTTCCTGTTCTAGTTTCTTAATTTTGCCCTCGTAATACATTGCATCACTGTCATCGAGCGTACCAAATAACGTCTTTGCGATGGTACCAATTGCATTAATTAACCCACGCTTACTTCGTTTCCCGTTGCCTTCCGGTGTTTCGATCCTAGTAATTTTCCTAATTAAGTCCTTAATCCCTTGAATCCTTTGAAATTGTTGCTCTACTAACATTATCTCATGTTCGCACTTAATATGTACTTCCTTTTCTATTTGAATACAGAGGGTTTTAGTCTTCTGTAAATTTCTACGGGCTATCACAAATAGATCTGCCAAACGTGTAAGGTTAATATAAGTAACCAGTTTCCATTCTACAGTGTATAATTGTACCTCTCCTTGATAATCAAAATAGATTCCGGGTGTATTCTCGTACCGTTTCATCTTGAAATCCAATTGACTGGTGGGTATGGACACCCCTAGCAACATAACTGCGACGACCAGCATTCTCCAGGTCGTGCGGTTTGTCATCCCTTTCATTCTGCCTGGTTCGTTCACCTCCCTGCAAGGTAAACACGACTTTCACTTTCTTGTCACTCTCCCTTACACACTATACTGTTAGGTGTTGTGGAACCTACCCTCACTGTTTATCTGTATCTGAATACACACTTAATGTGACTGACTGTCTTACTATAACGTTTGTCTTCTCATAATTATGCTCTGTACTAGTCTACTAGTATACTCGTGAGCAATTTAAATAAATCTACGAATTCCTTTTCGTAACTGATATCTTCACTCTTGGGCAGCTCTAACAAAATTTTAGAGCCATCATTAGCCCTTTCAAAAATTCTCTCCTTGTTTGACGTACCTGCGTCACTTCTCCTTATCCTTACGGATAGATGAAAGACATCATTAGCAATTAAGAATTTGAATAGCGTCTGTTAAAGACTGCAGAGGATTTACCTCCAGGAATGGTTACAGAGGTTAAAGTTAAATACAGGTATGAATCTATCGAAGTGATCTTTATGGGATTGTACTCCGTACCCTTGGAGTCACATCTCACGGGACGGTTCTCAATGTGGTGAGAAAATTCCCTTCAGTGGATTCTGTTCTCACGAGAATCACACTGTTGTGGAAAATCACCGGCCTAATGGTGATATTTCCCAGGCAGGACCCGCCTCACTGGGTTCCATGCCTCACTCAGGGCGCCCGTATTGGTGCGTAAAGGACTAAATACAAGGCCATTCCCTAAGTGGAACCTTTAGTCGCCTCCTACGACAGACAGGTTCGAGTCGTGGTGTTATTCTGGCTGTGTAACTGTATGGGAAGAAGAGTACCAAAGTGTAGAGTGTTGTTTGCGTAAATCCCCGACACCACACGGGGTTATCCTCATGATAACGACCTTCAATTAGATATCATATGGATTACGTAAAACATTTATCTGTGAAATTTTTCTGTACCATGAATGAATTTCGTTTCAGTGGAACTAAGCTTGGCTTCACGCCCTTTCTGATTTTAATAATTACAAGCAGATCTCATTTATTTTACATACGACGCTACCTAATTTACTCATTTAATTTCTAGTGACAGTAAGTGAAGGCTTTTCAGAACGTGCATATAGCAAGTGTAGATAATTTTAATCCTCATTATGAACTCGAATTCTCTCCATATTCAGTTTGAACCCTGCGGTTCATTTTTGACGAGTTGATATCTGGACATACAGTCTCGTCACCTGTAGTCTTTCTGACGGGTACTTAGGACGTACTCACCATGGTACTCCCGTACCAAAATTCCTAGGTTCCTCTCTTACATAGGTTAAAATTTCTAGTACTTTCCTGATTTCGACGCGACCTGACAGAGTATTTCAACTAACTCTATCAGCGGTACACGATAATCCACAATGCCGTTGGAGTGAGGGAAGTGTAACTCACTGCGACCTAAATAGGAACCATTACCTTACATTCTTCTCTAATTAATGTACATTTTTAATCTATTCTGGTGCACGATAATTTGTCTACCACGCTTGTTTACCTGTAACGTGCAATTCACTCCCGATACCTTAGTAATCTTATAAGGACCTTGATACGGTGGAGAAAGTTTCTTTGAACGTCCCCTTCGTAGGGCATCGTTACGTAACAACACGAGATCTCCTACTTTGAATGAAACTTCATTCTTAGCCTTATCATAGTATTCCTTATCTCGTTCTTTGGTTTTAATTAACGTCTTTCTAGCTATCTCATGGCTCTCTTGCAGTTGTCTGGTTAACTGCTCCAAGACATTCTGGCATTCATTATAATTTGGTTCTGGTTTCCTTTGGAGAACACCAGGAATATTTGCCTTTCGCCCAAATATTAACTCAAATGGTGTATAACCTGTGCTAGTGTGCTTGGTCGTGTTATACACAAACATTGCCATAGGAAGATAACTATCCCAGTCATCTTGTGAACTGCATACATAATGTCTTAAATATTCTGAGAGCACCCTATGAGAGCGTTCCAAACTACCATTAGATTGCGGTCGAAATGCCGCTGTATGGACCTTCTTGATTCGCAATATTCTACATAACTTCTTAAAAACATCTGACATAAAATTTGCACCTTGATCTGTCAGTATAATATTTGGTATACCGAATATACTAATTACTCTATTAATCAGAGTTCGTGCTATGGTTTCTGCACTTTGGTCCGGCATAGCACTCGCAATTAAATACTTAGACAGCTGGTCTTGACAGGTGAGTATGTACCTGTTTCCTGCTTCCGTTACATTTAAAGGTCCTACCACATCTAGTGCTATTTTCTCAAAGACTGCCCTCGGAGTATCTGTGATCTCCATTTTTGCCCTTACTTCAGGCCCGGTAATCTTATTCTTTTGACACGAGGGGCATGAGCGTATATACCTTTCTACATCCTTTTGCATCCCTTCCCATTGATAGTGGTCCTTTATCCTGGCATACGTTCTGGATATGCCCTGATGGCCTGATACTAATGACTCATGACATTCCTTAATAATCTCTAATTTATCTTGTTCTGTCAGCTCCGGGCTAGTGTTCCTAGCCTCGTCGGTTACATCCTCCCTATCACTACTACCTTCTTCGCTTCCACTCTCAGGCTCTGTCACCTCTGCCGTGGCGTCCTCGGATTCAGAGCTGAGTCTCCGTGGTTGCACATTTTTATCTGAGCTAACAGGTCCTCCTAAGTTGTCATTAGCCTCACACTCCTCATTACTAGTCTCTTGGTTATTATCACTAGATTTAACTACTCGCACTTTTTGATCAGGCTCTTCGTTTCTAACTGGAATTCTACTTAAGGCATCTGCGTTGCAGTTACGTTTGCCTTCCTTGTACACTATCTCAAAGTCGTACTCTGCTAATTTCAATCGGAATTTAATTAATCTAGAAGATGGGTCTTGGACATTAAATACCCATTTCAAAGGCTTATGATCTGTTACTACCGTAAAATGCCTGCCGAACAAATACGGCCTAAAATACTTCACACTCCAAACAATTGCTAGTAATTCTTTCTCTGTCACAGAATAATTTCTTTCGGCCTTATTTAAAGTCCTGCTAGCGTAAGCTATCGGCAAATCCTTACCTATCTGTCCTTGTGACAGCACTGCTCCTAAGGCCTCATTACTAGCGTCTGTGGTCAATATGAAAGGTTTCTCAAAGTCTGGGTACTGCAATATCGGTTTCTCTGTTAACTTTTTCTTTAAGATCTGGAATGCCTGCTCTTGCTTATCCGTCCATTCGTACGGTACTTCCTTCTTAAGCAGCTCGTACAGTGGTTTCGCTATCTTACTATAGTTCGGAATAAACCTACGATGATAGCCTGACAAGCCTAGAAATCCTTTCAGCTGTTTCGTAGTGGTAGGCTGAGGATATTCTCTTACTGCTTGAACCTTTCGATCATCAGGTTGAACACCGCCCTTAGTAATTACATGTCCTAAGAAAGCTACCTCCGTTCTTAGAAATTCGCATTTATCTGGACCTAATTTGAGATTTACCTCTCTCAATCTCTGAAAAACATCACGTAATCTCTGATTATGTTCCTCTACAGAGCTAGCATACACAATCAAATCATCCATATACGCCAAACATTTAATGCCTTCTAAGCCTGCTAGTGCCGTTTTCATCAAACGCGTAAAAGTTGCTGGCGCGTCTCGAAGTCCCATAGCTAATCTCTTGTATTCATAGTGCCTTCCCAAGGCAGAAAATGCTGTCTTTTCTCTGTCCTCAGGCTTCAGCAATACCTGATGGTATCCACTGGCCAGATCCATAGTGGAAAAATACTTCGCTTTTCCTAGGGCATCTAATATTTCAGAAATTAATGGAATAGGATACGTAGTTCCTATGGTGACGTCGTTCAAAAGTCTGTAGTCCACTACGACCCTCCACTTCTGCTTACCAGAAGCATCTAATTTCTTTGGGACTAAAAGGATGGGACTAGACCATGGGGAAGTCGAAGGAGTAATAATATCATCCTGTAACATCTGATTTATCTGACGACCTATCTCTTCTTTCTGAGCCTCGGGTAACCTATATTGCCTCACATGAATTGGAGGTTGATCTACGCGTGTGGGGATAGCATGTTGAAGTATATTCGTATGCGTTAATTTATCCCCTTCTAAGTGAAAAATATCCTGATAAGCCGTGCAGATAGCGTAAATTTTCTCCCTGTCTTGGGGAGCTAAGTGATCTACTCTAAGCAGCTCCCGTATTCGCTGCGTTCGAGATTTACCTTCCTGATTATGATTATTATTATCATTCCTCTGCGCGATCGGCCTCTTGGCCTGACTATCGCCCTTTACAGCTATGGTTTCTTCAACCTTGTGTACCTCCGCTGTATTTTCGCTTTCTACATCCAGTAACTTAACTACTGGGCTTTTTAATCGCCACTCCCTGTCAGTAGTGTTCAACATACTAACGAGTGCGACATAATCCTTGGCTTTCGTTAAACACTCAGCTAGGTATACACCTGGCTTTACTTCCTGCCGCTCTATCAAGCCTTCGGCTGACGGTTTGTCTACTTCTATGGCTACGATTTTCTCCACTCTTGGTTCGAGCACCACCCACATATCCTCTTTCGCCCCTAGTGGGTATCTTTTTCCTGCTATCACAGCATAGCCTTCCTTATAATTTAAGACGCTGTCTCTTAACACGTCCTTTCCAATTATACCGTCTTGTTTCAAATTAAAGTCGTTGTCCACTACATGGAAGTCTGGACATCTACCACCAACGGGAATTCGAACTTTTCCTTTGGTTTGCTTCGAACCTTTCGTTATGCCTCTTAACTTCAGAATTTCCTTGCGGTTAACCCAAGCACCGTAAGGAACACTACCTTCCTTAATAAGAGAGACATCACTTCCTGTGTCGATTAAAAATCTTAAGGCATCCTTACGCCCGGTTACCGTTATTAATACGGTACCCTCTTCATGCTGTCCGACCTTACTGGGACTGATGGTCTTATGGGAGATCTCAAGCGTCCCTGACTTGTCTCCCTTATCTAGTTTAAAGCCTCTCTCTCGGTTTTAAACCAGCATTCTTTAGCTGAATGCGACCATCGCCTACAAATTCTACATCGCGTCTTTTCGCGTGTCCTATCACGGGAATTATTATTATTATTACCGTTACAACTCTGAACATTCCTAGTCTGTCTTCTAGGCAAGAACTCTGTTCTACCTTTGGGCTCGCTATCGCATCTGGTGCGACACTGCCACTGTAGGTGGCCAACCTTGCCGCAAGCGTAACAACGCCTGAATTCCGGCTTCGAATTTCTACGTGGGCACTCTGCCTTTTTGTGCCCTCTTTCATTACACTTAAAGCATTTCGGTCCCACCTTATTCGCGCTCTGTTGGTAACCAGAGGTGCGCACTATGTTCACCTCGTTACCGGTCTTACCGGTCTCTCTATTTCTGTTTTGGTTAGCTAATTTCTTTCTACACTGCCGTGCCCAATGGCCTGGCTTTCCGCAATAATTACATTTTATCTCTCCTGCGGCGTTTCTTCGAGGAGTAAGGGATTCCTTTGTCTTAGAACTCTGATTCTTCTGCTTACAATCTCTAGCTATATGTCCCTCCTTATTACAATTAAAGCATATTAGCAGCACCTTGTTATAATGGGGAGATTTACTAGGTTTTTGCGCCCCTTGCGTGGCCTTGCCTTGCCACCGACCCTTCGTGTAGCTTACCGGCTGGGTGTGCGCGCCTTCTTTTCTAGAAGCCGTACTATTCCTGAGGAGTGCCTCTCTCTCCTTCTGGGAATTAATCATGGCTTCTTCTTGTCTAGCAATAGCTACAGCCGCCTCAAAAGTTTGAGGGCTACGATCCTGTAGCTTACACTGTATTCGCGCTGTATGAATCCCCTGAGTGAAAGCCGCTATCGCGATTTTCACTAGCATTCTGCGCTGTCCTGTACGATATTCTATTGGTTCATTCTCCAGGATAGCGTTTCGAAACATCAACGCCATTTCTTCAATTCTATGGGCCCACTCGGCCACGGTTTCTTTCGGTCCCTGGCTTTTTTGGAACAATTGACACAAATACAAGTCAAAAGTGCCCTGTTTTCCATAATATTCCCAGAGAGCTTCCTTAGCTCTTTCCCAGTTGATTATATCACCTCTAGATAAGAACTTTTCGCGAGCAGAACCTGTAATCTTTGTCAAAATATATTTAAAGAATAACGGTTGGTCCCTATCCTTGATCATACTCTGTGCGGCATCTACATTAGCAATAAACTCACGTAATTGCTCTGGTTTAGCACCACTAAATTCATGACCTATTAACCGGTATCCTTCAGTAACAGACACGTATAAATGTCCATCCTGTGCATCCCCCGCACTATCATAGTCAGAAACATTATCTGGCACATCATTGGGTACATTGGAATCTGCCATATTTACAACACTTGTGGGTACTTACCACTGCCCGAATATCTGCTGTCTTCTCTCGGTGTCTCGGCGTTGAGCTCCTCCAGGTGCCTCCTGCTGCTCTCCTGTCCTGATGTCCGCTTCCTTCTGCGTAGGCTGGAACGGTAGGCCTCTCGTCTGCTGCTCTGGACCGGATCTGCGAATCTTCTTGCTTGAGCTAGCCTCTTCTGCGTGGCTCTTAAAAATCTGTCTCTTCACTGAGGCGGAATCGAACCCAGTACCCCGCAGCTGCACACCAGTTTAGATTTTCCTGTCGTGACACAGGCTTTGCCACGACGAGAATGATAAATAATCAGATTGACTTCCTCCGAGCGGTAATGAGGGATTGTTCAATGGGCCTGGGAGATTTGCTACGTGTGAAGAGACGAAGTCCTCTATTTCCCAAAACCTTCCTTTAATAGCAGACTGATGAGTATGTATAATTATATACAGTATTTACAATCTCCTTCCTAACTTCAAATGACGCTGACATAGAAGACTTGGCGTGGTCGAAGTATTGAAGTGAATACCCTAAGTCCACACTTGGACCTTATTATTATCGGAGACCTGACTGACAGGGCTTCCGCCCGCACTTCTAGTTGACTTGTTCCAAAAAAGCCTCGATCAGGGTGTGTACCCCTGTTTTATACCTTCACTAACTTTCGCCTCCCTTCGAGAAGGCCATCGAAGTTTCCATCCTATGGAGAATGTCCTCAGACACACGAAAACGGAATTGCCTCTTCCGTTCACTCGCTACCCACCTTTTCTGAAGATATACTACGCACCTTTAGCAGGGTGCAGCTTATGATTCACCTACTTCGACCAAGCCTTACTTCTAATTACACAACTTGTGGCTCACAGCTTTTGGTGTGCCTTCAATTCTTAAATCTTGTAGGATTCTTAATTTACTTATATCAGCATTATAATTATGATTCCTTGGCCTTGTTGCCATTACATAGTCATTACTATTAACTTATAATTTCCCTTATAATATTAACGTATATCTCAGCGACACCATTCCTCCTACGTCCCGGTCATGGGTTCGATCCTCGGAAGAATGAGTCCTGAGCTCCAATCTGGGGCTGACACGACAGGCACACTAGGCAGTAAAAAGAAATAAACAAGACCTTAATTGACACACAAGTCGGTAAAGGTTTGCCATCCTTTTTCTATTCTATTCACCCCATTGTGGCACTGGGCTCATCAGTCGGATTGTCACACATCTCCAAGACACTGGCGGATAGTGCACCGTTGAGAGTCCTATCCTATTCTATTGAAAAAATGTATTCACCATCCTGACGGGGTGGAGAGGGCCACTTAAAATTGAACTTTCTCCCTATGCCCAGCTGAGATACAATTATTTCAAGCCTCCTTTTCAGTCATATGCGATGACCAGTGCACTAGGTCACCATTCCCAAACTGTGGTCCGCGGACAGTTCGATGGGGAGGGTGCGACGATAATCCAAGGGGTCCGCAATAATAATGTAAGTTGTAGGTATTTAAAGAGTGATATTTTATTGTACACATACAATTCATATGTCACTATTCTAAATATAGGAACTATGACTTCACTGTTGTATAACTTACATACAGTATATGGAATTCTTGGTCGATAAATGGTACATTGTTACTGTGGACATGACCGATACAGAAATACCATTCTTTTCAAATTCTGAGCAATGTACAGACAAAACTCCTATTATATATATATATATATATATCTAGAGAGAGAGAGAGATTATTATTATTATTATTATTATTATTATTATTATTATTATTATTATTATTATTATTATTATTATTTAGTTTGCTATTGTTTCTACATTCCTGAACCAGAAAGGACCATCGCAGCACCACTGATCTTGTAAATAACATATTTAACGGTATTCACAAATACTGGCCAGCACTGAAAACTAATGATCATAAATCACGATTCTAGAACGAGGTTCTTAATACACATTAATTATGAAATTCTTGAATTATTTTTAGGGGTGAAACTTTGAAAACATACGTCTCTTACGCTACCAGCCGAGACCTGAAGTGAACCTTGAGCCTCCCCTGCCCTAACACAAGAATGATGGGAAAAAGAAAGTGAAAAATTAATCTGTGCTGGAAGTTTTCATTTTCGTATACTCTTGAGCATTATCGAATTCTCTATGCTGTCGTATATCAAAGATACTGAACCTCACAACCATTATTCAAATGAAGACCTATTCGAGTTAAGAACGATGAATTGCTTGTCTCATTTAACAATGTTCCTCCACTTTTCATCGTCTTTCCACCCTTGGCAAATGTTTCCAGAATCATGGTTCATTTTCTCATTATATTACATTGGAGCGGAAAAGTTTAAATTAACTTGTGCAGATTAAATTTTCTGCCCTCTCAGCTTGTGGGTTTCTACTCTCTGTCCTCTTCCTATTACAGTCTAGTGTTTTTTTTTGTTTGTTTTTTTTTGTGATTTTAAACTTCAAGTCAGCCTATTCCTGTGTTGTGCATGTAAACATATTTAGGGCGGAACCAACACCTTTGGCGGGTCCAAAAATGTCAATTTTCTGTTTATTTTTCATGTCTTATGAAATATCCTCTTTGAATCAGTTTTGGAATGTAGTCGATATCCATAATATTTCCCATGTTATGACATGAAGTGTCTAGGGCCATCACTCACGTTAGCCTTTTTAATAAGAATATTTTCAACACTTGTGCAAGTCTGATACTAATTTTCCACAAAACGTGTTTTCCCAACTGTTTTCCCTGATAACTCCCGGAGTTTTCAAGATGCTCAGTTTAAATTTTGTACTCTTCCGCAGTGCGTAGAGAACAACCCATAGTAGAACTGAAGCTCTATCTTTTAAAGTTTAAATTTAAAAATAAAATTATTTTAGTGGAAATTTGAACAATTTTTTGGTGCTATTAGTTTTATCCGCGAGGTTAATGTCTTGGCGGATACAAACTGTATGGCAGTGCGGATAGTTCGCTAATAATTTATAACAAATTACGTTTATTGATTTTTCACTCAGGTATACTCTTGTTTTTGCTTGTGGTCAGGCGACCCTTGACATTGGTATGGAAGAATAGTGATATAAAGAGGCTTGAGACAATAAAGCCGTAAATCTGACCTAACACTAATTGACTCCTGCTCGCAAATAATGGAAGGAAGGAAGGGACAAAGGTCAATACGTTGGTAGTTGTCGCAAAAGAAAATACCTCATAAACCTGTGACTGTAGGTGTTCTGGTGCCAGCTGTCAGGACTATTGTATTATGTTGACAGATCTGTCCGTTGCAATATCGTGGATGTAATATACTGTACTTAAATATTTAAATTATCTGCATATAAACATTTTGCGGATGCGGATAACCATTCGAGTATGCGGATGCGGATGAAGGAAGTGTGGATACGGAGCGTATGCGGATATTATTTTTATATCCGCGCAGGGCTCTAATTATCAGCAGCTCATGGAAGAGCCGATATCATAGATCAGAAGAGAGACAACTGTTTGGCTGCTTGTAGTGTCAAGGAAAGTGACTAACTAACAGAGAGTTGTTAACGGCGAAACTGAGATAGAAGAAGGTTAGGACTAGGAAGGTGATAGACGCTGCCTTAACAAAAATTCCCACCCCACTTTTCGCTGATGCAAAAATAGGAAAGCATGGAATATCATCTTTCGGGCTGCCAACAGTGGGGTTTAAACCCACTGTCTACCGAAGGGAATATTTCACCAACACAACCTGAATGTTCAACTCGCTCAATGTTATGGACAGCCTGGTTTGGAGAAATTGTGATAAAACTCAGATAAAATTTAATCTAGGCAGACAGTTTTGTTATCGTAAGGCTTGGAATCGTGACTGCATCTTCTATAGTTAGATAAAATGGCTTCATGAATACATCGACAACATTGTTCTGTTAGAAAGAAGTCAGCTCCCGGACGAAATTATCTGCTGGTCTGCTTTTAGACCAAATTTGTTTTACGGGATTGAAAGCTGGGTGGGATCCCGATATCTTTCTCATAAATCAGAAGTAACATACATGAAAGTAGTGAGAATGATCGCAAGTATAAACAGGTGGAAACAATGACAGGAGGGTACACGAAATGAGAAGATAAAGGGTAAGTTATGTATGAACTCGATTCCTGAAGTTGTACGCATAAACCGGTTCGGTCGTGGGATCATGTGAGGAGAATGGAGGAGGATAGCTTACCTAGGAGAGTAATGGAATCGGTCATGGATGGTAAGATAAGTAGAGGGAGACCAAGACGACGATGGTTAGTCGGTTTCTAATGATTTAAAGATAAGGCGTACCGAACTAAACGAGATCACAGGTATAATTTCAAACAGAAAAGTGTGTCGGCGTTTAGTAAATTCACAGAGGCTTGCAGACTGAGTGCTGTAAGGCATAACGATCTATAATGAAGATGTATACATCGAGCACGGGAAGACACTCATAGTACACAGTGCACTGCACACGGTAGAACAACAAGCACACGTGCATTGTGTAAATGTAAAGTTAATACTTCGCCATGACCCATCGCATAGTATACAGTAAGTAGGTTTGACGATATCTCACTACTCCATGACGTGCAATGTATGCATCTGCTATTATCAGCTCTTTGCCATCACGGGCATCTGAGGTAGGGGTGTGCAGATGATGGCAGTGTAATTACATACCTGTCACGAGATACGTCTACAGCAGCTGCTGACTTGTTCTTTACATTACTTGCTGTGCCTCTTGGCTTGAGTATCAAGTACTGTTATCATTCACATTTTATTCATAAGTAAAATCTGTATGTACAGTAAAACTTTCCCAACGTGGAATCGCAAGGGATAAAAAATGTTCCGAATGAGATGAGTTTCCGCATTACACAAAACATCGTTCTTTTTTTGTGGTTTATTTTTGTTTTTGCCTGAAACCAGTAAACAGTAATTTTAAACATTACTTAGAGCTACGCATGACGCTCGCCTATCCAGATTGATGTACGTAGTACTTAGTACGCTGATTCGTTGATGATTATTATTATTATTGCGCCTTATTGTTACATAGAGAATGATACAGTGTGTCATTTTGGCACTATCTTAAGACCATATTATATTATTTCAAAACACTGGAGATTCGCTCCTTAAACTTATTTCCATCATTAAACTCTATGCATTACTTCACAACACTAAGCTTTCTTCCACAGATCAAACACAGAATCTTGTTTCCTCTTCTTTCTAATCGCGTCTTTCTGAATGCAGTCCTGAGCTGAGTGGAAGAGTTAGATGTAATGGCAAATCGCTTTACAGCGCTGTGGAGTTGTTCGTGAGTTCGGATATTGTGTTGATCTTCATCTTCTTGCTCGTCTCTTTCTTCTTCCGTCTTCTCCACATTGTCAGCCTTTCTCACTGCTAGAAAGGCTGTAGCTGATTCAAAAATGTGGTGTGTCGTAAGTTCTTGTTTGACACAAGTTGGATATTGCCGAAGTGTTTTCAAGCACCGCATTCGTTCCACCATCCGTATTATCACCGTTTCCAAACACGTGCACCAGTTTGTGCAAACAATGACATTGATAATACCAGCACCAGAAATTCACAAACGTTGTACGAAAGACTACATCAGTTCCTAATATTTTCCACAATCTACAAGTAGATTTTAAAGAAGTCTTTCATTTTCTGTTTCTGATTCCGCGCTGAGAAGATTCCGCATTATACAAAAATAGGAACATTCAACGCCGAAAGCTTCGCCGGAACTGAAAAAATATTCCGTAGTGGACAAGTTTCCGCTTTGAGCCCCTCTTACCGTATATATACAAAATAAGAGTTTTGTTTGTACATTGCTGAGAATTTTAAAAAATGGTATTTCTGCATCTGTTGTGTCCACAGTAAGAAGGAAATGCAGTTTTTAATTATTCGTTATCTCTGTCTGTCTGTCTGTCTGTCTGTCTGTCTGTCTGTCTGTCTGTCTGTCTGTCTGTCTGTCTGTCTGTCTGTCTGTCTGTCTGTCTGTCTGTCTGTCTGTCTAGTTGACAGAATTTATTTTTATTATCTTACAAGTTGCTTTACATCGCACCGACATAGATAGGTCATATTGCGACGATGGGAAAGGAAATCGGGTAGGAGTGGACTTTACCTCTTGGTAAAACTTGCAACCTGCCTTTTCATCCTGTTAATAATCATGGTGATTGTTCTTGTGATTGTTTTAAAATAGCTGCATATCCTCTCGGTCATTAGCCACTATTGATCAGGAAGATAATAAAGATGACGGTCGAAACGATCACTCGAAGAATGAGGGAAAAGAGAGATGGTTGCCCTAATATCAAACATTATATTGACTCACTATTGTTAGCTGAGGTGTTCCAGGACTTCACCGCCTCATTTACACAAACAGTAACCCGTCGGTGAAGGGTACGACGGTTAGTCGTGAATAACCCTAAAGTGCAGTGCCGTATTCTCAGACTTTATATACTTATTTTCATTAAATTATTTTACCGAGCAAGCTGACCGTGCAGTTAAGGTCGTGCAGCTGTGAGCTTGCACTGGGGAGATAGTGGAGTCGAACTCCTTTGCCGGCAGCACTGAAGATGGTTTTCCATTTTTTCCCATTTTCACACCAGACAAATGCTTAGGCTGTACCTTAATTAAAGCCACGGTCACTTCTTTCCCACTCCTAGCCCTTTCCTGTCCATCCTTGCCATAAAACCTATCTGTGTCGGTGCGACGTAAGGTAAATTGTAATAAGAAAGGAAAAGAGTAGAAATATTTAAGCAAAACCAAGAAACTCACCAACAATTCTGTGGTGTAGAGTATTTTACTGTACGGAGCAGAACCATTGGCCAATCAACGAATAATATGCAAAGAAATGAAATGGCGTATGGGTTTTAGTGCCGGAAGTGTCCGAAGACAAGTTCGGCTCGCCAGATGCAGATCATTTGACTTGACGCCCGTAGTCGGCCTGCGCTTCGTGATGAGGATGAAGTGATGATGAAGACGACACATACACCCAGCAACCGCGCCAGAAGAATTAACCAATTATGGTTAAAATTTCCGACCCTACCGGGAATGGAACCCGGGACGCCTGTGACCAAAGACCAGCACGCTAACCATTTATCCATGGATCCGGACATACGCAAATAAATTATTAGCCACAGAGATGTACTTTTGGACGAGAGCAGTTAAAAAGTCAAAATTGGATAAAGTAAGAAACACTGTCAGGGTTATCACGGGGACAGAAAAGAATGTATTTAATGTGATTGAAGAAAGAAGTAAAATGATTTAGACATGTGCTGAAAATGACAGAATACCTAAGATGATACTAAACTGGGAAAATGGGAAGTAATGCGTACAAGAAACGGGAAAACGTAGATGGAGGAGCATGGACAGGAAGAGGTTTAAGCGAGGAAGATGCACAAGAACAAAAATTGAGGAGAAAAAAGGTATATGGACATATGGGTTGAAGGAAAACTACTGTGATATATAAAATTATTTATAAAATATATAAAAATAACTCGTACAAACCTGGATAAAATCAATGAAACCCGGAGGAATATATGGGATTAGATGCAAGTGATTTGGGAAAATATTCACTATGTTTTTAGGGCAACCATTTAGGTTCTAAGTAGCATTTCATGGTATTCAAACTTGGTCTTAACTTTTGACCGGTGCTGTATCCGGTGCATGCTGTGAGTCTGTTTAAAGTAAGGCGGTGCTCTATATTCACGTATAAAAGTAAAGAAGCAGAAGTTGAGCATTAACGTATGCATCACAAGGTAATGGTAAAACCTTTGAAAAGGCACGAAAAACCAAACCAGTCCCCATGGCACAAGCCCGAGGGGTCTTGGCCTACCAAGCGACCGCTATTCAGACCGAAGGCTTGCAGATTACGAGATGCCGTACGGTCGGCACGACGAATCTTCTCGTCTGCTATTCTTGGCTTTCTAGAGCTAGATCGCTATCTCGCCATCAAAAAGTTACCATTTGCATCCGGGATATAGTGGGTTTGAGCCCCACTGTCGCCAGCCCTGAAGATGGTTTAGCGTGGTTTCCCATTTTCACACCAGGCTGTACCATAATTAGGGCCAAGGCCGATTCGTTCCCACTCCTAGACCTTTCCAATCCCATCGTCGCCATAAGAATACTTTAGATAGTAGGTTATTAGACTGATTCGAAACGTTAAAAAAACACGTGTATTCATTTGCCACTGTAATTGGGATTAGAAATCCTGTAGTACGCAGTAAATAAAAACACAAATCAGACCTAACTGTGTCGGTGACGTAAAGCAATTTTTTTAAGTTACCACTTGTACCGTATGTTCTATTGGTTGACCCTCTGTTTGTTCAATATCGCCAACAGACAATTTTCGATCATCTGTATGTATTTTAACCATGGGACTTCTTCATTTTCGCGATGTTTTGTGTATTTTTGAAGGTAAGGTATAGTATAGACTCCATAAACCCGCCCTCCAACATACGCGACGCGACGCGCGCTGTGTTTCTTCCTGTTGCCTTATACCTACACGTATGCTGTAGAACTTCATAATGGGCACAGTATCAGTTATAGTTAGTCATAATGCCAGAATTCAATTTTTAAGTGAAGTTACTAAGTACCGAACAAAATCTTTAAACAACTCAGGAATTGGAAAATGCTGGATTTCTTAAACAACTAGCACTACAGCGTGAAGCAAATATTATGCGATCTCCAGTTCAAGTGGGTGAAAAACAGGAAAATAACGAAGAAATCGACGCATGAAGATTTGGAAAATTAGACGTTTTTTACAAGTTGTCATACGTTGCACCGACACAGATAGGTCTTATCGCGACGATGGAATAAAAAAGGGCTAGGAGTGGGAAGGAAGATGCCATGGTCTTAATTAAAGTACAGTTCCGGTATTTGCCTAGGATGAGAATGGGAAACCACAGAAAATCGTCTTCTGTGCTGCCGACAATGGGGTTCGAACCAACAATCTCCTGCATGCTAAGTTGACAGCTAAGTGACCCTCACAACGTGACAACTCGCTCGGTTTCTTTGAATCTCTTGGTTTGGAAGGCAGTTTCGATGCCTGTCTGCCAAAAAAAAATCTAAAAAGCGTAAACGGACACTATCAGCAAGGTGTCGTCTTTAAAAGTGACAGAGTTAAATTGTTACTAGTTTTAATGATTTATTGTTGAGATGAAAGAGTTTAAATGATTCTAAATGCTGTAGGGCATTGTCACTGATGGTAAATTTTACTTCATTTTTATCATGTGTATGACTAATTTCGTATTAATCGTGCTTTCGTTCATCCGTCAGGTGGCTGCCACCCATTGACATGGATAATAGGGAGTTAATTGTATTCTCATAAATCAGTACAAGCTGTTTAGATACAAGCAGTTTAATTTAATTTCGTGTGGCTATTTCTAGCCGAGTGCAGCCCTTGTAAGGCAGACACTCCGATGAGGGTGGGCAGCATCTGCCATGTGTAGGTAACTGCGTGTTATTGTGATGGAGGATAGTGTTATGTGTGGTGTGTGAGTTGCAGGGATGTTGAGGACAGCACAAACACCCAGCTCCCGGACGATTGGAATTAACCAATTAAGATTAAAATCCCCGACCCGGCCGGGAATCGAACCCGGGACCCTCTGAACCGAAGGCCAGTACGCTGACCATTCAGCCAACGAGTCGGACGATACAAGCAGTAACATCATGTGAGGAAACTTAGACTGCGGATGCTGTGACATCCTTTCAGCCCCATCCCTAAAACAGAATTCAAGTTGTATCAGTCTTAAAGGCATTAGCTCGCTAAGGGAGCAGCATTAACCGGAACACTTTGTAAGCCTTAACGGACCACCAAACCACCAACCGTCTACCAGAAAACCCACCTTCAAAACTTGCAATTCATTCATTCTGCTTAGTACTGGTTGACCGGGGCGAGTATTCGAACAACTTACCGTTTAAGAGAAATGAAATGCCTCATTTTAACTACAAAATATTGTGTTTTCTCTTTTGAGGCAGGAAAGATCTACGGGTTGAGTGGCTCAGAATGTTGAGGTACTGACCTTCTGACCCCAACTTGGCAGGTTCGATCCTGGCTCAGTTCGGTGGTATTTGAAGGTAACCAAATACGTCAGCTTTACATCGGTAGATTTATTAGCACGTTAACGAGCTCCTGCAGGACAAAGTTCCAGCACCTCGGCGTTTCCGAAAATCGTAAAAGTAGTTCGTGGGACGTAAAGCAAAATAAATTATTATTATTATTATTATTATTATTATTATTATTATTATTATTATTATTATTATTATTAAGATCTAGAAATGAGAAGGTAGTGGTTCCGTGGCATTAGTTAAGGTACATTCCCGACATTACCTTGATGTGAAATGAGGAAACCACAATAAACTATCTTTAGGGCAGCCGACGTTGGGGTTTGAACCCATCACCCCGTAAATTCACGCTAACTTCTTCATGACGTGGACTGTGTAACCAACTCGCTCAGTAATTACTTATATTCAAATTCCTGTGTCTTTGAAACATCTACAGCTCGGAGTACGAAATTTTATATTCAGTCCACTGTACTGCAATTAATCAGAGATGGAACGCTAAAAGTCGAAAATGTAATAATTTTTAGAATTTCATCATACAAAATTATCAGAAAAACTCTCATTAGTGGTGGTGGCAGAGATTATTGTTTTATCCTCTTCAGACTCAAGATCAGTCTAAGGGAAATTGAGTTCTTTCTCTTCCGTCCTTTAACACGTAATGATCTAAATAACTCCGATTTAACATTTTAAATGGTATTCATTTCTCAAGAACGCTGTGATAGACAATGGTGAGATAAGTACAAAATAAAAGTAATTGGGCTTAGTTATATTTACCTGGGGAATATTTTACATAATTACAATTATACATTATATTTTTCAACAAGTATTCGGTAAAATTGCAATGGCAATTACAATGACTTCACTGGACATGAGTCTTCAAATCATTGACATTTCTTGTCACATGGATATGGGATGATAATCATCTAAACTTGCAGGGAAACATACGTCACTCCATTTTGTGTTCTTTAGTATAGAGTCGTTAAGTGGCTACCACCACTAAAAGAAACTTAAACTTTCTAAATATTTGCAAGCCACATTCGTGTTTTCATTGTTTTCAGGATAACTAATTCAAAATAAAGGAATGGAAAATCCTTAACTCCTTCGCCGTCACATGTTTAGTCTCGTTCCATTCTCAAACTCATAGTACACGAGTAATTTTAAGAATCTGCAAGTGAATGAACGAGTGTGCGTCGTATTCTTGGGTTTATATACTTGGCGCGACGCTTTGCGAGTGATGGGACTACAAAACTGCCAAACTCTCGGTTACCCTCTAATATAAAGATTAAAACTAAATTTCAAAGTGTCAGTTACGAATAAATAAAAATAACGATTACAAGTACTGTAAAGTTTCAAAATGAAAATCCACAGCCTGTTTTCAGTCACTCGACCGGCTCAGGAATGGAATGAATGAAGCCCCATCTAGCGGCGAGGATAACAACTGTGCCAGCTGCCGAAGCCTGTTCCACACCTCTGGGGCAATGTTTAACGACTGACAGATGAAATGATATTGTAGAGTGCTGCTATAATGAAAGATGACGTGGAAAACCGGAGTACCCGGAGAAAAATCTGCCCCGCCTCTGCTTTGTCCAGCATAAATTTCACATGGAGTGACCAGCATTTTAACCACGGAACCTAGCCGTGAGAGGCTGGTGCACGGACAGCTTATGAGTAATATATCCTTAGTCCACCTAAGTTCACTCGCGTACAGTGGAGTAGATCTGACTGAACCTATAGATATTAAGACAATTTCGTCTAAGTATTCACACTTTTCTTACAGAAAAACGTTGAATGCAAATTGCGCAATAAGTGCATTACCTTGCATTACCTTTTCACTAGTTCATTAATTATATTACAATCCTGGGAGAATGCACATCTCAAGTACTTATTCCAGTTTCATATTCCCTATCTGATAATAACCCTTCTTAGGTTTCTTCGCAGCAGACATCAGTTTAGTCTTGAAAATGCTAATTTTCATATCATTTTGTATTTCAGGTATTGGCATTAGACCAGGTTGTTAACTTTCAATAAATAATCCATGTATACAATGAGACTTGTTTATCCCCTGTAACTAATTTGAAGTAAGAACGAATTCTACCGTCAAATCTGAGTATGATTTGTTTGTCAACATAAATTTCTTTGAATGCCTGTTACATTCTACCGCTGGTACCAAAATCGCTCCACATGGCTAAGATCATTTTTCTTGGTACTCTGTCATACCATAATCAAACACCACTGATCTGCGTTTAGGGCAGTCGTCCAGCTGGCAGATTCCCTCTGTTGTTTACCTAGTCTTTTATTAAATAATTGCAAAGAATTTGGAAATTTCAATCCCTAACTCCCGTCCCTATAAACGAATACTTGCCCCAATTTATCCTCTTGAATCCCAACTTCATATTCATATTGTGATCTTTCCTACTTTCAAAAAGACCACTCAAACGTATTCGTCTACTAATGTCATTCCACGCCATCTCTCCACTGACAGCTCGGAACATACCACTTAGTCGTGCAGCTCGTCTCCTTCGCCCCAAGTCTTCCTAGCTCAAACTCTGCAGCATTTTCGTAATGCTACTATTTTATTGGAAATCGCCCAGAATAAATCGATCTGTCTTTCTTTGGATCTTTCCAGTTCTCGAATTAGATAATCCTGGTGACGGTCCCATACGTTGGGGTCTCACCAAAATCGTATATGCCCTCGCCTTTACATCCTTACTACAACACCAAAATACCCTTGATGTGCAGAGATCTGTACCCTTTGTGTACAATCCAATTTATGTGATTACCCCAATGATGATCTATCCTTATATTAACACCTAGATAGTTACAGTAGAACGTTCACCCCAATAACGCAGTATTTAAAACTGAGAGGAATTTTCCAACTAGTGAAACTCAGAACCTAATTTTAACCAATTTATCACCATACCATTGCCTGCTGTCCATCTCACAACATAGTCGAAGTCTTTTGTAGTTTCTCATAATCCATTAGTCTATACAGAATAACATCATTCGCAAAAAATCTCTGGTTTCAGTTCTTTACTTATATCATTTATATATACTTCTCCAAATCAACGAAAAATAAGTATAACTGTTCGTTCCTGTCTGTTCAAGTTTTATGGGATCTCGAGTTTTACATGAAATTTTGACTTTGCACTTGAAACTGTCCACTTGCCTTGATCGGAATTTGAACAGAGGTCACCTTACCTCGAAAATAGTAATTATGTAACTCTGTTATCACGCTCACTAATTAATTTCACCATAGATACTCCTCACTAATGTTCCTATATTGATTACCAACCACGGAGATATATTGTTTATAGGAACGTCCTGCCTTAAAGCTGACCAGACTATCATGACCGCGTCTCACACAGCCTACCGGTGCGCACAGGAGCTGTTGCCATGGCAACAACAAACCTCCATGAGCTATAATTAGCACACAGGTGTACATCTGAGGTACACCATTCATTTTGTAGCACATTCTGTGACCGACGAATACAGTGAGCTAAAAAAATGTAGCTACGAACCCATCAAATTGAAAGACAAGATAAACGTCCATTTTGTCCGATAAGAATTTTGTATTAGAGATTATTTTTGAAACATAACGTCGTTATCCCTAATAACCAGCCAGATAACATACACAAAGGGAAAATGAATTGCTTAAAAGTTTAAAAAGTATTGGTATATATAGACTACAAGGTGAAAATAAATAAAATTCTTTTTTTTTTTTTTTTTTTTTTTTTTTTTTTTTTTTTTTTTTTTTTTTTTTTTTTTTTTTGCTGGCAGGACCTAGTGTTTACAGTGCACTATGTCTTCTGGTATGGGCTAGAGTAATTTTGTTACTTTCATTGACCTGTCTCTGTCTTATACTTGGCTTTGACAGTATGAAAGTGACTGAGGTATGACCGATCCTAGTAATGCCATTCCTTCCGCAGCCAGTCCCTGCTATGAATGGTGTGAAAATGTTGCTCATAGGGTCGGTTGGTGCATGCATTTCAGTGGGCTTGGCAGACTGATATGTAATAGCGACTTCCGGCTCGGTAAGGAAAGCAACAGGAAACTACCTCACTCCTCATTTCCCTAGACGCCTCTTCAGTGATGCCTAGGCCATCTATGACAGCTGATGGCGGAGCTGTTGAGGATCCAACCAGCCTTAGGGCTGAAGACAGAACATCCATATTGCTTTACGTCGCACCGACACAGATAGGTCTTATGGCGACGATGGGATAGGAAAGGCCTAGGATGAGGGGAAGGAAGCGGCCGTGGCCTTCATTAAGGTATAGCCCCAGCATTTGCCTGGTGTGAAAATAGGAAACCACGGAAAACCATCTTCAGGGCTGCCGACAGTGGGATTCGAACCCACTATCTCCTGGATGCAAGCTCACAGCTGCGCGCTCCTAACCGCACGGCCAACTCGCCCGGTAATTCAAAATATAAGTAATCGCATCCATTCGAATAAAATCAGTTGATAAAGGAAGTGTTAGATTAAGAAATGAAGTCTTTAAGGAAGTGCATGCGTATTGTCACTTGGATTGTAGAATAACAAACGATAGTAGAAATAAAGAGGACATAAAATGTAGACTCGGACAAACAAGGAAGGCCCTTCTTAAGAAATTTGCTCTCATCAAGCATTGATATGCGTTTAGAAAGATAATTTTTTCTACTTTTTTTCTAGAGCGTGGCATTGTATGTAAGTGAAACATGGACAATAATGACCGACTCGTTGGCTGAACGGTCAGCGGTTCAGAGGGTCCCGGGTTCGATTCCCTGCCGGGTCGGGGATTTTAACCTTAATTGGTTAATTCCAATGGCACGGGGGCTGGGTGTATGTGTTGTCTTCATCATCATTTCATCCTCATCACGACGCGCAGGTCGCCTACGGGAGTCAAATAGAAAGACCTGCACCTGTCGAGCCGAACCCGTCCTGGGATATCCCGGCACTAAAAGCCACACGACATTTCATTTCATGAACAATAATTAGTTCATGAAAAGGAGAACAGAAGCTATCGGAATGCTGACAGTCAGATTGGTGGGTGCGATCACGAGTGAGGAGTACTGTATAGAATTGGTAACAGGAGAATTATCTGGCAAACTTTGACCGGGAGAAGGGATACACATTGAAATATCCAGAAGTTCTTCAGTTAGCTTTAGAGGGAAGTGTAGGTCGTAAGAACGTAGGCGTCAACCAAGGCATGGATATGGCAAAATGATTAGTGTAGATGCAGAATGTAATCGTTATGTAGAAATGTAATGTTTACCACGAAGATGTGCATCAAAGCAGTCTATGGACTGACGAAACAAATAAGAACGCGTTTATACATTTCCACCTGCTCAGCTCCATGGCTAGATAGTTAGCGTGCTGGCCTATGGTCACGGGGGTCCCGGGTTCGATTCCTGACAGGGTGGGGAATTTTAACCATAATTGGTTAATCCCCCCTGACACGGGGACTGAATGTATGTACCGTCTTCATCCTCATCACGACGCGCAGGTCGCCTACGGGTATCAAATCATAATAACTGCACCAGGACTCTCCGGAGGCCACACAGCATTTCGTTTAGATTTCCATCTCACAAAATTATTATTATTATTATTATTATTATTATTATTATTATTATTATTATTATTATTATTATTATTATTATGATTATTATTATTATTTCCTTTTTAAACTAGTGAGTTACTTCTTAGGAAGCTCTCATTCATGATTCCTTTTCTATCTTCACTAATCCGAAATTACTTCATTTTGCTCTTTAGCTTCCTCTGTGGATCAGTGGTAGTGTGTCAGCCTTGGGATCAAATCATCATGGGTGCAAACATAGCAAAGTAGTTGCATTTTTGAATGGTGAAAAATATCCATTCTACACTACATGTCATGTCGACATTTAACAGATTTCTGAAGACACCTTTGATGTGCACCTGGCCGAACTGATTAATACTCAGCCGTAGATCACAAAAGAAATATCTCGTTTATTCTGCCACGAAGAAGAGGAAAACGACCGTCCAAATTCATGCGCAGGCAGTCTAAACGCCATCTAATTAAAATATTTACACGCAGTAGCTTAGGACATACGATTATTATTATTTCTTCTTTCGTTTCACCCTCATTGTGGTATGCTGAATCAATCACTTCTTTGTGTGTTGTTCTTTTCTTAGTGCCGAGTATTTTTTTTCATTCGTTCTGATCTTCGTTTCCTTTCGTCTTCCGAGATAAAAGGGTAGGTTTGGCTTTTAATGTAGATTTGTCCTGGAACCTTATACTTTCGTCTTTAGTTATTACTTTAGCTGTTCGATAGAATAGTGTATTTTCTGTAATTTTTCATTCTACTAGGTCTTTTTCAGTTTCTTTAAACCAGTTGGCTTTTGTTTTGCGGTTACGGAATAAGTCAAAGATTTGTTGGTTAATCTATTAAAGTTCATTCTGAGAAGATGACCGTAAAAATGTATCCTTCTTTTTTAAAATTTTCATTTCTCTTAGCTCCAGTTTCTCCAACTTACCTTTGAAATTCATGTTGAGTGCTTCTGGTTTAATCACTGTTTTATCATGTTTAATTTTGGAACCCCATGTAAGGGATTTTTAATATGTATCTTTTGTTAGTTGGAAGGCCAGTTCAAGTTGATTATTCCTGGATTCCATTTCTTTGCATTCCACAACATTCCAACCAATCCATTCTCCAATATATTTGAATTCTTTTACTATTTAAATCTTTTGTTCTTGGACTTTTGAGGTATTTATGTGGATGTTTGTAGTCTTTTGTCATGATTTTGTTTTTTCGAAGGAGATGTGAAGACCTGTATTACCTGCTTGTTTCTCTAGTTCAAGGATGTTCTCCCTTGCTTCTTCCATTGTTTCAGCAAACAAGGCCATATCATCTGCAAAGGCAATACAATTGATTTTAAGGTTCTTCTTCTTGCAGCCCGGTTTATCCAATCTTTATATTTTTGTTCCATTCCCTAACTACTTTCTCAAGTGCACAGTTGAACAACAAATGTGAGAGCCCATCACCCTATCGTACTCCCGTTCTTATTTCGAAGGAACGTGATAATCCACCCATGAATTTAACTTTCGGAAACGTATTTGTGATGGCCGCTTTTATGATATCAGTTGTTTTTTTATCCAAACACATTTCCTCCAAGACTGATAAGAGGGATCCTCTATCAATCGAATGAATCATATGTCTTTTTGAAATCAGTGAAGGAGATTATATACGTCTTTGCTCTTGATTTTTGGTATGCGGTAATGTTTTCGAGGCTTAGTATTTCTTCAGAGCATGATCTACATTTTCTAAAACCTCCCTGGTACTCCCCAAGTTGTGGGTCCAATTGTGGCTCTGCCCTGTTCAAAAGAACTTTAGAAAGAATCGTATATATTACATCCAACAATGATATTCCTCCATAATTGTTTGGGTATGTTTTAAAACCTTTCTTGTGAATAGGGTGGTTGATAGTTGTGTTTCACTCTATGGGAATTTCTTCCTCTATCCAGATTTTATCTAAAACACATTGAAGGGACGTAATTGCGTTTTTTGTCAGCTTTTATCCACAATTTGGCCACTATTTGGTTTTCTCCAGATGCTTTGTTGTTTCTTAGTTCTGAAATGATCTTTTATAATTATTCAGTTGTCGGTGGATCTGAATCTGGTTTTTCAAAGTTATTTGGGATTGATTCCAATTTTTCGAGGATTGGTTCACAATTCAAGAGTTTCTCAAAGTATTCTGCTAGTATATTGCAATTTTCTGCGTTATTAACGAGTGGGTGTTTTGTATCTTGATAACTTTTGCTTGAACGTTCTGTAGAAGCTTCTCGTGTCGTTTTTGGTCAATTCTTCATCAATTTAGAGGAGAGTTTTTTTCATTTGCCTTCTTAACCCTTTTTATATTTTTATCTACCAGTTTCCTAACTGTAATGAAATTTAGTCTGCTTTCTTCTGTTTTCTGTGATTGTCAATTCTGCCACATCTGTTATCTTGCTTCAATGTGTGCATCACATTCTAGCGACCACCAGGCATGCTTTCTAATTTTTATTTGAGGTGCTATCAGTTCAGCTTTAGTAAGTAGATTTTCCTTGATAATCCCCCATCCTTGATTCTGAATTGTTTCCGTTGCTTTTGTGAAGTTACCTGAACTTAGTATTTTTTTTCTGTGCTGTACTTCCGACCCTTAATTTGTTTTACTTTGTATTTCCTGTTTGGGATGACTTTGAACCCAATTTCAGAGGGGTAGTGGTCCGAATCCAAATTGGCACCCCTGGGTACCTTAACATTCATGATTTCTTTGTGAAAAATGTTCTTGATTGTCATAGGATCAAGTTGGAATTCCCCTAGGCTGGGATTTGGGAACACCCATATCTTTTATTTTCGCGGTAATTTTATAATTTAATAATTAAATAATTTAATAACTAAATTTTGCGCCTTGCAAATTTCTATTAGCCTGATGCCGGTTCTATTTGTTCTATTGTGGGCAGGATAATATCCAATGATTTTCTTATAATTTTTCTTTGCCAATGTGTGCATTAAAGTCGCCAAGAAGGATGATGTTATTTCTATCTGGAATTTTCTGAATAAAGTCATCTAGTTGATTCCAAAAGTCTCCACTTTTTCTTTGTTTTTCCTATTATCCTCATTTATAGGGGCATTTGCACTGATAATTGTGTATATTTTGTTTGTGTTTTTTAATGTAAGATTTGAGAGTCTTTCATATTGGGAATCACAATCAAATATTGAATTCATTTATTTTTTGTCGATTATAAAGGCTGTTCCAGAAACCTTGAGAATCGAAGGTATCGGTATCTATGTATCTTGTTTCTTGAATGGCGGTTATGAGTATGTTTTGGTTCCTTAGTTTATCCATTAGATGTTCGATTTTTCCAATTTTTCTGTGTTGCTAAGTACGTTGGTTGTCTATGTTGAAATATGGATGAGATTGCAAGACACTTTGACTTGTCTTTGTGTAACGTTGCAAACTCCGCAGATTCCAATGTCTGCAGATGTACTGGCGTACGGTGGATCGACCACCTGGAGTAAATTGTTTGACATCGCACACTTCCATGACTGATGAAAGTTATTTCTGGAGTGGCCCGAAGACCACACAAAAATACAACCAAGGCTGTGAGTACTGGAGGCAGTTTTTCCACTCCCTCGGCCGTTGGAAATCTTAAATTTCTCTTCCGCCTCTGAGACCGTTGATCAGGTTTCACCTAGTAACCCTAGGCAGGGGCCCTTACAGGGTACTACCATCCGGAAGCAATGGACCCAGGGTCTTTTTAACGAGGTGTTACTCCTCCCACCTCCTCCTTCCTCATCCCTTAGGAGATGAGGCCACGGACTTGGGACCGGCAGTAGTGGAGTTACGATTATGATTATGATTATTATTATTATTATTATTATTATTATTATTATTATTATTATTATTATTATTATTATTCCATTTTGAATTCCATGTTTCTAAAATGAGCAGATATAAAATGCTACGCTGTACTTTGATTTGTGCCGTAAACTTCATTTCTTGCATTGTTATTAATTACATAATAACTACGGCTGGGGGTGTCTGATTTCTAATTCAGGTTTGGTTCTACGAGTTTTGCTGTTGTTACAATTTGTTTTACGTCGCACTGACACAGATAGGTCTTCTGGCGGCAATGGCACAGAAAATGGCTAGGAGTGAGAAGGAATCGACCGTGGACTTAATTAAAGTTTTATTTATTTATTTATTTATTTATTTATTTATTTATTTATTTATTTATTTATTGCTAGTTGCTTTACGTCGCACCGACACAGATAGGTCTTATGGCAACTATGGGACAGGAAAGGGCTAGGAGTGTGAAGGAAGCGGCCGTGGCCTTAATTAAGGTACAGCCCCAGCATTTGCCTGGTGTGAAAATGGGAAACCACGGAAAACCATCTTCAGGGCTGCCGACAGTGGGGTTCGAACCTACTATCTCCCGAATACTGGATACTGGCCTCACTTAAGAGACTGCAGCTATCGAGCTCGGTCTTAATTAAAGTACAGCCCTAAAATTTGCCTGGTGTGAAAATGGGAAACCACAGAAAACCATCCTCAGGGCTGCTGACAGTGGGGTTCGAACCTAGTTTTTCCCGGATGCAAACTGATATGTACGAGTATTCATCTTAAATTACTTTGACTTCACTTTCTAGCGTTCAATATTTTCAGTGTAATATGTTCCCACATATCTGACAAACTATTTAGCTCATAAATGTTTGTAGAAATTAAAAAAACAAGCAAGAGAAAGAACTGAACCTAAATAATAAAAATTGACTCTCTTACTCCTTGAATTAGACACTTATATAACAGTATTCGTCTTAAACATTAATTAAAGCAAAAATTCTAACTTTAAGGGGATAGTCACGAAACAGAATGGGTATGTAGATAATTTTGCTGAAAACATATGGACCTGGAATTTGTTTGGCAAAAATTCAACAGAGAAGACTAAATCCTCCTCTGTGGTGTAGTGGTTAGTATGATTAGCTGCCATCCCCGGAGGCCTGGGTTCGATTCCCGGCTCTGTCACGAAAATTTGAAAAGTGGTACGAGGGTTGGTTCGAGGTCAACTCATCCTACGTGATTACAACTGAGGAGCTATCTGACGGTGAGATAGCGACTCCGGTCTATAAAACCAAGAATAACGACCGAGAGGATTCGTCGCACTGACCATGCGTCACCTCGTAATCTGCAGGCCTTCGGGCTTAGCAGCGATGATATGGAAAGCCAAAGACCGTCAGGGCTGTAGTACCATGGTTTTTATTTTATATTTGGAGACACCACTTCCAAAATTGCCTACATTCTTAATGAACGATTTTGTGAAAATCGCGGAAAACTAATAATTCCTTTCCTTAATAGTGGCAGTGGCAAAAATATATGTTTAAAAATTGGGTGAACACGCATTTAGTCGTAATTATAAAAATCAAGGCTCCATATTTGCAAAGTTATTAAAGATTTTTGGTTGGATGTAGATAGTTTTGGTGTTGTACTTTGGAATTAGAGAGTTTTGAAAATAACTTTATCATTTAAATTTAAGTAATATTATATTTATGTATAACCTTGTAAGCAGAAATCATACACTTGAAATACTATTATCATTATCATAAAAGCTGTAATTCCGACTCATTGGCTGAATGGTCAGCGTTGAGGATTTCGGTTCAGAGGGTCCCGGGTTCGAGTCCCGGCCGGGTGGGGTCGGGGATTTTAATCGTGTTTGATTAACTCTTCTGGCTCGGGGGCTGCGTATTTGTGTTTGTTCCAACACTTTCCTCTTCATATCAGACAACACACTAAACTACCAACCACCACAGTTAGTTATTTAGTTAGTTAGTACTAGCAAATATACCCGTGCTTCGCTACGGTATTCTACACTGTATGCGGATTTCTACGTAAATTACTGTACACGTAAGATTATGTTCAATTGCATGTTTCTTAGCGTTATCCCTGAAAAACGACGGGGAGGTCCCCATACGTTGTTTCTGAAATAAGGTGCGCGTTGGGGAGTTTTGATGATAATGGTGGGCCACGTTTCCTACTGCCATTCACAATCGAGTTAGTGAGTTTCCAATAAAATGGCAGGCTCACTTTCCTACTGCCATTCACAGTCGAGATGGGGAGTTCTCAATATAAAGACAGGCCCTATTTCCTAATGCCAGTCACAGTCGATTTGGGGAGATTTGATTATAATCGAGAAATGCAGCTCTATGTAACGTTTAAGGGATTGAGAAACGACAAAATGTCATAGCACCAAAGTTGTAGTTCTCTCCGAATTGAGCGGCGATTGTGCTGTCTGTTTTGTGATGCGTTTTACCGTTTAGCCAACAATTACCCGAAACGAAGGTCTGCGCCGTCATTAAAATTTCCTCCATATTTCGATATTTTTCGGGGCCAAACAGTTACACAATTGAACATCTTGGAATTTTTCTTCAAGAGAAACGGAGTCCAGTTTTGGGGTTTAGCACTAGCATTCCTACGAATAAAATAAGGAAGGAAGTAATACAGTCAAGAATGTTGACATTAATTAAAGATAGGACAGCCGGATAGAACGAATGTGTAAATACCAAGTGGATGTATTCGAAAAATGTAATTTCCCTCACTAAATTGTGACGATATGAGTTACGAATTTAATAAAGCGGTAACAGAGGGTAAATTTAGGGCAGAAATTCTTAGATAAGAAGATAACTAATGGTGTTGTTACTTAAGCCTAAAGAGGCAAGACAGAGCAAGAAATTAAATCAGAAAACAGAAGTAGAAGAGAAATACAGTAAACATTGTAAAAAAAATGCCATAAAACTCCATACGATGTGAAATAATGGGCTACACGCCTCGTACTGTTGAAATATTAACAACCACCCTTAGTGCTATTCGATGACGATTGTAACCTCCAACAGTATTCCGCAAATTACCGCCTCTCTCTCTCTCTCTCTCTCTCTCTCTCTCTCCTTTTACTCAACTACCACACGAATATCTTCGGGTTTACAGGAATAATGACGAAAATGGCATTGCGTTACTTCCCTGCTGGAAAGCAGCCAGAGGCGTTGTCATGGTATCCGGTAGGTTGGCTTCCGTCACTCAATGCACAGAGCATGAAACCCGCAGAAAATAGCAATTTTTTCCGTCATTTGAAGAGCAAGCGAAATGATATACATAATAAAAGTTGTTTAAAATGAAGGTACCTTTCACGTACAGTCTACGTATTTTACAGAAAATCAATAGAATATGAGAAAATTGGAAAAACCGGTTCTGGTCTATCCAGTGATTTTTAAATCATACTAAACCTGCTCCTGGATGAGTATACTGTAAATATGAAGCTTGATCGAAATATATCCAGCCATTTCGCCATGATGGTGGAACAGACGGACAGATAAACAGACAGCAAAACAGACGCGAAAGCTGAAAACCACGGATACGGTCTTAAATTGATCAAAAACGGATAAATATCCAAAAAATTGGCAAAATAAACGAAATTACAGACACTGAACCCCATACAACTTTATTTATATAGATTTTATACAGGAAGACAATGCAGGAACCTCACTGAAGGTACTATAAGTCGCTCTGTTAAATTCCTACCTACCGGGCGAGTTGGCCGTGCGCGTAGAGGCGCGCGCCTGTGAGCTTGCATCCGGGAGATAGTAGGTTCGAATCCCACTATCGGCAGCCCTGAAGATGGTTTTCCGTGGTTTCTCATTTTCACACCAGGCAAATGCTGGGGCTGTATCTTAATTAAGGCCACGGCCGCTTCCTTCCAACTCCTAGGCCTTTCCTATCCCATCGTCGCCATAAGACCTATCTGTGTCGGTGCGACGTAAAGCCCCTAGCAAAAAAAACAAATCCTACCTGAAAACTATAGTTTAGAAAAGAAGAGGGTACCCTGATATTAATTTTGTCTGCGTTGTGAAGATGGTGAGAGTTCCTAGCCTCCCTTACCCGGAGTCAGTACATTTTATAGCCCCCAGAATCCTCGCGGACTCGCATTTGGAAGTTAAGACTTCAGTCACCTCCGGGACTCGGTTGCCGTCTCGCACCCAAAGAAAAAGCAATATGGGGCCATAAGCAGTCCACTGGCAGGTATTATACTTAAAACAAACCGAGGAGAATCATCCAGTATTCGTCTAACTGACCAAAGAAGCAAAGTCCTGTATTGATGACGACAATGCAAAGAATGGGTGCGCTTTATCGTCCCCGATATACTCTCGGACGCGCACCGTACCCAACACCTATTTGCTGATATTTCCGAGGGACTAAACCTCTGGACTGTCACCCCGATGATATCAAATACTATTTGGGGATGTTGCTTCCTTGGCCTAACGCAGGAAGCTTGTATAGCGGTGACGGCCCCTCCCCGCCGTTACCCGTGGTGACCATCCAAAATGTCGGTGTTCTTTGTCGCCTCCGGAATCCTTTCGGACACACACTTACCTCGAATAAGAAGTACAGTCAACAACTCAGCAAGCGTCCATAGTGGTGATGGCACCACCCCGCCAATACCCGTGGCGACCATCCAGATAGTTGGTACGCTTTCTTGCCTCCGGAATCCTTTCGGACGCACACTTACCTCGAATAAGAAGTACAGTGAACAACTCAGCAAGCGTCCATAGTGGTGATGGCACCTCTCCGCTTATACCCGTGGCGACCATCCAGATAGTTGGTACGCTTTCTTGCCTCCGGAATCCTTTCGGACACGTACCGCCCCTATGAATGCTTGCGTCGTTGTTCCCTGACAGAACACATGATCCTTGCCTTCTTATATAAAATGATTGCGGACTGCACAGTAAGCGATCTATTCAAAGCTAAATGTCTCTCCCTTGTATTATTGTCAACCGTAAAACGTCGAATTGGTTCTGACTTTAGAGCAGAATGAAAGCTTCTCCTATACCTGCTATTTCCTATGAGAACTTAAGAATATATAACTCGAAGGAGTAAGGCCGTAAGAACCAAAAAATAGGTTTATCTAGTATACTATATAGTTTCTCATCAGGAAACTGGTGATTTAGGCGGTGGAATACTCTCCTCTTGCAGTCCATCCTGAACATACGTACATTTTAGAATAGCTAGCGTCACTAAATGTTGATCATGCTTCACGCTCAATTAATATAATATTGTACATCGCATGTATTCAAAGCTGTCTTATTTGCACACAATAATATATTTTGTGGCAATAATAGGTTAGTACGTTTCCTTAGAAACAGTTTCGATATTTCAAACTTCAAAAAACTGACCATAACTAGTTTCAGTTATTCAGAACGCTGCCTTCGTTATATGCAGGTCATATTTTGGCTTCCATCGGCCCAAACGTCCACACGTATTTGTCTTATACAATCGAAACAGCTACAAGAAATGTAGCTAACTTCTAATATCACATACAATCGTAAATAACATGTTACGTTTAACATATGTAAGGGTTTGAGTTATCCTTTATTGCGGTTAGACCCCGACGTTATTATGGTTGCGAGGCCTAGCGAGTCTTTCATTTTCATGCCCTTCGTGTCCCTGGTCTTCGTTTCGCCAAAACCTTCATTTTCGAAGTTTCGGATTCCTTCCATTTTCCCCTCTGTATAGTGTTAACAGGCTATTTTTAGTTCAAGTTACTTTCACTTAAAACAATAATCAGCGCTACTACTTTGTATGTATGTTGGGTATTCAGCCCAAAGGCTGGTTTGATCCTCTACAGCTCCACCAACAGATGTTATAAATAGCCTAGGTGTCACTGAAGAGGCATACTAGGGAAATGAGGAGTGAGGTAGTTTCCCGTTGCTTTCCTCGCTGAGCCAGAAGTTGCTATTACATATCAGTCTGCCAATCCCACTGAAATGCATGCACCAACTGACCCTATGAGCGATATTTTCACACCATTCATAACAGAGACTGGCTGCATAAGGAACGGTATTACTAGAATCGCTCATACCTCGGTCACTTTCATATTGTCAAAGCCAAGGATGAGACTGAGAAAGTAACAAATTTATTCTAGCCCATAGCAGAAGGCATAGTGCACTGTAAATACTACATCCCGCCAACAAAGGCATACGACTACTTTATTAGGTTAATTTCATTAATCATCAACTGACATACATCAATTAATTCTTTACTTATGTAAATCACTGATATTAACGAATAACACGAAAGTAATTAACTACGTTGGTACAGAGTCACTATTCTCTTCCATTCTCTTGCTGGAATAACTATTTCAAGATCTAGACTTATTAATGTGAGCTCCGTGGATGGGCTT
Source organism: Anabrus simplex (assembly GCF_040414725.1). Classification (NCBI taxonomy): domain Eukaryota; kingdom Metazoa; phylum Arthropoda; class Insecta; order Orthoptera; family Tettigoniidae; genus Anabrus; species Anabrus simplex. Next base: position 260,494,890 of record NC_090270.1, on the reverse strand, counting down.
CAGGTGGTCCTTGAAAGTCAAGTAAAAATTTAACGTTTTCATCAACTATAATTTTGTTCTGTTTTTGGCAGTACATGGTAAAAATAGTATCATCATTATCATCTGTTTACCCTCCAGGGTCGGCTTTTCCCTCGGACACAGCGAGGGATCCCACCTCTACCACCTCAAGGGCTGTGTCCTGGAGCTTCAGACTCTTGGTCGGGGATACAACTGGGGAGAATGACCAGTACCTCGCCCAGGCGGCCTCACCTGCTATGCTGAACAGGGGCCTTGTGGAGGGATGGGAAGATTGGAAGGGATAGGCAAGGAAGAGGGAAGGAAGCGGCCGTGGCCTTATGTTAAGTACCATCCCGGCATTCGCCTGGAGGAGAAGTGGGAAATCACGGAAAACCACTTCCAGGATGGCTGAGGTGGGAATCGAACCCTCCTCTACTCAGTTGACCTCCCGAGGCTGAGTGGACCCCGTTCCAGCCCTCATACCACTTTTCAAATTTCGTGGCAGAGCCGGGAATCGAACCTGGGCCTCCGGGGGTAGCAGCTAATCACGCTAACCACTACACCACAGAGGCGGACGTAAAAATAGTATACTTTATTAAATAATAAAAACTGTTGACACTCAGGAATGACTAGGAAATGTACCCGGTACCCGTTCCTTGTTACGCTATTCTACACTGTATACGGATTTCTACGTAAATTACTGCACACGTAATTAAATTGCATGTCTCTTGATGATGATGATGATGCTTGTTGTTTAAAGGGGCCTAACATCTAAGGTCATCGGCCTCAAAGGGCATGTCTCTCTAAATTGTGATGAGATGAGTTACGGATTTAAGAAGCGGTAACAGAGGAGAAATTTAGGCGCAGGGATCCTTAGATAAGAAGATTACGTATGGTGTCATTACTTAAGCCTAAAGAGGAAAGGCAGAGGCAAAGAATTAAAGCAAGAAACGGAAGTTGAAGAAAAATACAGTAAACAATATCGCAAATGCCATAAAATACCTTACGATGTGAAATAATGGGCTACACTCCGCGTGTACTGTTGAAATATTAACAACCAACCTTAGTGCTATTCGAAGACGACTATAACCTCCAACGGTATTCCGCTAATATCCCGCAGAATGGTAGGTTGGCGTATCTCTCGCCTTCTACTCAACTACCCAAGGAACGATCAAAAGTTTACAGGAATGATAACGGAAATGGCACTACGTTACTTCCCTAGCCGGAGAAGTTGCCGTGGTAACCGGTAGGTTTGTTGTCGGTCTGCGTGGGTGTCCGTCACTCAATGCACAGAGCATTAAACCCGCAGAAAATAGACATTTTCTCCTTCATTTGAAGAGTACGCGAAATTATGTAGACTATATTACAAAATTAGTTTCAAATGACGTGACTTTTTACATATAGTCTACGGATTTTACAAAAAATCAATAGTATAAGAGAAAATTAGAAAAACCTGTTCTGGTCTTCCTATAAACTCCCAGTCTATTCAGGGATTTTTATATCATATGCATACCTAAATCTGCTCCTGGATGAGTATAGCCTACTGTAAATTTGAAGTTGGATCGAGATCTATCCAGCCATTTCACCGCGATGGCGGAACAGATGGACAGACAAACAGACAACAGACACGTAAGTTAAAAACCATGAATACGGTCTCGAATTGACCTAAAAGGGATAAATATCTGAAAAGTTGGCAAAATAAACTAAATTACTCACAGCGGACCCCTACAATTTTATTTATATAGATTTAATGTCCATCATGCATGTCTCCCCCTGTGGGTGGGCACGGTAGAATAACACCTACGGTATACCCTGCCTGTCGTAGGAGGCGACTAAAAGGGGCCTCAGGGGCTCTGAGCATGGGTTGGCGACCACGGGTCCTTTAGCTGAGTCCTTGCATTGCTTCCACTTACTTGTACCAGGGTCCTTACTTTCATCTATCTTATCCGACCTCTCTTCGTCAACTCTTGTTCTTTTCCGTCCCCGACGCTATTAGATTTGCAAGGGCTAAGAAGTCTTTCATTTTTACGCCCTTCGTCTTCCTTTGGCAGATTTCTTCCGTCATGCCCCTTCCATTTTTTCCCCTCTGATTAGTGTTATATAGAGGACGGTTGCCTAGTTGTACTTCCTCTTTAAACAATAATCACCACCACCACCACCACCACAATCATCATGCATGTCTCTAACTCAGAAGAGGAAAATATAAATGTTCTATATATATATATATACAGTGGCGGTCAAAATAATAGAGCCACCTCTATTGACGAGATTAAGAACTAGGATATCTATTAGTTCGCAAAATCTCCACGAGTGCCGTGTTGTCAGTCCCTTTTAGACAATATCAGGGAAGACGTCGCTGCTGTCTGTAGTCGTGCGAAAGGAAGCGTTTGAGCTAGACGTTCGAAAAGAGGCATAAAGGTAAGAATCTTATGGGTCAAAATAATAGGGCCGTTTTACAGAAGTCCCGTTCAAATTGATTTTTTGCAGTTGTTTTGGGGGCTAGCGATATTATTTGTCAACAAACCTCCACTCAATATTATTTTGTATGTAAACTGACGTTTGGTTTGTTTACATTCTTCTAGATGGCAGAGCAGAGCATACAAGTGATGATGGTCGTATAGTAATGTTCCGGATGTTCAAAAGTGGGTTATCCATGAATCAAATAGCCAAAGATTTACACGTTTCGCGAAAACGAGTCCAGAACGCCATTAGACTGGCAAAACAAACAAAGCCGCAGGTGGGGAACAGGGGGCGACCTCGTGTAACTACTCCTCGCGTAGACAGACTCATCACTAGGGAAGTAAAGAAACCCATTTTTGTCAACACCAGGACTGAAAGTCATTTTGTTTAGCGACAAAAATGATGTTCAACCATCAACTTCAACGATTCAAAGACGACTGAGATCCGCAAAATTGAATGGGCGCATTGCGAGACAGGAGCCACATGTTTCAAAAGCTAATGTTCGGAAAAGGTTGGCCTTCGCCCGGAGAAATGAACACAAACCCAATATTTGGTGGAGGAACATCCTTTGGTCCGATGAATCCAGGTATAATAGGTTTTCCTCAGACGGAAAAGTCTATGTGCGCCGCCCACCAAACCAGGAATTTAATCCCAAGTACACTTTAAAAACTGTGAAATACGGTGGCGGAAGTGTTACGGTATGGGGATGTTTTTCATGGTATGGCCTTGGTCCAATACACCGTATCAACGGCATAATGAACGCAGAAATGTACAACGACATCTTAGCAAATGTGATGCTGCCTTATGCTGAAGAGGAAATGCCGCTGAAATGGAAATTTCAGCACGATAACGATCCAAAGCATACTGCAAGGATCATAAGGCAGTTTTTCAATATCACCATATCGAAGTATTAGAGTGGCCACCTCAATCCCCTGACGCATCATCCATCGAGAACTTATGGGAGATCGTAGACAAGAGAATTGACCGCTCAAAAGCTACGTCTTTAGATAAACTTTGGGAAGAAATCCAGAGAGCCTTGTATGCGATCAGCAGCGACGAATGCAGGCGTTTAGTCGACTCTATGGGTAAGAGGTGCAGGGAAATCCTCAAAAATAAGGGTTACACCACGAAGTACTAATGCATTCCTATGCAAAAACGACTGTTCCTGTAAATTTCATAAGACTTAGATCAAGTACAAAATATTTGTGTCAATTGGCTCTATTTTTTTGACCCTGTGGTCTGGTATTATTTTGAATATTATTGATTAGTTTCAGCTGTGTTATCTATATAACTGACTGTGGTACAATGTGACTCTGTTGTAATGGTTCCTGTACAACGTAAAATTTTGTTTCCATCATAGTACAAACATGTCTAGTAATAAATTTGCACTTTATTCTAAACCTTTGCCAGGTGGCTCTATTATTTTGACCGCCACTGTATATGTATATTATTTCTTGCAAGTTGCTTTACGTCGCACCGACACAGATAGGTCTTATGGCGACGATAGAAGATGAAAGGGCTAGAAATGGGAAAGAAGTGGCCATGGCCGTATTTAATATACATCCCCAGCAGTTGCCTGGTGTGAAAATCGGAAACCACGGAAAACCATCTTCAGGACTGCCGACAGTGGGGCTCGAACACACTATCTTCCGAATACTTGATACTGGCCCATTTAAGCAACTGCAGCTATCGAGCTCGGTAATGTTCTATATTAGCGCTGTAATACTCAGTGTACTAAGTACTCACTGGTCAGTATTCACCTTCCAACTTCTCCATCCACGGAGGACACACAAGGACTGTATTCGACTAGCCAGTAGGTTGACAACCATCTTAATCCGCTGATAGGTGCAACATTTAACAGAATAGAATTGGATCGGACGTGCACTCAGGCGATATGTTATTTGCAGATGACTTTTCCAAAGACACTATTACTTTTTACTTTTCGGATATCAGTTATTCCTTTTAAAAAAAGGGGGGTTGGGGATAAAACCAAAACCATCTCCACTGAGCTCGATAGCTGCAGTCGCTTAAGTGCGGCCAGTATCCAGTATTCGGAAGATCATAGGTTCGAACCCCACTGTCGGTAGCCCTGAAAATGGTTTTCAGTGATTTCCCATTTTCACATCAGGCAAATGCTGGGGCTGTACCTTAATTAAGGCCACAGCCGCTTCCTTCCCACTACTAGCCCTTCCTTGTCCCATCGTCGCCATAAGACGAAAAAAAAACCATCTCCATACACGCCACGAATGTCCCTAGAGAACCGAACGAATGACCACGTGGTTTGAGTCACGTAGCTCTCAGCTTGCATTCGCGATATAGTGGGTTCGAACCCCACTGTCGGCAGCCCTGAAGGTGATTCCCCGTGGTTTTTCCAAGTTTACGCCAGGCATGTGGTGGGGCCGAACCTTAATTAAGACCACGGTTGCTTCCTTTCCTATCCCATCGTCACAATAAGCCATACCTGTGTCGGTCCGATATACAGCAAATTGTAAAAACAAATTTAAATAAATACCTGGAGGTCTTGAAGGTAAAAGCTTCCACCTTTCGAAACCTCGGCAATAAGTGAGATAGAGTGCTGGGTAACTCCATGATCGACCACCTTTTCCCCCAGGAAGTAACCTGGCACTTAGTACTGTTGTAGGATGAGTGGACCACAGGACCACGTGACTCGTCGGAAGTAGAAGTCTAGTTTCCAACTTTCTCAGCTTCATGATGGGAATCAAAGTCACATCTCTTAGGAGAGCCGAATGCGCCTTTAATATTTCATCTAAGTAGTCCCGAATAAGAAGAAGAAGAAGAAGAAGAAGAGAATCTATTTATAATAATAATAACGCTTGCTAACCGCTATGGTCCAGTTATTATTATTTATTTATTTTTACATCGTTATGCCCTACTCAGGAGCACGGTTGAACTTGCTTAGCTGATGTGATGGCCTTCTTTTCCCTCAAAAATCTCTTCATCCTCTCGCTGAGCTTCCTCCTTTAGACTACGAAAGAAAGTTTTGCATTTTGGGCGAAGAGATTTGGGAAGCTCCGATACATTCCCGCGTGATGTTCTAGGTCCCCCAGAATCCGATGACCGAGAAAAACTAGTATGTCTACTAGGGCCTGGGGTAGTTATATTGTAGGTTGATTCCATCATGCTATCAAGTTAAAAGTATTGGGGACATCGATCTATGTCGGTGCCATGGTTACAACTGAAGTAGTGAGCTTCAGAGGTTGCTGAAGATGTTCGCGAGCTGTGCCTGTTTTTGGTCCGCGATAGGTATTTTATTTCCCTCAAAACTTCCGGACAAATCCAGCGAGCCTCCCGATCCGCCACCTGGGACGCGCCCGATAGGGGAACAGGCTGAAACCCCCACGGGATTATTATTATTATTATTATTATTATTATTATTATTATTATTATTATTATTATTATTATTATTATTGTACCGGGCAGTACACCTCCAAGACGCAAGTTCATATCTCGCGCCAATTGAAACTCCTCTACAAGAGAAGCTCTGAACTTTACTACTGAACTAATTCTACAGTTTATCAGAAGATGTCACTGAGTTTTTTTATTTGCTTTTGTTTTTATGGATCAAGAAATGTGGACATTCTCTAACAGATGTCTCTACCAAAAACTATGGTAATACACTCTGGTGTAATGGAATGTACTCTCCTGAAGAAATTTTGTATTCCTATATTTTGTTTTTACTAAATTTTGTTCTGTGGTTTGTGGGTTGGCAACAGTTATCCTTTCTTTCCGCCTGTTTTGAATTTAACCAATCACTAATCTTTGTAATTAATTTCTGACCAATAGTGTCTTTCTTCTTCGATGTTGATGTATGACTTTTAGCGACCCAATAAAATTGAGGGGATGTGTCTACTCATTCCTGAAAGGTCTCGAATTTTCCACGAGGGTATAAAAACTGCTGATTTTCTTGTCTCGGTGCCACTTCAGTAACATCTAACTTAGTGTGTGGATATGTAGCAGGGGGCGGGAAGCGCCTCTTTCTTCGAGCAGCAGTTCTTCTACAAGGTAATGGCCTTTTAACATATTTATTTCTTGCTAGCTCAACAGTTTAACTCTCGGGGAGGGTTCGAAACCTTTAATATGTAACCTACCACTTTAAAATGTAAATTCCTTTTTAGTCTATGTGAAAACTACAAATTTCTTTTACTGTAAAGCGGGGATAGAGAGTGTTTTACCCTCTCGAACTCCCCTTCATTTTGAAATTGAGGTGACGACGTTTTTATAACCGTTTCTTCTCTTCCTTAATATATTAAAGTTTTCTCATACGGGTCACCTCCCTAGCTTGGGATTAGCCCCTGTATTATCGGCCTAGCGACACATAGGTTTTAAAACAAAAACTTTAGTGTAGGAGTGCAAGTAATCGCCTCCATCCTTTTGTTTTGGGCCATTTAAATTAACCTAGTTTTGCACACTAAGGCCCAGTAGATTGGGTACAAGTTGCCCCTGTTAATTTATAAGTTTGCCTTAAGGGCAGTTGAGTGTAAGGTCTGCTTATGGCCTCCTGATAGGCTGGAACTATTGAGAGCGGTTCTGCTCTTTCCTAAATTTGATTCCTGTGCGCCTCTAGGAGGCTTAACATTGTAGTTAGAAGCAAGTGCTCCTTGGCATGATGGGGTTTTCTGCCCCTTTGTTTAATTCTGTACCTTGGTAAAGTTGGGCCTAATAGCTCAAGGATTGTCATTGTGGGGCTCGAAGCCCAGATCTTGTAATTATCCCCTAACTCTTGTAATTTCTTTGTACCTGATTTTGGCTTGTTGTTGACTTGTTAAGTTTTCGAATTCTATGTCACCACTGTTAAGTTTTGAAAATATAACCTTTGTTGAAATTTTAATTCATTTTTCGAACTTGTAGTTAGACCCATTCCAGCCCGCACCTTCTTTCACCTCTGCTGATCCACGAAAACTCCGTAACAATTATTATTATTATTATTACTAGTTTTAATCTCGTATTACCAGATCGAAGGTTTTCTGCGACGCAAGGATAGGAAAGGACTGGGATAGGAATGTAGTGACCATGAGCTTAACCGAGGTACAGCCGAATGAATTGTGAAAATGAGAAACCAGAGCAAACCATCTTCAGGGCTGCTAACTATGGGATTCGAACCTACCTTCTTCCGAATGCAAGCTCATAGTTGCACAACCTTGACCGCATACACAGCTCGCTCGGTATTATTATTATTATTATTATTATTATTATTATTATTATTATTATTATTATTATTATTATTATTATTGGAGTCACTTGTGTCACTCTGTATCCTTTTTTTTTATTCCAACCGGAAAGTTAAGATATGATTATCTTCCTGATAAATTTTTATTAGTAGTCACTGTGATTCCGAAATTGGGTGTTAGGCCTTGTGAACTCTCTAAACTATTCGATAATTATTGTTCCTGGACAATCACGAGGGTCAGGGAACCGCAGAATTTTGTGAAACAGCCAGAGTTGCTAGCAATGTGTTGAGCGTGGTCTTGTGGCGATTTAGACTTAATGTACGGCTGTTAGCGATATAATCCTCTTAACGTCGTCACAATCAAGTTCCTACCGCACGGCAAACGTCTAGCAACCTGAGACAGAAAAGCCCTTCAGCAACCAATTTTCTTCTGGAAATACACTGCTGTTTGTAGAAAGTGAAACACCAAGATCGAGAGCGGTGATCACAATGAAATTTATTCCGCATATTAAGGAAATGACGAGACACAAATGATTAAAACTACAGAACTGTACATGCACGGTGACCGTGGAAATTCAGTACGGCGTAGCGCCACCACGCGCTGCAATCAGAGCCACTAGACGTCGTGGCATGGAATCAAAGAGCGCCTGAATATGCTGCTGGGGAATACTCTGCCACGCGGTTTGTAGGCGCGTCCATAAATCATCAACAGTGGCTGCAGGAGGACCTGAACGAATAAGGTGCTGACTGACCATATCCCAGACATGTACAATGGGTGACATATCCGGCGAACGGGCAGGCCAGTGAAGCAGTGGTATCCGTCGTTCTTTGAAAAAGGATTGCACATTCCTCACCACATACGGCCGGACATTGTCCTGCTGGAATATGGCGTCTGGAACGGCCTGCAGGAGGGGCAGTGCCTCGGGCTGTTTAAACCTTCCTGATGTATCGGTAGCTGTTCAGATTGCCCTGAAGACGTAGGAGGCGAGATCGCATGTTATAGGCAATTGCGCCCCAAACTATCACACTTGGCGTTTGCCCGCTATGCCGCTCAACAATACAGTCTGCCCAATGACGTTCACCACTGCGGCGTCTAACGCGTATGCAGCCATCACTGTAGGACAAGTTGAAGCGGAACTCGTCCGAAAACACCACATTTTGCCACTCAGCACGACAGTGTGGGTGTTCACGTGCTCATTGCAGTCTACGGCTTTAGTGGTTGCTGGTCAATGGAAGCCGGCGCAATGACATGCGTGGCACCAGTCGACCCTCAGAAGACGGTGTAGAACCGTCGATGCAGACATCCCCACACCTGTTGCAGTGCTCCAACGTCGTGCCAACACCGTGGACAAAACTGTTCTGTCCGTTACGACCAAGCGGACAAGATGGCGGTCATCTCGCGCTGTGGTCACATTGTGTCGTCCAGTACCCTGTCGGCGCTGTGTAAAGCCCTCTTCTTTCCACTGGTCCCACATACGCCTCACTGTTGAAGCAGCGTACCCTGTGCGAGCCGCAATGTCACGGAACGACAGACCCATCTCCCGGATCCCTATTATTCTGCCCCGTTCGAACGCACTCACTTGCTGATATTCCCTCCGGTGATGTCGGCGAGGCACAGTGGCACTTAGGTACACGTTTCCACTTCGTATGACGGCTCCGCACTGATTGAGCGCTGCGTAACACTGCCCTGGCCGGTCACACACAGAAGGGCATTGTTGGGCCTACGTGAACGCCATCTCTCTGCAGTTTAAAACACTCATTATGGTTCCACTGTTCTACACGTCCTCTGATTTTGGCGTGTTTCAGACCGTTGCTCTGAGTGTTTCACTTTCTACAAACAGCAGTGTAGTTTATCAGAACTTCTACTTGGTTCGTTGTTATTTTTCTTTTTTTTTCTCCTGCTGCCGTCATTTTCCAGCTAAAAGGGTGGAAAGGCTGGTGAAGGTAATGGAGCAGTTATCCCTGTTTCTCGTTTCCCGCGTTAGGATTGTCTAGAGGGTGTCGAACGAGTCAGATGTTCCGAAACCAAACTAAACCCTATGGCGCTACAGCCCTGATTGTCCTTCACCTATCAAGCAACCGCTGCTTAACCGGAAGGCCCGGAGATTACGAGTGACGCGTGATCAGCATGACGAATCCTCTCGGCCGTTATTCTTAGGTCTCTAGATCGGGGCTGCCATCTCCTCAATTGTAATCACATATCCTGATCCTCTAGGCCTCTAACTAGCACTCAGATACAGGTAAAAATCTCTGACCAGGCCGGGAATCGAACACGGAGCCTCCTCATGAGAGGCAGGCACGCAAACCCTAGATCACGAAGCCTGTCGCAGTCGGGAGTTGCAAGTATTCCACGTCAGAATAACCTTCTCTGCTCACTTTCACCTTTCACTTTCCTGCTTTCTATGGTCAGTTGTGTCAGGGTCTACTTACCATTTTCAAATATGTGACCAACAAGGCTCGTCCCCTGCGGTTTCCCTCCTCGCTGGTGGTCTACTTTCGTTATCTTGAGTACTCTGCGTTACATCAACATTTCAAAGACCTCCGATCTGGGCGAGTTGGCCGTGCGATCATGGGTGCGCAGCTGTGAACTTGCATCCGGGATATAGTGGATTCGAACCTCACTATCGGCATCCCTGAAGACGGTTTTCCGTGGTTTCCCATTTTCACACCTTAATTGAGGCCACGGCCGCTTCCTTCCAACTCCCAGCCCTTTCCTACCCCATCGTCACCATCTATCTGTGTCGATGTGACATAAAACAGATTCTAAAGAACAAGGACCTCCAGTCGTTTCATTGCCGATGTCTTTACTGTCCATCTTTCAACACCATAAATCGGCACCGGTAACATCTAAAAACTCATGGCACTCCAACGATTTTCAAGTCGAAAGGCATTGTTGCAAACAAAAGCGATATTTTCAGGAACAAACCTCCAGCAATATAAGAAGGGACCAACGCCTTTAAGCACACGTAATGACAGATTTTCTTTCTCAGCTCCAGAAAAGGTGACTAATATGAAATTTGATGAGGAAAATATACAATTCATTCCCAACGTTTTCCATTTTTTCAAAGATTCTTTTCAAAATCTACTTATTATTGCTGTACCTACAATCCCTAGTAGAATAAGTGAATTATTTGAAGTATTAATATATTTTTATCGAGTTGGTTCTAAGAACACAAATTCTTACACACAGCTGGGCTGAGTGGCTCAGACGGTTAAGGCGCAGGCCTTCTGACCCCAACGTGGCAGGTTAGATCCTGGCTCAGTCCGGTGGTATTTGAAGGTGCTCAAATACGTCAGCCTCGTGTCGGTAAATTTACTGGCAGGTAAAAGAACTCCCGCGGGACTAAATTCCGGCACCTCGGCGTCTCCGAAGACCAAAAAGTAGTTAGTGGGACGTAAAACAAATAACATTATTATTATTATTATTAAATTCTTACACAAAAATTAAAAAATTAAAATTTACACTGTAGAAGAGTGCAAAATGTTAACTCCGGGAGTTATCAGGGAAACAGGTTTGAAATACACGTTTTTCAGAAAACGAGTGGCAAACTCACTCTCGTGTTGGAAGGCTTCTAGAATTTAAATGGCTAATGTGAGTGACGGCCTTACACTGTGTAGGTCATAACGCGGAAAATATTATAGATATCGACGAAATTCCAAAACTGATTCGAAGGCCATTTCATAGTTCATGAAAAAACAGTTGAAAACTGACATTCTTGAACCCACAAAGGTCCCGCCTTAACACTGGTTTTAATTTCTTACACCTGGATCCCATCCTTCTGTTAGCCAGCATCTTAGGAACGTGATTTGACTTGATTTGTAAAGTAGTTTAGAGATAGCCGCCATGTTGGTGAAATGGACCTGTACCGGCGAATGTAATAGCACAGAGTTGTGTATGACAGTGAAGTCGTCAGAGCTTGCAATTGACTGTTAAGTACAGGATCGGAAAGACACGAGATCTTAGTGCATTTGATGGCGATCAGATCATCGGCTATATGGTTATGTACCAACTACCGCTAGATTGAGATCCAGGAAAAGCTTCCTGAAAACCACTTCAGTCTTGCAAACTACATCGACTACAGTAAGAAAACAAAACTCTACCTGGTCTTGCCCTTCGTGAAGCCTCCCACCTGGACATGAACAAACTTGGATTGTGTGGAGATCTCTCAGTCGTCTTCGTTCTGGAGTTGGAAAATCCAAAGGCAATCTCCAGAACTGGATCTTCTCTGTCGACAACGTTAACTGCAACTGCGGAGAACCCAAGAACATCTGCTGGATTGCACGCTATGCCCTGTATCTTGCACAGCAGAAGATCTTCTCCTTGCGACACCAAACGCTGTTGAGGTTGGACTTCATTGGTTTACTATGGTGTGACTTAATTTAAGGTTTTCATTTGTGTTTCTACATATTTTGTTTACTTATGACTCGAATAAATTAAAAACGCCATTGAACTCTCGAAGTATGGTAAACTGGTCACCTGGACAGATGAGTCGAGGTACCAGTTGGCACACGCCGATGGCCGGATGCACATGAGGCAATGGATCGTCACCATAAGATCTAACTGCGTCGATGAGACGTAAAGAAAATTGTAAGAATAAAAAAGAATAACATAGGTAAATGATTTACAGATATTGTTGCGAAATATGCAGTATGTACCTATTCCATTCGTACGGGCTGTTTGCTTTAGTGCCAGAAAATAATAAACTGGAAAGGATTTTATTCACTGAACATATATTCAAAAAAGCCTTCAGAAAACATTTATATCTTCTGTATCTGTTTGCAATCATGCTAACAAAACATACAGCTTCTAATAAAGAAAAGCGCGCCCATAATATTTCCTATTCGACAAGCAAATTGAACGCTTGAAATAAACAGAAAAATAAAGGGTTCCTGGAACATGTTATTATCTAGTGGAATGTCCCCTAGCATTTATAAATGCCTGACATCGTCGCCGCATAGAATACACTAATTTCTTGGACATGTCTGGGCTGATTTTCTGCCATTCCTGAAGAATCACACTTTTAAGTTCCTCCTTCGAACGCACACGTTACCTACGGAGATTCCTCTTCAACGTAGCCCAAAGATGTGCTATGGTATTAAAATCCGGAGACTGGGGAGGTGTTCTAAGCTGCATAGCAATGTTCCAAATCAACCATGTCTTATTAATATCAGCAATTTGTTTGGGGTCATTTTCATGCTTTAACGTATACAAAGGTGGAATCCCAATTTCTTCGGCACCGTGCTTCACGTTTGCCTTCAGGATTGCATTATAGCCCTCCTTGTTCATTATTCCGTCAATGAAATGTATGTTACCCACACCTCTGGCTGACATACAGCCGCAAAGCATTAAAGACCCACCACCTTATTTTACAGTTGGGAGTGTATTCGCCACATCATTGTCCGTACCAATTTTTCTCCATATTCTGTGGATGCCATCTGACCTGAAAAGGTTTATTTTTGTCTCATCAGACCAGAAAACATCATTCCAGAATTCGTTCTCCTTATGTGTATGTTCCTCAGCGAATGTCAGTCTAAGCCATCTGTTTTTTTCTACTTACATATGGCCTTTTCTGAGGGATTCTTCCAAGTACCCATGCCGATGCAAGATCCGATGGATGGAGGAGTTGCTGATCTTCTTTCCAGCCAGTTCGTTCCTCTGTGAATTACCATAATACTGGTGCACTTAATTTGGAATCTGACTTTATCAAAATTTATCAACCACATATTCCACCGTAGAATGTGTTCTATTGAACTGCTGTCCAATTTTTCGGAATGAAAATCTTTTAAATGCCAGTTGAAGCATAGTGTTCTTAAGCTCCGTACTTAATCTGCACTCCTACCGACGTCCACCACAGATACACTAGGAAGGAAACTATCGCACTTGACCAGTCGTATGCCGTCACTGAGACTTTTCCGTGCATCGCAACCAAACGGTGGACATCATCCTGTCCATGTGTACGAATACAACTGGTACACCCGTTTGTCGATGCCGGCACATCCATATCAAATCTTCTTCGGCCGATGTTCGTGGTGTGCAAAATGTCTATGTTTTAAATGTTTCTGCGATGAGTGTCATTCAAGGGGATGCAAGGTATCCCCCGGAAGCGTTAATATAAGAATGAATTGTAATCCCCGAAGAATACAATATATATAATACTTATTGTGTAACCCAAATTTTACACTCAACATAGCGCCCTTGTATCCACTAACTTGATAAACATTCGTAGTAATCATTAATGGACATAAGTAGATAAATGAAACCAAGAAAATATCATCGGGATTTAAACATGGGGCGCAAAAGCGGGAAAGCGCGGCGATAGCGCCACCCCGTCGATTGAACTTGCTACGCGTTAAAAGGCACGTAAAGCACGTGGAAAATTCGACCGTCATTTTCTCGGAAACGGTCAAGTGTCTATGGATAAGCCGAAACATGTGTTCACTTATTTATATCCCTCTCTCACTGAGCGAAGTTTCTCGTAAATAGGGTTCTTACATTTGGCGGCTTCCCCTCGTAAATGCACCAAGTTAAAGCAATACTGGACGTGGTAACAACTTGTTTGGATAGGAACCATCTCTAACAAATATCCCATCCATAAACACGTGTATATAATTTGCTTTATACTTTAGATTGTTTTCTATTTTTCCTTTTCTTTCAGATATATGTCGTTCCCTCTTTCATGATAAAATACATTTATGTTTCTCGCTATGTAGATTAGTCTAGAGTTCATTGTTAACATTGTTTTAAATTCAATTAATTTTGTACCTTCTGGCAAACTTTTAAATCAAGAAAGCAACAACAAGATATTTTTAATGTATTTTTCATGTCTACAGAGTTCTCCTCCATATTCACAGGCACTATGCATATGGCTACATGAATGCATGAATGAGTTGACAATGAATGATTCCATGACTGAACTGAAGTTTCATGAATGAATGAATGAATGAACACTTCTCTCCCAGTCACTGATAACCACCAACTGAGGAGAGAGCATTCGAGTCGCTGAATAAATGCATGGGTGGGTTTATGCATGACTGCAGGAATAACTCTATAATCTACCTTAATTTGTGGCACCTTACACGGGCGGAAAACCATTCCACATGCAAGGGCCACGCCTATAACTACTGCCCGGTCGTGTTATCCACCACCGGGCGAGTTGGTCGTGCGCGTAGAGGCACGCGGCTGTGAGCTTGCATCCGGGAGATAGTAGGTTCGAATCCCACTATCGGCAGCCCTGAAGATGGTTTTCCGTGGTTTCCCATTTTCACACCAGGCAAATGCTGGGGCTGTACCTTAATTAAGGCCATGGCCGCTTCCTTCCAACTCCTAGATCTTTTCTATCCCATCGTCGCCATAAGACCTATCTGTGTCGGTGCGACGTAAAGCCCCTAGCAAAATGTTATCCGCCCCTGGTGAGGAAAGGAGCCACCTTTCCAGGGATAAAACGCCCGGCCCTTTCTCTTGAGGCCCAAACGGAAAACCCCCACCTGCTCTATTAGCTGCCAAACACTAATTTCTCACAATTCCCTGATTTCAGCAGTGCACATGTAAGCAGAAATTCCGATCCCCATGTGCCCCCTCCCGCCCTTTCTTCTTCCTCTGTTGCATTTGTAGACACTCTACCCCATTCGATTGAGATAGGCTCATCCTATCCCGTCCTCCCTCGGTTATGTCCTTACATGAATTAATTAATTAATCCCTGCCTAAATTGTGGTTCCCTACACGGGAGGATCACCATTCCGCATGCAAGGGCCACGCCTACGATTCCTTTTAGATCTACATGAATTAATTAATTTAATTAATTAATGGATATATTTATGAATGGCTATTTGAATAAATGGATTAAATGCACTCAGCCAGTAGCTACAGACCACCAGCAGCTACGGAGAGATTAATCCCTTCAGAGAGGATGAATGGCATTCATGCATGCACGATAAGCAAGGAAACCCTTCACTCCCAGTAACGGACAACCAGTAACTGCGGAGAGAGCCCTTATTACTGAATTAAATGAATGAATGAATAATGAATGAGTGAATGAATGTTATCAATCTACAGCTACGGATCGCCAGCAGCTGAGGAAGAAACATTATATCTATTGGACCCTGTCTCATTACATGCTATTTAATTGATAATTACGTTATGGCTTACTAACAATAGCGTCCTTACAGTAATACTAATATTCCTTATACTAAATACCACTATTGACAGATTCTTACCTAACTGGTTCATAACACAATCATCCATCCGTAATCTGCTCTTCCAGCATTGTAGGCTCTTTCAACTCTCTTCTATATAAATGTCTAATTACAATTAATAATTTACTGATATTACCAAGCTTATAGCATTCTTTGCCCATCATCCTAATAATCCTATAGCCATTCTCATCCTCACTTATCATATATTGTGCTTTGCTATTCAAAAATTTCCTTCTCACCGCTAGGGTTTCTTTACATGATTTCAACATGTGAAATTCACTACAGAGAAGGCACCTTGTTGCATCCTTCCCCCTAAACCATCCCTTATTCTTATATTTTCCCATCATCCACATATCAAACCTCGGATTTCTCTTCTATTTACATTCACAATATTTATGTTCATATCCTGCCTTATCCTATTGAACTCTGGGAGGGTCGCCTTGCTCCTACATTCGGATACCAACCAATGTCTAACAAGATAAAAAGGATCACTTGTGTTAGTTTACTTAAACGTTATTTTTTATTTGATTTGTCATATCTGACGATGTTAACTTGATTGGACGAAACATGTCATTTCATGTTTAATAATACCTTTTATAATTAATACTTATCCATTAAGTTTTTATGTTCTAAATTGTTTTTAACGGACTGGAAAGTTTCCTTTCGCTTTTGTATCTGCTCGTTTGGAGTAATATGTAATGCGTGGCATTGGTACAATTAACTAAATAATTATAGCCACCTCTGTGGTGTAGTGGTTAGTGTGATTAGCTGCCACCCCCGGATGGCCGAGTTCGATTCCCGGCTCTGTCACGAAATTTGAAAAGTGGTACGAGGGCTGGAACGGGGTCCACTCAACCTCGGGAGGTCAACTGAGTAGAGATGGGTTCGATTCCCACCTCAGCCATCCTGGAAGTGGTTTTTGCGCGGTTTGCCACTTCTCCTCCAGGCAAATGCCACGGCAGCTTCCTTCCCTCTTCCTTTCCTGTCCCTTCCAATCTTCCCATCCCTCCTCAAGGCCCCTGTTCAGCATAGCAGGTGAGACCGCCTGGGCGAGTTACTGGTCATTCTCCCCAGTCGTATCTCCCGACCCAGAGTCTGACGCTCCAGGACACTGCCCTAGAGGCGAAATCCGAGGTAAAAACCGACCCTGGATGGTAAACAGATTAAGATGAAGAATTATATCCCCATGATCAAATTCGAAAATACCTGCGTTTCTTTTCAAGCATATTGAGGAAATAATAATTGGAAGCTTTCCTAATTTCAATGGGAGTGAAACTATCAGCACAGTTAATTCCTTTAAAACCACGCGAGCTGAACGCGTGGTTCGGGTCGCGTGACTGTGCGCTTGTATTTGTGAAATAATGGGTTCGAATCCTACCGTCGACAGCCTTTGAAATGTTTTCCCGTGGTTTCCCATTTTCACATCAGGAAAATGTTGAGATATTAGGCTATGGCTGCTTCCTTCTCACCGTTGTCGGGCTGACTAACTCAGACGGTAGAGCACTGGCCTTCTGAGCACAAGTTGGTGGGTTGAAGATGCTCACATACCTCAGCCTCGTATCGGTAGATTCACTGGTACATGAAAGGACTGCTGTAGGACAACATTCTGGCACTCACGAGTCTTCGAAAACCATAAAATTAGTTGAACGTAGAAACAATTTTTTTTTTTTTTTTTTTTTTTTTTTTTTTGCTAGTTGCTTTACGTCGCACCGAGCCGTGGCCTTAATTAAGGTACAGCCCCAGCATTTTCCTGGTGTGAAAATGGGAAACCACAGAAAACCATTTTCAGGGCTGCCGACAGTGGGGTTCGAACTTACTATCTCCAGAATACTGGATACTAAGGTACAGCCCCAGCATTTGCCTGGTGTGAAAATGGGAAACCACGGAAAACCATTTTCAGGGCTGCCGACAGTGGGGTTCGAACTTACTATTTCCCGAATACTGGATACCGGCCGCACTTAAGCGACTGCAGCTATCGAGCTCGGTAATAATATTTTTATTTCCCATCCTTGCGTCATCAAAAACCTCCGACGTGTTAGAGCGACCAGCAATGAAATAACCTCTTAATGCTTTCCTAATCGTACTCATATACCCATACGTATCAAATTTCCCAAAACAAGATAAATAACCCTTTAAGCCACAAATTTCTCTCTGTGGGAATTTACCTCCTTTCATGAAATATCCATTAGAGCAATGACGTCAAATATTGGTATATGTATGAATGATGTATTGAACGTTTTATGCAAGCAGCGCGGATCAAGTTCAGTCTGTGAAAGCAAATTGTAACTCCTCTTCATATGCTAGGATCATCCATCTCATTGTGAGACAATGTGAGCATGAACAAAGACTGGGAAAAACTCCCAGCAACAGCCAAATTAATACCATCTACCCGTTCACACACTATCAATAGAAACGGAATTCTAAGGTGAAAAAATGTGAATGGTCATCAATATTCCGTAATTTTTCCACAAAATACGGTACAGTGTTTGAATTTAAGTTTCACGAAGCCGTCTTTTAATAGTGAATATTTTTTTAGGAATACAAACTTGATGAAAGGTAACCCACGGGCAGCACGAACGTAAAGAGCATGCGCGTACCCTGACGTGACCATAATATGACTTCAGAGGGTCAAAATAAATACATTTTTATGTTACCTGCCATGTGTGTATGTTTAGTCCTCAGCCCGAAGGCTGGTTGGATCCTCAACAGTTCCGCCATCAGCTGTCATAGATGGCCTAGACATCACTGAAGAGGCGTACTAGGGAAATGAGGAGTGAGGTAGTTTCTCGTTGCTTTCCTCACAGAGCCAGAGGTTGCTATTACACATCAGTCTGCCAAGCCCACTGAAACGCATGCACCAGCCGACCCTATGAGCAATATTTTCACACCATTCATAGCAGGGACTGGCTGCACAAGGAATGGCATTGCTAGTATCACTCATACCTCAGTCACTTTCATTTTCTTAAAGCCAAGGATAAGGCTGAGACAGATCAATGAAAGTAACAAAATTGCTCTAGCCCATACCAGAAGACATAGTGCACTGTAAACACTAGGTCCCACCAGCAAAGGCACCATTTTGACATAAATATGTCTTATGGCTGGGGGTCATTTGAAATTAGCGATACCGGGCGAGTTGGCCGTGCGGTTAGGGGCGCGCGGCTGTGAGCTTGCATCCGGGAGTTAGTGGGTACGAATCGCACTGCCAGCATCCCTGAAGATGGTTTTTTGTGGTTTCCCATTTTCACTCCAGGTAAAAGCTGGGGATGTACCTTAATTAAGGCCAAGGCCGCTTCCTTCCAACTCCTAAGCCTTTCCTATCCCATCGTCGCCATAAGACCTATCTGTGTCGGTGCGATGTAAAAAAAGCCACTAGCAAACAAAGAAATTAGCGATACAATTCCTAGCCCTTCCCTATCCCATCGTCACCGTAAGACCTGTCAGTGTTTGTGCGACGTTAAGCATTCTTTTTTAATATACTTACATTTCATTACGACTGGAATTCGCTTTACAGCCTACCGCATCTTTCCGCGCGTTTCACATTTGCGTGAATACACAAGAATATTCACACAATAGTAAAGAGTTCCCTTTTTTTTTCTTGATACGAAGGATTACGATTGCATAAGATGAAAATATTACTTTCAGCAAGCACTTGTTTGCCACGAGATGCCATGTTTTAGAGCACACTGAGTGACATTTACTAATGCACACTCGGCGGTGAAAATCCACAGCCTGTTTCCAGTCATTCGACCGGGTCAGGAATGGAATGAATGAAGCTCCCATATAGCGGCGAAGATACGAACTGTGGCGGCTGCAGAAGTCTGTCGCACTCTTCTAGGGCAATGATTAATACTAATTGCTTTTTAAGTCGCACCGACACAGGTAGGTCTTATGGCGACGATGGGACAGAAAAAGCCTACGAATGGGAAGGAATCGGCCGTGGCCTTAATTAAGGTACAGCCCCAGCATTTGTCTGGGGTGAAAATAGGAAACCACGGAAAACCATCTTCAGGACTGCTGACAGTGGGATTCGAACGCTCTATCTCCCGGATGGTAGCTCACAGCTGCACGCTCCTAACCGCACGGCCAACTCACCCGGTGATGGGATACGAAAGACTTTGAAGTGGGGAGGAAGCGGCCGTGGCCTTAATTAAGGTACAGCTCCAGCATTTGCCTATTGTGAAAATGGGAAACCACGGAAAACCATCTTCATGGCTGCCAACAGAACCCACTATCTCCCGAATGCAAGCTCACAGAATGATTAATGAATGACAGATGAAATGAAATAATTTTTGGAGAGTGTTGCTGGAATGAAATATGACAGGGAAAACCGGAGTACACGGAGAAAAGCCTGTCCACATAGCGTTGGCGTCAGCAAGGGCATCAGGCTGTAAAACTTGAGAATTGTCTCCCATTTTAACTAGGTTAAATCTCGAAGTGCCCTGTATTGTCTACGGGCGATGCTCGCAGCGCGACGTGAACGTCATTATGGCCACCATGCTCGCA
Organism: Anabrus simplex; assembly: GCF_040414725.1. NCBI lineage: Eukaryota > Metazoa > Arthropoda > Insecta > Orthoptera > Tettigoniidae > Anabrus > Anabrus simplex. The sequence goes on along the minus strand of NC_090270.1, from coordinate 260,474,549 downwards.
GTTAGACCAGAATGAACTAGCAACCGTGTAGACTGTAATGTGAAATATTGAGGTTTGGCAATGATTGAGAGACATATTATCAAAGAGGGTGTTAGAGTACAGATGGTCGATGTCATCTTGGAGGCTATGATGTAAAGTACTGATGGGTGGCCATGACTAGAGACATACAGAAGGCTCTTTTATCGAAGAGGCTTCATCTCATCACACTTCAGTAAAATGACAATTTCATTTGTGCTAGTTTCATTGGCTCTGAGTCAGTTTCTCCCTTTTAATACACTGAACCCTGCCCTTATTGCCTTCAAATTCCACACAGATGTCTCTCTAAAACGATTCATTAGATGCAAATAAGTTAATCGTTATCAGTTTGAGTTTCATTTTTTGGAAGACATATTTATGATCATCTGATTTTCACACCGTTATTTTGTTTCTAGGCGAGTACAGTTCTCCCGTATCGTAGCCCTTTCCTTCCCCACTTCTACGGTTTCCTGCTCCCAACACATTCACGTCATACCGTCCGCCCCGACTTGTTTTCCTTTTTCTTTCTGTTTTTGAAGGCGAGTAAATGAGACTCCCAGGTCAAAACTATGCCCTTTTACTTACCTGTTTCCGAGAAGTACCGATAAGTCAGAAAAATCACTGATTTTGCACTGGCGGGGAATAATCTACATGGCTCAGAGGCGGTATTTGCCTCCCGTCAGAGAAGAAACCTCTCTTCGCTGAGGAAGAGCTATTAGGGTGCGTGAGAAAAAGACCTCTCTTCCTAACAAACGGCCCCTTTCAGGGGTTTAAGTTTGAGTTTATTGAACGACCTTTGACATTATGTCACTGTGTTAAACGCAGCGCCGCAAGAGGGGCACTACATTTAGACCGGAAGCCAAATTGTTCCGGTGGGAGTGTTTTAGGTACCCAGGTATCCCTTGAGGCGGGTGAGAAGAAGTCTATCGAATAGTGGGGAAATATGTGATAACAGGGTTATTGGTCTTTAATTTTATGGGAATAATCTGTCCTTCCCTGGCTGTAGAATGACTGTCAGTTTACCAGTCTTTCCGACGACAGAGAAGTATCCCAGTTTTAAACAGGCCGAAAATAGTGCTGCCAAAAACACGACTGCCATGTATGGTATTGATTGAACTTCCTTATTCCAAACCCTGTCATCACGGGAGACTTATTCTCGTTGAGGCTCTTAAAACCCTGCGAACCTCTACAGGCTTGATGTCTGAAATTGTATTGTCAGGGGTCCATTGCATACGTTATCTTCCTACTTCCTGTCAACATCTTAAACTGAACGAACCAATTGGGGACCATTGGAAATGTAAACAAATCGCCAGTGATCTCACAACACAATGGCAATGATTCATGGAACGGGTAATACCAGTTTTTTTTCTACTCGCGGCTTGCGAACTAGATGCTGTATGCCGCTTTCAACGATACGAACAATATTGTGGAAGTGGTGAGTCCGTCGTAAGATGAGGTACCGGTATTAGAGACGGCTAATCGCGTAACCAACCCAACACTCTACCACCTAAGCCACATTGTGAGGGATGTCGTGTGAAGGCAATAAGCTGACAGTCCTCCCACGGTCCCAGTAATTTCGTGACATCACTCGTTGTCTTATACAATCTCTCTAATTACGTTTTCATTACAAGAATAGCTCCTGAGCAGCTCCCGCTAACTCTCTCCGGCTATCCACTTGATGAAAGTGATTGTGTCAAGTGCCGCAGCCCGAGCGTCTTTTGTCTCCACCCTGATGGGGTTATTCCCCGGACTGGCAGCCATTGTTCTCTCTCTAATGACACATACACTCCACACCACTCACTCGTTGCTATGGTAACAAACCTGTTCCTTGTTTTAAAAGAATCTTCTTTGTTTACTTGGTAAAACACAAGTCGCATTTTCCTGTCCAGAGACAAAAGTTAACACGTCCTTCCTTTCAAATGAATATTTTGTATTCCGTAAATCATGGACAATGTAAAGAAGAAGTGAAAAGAAATTAGAGAGCCATAGTCACGAAACATTTAACCTGATGTACATTTTTTTCTTGTACAATTCATTTTCCTTCGCACCGATATAGAAATGTTTTATGGCGACTGGGGGACAGGAAAGTGCTGCGAATGGAAAGGAAGCGACTGTGGCCTTAATTAAGATGCAGCTTTATCATTTGCCTGGTGTGAAAATGGGAAAGCACCTTAAGGTTTGCCGACAGTGGGGCTCAAACCTACTGTCTCTCAAATGCAAGCTGACAGCTACATCACCTAAATTAGCCTTTCGCTCGGTCTATGAATATTTAATCCCAATTTAAGTTCCTGGTATTTTCATCATCATCATCTGTTTACCCTCCGGTTTTTCCCTCGGACTTAGCGAGGGATCCCACCTCTACCGCCTCAAGGGCAGTGTCCTTGAGCTTCAGACTTTTGGTCGGGGGATACAACTGGGGAGTATGACCAGTACCTCGCCCAGGCGGCCTCACCTGCTATGCTGAACAGGGGCCTTGTGGAGGGATGGGAAGATTGGAAGGGATAGGCAAGGAAGAGGGAAGGAAGCGGCCGTGGCCTTAAGTTTGGTACCATCCCGGCATTCGCCTGGAGGAGAAGTGGGAAACCACGGAAAACCACTTCCAGGATGGCTGAGGTGGAAATCGAACCCACCTCTACTCAGTTGACCTCCCGAGGCTGAGTGGACCCCGTTCCAGCCCTCGTACCACTTTTCCAATTTCGTGGCAGAGCCGGGAATCGAACCCGGGCCTCCGGGGGTGGCAGCTAATCACGCTAACCACTACACCACAGAGGCGGACTCCTGGTATTTTGCGGATTTAAATATATATCCTAACAATGGATATGTTTATACTCCTCCTCCTTCTACCGCTTTTTCCCACACCTGTCGGGTCAAGGGTGCGATATGTGTCGCACATGTGGATTTGGCCTTGTTTTACAGCCTGATGCCCTTGCTGACGCCAACGCTATGTGGAGGGATATAATCACCATTGCGTGTTTTATGTGGTGGTTGGTAGTGTGGTGTGTTGTCTGAATATGGAGAGGAGATTGTTGACACAAACACAAATACTCAGACCCCGAGCCACAAGTATTAATCAGACACGATGAAAATCCCCGACGCAACCGAGAATCGAACCCAGAACAGTCTGAACTGGAGGCCTCAACACTAACCACCATCACCACATATGTTGGACAATGGATATGTTTATGCGATTATCCACAAAGAAAATTAATACATACGTACTTTCAAATGATTTTAAAAGTTATCCAAATTTAACTAGCTGCCAAATCAAGAAATAGATGTTTTGTAAAACAAGTTAAACGTCAATAAAATACGTATAACTCAGGAACTGTGAAGAGATTCGAACAATTAATAATGAACAAACGTACAGAATATCACGAATGTATAACTAACAAGACAACAAAACGTATAGGCTGATGATACTGATAAATAATTTGAAACAATAATACAATATTCGCGCCGTTGTCATTTAATCAGCTGCTTAGGTTATCCAATCAGAATTCAAATGGGATTTACCAGGCGGTGTTGCCAAATCTGCCCGTGACTTAAGACCGGCCTACTTGCTATGGCGTGATCCGGTCAGTCGAAGGTCTCGCAGAACCCACATCCTCCTAAATGACCAAGCACACCTTTACTACCTCGGCTAGGTGGAAATCACCAACTTTATAATACGAAACATAATTAATTCAGTATATCTTAAAAACGAATATACAGGGTAATCGGAATGGAAATAATTGAAAGGGAATATCGTAGAAAGTAAATTGGAGATAGGGATCAGATAATTACGAACAACAATACTCAAATATTGCAAGAAGCTATCATATGGAGCGTAGTTATAGAATATTTGTTTACGGGACGTGAACTGACATGATCACAAAGTAAAACGCATTATGTGTTGAAAGGAGGTGAGCAATCGAAGTGTACATTGTGTTTGCATGTAAATAATTACGTTTGACTTAAACACGAAAGCTTTCTCGTGTCTAATTTAGCCTAGATGACAAATGTGGCGATATATTGAAACCTATCTTAATTATGCTTAATCCAATGCAAGCCTTCACACCTCGGTGAGTTTGTTCAGTCATTTCCGACCACCAAGATATACTTCGAATACCAACATTGAAATGTTCAGCTCCTATGTTGATTTACAATCATTCTAGATGAAACGTCGTTTTCTCCATAAAATTTAATATTCCTTTAAGTAAGCTATATTATTTCTAAAACGACGGTATGTTTCCACTCCCGTCTTTATAATATATCGTATAGCGGGTTGCCAGCGGTGGAGGGGCAGCAGTTTCCCCGTTGTCTTGGAGACGCACTGTACCGTATCTAATGTTCACAGAATATTTATGAGCACTTGGACCCGACCACAAGCTTTATGAGGAAATCATTGCTTCCGCTCGCTAGGGAGAGTAGGGACTGTGATTTAAGAGGACCTCTCAGCAGGGACAACAAGCAGTTTGGTTGCTGTAGTGGGGAAAACAATGTACGTCAGATATTTAGCTGGTTAATGGCCGTAAAAGTTGATATTTCTTCCTTCAGTATGTTAAACTGTGTGACCGTGGTTTTATTTTAACCATACAGAAACAGTCTCCATTATAATTCTGTACTCTTCGCTAATACATCATTTCAGTTTACAAATTTCAGAATGTCTTGTATGTGTTCATAGACTTCTCCGCTTCTTTTCTGGATAACACAGTGCCATAACATAAGGATTAGGTTTGGTTAAGTAAAAGACTAAATAAAGAGTAGTTTTCAGGATATTATTTACATTTCGTGAAATATTTATTCATAAATGTAAAAACATAGGCAGCCGTAAATTTTACTGCATGCCATGCGAGAATAATATGGCAATGTCGTGAAATTCAACAAAAATTAAATATTCCCTTTAAGAAATGAAATCGTTTCAAGTCCTTTCATGTTTCGGGGAAAATAGTTATCTCTCTCAGTAGATAATATTCAGTCCGCCTCTGTGGTGTAGTGGTTAGTGCGATTAGCTGCCACCCCCGGAGCCCCAGGTTCCATTCCCGGCTCTGCCACGAAATTTGAAAAGTGGCTCGAGGATTTAAACGGGGTCCACTTTGCCTCGGGAGGTCAACTAAGTAGAGGGGGTTCGATTCCCACCTCAACCATCCTCGAAGTGGTTTTCCGTGGTTTTCCACTTCTCCAGACAAATGCCGGGATTGTACCTAACTTAAGGCCAGAGCCGCTTCTTTCCCTCTTCCTTGCCTATCCCTTCCAATATTCCCATCCCCCTACAAGGCCCCTGTTCAGCATAGCAGGTGAGGCCGCCTGGACGAGGTTTGGTCCTCCTTCCCAGTTTTATCCCCCCAACCCGAAGTCTCACGCTCCAGGGCACTGCTCTTGAGGAGGTAGAGATGGAAAAACCAACCCTGGAAGTTAAACGGATTGCATAAACAAATAAAATAATAATATTAGAGGACCCATTGTTATACCTGTAAGAACGAATTCCAGTGAGACCAAGAATTATCATAGTTTACCGAGCTCGATAGCTGCAGTCGCTTAAGTGCGGCCAGTATCCAGTAATCGGGAGATAGTGGCACTGTCGGCAGCCCTAAAGATGGTTTTCCGTGGTTTCCCATTTTCACACCAGGCAAATGCCGGGGCTGTACCTTAATTAAGGCCACGGCCGCTTCCTTCCAATTCCTAGGCCTTCCCTATCCCATCGTCACCATAAGACATATCTGTGTCGGTGCGACGTAAAGCAAATAGCAAAAAAAAAAATCATAGTTTACTCACGACTGGGTCGAATTTCCCAAAGGCATTTGATTTTGAAATACTTGGCTTGTAGGCTATTTTGTTTGATCCAGCCCATGGTATTTTACAGAAAGAGAAACATGAGACGCCATCAGCTGGTTAGTAGCCTATGTATAAGATCTGCTACCGTCCACCTCACTAGCGTAACAGTAATGGCGTATGGCTTTTAGTGTCCGCGGACATGTTCGGCTCGCCAGGTGCAGGTCTTTAGATTTGACTCCCGTAGGCGACTTGTGCGTCGTGGTGGTGGTGGTGGTGGTGGTGAAGACGACACATACACCCAGCCCGGTTTAGGTAAGAATTGTGCTGCTAGCACACTGTAGAGTGCGTTTAAGTCGCCCGTTGGGGGGCATGTGCCAGACCTGTAGCTCAGATCCTTTCAAACAGAACAAAGATGGGCTAGGCCACCATAGCTCAATTGGTAGAGCAACCGACGCGAAATCGGGAGGTTGTGGGTTCGGATCCCACTGGTGTCCGGCTGGCCATTTTTGTTCTGTACTTAACATCCCTTCAACACGTACTACATGTACGTAACACGACCTAATACGTTGAAAGTCTGTTTCGATTATTTTGTCACTCGATGCAGATAACATATACCTTGTTAAAATCGACGCCTCAATTTTTAAAAAATTCTCAAATTTTATCCAAAAATGATCTTACATTACTAAAATGACCATAATATGACAAAACAATAAAAATGGCCGAAATATGAATTTATATGCAACATAAAATTGCTTTAAAGGGGTTCAGGGATCCATCATTCACAGTTATTTTTCAGATCTCGGGTAGAATTACCTCAGGAAAGAAATATGACTTTTCCTTAAGATCCGAAACTGAATAATAGTTTGCCATTTGCTTCACGTCGCATCGACACGTCTTACGGCGACGATGGGAGAGGAAATGGCTAGGAGTGGGAAGGAAGTGTCCGTGGTCTTAATTATGATACAGCCCCAGCATTTGTTTGGTGTGGAAATGGGAAACCACGGAAAAACAAATAAGAAGAATTTGGCTTTATCTACCGAGTGAAGACACTTTTTATACTTCATGTCATATCCTACGTACAAATTTCACAGTTCCGTCCTTCTCTGCCAGCTAGCAGAATAATGGATCCATTTTTCGTGATCTGTAGCTGAGATCTTAATGAATTTTATTTGATAAACATCTAATTTATCATCAGAGATCTTTTAAACGCCGTCATCTTACAAAATAAAGACTCCAATGGAGATTTTTTCCCCGCTTCAAAAATCAGACTATCCCTGCTGGCTCCGAACGCGCAATATTGGGATTCACAGGTTGACACTCTACCCCTGATTCACAGAAGAGCTTTACAGTATGTCTGACAAGAAAAATTATTTCACTAAAGTGTTATTTATAAAGTACGAGCTCATACGGGAATTCTTTGATATTCCGGCATAACCTATGTTACCTGGAATTATGGCATCTTTCAAATGATGAAAGAAATGTCAAAATCTGTCCAGTATTTTCTGATATTACCCCTTACATAGCCACAAACTCACAATATTCCTTTATATACAGCATTACTATAGTACGTTAAAAAACATGCCAATAAAATTCATATCTTTCAACTATTTATAACCAGATCGGCAGAGATAATCTTCGCTGCATTTTCTAGTGTAGAATGTGAAGAAAGGCAAAAGTTACTTCGGTATCATGGGTGGCGCAGACATTCTTGCACCATTTTCTGGTGCACTGCGTATAACAGGAGAATACTTCTTGCTGGAAGGATTTGTGATCAGGACGAACATTTCAAGTTAACACGCAAGATCTTCATTAACAAGCTATTTTTTACGTCGTGCCGACATTGGTAGGTCTTATGGCGACAATGGGATAGGAAAGGGCTAGGAGTGGGTAGTAACCCACAATGTCCTTAATTATAGTACAGCCCCAGCATTTTCCTGGTGTGAAAATGGGAAACCACTGAAAACCATTTTCAGGGCTGCCGACAGAGGGGTTACAACTCACTATCTCCCGAATGTAAGCTGACAGTTGCGTGACCCAAGCCATGTAGCCTTTTGCAGCTGATTAAATTACATACGAAAGAAATAGTAATAGGGAAGAGTGAATATCTTTCGTTTTTTATCTCTTCAACTTAAATTGAAATTATTGAAAACAAACTTGAAAATATTTGCGATTTACACCAAGTAATGTATGACACTGATTTGGTACAAAACCATAAATAGTACCGATAACTTAATGTTATTTTTCATCAGCTGCCCGTTCTCTAACTGTCGTAGAGAACTGCCATGCTTGCCTAGTTACCTACTTGCTACCCTGCGGTCTCAAACTTTTAATGACACTCGACTTGGACTCGCTTGCTCCCAGCAGCTGTTCCTATCTTGACGACGAGATCAATTATCCATGTTTCATAATGGAAGGCGAGCTTCAGGGGATGTAATTATCCTCAGACAGAGGAAGTTCTCGTGACTAAGAACATGTGACGGACACCAAAGGGTTAGCTAGACGTTTATAAGTTGCATCTGTATTTCTGTAGTGAGGGAATAACTTAGTATTTCAGAGAATTTTTAGGAGTGGTGAATCCTCAGCCTGAAGGCTGGTTAAATCCCCAACAATGCCACTATCAGCTGTCATCCCACTTTGATATCTCCCTGGAAGGAGCCTTAATACACCCTGTTGCAGAAGATGTGACGAGTTAGAAACCTTACCTTTTGTATTATGGTTCTGTCGTAAGGGAGAGCTTATGAGAATCAATTGGCACAATACAGTTCACACATCGATTGCTGACGGACTCCGTAAACAACACTACTTGGAGATCTATGAGGAAGTAGGATGTCTTTGCACAAATGGATCCTTAAGACGAGCTGATATTGTTGTCGTCGATCGGGCGAAAGGTACGGATATGCTGATTGATCGCACTGTAAGATTCGAAGAAAACGAACGGCAGCTTCGATTAGTGTGTGAGGATAAAAGGGTCATATATGAACCATGCATTGATGATCTCGTAAAGACGAATGGAAATGAAAAACGGGAAGTCATTGGCCTTATAATTGGCACTAGAGGGACAATTTCTAAGGAGACGCTGAACTTCTTAAGAATAAACAAAATACTGGACACCATTATCGAGACCAAGGTGGACTCTGCGTTGAAAAATTCATTGGCGATTGTTGGACACCATTTGTACTCCATGACTTAAAGTACCATGTATTGGATTTTCTTTTTCAAATAAAATCTGAAAGAGACAATCCGCCCGATGGTTGGCAAATTTAATGTAGAGTTTGACTCAAGCCCTGCTTAATCCAAACATCGTAAAAAATTAATATTGTTCGTGTGAACTAATCTTTCGATTCCCTAATAGAGGCGACTATCACGTGCAATACCTCTCCCCTCGTGAGGGTATTGTGTTATGTTGTCCGTGCCTCGGTCATGATTCTGCAGGCTTATTTTCCTTGGGCTACTTCATGCAGGGCAGGCTCAGACAAGTCAATGCGACCAGTTGATCAAGCCATCGTGAAGGCCTCTTTCCACTCGCCCCGTCCCATTTACCTTCCCAAGCCCTTGAAGGTCGTTCGTTCGGTGTATGAGATGAACAAAGTAATACAGGTGTATTCTTCTGTTCTTTCGAAGGAAAGTATATTTTCGATTCGTAAGATCGATGCATTGATAGGATGTTTTCACCAAGATACTTTCGCCTTCATTGCAGACAGCCATCCCTTTCAACGTTCAGTCTACAAGCCACTGTAAATTTACTAACCGCCGCCACACTCCTCTGTTCCTCTAGTTCCGTGGCCTCGTTTAACTCTGTATATCTTACCTTTAAATCGTTGGAAACCGAGTCTAATCATCGTCGCCTTTGTCTCGCTCTACTTCTCTTACTCTCCATAAGAGAGGCCATTATTCTGCTAGGTGACCTATCCTCCTCCATTTGCCTCACATGACCCCACCACAAAACCGGTTCATGCGTGCAGCTTCAACCATCGAGTTCATTCTAAGTTATCCTTTATCTCCTCATTCCGCGTACTCTCCTGCCATTGTTCAAACCTGTTTGTACCAGAATTCATTCTCTCTACTTTCATATCTGCTACTTCTATCTTAGGAATAAGATATCCTGAGTCTCCTCTCTGTACCCCCCTCCCACCCTCCATATTTCACTCCCTAAGAGAAAAAAATAGGTCTGAAAAACAGACCGATGTCCGCGAGCTGATTTACTTCTTACCGAATACTGTTGATCGCAATTGAGAACGCACTGCATTAACTTTCATCCACCTTGATTCAATCTCACTAACTATACTATCATCCTGGCAGAACATACATTCTAAATATTTGAAATTATCTACCTATTTCTGCTTTGTAGGGGCTGCCTGGCCGAGGCGGTAAAGGCGTGCTCGGTTCGCCCGGAAGGACGTGGGTTCGAATCCCCGTCAGGAAGTCGTAAAATTTAAGAAACGAGATTTCCACTTCCGGAGGTGCATATGGCCCTGAGGTTCACTCAGCCTACACCAAAAATGAGTACCAGGTTAATTCCTGGGGGCAAAGGCGGCCGGGCGTACAGCTAACCACTCTACCCCATCACGTGCCGCGGTTAACAATGGTGCAAGCCTTTACCTTCCACTACTCCAAGGGCCTTCATGGCCGTCAGCATAGGCTAAACTGCTTACTATTTTTTCACTTAACTGAATCCCTCCCTGCCACTTATTACCTTTCAGTAGAGTACCTTCATCCAAGAACTCATTCTACCATCAATTCTCACTGCAGCCCAATTTTCAACATAAAAACCTTTGATTGATTTTGATAATCTTCCCTCAATCCCATAGTCCTATAGTACGACAAACAACTCTTCCCTCGGTACTCTGTAATATGGCTTCTTTAGATCTACGAAACATAAACATAACTGTCTTATTCCTCTCTTAGCATTTTTCAGTTACCTGGCGTATACTGAAAAGCTGATCCTGACAGTCCCTCTGTGGTCTTAAACCACACTGATTTTCATCCAACTTACTCTCAACCACTGACCGCACCCTCCCAAAATCCCAGTCAACACCTTGCCTGGTTCCGATCAATGAGATACCTCGATAGTTGTTGCAATCCTTCCTGTTCCCTTGCATAGAGACGGGTTCTTTCCAATCAGAAGGTACCTGACTAACAATCCATACTAATCTTATTACTCCATGAAGCCATTTCACCCCTGCCTTCCCACTATATGTCACCATTTCAGGTCTAATTTCATCTATTCTTCCTGCTTTATGACAGTGGAGTGTATTTACCAACCTTTCCACTTCATTAAGCGCAATGTCACCAACATTATTGTCCTCCTTCCCATGAGTTCGGTTGTTCGCGACGTCATCAGGAAGACATATTTTTACGTTGGGAAGATTCCACCTGTTTATTAATTCCCCGGTATCTATTATGAGTTCACCTGATTTACCCAGACCACTACTCATTTTACTTTTTTCTCCCTTAAGATTCTTTATTACTGTCCAGAAAAGTTTCCCTACTGCTTGACCTAGCCTTTCCAGGTTATTACCAAAATCTTCCCGTTACTTCTTCTTTGATTCAACAACTATTTGTTATTTGTTTCGCTCTGTTTCTTTCATTGACGTACATTTCCCGGTCTACATCAGCCCTTGTTTGGAGCCATTTCTAATACGCCTTCCTTTTACATTTGCAAGCTGCTCTCCCTTCATCATTTCACCAAGATGTTCGCTTTTCCCCACCTTTACACACAGCTGTTCTTGGTATTCCCTAGCTGTTTCTACTACAGCATTCCTATATGCCATGTATTCTCTTTCTATATCCTGAACCTGCCTACCGTCCATTGTTTGGAACATTTCACTAATCATATCCATGCACTTCTGTCTAATTTCCTCGTCCTGGAGATTTTCTACCCTTATTCATCTGCAGACAGATTTCACTTTCTCTATCCTAGGCCTAGAGATACTTAGTTCCAACAGATCAGAAGCGAAATATTATTTTCTACCGGATGTTTTCAACGTCATACAAACAGATGGAAGGTCTTTGACAACGCAAAGTTGGGAAAGGGTTAGGACTGGAAAGGAGGCGAGGTGACTGATATCCGACAACTCCCGCATCGTTGGCAACGTGTTGGGGACTTCTTTGTGGGTTTACCGTAAATGTTATTGTACTCTCTGATAATGAACATTGAGTGTCACAAGGATTTCATAACTGACAGATTTCTCGCTTTATAATCGACAACACGAGGAGTATTTCGTCCACATGCATCACAGTAGTTGAATTCTATCAAATTCCATGAACTTTCCAGACCATGCAGATGTACTTCTTTAAAATTTGTAAAATACCAGGCATTCCATGTGCCTTTTCTTAAACTTTTCTTGAGTTTTCTCACAACTTTCTCATGGTGGAAATAATAACTTTTGAGCACTCCTCAACTGGTAAACATACTTTATGCGGGAAAAACATAGTTGCAATGAAAATATCCACGAATTAATGAGACACTTCCAGGTACTTAATCTAGGGAGCTTGATATCCCCAAGATAACTAGCAAAATGAAAATTTTAAAACTCCCCAAGGGGGGCGAACTTGAGAGATTTGAAGCTGAGCCTCAGATGGAAGCCAGCATACGAATGCAACCGAAAACATTTTTCCACTTGAAAACATCTTCCAAGGCGATAGCACACTACCTTCGCGGCGAGGAGGCCTGCTACAAATGTAGTATACAGTAAAACATCATTAATGTGGATTACAGTGGAATAATTTGCCGTCGAGATGAATAGCTGTCATGATTAACTAAAATAATTTGCGAATGTGTTATAAGGTTAATTTAAAACATATGCTTAAGAACAAAATATGTGTAGGCCTGTTTATACCACCAGTAAAGCCTCTCCCTAGTGGTAGATAACACTTTAAATACGTGAGGATTGTGAAATCCTGCGGAAATATGCTGAACTTTCTGAGGGGTACTTGATATTCAAGTTTATTAGCAAATGTATCTTTTTATTTTGCCTGCCACCTAGGGACTTGGATTGTGTTTAGTTGAACATTGTAACTGTTTACGGATTGGCGCAAGAATGCTTACGTCTTCTGCTTCTAAATTGTCACTACCGTGACTTCAAATTAAATCAACCTATCGTCACCTAGTTCACACCTAAGTTATAAATAGCGGTAATCTTGAACCGTATGTAGTCGGTAGATGAAAAGTGGGTCTCGGCCCATACGAGGCCACGGCAGGTTCGTGGTCCAACAGCTCTGCACTCCGACCAGCCAAACGAGCAGAGGAGGGGTGGCCACAGCTCTACTGTGAATCTACGCCTCTGCATTCGGTAGACGGGACAGGGCTGGACCTCACGGCTGGCCCCAACCGTCGGCTGCCCTGAGAATGGTTTCCCGTTGTTTTCCATTATCCAGTACTAAGGCGAATGCCGGGACAGTTCCTAGTATAAACCACGGCCGCCAACCCCCTCACCTTCTCCGAGCATCTCCTTCACCATAACAACTCTCCCGGCCAGCGAGACGGCGTCACCATCTAAGAGGCCCGCCTCCCCCTTCAGGGCAGGAATGAAAACATGTTAGTAGTAGCAGCAGTAGTAACCTTATGTATCTATCTGGATCGGATTGTGAAACAGTGCTACGAGCTGCGAGGTTCTCCTCACAAGAGGCTACTGGCGAGCTGGGGCAGTTCAAAGGCCTGCTACAAATATAGTATACAGTAAAACAACATTAATGTGGATTACAGTTGAATCATTTACTGTCGAGGTGAATAGCTGTCAGGATTAATTAATACAATTTGGGAATGTGTTATAAGGTTCATTTAAACCATATGCTTAAGAATAAAATATATGTATTAACACTTAAAGTGACACAACTTTAAAATGAATATATAGGAAAGAAACAAATTCCGTGGCTCATTGTCATTTATTAAAAATAAATATTATATCTGGACGAAAGCGTTTTTATATCAACGAGCCTAACAACAACAATAAACGAGTTTTCTACCAAGTCTCTAAAGCTTTCATCAGGGCAAATGTCTGCTGCTGGCGGCTACAAGTTATCAAATTCACGGAGACGTGTACTCCAGAAATACATGCGTAACACCACCCTGGCACAGCGCGATGCACTCCAGAAACTGGCGGCAGAGAGCGGTGAGGCAGTAACTTCCCTTCCCGGCCGCCACAGCACAACGCAACGATCCCTAAGTCCAGTTAATAGGGGGCCGTGAATTCCACGTTCCTTGAAGAATTCCTATTATCACTGTCAACAGCAGACCTTCTCATGCTCTGCTCTGATGAAAGCCAAGGAAACTTGGTAGAAAGATCGCATTTTTTTTTTTTTTTTAGACTCGTTAACATAAAGTGGCTTCAATCCAGATGTAATATTTATTTTAATAAATTACACATATCAGTAAAAGTATTTCGGCCCAATAACTTGAAAAAGCACGATAAACCTACATTTATGTAAAATGAAATGGCGTATGGCTTTTAGTGCCGGGAATGTCTGAGGACAAGTTCGGCTCGCCAGATGCAGGTCTTTTTTTGACTCCCGTAGGCGACCTGCGCGTCGTGGTGGTGGTGGTGGTGGTGAAGACGACACATACACCCAGCCCCCGTGTCAACGAAATTCATCAATTATGGTTAAAATTTCCGACCCTGCCGGGAATCGAACCAGGGACCCCTGTGACCAAAGGCCAGCACGCTAACCACTTAGCTATGGAACCGGACAGTGCTGCTAGTTATTGTAACTTAAAACATCAGAGAGATGATAATCTCGGACAATTATCATTAAGGTGGTTGCAGACAAATTCTATTCAACAACTTAAGATTTTTGAAACAAACGTCCACCAAGTCCTCTGGCTAAGATCAGAAATTGACAATCACAAACAAAACAAAACCTAACCCCATGGAACTACAGCCCTGATGGGCCTTGGCCTATCAAGCCACCGCTGCTCAGCCTCAAGAACTGCAGATTTCAAGGTGACGCAGGATCAGGGTGATGAAACCCGTAGACCGCCATGCTTTGCTTTCTAGACAGGGTCTACCATCTAACCTCCACATTTTTTTCTCATTTAGGCTGAATGGACCTCGAACCAGCATTAAGATCTTGTTAACAATCCCCGACCTGGCCGGAAATCGAACACGGGACATCTGAATACGAGGCAGTTTCGCTACGCGTACACCTTATAGTCCACTTAATTGATAATCATACTTACCTGGATTTGATTGCTTTAATTATCTGACAGCAGTTAATGTTTCTAGAGGAGAGACAGTCTTGAAATTTAAGTCTATATGATATCAATTATACCTGGGAAACTTTACTAGCTTTGTAAGTACTTTCTAAAAGCACCGAGGTCTTTTGAAATCAAATGCTGGGCCTTCGCTATTGAAGCCAATTTCCTAGCCATCTTATGTACAAAGATCACCATTGAAGAAAGTGGTAAGAGAACTCCTTCTCATGAATTGCTAAGAGATGTTCATACATAATGTATCCCTCGGCCATTGTTCAGTTAGTTCGATGGGCTGGACAGCGAGCCGTTGTTTTCACCCTCCAGTGATGTTGAAGCCCTGTAAGCTTGTCTTAAGTTAGAACAGTGTTTCCTTTGAGTTTCCAAGCACCGTTTAACAGTCTGATGTCTTTACACAGTACAACTTATACAACACTGGCCGGTAATTAGGAGATGTTAGGAGACAAAGTTACCTCAGAGCTCACTGCAAGCAAACAGATGGGAGTTCGTAGTGCGATGTAATTTCTCCTGCTTGAAACTTCATGTGGGCAACTTAAAAAACCTTCGCCAACAGCTCTATATACATACGAGGAACTCAACACCCTACGCGTTCAGTAAGCAGAATGTTGATTATATCTTCCACTGGAAAGTCTACCTTTGGCTGGAACGAAAACGCGCCTCTGAATAGAAAGATAGAACTCGCAATTCTCCTGGTTGAAAATTAATGTGGCAACTTAAGAAATCTTGGCCATCAGCCATGTATACTTTCGAGTAAACCATCCCAACTCGACGAATTGGGAGTATGTTGCATTTCGAGAAAGTTTACATATAGCAAGATAACAAGTACTCAAAACTATATCTAGAGAGATTCTGGAGATCATTTTTAACTGCATCTATTTAGAGAAACAGACCGACAATGGAATCCCTTACTAGTGGACGTCAGAAGCATGTCCAGGCAACTCAGCTTTTAAATATGCCTGTGTTGAAATACTAGGTAAACCCTCAACTGGTGACGTATTCCGGAAGGAACATAACTGGTGACATGGTGTCTGAGAGACGTCTATAATTTGAGCATTTTTGATGGAATCACATTTCATTAAGGCGAGGTTTATTCATTTTATATTGAAAAGGCATATCTTGACGAATGGTTTAACACATTTTATTACCAACTCCATTGCACCAAAAATTTCAAAAAAATCTGAATCCAAGTGTATGTCACTTTATGAAGAAGAAATCTAGGTTTCAACTTAGATTGCATCATCGTCCCTCACATGCATCCGAATGGCTCAAAAACTACTTTCCTACACAGACTGAAACATAATCATTTCAGAAAACTTAAGTTTATCACACATTCACTGAAACTACAAAAACCTGCAATGCACTAATGTTTACACTTTCAAAATATTCAAAAATATTACAAATATTTGTAATTTGCCTTATTTGATTTCTTTTTCGTCCTATACACACCCGAATCACATATTATATTTGTTTGCATGTTTTCACTAATCTCAAGAAAATACATATAGGGTCTATCTTTTACTAAACCCTTTGGAGCAAAAGTGGCCTATGTGTTCAAATTAAGAAGTGATCAGTATACATGCCATAGATACCTTGTGAAACTTCGTAAACGAACAGAAATATTACTTTTGATAACTGGTTTACATTGCAGAAATATCTTCATTGTTTGATTTGAAAGAAGCAGTGTAGAGAAGTAATACTAAAAGAGCTTCAAATTCCATGTCATCAGTGTCGTCAATTTCGGAACGATCCATGCGTTTGTATTTCTGTCTCATATTCCGAATTTTGACATTAGTCTATAGAACTATAATTTGCACCATCTCCCTGGAAAATATAAAATTCCAGGCAGTTTTAGGTTCTATTTGATTGCCAATTCTTGCTTGAGCACGTAACGCAGGTAACCGAATTATGTTGTGACTTGGGGTGCGTACATTTCTAGTAGGTTCTTTAGCGGACCATTTATAACGGTTTTTTTTACCATAGTAATAATGCTGTTCTGTGCATTCTTGATCTCCACCTTCACTACCTGTGCCTTCTTCTTCCGAGTCAGTACAATGATCACTTTCAATAGCAAAGTCACTGTCCACACCATTTTCAACATCACTAAATTCTGTATCTAACCACTGTGCTACCTGATCTTCGAACCCAGGACCTTCAGGCCTTATACGTCGAGATGGACCAGCACGGTCTGCCATTGTTAAATTACGAACAAAAATTAAAAAGCTATGAGTCCACTTCATACAACTTAGGAATCCACACATTAAAATGTTACACAACTGGTGACGTGGTGTCTACGAAGCCACTTGGAAACTTGTCTACACTTTGAGGAGAGAACGATAATACCGAGGGCGAATCTCTAATGATGAAACGTTTGTTGACAGAGAGATAAAAAGGTACTGCAAACCAAAAGTCTCACTTCCTATTGTGTGCTTAGGGGTGTACATGTATCTCCTACAAGGAGTCTGTCAGACACCACGTCACCAGTTGAGGGTAAACTTGCATGAATAATCTAGTCGTGATCTGAAAACACCTCCTCCTACTTCCTCTTGATCCTTATTTTCCCTTTCCTTTCACACATCATTTTATTTTTTCTTCTTCTTCCTCTCCTTCTTCTCCTTCTTCTTCTACTTACTATTCCTTCTCGTCACCTCTCAATTGAAGGCTATGTTTCGGCATCTTCTTGAAACTTCTTTTAATTTGTATTCTAGCACTTATTATTCCTACGTTTTTATGTACGTACGATGCATTTTATATAGATGATACGATTTGTTTTTTAATATATATATTTTTCTTCCCTAATTTCAATGAAAATGAAAATGAAAATCCACAGCCTGTTTTCAGTCATTCGACCGGGTCAGGAATGGAATGAATGCAGCCCCGATTTAGCGGCGAGGATAGGAATCATGGCGGCTGCCGAAGCCTGTCGCACTTCTCTGGGGCAATGATTGATGACTTACAGATGAAATGAAATGAAATGATATTGGAGGGTGTTGCTGGAATGAAAATTGACAGAGGAAACCGGAGTACCTGGAGAAAAACTGTCCCGCCTCGGCTTTGTCGAGCACAATTTTCACATGGAGTGACCGGGATATGAACCATGGAACCCAGCGGTGAGAGGCCCGTACGCTGTCACCTGAGCCACGGAGATTTCTCCCTAATATCACTTTGATTATTCTATTAATACCATTACTGGTATAATAATTTATATTTTTCATCTTATTGTCATCAATAGTTATTTTTAATAGTGTTCTAGGATAAGACTGGTTTAGTGTGAGCACATCTCTAACTTTGCCAGAATAAATAAATCGTATTATTATTATTATTATTATTATTATTATTATTATTATTATTATTATTATTATTATTATTATTATTATTATTATTATTATTATTAGACGCGAAAAAGACCAGAAAACTGATCGCGCAAAGCTCACTTAGAAGTTGTGCATTTCCTCTTTTGTCAAGCAGCTTTCAAATTTTCTCTCACCGGGCGAGTTGGCCGTGCGGTTAAGAGCGCGCAACTGTGAGCTCGCATCCGGGAGATAGTGGGTTCGAACCCCACTGTCGGCAGCCCTGAAGATGGTTTTCCGTGGTTTCCCATTTTCACACCAGGCAAATGCTTGGGCTGTACCTCAATTAAGGCCACGGCTGCTTCCTTCCCATTCTTAGGCCTTTCCTGTCCCATCGTCGTCATAAGACCTATCTGTGTCGGTGCGACGTAAAGCAATTAGCAAAGCAAACAATTTTCTCTCATCGTGGTACTTCGTTCTTCTGTCCACTTGGCTCCTGTCTTCCTCTTGTGGTTTCTCTCTGACTCTACTTCCCACTTGCTGGTTTTCGTTCTGTAGCAGGTTCGGTCTGCGATGTCGGCCACTTTGATTCCTGATTTTTCCAGATCTTGGCGGATTTCCCTTGTCCGCCTATTTGTTTTGATGTTTTCTGTTGCCTCTAGTAAGATTCTTGTCAGTCTGTTTTCTGGAAGGCAGTTGATGAGTCCATAAAATTTCAGGCAACTTTTTCTGTTGCCGGCCGCAAGGTTTGAGAGCACCTCGTTTTTTTGTACCAGATTGCAGTCGGTATCCTTCGTCAGTCAGTTTTGGGGCGAGAATTTTTCTGATGATTTCATGTTCCTCTTTCAGGATGTCTTCGAGTAGGCCTACTGTTTTTCTGTCTAGATCTAGTGTTTAACTCGCGTATAATATTTCAGGTTTGATCACGGTTTTGTAATGTCCAATTTGGGTGAAGATTGAGAGGCACTTTTTTGTTTGTAAATATACCGGGCGAGTTAGCCGTGCGGTCAGGGGCACGCGGCTGTGAGCTTGCATCCGGGAGATAATGGGTTCAAATCCCACTGTCGGTAGCCCTGAAGATGGTTTTCCGTGGTTTCCCATTTTCACACCAGGCACATGCTGGGGCTGTACCTTAATTAAGGCCACGGCCGCTTCCCTCCAGCTCCTAGGTCTTTCCTATCCCATCGTCGCCATAAGACCTATCTGTGTCGGTGCGACGTAAAGCAACTAGCAATAAAAAAATTGTAAATGTTTTGCTTTCGGCCGAAGGCTCTCTTAATTTTCTGGATGCGGACCTCGAGGGCCTTCTGTTCGTTTCCTCTTGGTACTACAATATCTCCGAGATATTGGAACTCAGTTACTTTTTCGATCGTGCCAAATTTCGTGTTCAAATTCTGGAGGTTGCAGTGGTTGCACATGGCCTTGGTTTTTGAGAAGGAGATTTGTAGGCCGAATTTTTCTGAGCATTTCTTGAGGGTTTCGATGTGGCTGATTGCCTGTTGTTCGTTTGTTCCGAGGATCGCGAGATCACCTGCGAAAGCGAGACAGGATATTTTTACATGGTTTCTTGTCTTACTTAATGGTTGCCAGTTTCCTTGAGCTTTTAGAGCTTATTCCCATTCTCTCATGACTATTATTATTATTATTATTATTATTATTATTATTATTATTATTATTATTATTATTATTATTATTATTATTATTATTATTATTATTATTATTATTATTATTACACTGGCGGAAAAAATATCCAAATAAAGATAACGGGTTATGCTAAATTAACGAACGTTGGTAGGCGCGTTATACGTTTGACAGATAACATTGATTCAAATTTCCCGCAAATCGCATTAGAGTGGCGCTAGTAGCGGCCCCGTGACTTTGCACATCAGGTTTGCTTTAAATACGGGCTGTACTATGAAAGAGCGTTAGTTACCTGTGAGACTGGGCGGAGTGACTGTATTGAACGAGGCCGTATAATATGGCTACGTGATTTTCCTTCCGCGCTATTGCAGAACGACTTGGCAGGAATGTCTCCACTGTGCATGCGTGCTGGCAGCAGTGGTCACGAGAAGGTGGCTCGCAAGAAGACCGGGCTCCGGACGTCCCCGTGGTACCACCGAGAGGGAAGACCACCGTATTCGGCGTATGACTGTGGTGCAGTGGACTGCGTCTGCAACAGCAATTCGAGCGGCAGTTGGCATCACAGTGACGCAACGAACTGTTCGAAATCTGTTTCTTGAAGGACAGCTCCGAGCCAGACGCCCTGCGGCGTGCATTCCACTTACAACAAACCACCGTCGCTGCGACTTCAGTGGTATCAAGCTAGAGCTCATTGGAGGATGGAGTGGAGATCCGTTGTGTTTGCCAATGAAAGCCGCTTCTGCCTTGATGCCAGTGATGGCCGTGTGTTGGTTAGAAGGAGGCCAGGTGAGCGCCTGCATTCCACCTGTCTGCGGGGTCGACACACAGGATCTACACCGGGATTTTTGGTCTGGGGAGCAATTTCCTATGACAGCAGGAGCACTCCCGTGGTTATCCCACACACCTTGACTACAGATGTGTACGTCCCTCTGGTGATTCGACCTGTTGTGCTACCATTCTTGAACAGCATCCCCGGAGGTGTTTTCCAACAGGATAATGCCCCCCCCCCCATGCCACTGTTGTAAGCAAACGTACTCTACAGAGTATCGACATGTTGCCTTGGCCTGCTCGATTCTCGATCTGTCCCCAATCGAGCACGTATGGGACTTCACTGGACGACAACTCCAGCATCATCTACAACCAGCATTAACTGTCCCTTGACCGATCGAGTGCAACAGGCATAGACCTCCATCCCACAAGCTGACATACGGCATCTGTACGACACAATGCATGCACGTTTGCATGCCTGCATTCAACAGTCAGGCGATTACACCGGTTATTAATGGGGCTACGTGCTCGAGGCGTACAGACGATTTTCGTAAGAACATGATGGACTGTGCTTGAGGCGTACAGTGTTTTTCAAGTTCAGACAGGGAACAGATATATGGGTAGAAACCAGAAGCAGTGTTTCCCAAGGAGGCAATTACAGAGTATTTAGAGAACGATGCTTGAGCATCAATACCAAATGAAGCTATCCAGTAGTATGAACGTCAGATAAAGTACAGTTAAATTAATATCATCAGGAGAGGCTGATAACCTAGATCCTCACTTTAAACAACAAACATCATCATCATCATAGTCATCATCAATAATTGAAGAGATGAAAAAAATTCTTACTATTGTTCCTAAAATAATGTAGTGTATTAGGCAACTCACCGCGCAGGAAACAGCAACGGCTGACTGTCGAGTGGGCTGCGTGGCAATAATAATAATAATAATAATAATAATAATAATAATAATAATAATAATAATAAGCGTTTCAGAGTTTCTGAGTGGTGCAATCTATACGACCTACTTACCATTTTCGACGTTGTGAATGTGCAGGACGTAGACTTCTTGTTTAAATTATAATATTCTTTACGTCGCACTTAACAGTTAGGTCTCATGGCGGCGGTGGGACAGGAAAGGGTTAGCAATGGGAAGGAAGCGGTCATGGCCTTAATTATGGGACAACCCCAGCATTTGTCTGGTTTGAAAATGGGGAAACCGCGGAAAACCATCTCCAGAGGTGCCGACGGTAGGCATCGAACCCACCATCTCCCGGATGCAAGCTGACAGCTACGTGACCCAAACCGCCCAGCCACTCGTTAGTGTGGATATAGGCTTAAGGTGCAAGTGTTGATATGGTAAAAAATGAGTGTTTTCTCAAAACAACTTCTCTTCGTACTTTACCCAGGCTTAGAACTGGCTATGTCTCTTAAAACATATATATATATATATATCAACGAAAATATCTTGTCATTTTCACTAGGAGTCTTCTAATCATTTAAAATTCGAAACTCCTTGTCAGTACGGCTACAATATGTATAGATACAACCAATCAGCTTATTCAACTCTCTGTGTGTACGCCAATATATCCTGAGGTCACCGGTTTCTTCCAGTTTTTGCAGCACTCTTTTCAACCTTTCATCATACCTTTTGTACATCTTTTTCCTCTTGTTGTAAGGCTCTCGTACCTCGTTTTGTTGAATTAATAAACTTGTGCGAACTGTTTCGTCCTTTAGACATTGAATTAAGAAAAATATATTGGGGTCTTTTTTTCCAATTATATTGTTTAGCTTCCTGTGCCAACCTTCATCAATATTATTTATTCGGTGTTGCTGCCCAAAATCATTACACAGCTCTACAGGTACCTATACATTATTGAGCCACTGTATAACAAAATAGTCTGAAAATGCGGTAACTTTATCTGACTGTGGAGCGTCTGACGCGATTATGAGCCACACTTCATCAATGAAATCCGGTGGTATTAACGCCAATGCTGCGCACATTTTGCAAAACCATTGAAACTCCATGTGTTCCCTCTACTCTATTGTCAGTCTGATCTCCTGGATCTTACTGCAAAGGCAATGATTAAAATGAAAATTGCAGCCGAATAATGCTGCAGTCGGAAAGACTCTTCGTAAAGCGTTGATCACGTCGGTTTCAAAATCGATTTTTATTGTCTCGATTTTCCATCTACCAGACCAATTACCGATACCTGTAAAGAGGCGTTTGTGTGTCTCCTCTGACTTATCCGGAAGCAAAGCGAAAAGTACGGTATATATATTTCATTTTCGTTTTAGCCGACGTCCACATGAATGCTATATAGTTGAGTGACAGCTATCGAACATTTCGTCGATGAAAAATTTCTTGCCGTTATTTAGTAAATTGCGAGCTCCCTCTGCGCCAAATACCATCAGCCTGCGGTCCCGTAATAGAAGAATCGTCCACTTTCAGAAAGCTACTGCCATGAGGAAAAGTTAATAGTTCGTTGGAAAATGCTATTTGAGAGCTGTTTCTTGGATTCTGATCGGCACCTAGTGCGATTCGCCTTTCTTTGCACAGTGCCGATTTTACTTTTCCATAACGTGGAAACTCGGCAACAAATGCATAGCCTCTGTTCTGTAGTTTCTGGAAATAAAATACATAATTATATAGTTTATTCGCATGTCAGTGCAGCATATTTATAAAATACTTACACACTACAATGGAGGTAACTTATAAATAAAATATTCTTCCTTTTCCACTTTTTCCTACACCTGCGGGGTCGCGAGTGTGAATTGTTTCACACATGTAGATTTGACCCGTTTAACGGCGGGATGCCCTTCCTGATACCAAGCCTATATGGAGGGATGTTATCACTATTGCGTGTTCCTATGGTGGTTAGTAGTGTGGTGTGTTGTCTTAATATGAAGAGGAAAGTGTTGGGATACACACAAACACCCAGTCCGCGAGTCTGAAGAATTAATCAAACGTGATTAAAATCTCCGACCCGGCCGGGAATCAAACCCGGGGCCCTCTGAACCGAAGGCGTCAGCGGTGTTCATTCGGCCAAGCAGTCGGTCCATTTATAAATATAATGATTAAGATATATAAATACAAACCTGAAACTTCTGCCGAAACACCTGATGAACAGGAATTGATACGTCCTCCCTCGCACGCTTTCTGCATACCGCCATTCCTTTCCTTATTTCGATATCTGCACCATTCGGAAGATAAGTATGTTCCCTGTAGCTTCCTTCGATGTCATGACGATCTCCAGTAGTTTTTAACGCTCCAGAACAGCGGAACTTCTTCTGTTGTACACAGAGCAGCGAAATAAGTCCTTCCTGCTTCCTGTGTATCCTGTATCGATATCCGTTTAACACCAAGAATGTTTGTCCCATTCGCGTCTTTATCATTTCTACTCCGCGATCGCTCATTTTATTCTGAACTGATTGCCAAGACAGGCGAACAGAGAATGCTGTTTACAAAATGTGAACACCCGCATGGAATAAGTCTGAATATTCCCTCCACACTGAGAGGAGTTGGAATTTCGAATTAGCTGACTTCGACCCATGAGATGTTGTCATCAAAGTTATCCATCCGTACGCTTCGCGCACATGAAAATTTCGCTGTACGCCTCAAACACTGTACGCCTCGAGCACTGAGCCTATTAATAGACCAACATGGCACATTATCGATGGCTCTTCTCGCGCGGATATTAACCTGTAGTCTTGTACTTGAAGAATTTCTTCCGTAGGCTTGCCATCCTAGTTTGATTTCCGGTCTTAAGTCCCCTTTCATGTTTACAAGTTTCCCAAGATAGACAAATTCATTGACCTGTTGTAATGTGGTGTTTCCCACATGCAGCTTTCCTGCTGGAGCTCATTTGTTGAGCATTACTTTGGTTTTAGAAAGGTTCATGGATAGTCCCACTTTTTGACAGGCTGAGACAAGATCTTGTATTAGAGTTTGTAGTTCATCGATGTCGTTGGCCAAAAGTGTAATGTCGTCTGCAAACCTTAAATTGTTCAGCCTTTTCCCATTGATTTTGATTCCTGTGCTTTGCCAGTTGATTTTTTACATGGCCATTTCTAATACTGCTGAGAACAGCTTGGGAGATATGGGGTCGCCTTGCTTAACACCTCTTTGAATGGGAAAATCCGTGGTTGGCACATTGATGTTCACGAAGGCTGAAGAGGTTTCGTAGATATGCTGGAGAACTCTTATGTAGGCAGCATCGACGCCGTGTTCAGCTAAGGCTTGCATAACAGCAGCGTGGCTCACCGAGTCAAAAGCCTTTTCAAAGTCCACAAAGGCTAGACAGAGCGGCATTTGATATTCATTACTTCTGCTGATAACTTCACGAAGGGTGAGTATGTGGTCGATTGTTCCAAAACCTCGGCGGAAACCTGCTTGTTCAATTGGTTGGGCAAAATCAAGCGTTGAACTGATTCTATTTGTCAGTACCTTGGTGAAAACCGTGTAAAGGACATAAAGCAAGCTAATAGGACGATAGTTTCTGATGTCATGTATGTTCCCTTTTTTGTGCAGGAGAATTATCATTGCTCTGTTCCAAGATGGAGGGATGAATGCATTGTGTAGACAAGACGTGAACATTTTTGCCAAGTGGCTTGAAGTTTCATCACCAGCAAGTTTGAGAACGCTAACTGAAAGGTTATCGCTACCTGCGACTGATTTTTTTTCATACTGTTTATAGCATGTCTGATCTCAGATGGGAGAAGTTCCGGGACTTGGGAAATGTTGGATAAGTCAGGCAAGGACAGGTTATCATCAGCCTAATGTTTAACTCGGCTCTAGCCCTTACCAGTCGGTGGTCACTACCAGTATTGAATCTGTTGAGGACTGATACATCTTTAATAATTTGAGGGATGTTAGAGGGAACAAAATCGATCTCATTGGCGAATTCAAAATTGGGACTTCTCCATGTCCATTTACGCCCTGGGTGTTTCTTAAAGAATGTGTTCATTATACGCATGTTGGTGTACTCGGCAAACTGGACCAATCTCTCCCCTCTCTCATTTCTCTCGTCTATCCCATAGTTTCCAATAACAGTTTCACCAGTCTTACAGGTTCCAACCTTCGCATTGAAGTCACCCATTACTATTTGAAAGTGACAGTCTCTCCCCTTCTCACAGGTTTCATGTAGACTCTCATAAAAGAATTCTAACTCCTCGTCTGAATGGCTAGATGTGGGCGCATATACTTGCACAATGTGCATTTCGTATCTCTTAGAGAGTTTTAGAACTAATCGCGCAATTCTACCTGAAGTACCTTCTAATACAGAGACCTTGTTTACGAGATGTCGGTTGATTAGGAATCCTACTCCATTAAGCCCTCCTTCTAGTTCACCACAGTAATATAATAAATTACCAGAATTCAAAAGGTAACACCCTTCTCCTTTACGGCGTACTTCAGATAGACCGATTACGCTCCAGATGATCTTTTCAAGTTCATCTTCGAGCTCTTCTAATCTGTCATTGCTTAATAGAGAACGACAGTTGTACGTGTAGAGCAGGTAGGTTTGGATTTTTCCTGTGGTTGTTTCTTCTTCACGAGACATCAAAGTAGCACCCACCCGGAGATCCGAATGTGAGGCTATTTTACCTCCGGAATGTAGGAATTTCACCTTAATGTCACTCATTGTCTTTTGACTTAAAGGATGTGAAGCATAATCCCCACGCCTGCTTCATTGACGGATTGGTGATCCTCCCGCACTGATCGGCTCGCCGACCCAGCTTCCCGCTGGGGTTGGTTACCCGAACCTTCCGCTGGGTTGCTCGGCTTAACGGGGACACCTCTTGTAGGTTACATGCTTGGAGTTGGAGTGTAAGAGGCTAGAGGGCTCAAAGTTGCCGAGTCCTTATGTTTTTGTTGCAAGATGGATTACAACGACGCATAATAATAATAATAATAATAATAATAATAATAATAATAATAATAATAATAATGATAATATTAATAACGTCCGGAGAGGCACAGTGCAGGTCTTTTGAGGAAACACCGTATAGGTAACCTGCGCGTCTGTGAAGATGGTGCCCTAACTAACATGAATTCTAATGCTGAAAACGATACCAACGCAAAGGTGAAATTCCCTACCCGGCCGGGAATCAAACACAGGACCCCTTCAAACAAAGGCCAGCATGCTAACCATTTACCCATGGACTCGGAGACGCGTCAGTGCAATCTGTAAGCTATATAGATCAACAATACACACGGAAACCTCTCACCGTACACTCGGAGGCATCATGAGACACAGAGTATGGCCGAGAGCTGGCTTTCTGACCATTTCCAGGTCCACTGTAGTACAATGGGTCGTACAAGTTCACAAGTACAAGTGATCCTTACACGATATTACTTGCTCAATTGTAGGAAAACGCCAATATTTAAAAAGAAGACAAATTTTGATAAAGACAATTACCTGCAGGACGTGCAGTGTTAGCAACCTCTTCTCAGCCGATGCAAAATAGTTCCATGGCAGGTATCGCAGAACGCCTGATGATACTACACCGCTGTACAGTTGTGTTATGGACGTTGC
Source organism: Anabrus simplex (assembly GCF_040414725.1). Lineage (NCBI taxonomy): Eukaryota > Metazoa > Arthropoda > Insecta > Orthoptera > Tettigoniidae > Anabrus > Anabrus simplex. Next base: position 260,447,341 of record NC_090270.1, on the reverse strand, counting down.
CGAAAAACTCCTGGTCAACATGTTGACACGCCGCGCCGCACACTGGGATACATCTGTACGTATTTGTGACCTACCGTCCGACTCGTTGGCTGAACGGTCAGCGTACTGGCTTTCGGTTCACAGGGCCCGGGTTCGATTCCCGGTCGGGTCGGGGATTTTAACCGTAATTGGTTAATTCCAATGGCACGGGGGCTGGGTGTGTGTGCTGTCTTCATCATCATTTCATCCTCATCACGACGCGCAGGTCGCCTACGAGAGTCAAATAGAAAGACCTGCACCTGGCGAGCCGAACCCGTCCTGGGATATCCCGGCACTAAAAGCCATACGACATTTCATTTCATTTGTGACCTACCTTCGCTACATCAGTGTGGCCTTGTCTTCCATGTGACAAGAATGGGCGATAAGAAGGAACACTTACCGTAAGGATAAGACCGCCTCACTAACCGGAATGAAAATTGGCGTAAAAATGCACAGACGAATCAGGCATGTCAAAACACAATATTGTGAGATGGACAGCGGACAATGGGATTATGGTAAACGGGATGAAAGGGGAGGTTGTAAGTGTCGCCAACAGAAAAAGTCCTCACAGTTTTAATTACTTTGTTGATGGGGCGATAATAGCTCATGGAGAACACTGTAAGTATCTAGGTGTTAATACAAGAAATGATTTTCCTAACGAGGTTGTTAAAAAATATTAGAGATCTCTCTGCATGGTTACGAGAGTTCAGTTTTTCAATATACACTATTTATTACTAGAACTACATAATACAAAGATAGATACCAGATGGTGGCTAGGTTAAAACCAAAGAATAAGATAAGGTAAGAGTGTATTCTGCCCGAAGGCAGATCCGAACCTCTCCAGAGGTGTGCCTGAGCCGGAGATTACGTACGGTAGGGTGGTCAGTTCCTTTCCGCTCCTCCATTCCCTTACCCCGCACCAACAGCGCGTGGCAACCGATCAAATCTTCACCACGCCCAATGTTGCTTAATTTCGGAGATCTCACGTGATCCGGTGTTTCAACACGGCTACAGCCGTTGGTATCCGAATAGTAATAGAACAAAATAGAGAAAATGTGGAACAAACAACACTAGTCAAGGAGTATAATAATTCATGAATCAATAGCCTCCCCAGTGACAACGTGGATAAATCTATTATCCGTGAAGCCTTTAGTGATATTTCGCCCTCTAGTGCTGAATCGGTAGACCTCGGTTATCTCCGAGATTCGTATTGGCAACGTTTGACACAAAAACTATGAATCGATTATGCATTACCGTGAGACATTTGGCGGTATAATTACAACCCTTTACGTACTGTTGCTGTTTACACAGAAAAGCCAAAATATATTTAAAGTAAAGAACATAATTAAGACTGAAATTCAAAACTTCAATTCTTTCCCTTTGAGACATTATGGCCGAGGAGACATCCTAATAGCAGTTCGTCTTCACCAGTCATCTTCCATATAAAAAACATATCAAACAAGAATCCACTTGTAGCGATCGTATGTAGCGTAACGTATCGCCCGCACAAGTACTTTAGAAGGCTTAAACTGGTTTCCATGGAAACAGAAACAAGTGAGGCGGGCTGTTTATACAACACGCTTCCTTCCGCGCGCTCTAAAAGCTCCGGATGTAGACAGCTGACTATAGGGGCGTCGGCAACGGATATAACACCCACTGTGGAGAGGATTTCCGAGAGAATAATCTTAGAATAGAGAAAGCTCTTGAGGCTAGACTTGCAGCGGCGTGCTGCCAGTATCATATATAAGTGGATACGGATGTCCTTTCCTTGAACAGTTGATAAATCCATAATGATATGAAAGAGAATTCTAATATTTCACAGTTGGTTAGATGCTCGTCTCCTGTGTCCTAAAGTGCAGAATGTAAGTTTGGTGAGAGGCTTGTGTCACTATATTGACGAGAAAGTTAAAATGTTTTGGTTCTGGGAAAAATTCTGGAACACTGACGTTCCTTAAATGCAGAAGCGTAAATTTTGTTCCATTTTACTCACACGTACTGAACATCGAATGAAAAGGAATTTAAATATGATATTGTCTAATTGGAAATATGAGGAACGGAATTTTGCTGTGTAGGTGTGGAATTTGTCTTCGCTGTTAATATCAAAGTCTACAACGAATTCCTTAGTAACCTGGGGAACGTTATGCGAAAGTCTCTAGCCTCACTACGTCACTGCACTTTTCTAGTTTAATATTTATCTCCGTACTTAGATATATATGCATCAATTTTAATATTACTTATATCACTTTCATTACTTGAGATAATTTTAATTAAACGGTAACTGTAAGAAGACTCTACCATTCCGATCTTCATCTTCTTCCTTATCTATTTACCCTCCAGGGTCGTTTTTTCCCTCGGACTCAGCGAGAGATCTCACCTCTACCGCCTCAAGGGCAGTGTCTTAGAGCTTCAGACTCTGGGTCGGGGGATGCAACTAGGGAGGATGACCAGTATCTCGCCCAGGCGGCATCATCTGCAATGCTGAACAGAGGACTTGCGGGGGGATGGGAAGATTGGAGGGGATAGACAAGGAAGTTAACCATCGAGCCGGACGGGAGGAAGTAATGATCAGACAAGCGCTTTTGTTGCAAGCAACGTTATTCATTGCGGTAAGGACATTGACATAACAATGCCATCCATTGAATCAAAATGATTCCCCCTGCGGGTGGGAGCGGTAGAATAATACACACGGTATCCCTGCCTGTCGTAAGGGGTGACTAAAAGGGGCCCCAGCGGCTCTCACCTTGGGAGCGTGGGTTGGCGAACATGGTGCCCGTAGCTGAGTCCTGGCATTGATTTCACTTACCTGTGTCAGGCTCCTCACTTTCATCTCTCCTATACGACCTCCCTTGGTCAACGCTTCATTTTTTCGACCCCGACGGTATTACATATGGAGGCCTAGTGACTCTTTCATTTTCACGCCCTTCGTGGCCCTTGTCTTCCTTTTCATTTTTCGAAGTGTCGGTCTCCTTCCATTTTCTCCCTCTGATTAATGTTAATAGAGGATAGCTGCCTAGTTATATTTCCTCCTAAAACAATAATCACCACCACCACCACCACCACCTCAGTCAAAATCAATTGAGATAGCTAGCGATTCTGGACTGTGAATCTACACTGAAGAGTAAGAGAAATCTCTATCCTCAAGTACTCAAAAGCACTGGCTCTGATGCAAAAGTAACCTTAGAGTCTGCCGATCTAGCAATTATAGCTAGCTGCCTGATCAGAGCGGTTAAGGAGAATATTAAGTGTGGAGGCTGCCAACACAAGTTCGCGTCCGAATATAAAGATATTCATGCTGAGGCTCTGCTAAAAATTATCAACCGAGGTAACCATGTTTATCCTTCTACCGACTTCGTGATTATAAGGAAACGCAGATCACGTGAAGAACTGACGTGTCCTTGTAACCACGACGCATGAATTAATTCAGATAACCCACAGAAGATACTAAAATAAAGAAATGTCCTAATAAATAAACCGTTGTCACAAAAAGTTCAGTAAAAAAATCAATTGATTGGTATGTGAATTCATTAATTAATTAAGGCCAAAGCCGCTAAAATCAATTGATTGGTATATTAATTAATTAATTAATTAAGGCCTATGCCTTTCCTATCCCATCGTCGCCATAAGATCTATCTGTGTCGGTGTGACGTAAAGCCACTACCAAAAAAGAAAGCATTTTACAAAATTTGGGGCGTATGTATAATATACATGCATTGTATACAGAGTGGTCGGAAACAACGTGAACAGAATAGATGAGCGTTAGGGCATTGCTCATCTTCTTCTTCTTCTTCTTCTTCTTCTTCTGAATGTGTTTACCCTTCAGGGTTGGTTTTTCCCTCGGACTCAGCGAGGGATCCCACCTCTACTGCCTCAAAGGCAGTGTCCTGAAGCTTCAGATTTTGGATCGGTGGATAAAACTGGGGAGGAGGACCAGTACGGTACCTCGCCCAGGTGGCCTCACCTGCTTTGCTGAACAGGGGCCTTGCGGAGGGATGGGAATATTGGAAGGGATGGACAAGGAAGAGGGAAGGAATCGGCCGTGGCCTTAAGTTAAGTACCATCCCGACATTTCTCTGGAGGAGTAGTGGGAAACCACGTAAAACCACTTCGAGGGTGGCTGAGGTGGGAATCAACCCACCTCTACTCATTTGACCTCCCGAGGATGAGTGGACCCCGTTCCAGCCCTCGTACCACTTTTCAAATTTTGTGGCAGAGCCGGGAATCGAACCCGAACCTCCAGGGATGGCAGCTAATCGCACTAACCACTACACCACAGAGGTGGACAGAGCATTGCTTATACTGATAAATAATTTGATAAATAGAATACGATATTTCGTGCATTGTCACTTTATCACCTGCTGAATTTAGCCACTCGGATAGTTTCGTGGATGAATTAAAATGGGCTTTGCGAGGCGATGTTTCTACATCTGTGTCGAGAACCCAGCACCAAACAAAAACACACCATGGGTTTCAGCCAGTGTCAAGATATGGCGTGATCATGTCAGCTCGGAGATGCGTGTTCAAATCCCTCCTCCGGCAAAGTAATTTTCTTCGATTGGTGTTCTCAAGCCGATCTTAAGCCACGTGCAACATCGCCTTGCAAAAGACTATTTGAATTCTCCCGCGAAGCGATCTGATAGTCTAGAATTCAGCAACCGATAAAATGACAAAAGCGCCAGATATCGAATTACGTTTTTCAAGTTATGTACCAGTATGACCAACATTCTATTGCCAATTGACGTTGTTTCCTACCACCCTGTATATAATACAGAATGAAAATCCACAGCCTGTTTCCAGTTATTCGACCGGGTAAGGAATGAAATGAATGAAGGCCCCATCTAGCGGCGAGGATAAGAAATATGCCGGCTGCCGAAGCCTGTCGCACTCTTCTGGGGCAATGATTAATGAAAGACAGACGAAATGAAATGATACCGGAGTACCCGAAAAAAAAACCTGCATCGCCTCCGCTTTGCCCAACACAAATCTCACTTGGAGAGACCGGGATTTGAACCACGGAACCAGCGGTGACAGGCCGGTGCGCTGCCACCTGAGCCATAGAGGTATATATTGTACCGTACCCAGGGGTAAATACCCTCTAGGACGACGCCTCCATTCCTGTATGAACATCCGACTAACTCAGGGTTGGGCAGAGTGTGGGTTGGTTGTCGATTGGGTCAGGATAAAAGTCGAAGTTCAACACTAAAATAGCAATCAATGACAGGAAATGGAGGTATAACACGAATGAGAAACAATCATAGGGGGTAAGATGGATTTATTAACAAATATCCCCGATCAAATCACACGAAAATAATTGAATAAAAAAATAATAACTTGTAAAAAATGAACTCAAAGTAATAAAATAAATTGAAATCAGAAACGTTAAATGAGTGATAATACAAATTTGACATTAAAAGAAAAACAAGTTCAATAAAGAACATATAAAAATCAAGACTGAGTATCTTCTCATAGTCCAATGTTTATGTTGTATGGCAACAAGTGTATGCAAACACTGCCATGTGGTGTTTCGGTATGGAGTTTCACATTATCGCATCCCAACGATACGGTTTCAAAATTAAGTTACTCCCGAGAGTCGTCAAACTATTTCCGTAAAATAAAAGTTACATAATAAGAAAAATTACGACGGAAAGAAAAATAATTAAGACGCACCGGACGCTATGTAAGGTATGCAAAATACTAGGGGCAAATCCTACACTATATTTACAATAATTCAAATAATCAAACTAAACATATATATACATCGGATATCGAGTAAAGTCTTAAATACTACACTGCTTCTAATGTGAATCCCGGTTCACTGCAAAAGATCTAGACATAACTAGATAAACCAACAATACATCAGCACTCGGGCTGTTCCCTTTAAAAAAAACAACGAGACAAAGTATGCAATCACAAAATAATAAGGTAAAACCATCCTGTAAGAGAAAAACATATAAATAATCCTTGATGTCATGAAGAAAGCAATGGGCAACATTGCCTCCTTCTGCTACGTTTGAGCGCTCAACAGCGCGGTCATCCGTCATGTACTTCCGGGTAGATTACGAGCTGTAAAGAAATATTGAACTCCACTACGCTAAAGATTGGATTTTGTCTCCCGTGGCCGCCGCAAGGAAATACTGTCTCTTTCACACATGCCGATAACACAGGCCAGGAATTAGCTTGCCATGAGATAACACCCATCATCAACTACACGGAAACTCCCGTATATTAATTGCTTCTTAGCATGCTTGGGCCATTTAACAACATCAGACTCAATAGTCTGGAATTAACACTGTCCATTCTGATCACAATATACTCAGAAGACGCTAAGCAGGCACACACACATCTGCATAATACTCTATCTTGTCAGGCTTACAATCGGCCTGCACCAATACATTATAATTAAGCATGCAATTATTATCTCATCATTCCTCATGAATCCTACTGGCCTTTCCACATAACGAGACGCTGTTCGAGTCCTTGGCAGACCATCAGGCAAACAGAATCCAACTTAACTTCAAAGATCTTAATTTAACAACGACGTTCTGCAGCTCCTTCTGGCAGCTTCTGAAAAACCATGCATCATGCAAATAGCTATACCTGTCTCTCTGAATAACGGAAATAAAATGAATTGATACGTGTTTGACGTAATATAGAAATGAACCTGTCGATCTAGCCCTTCTAGCATATATTTAAGGAAAACTCGGAATATCCTACTCTAAGTACTATATTTACAACAATAACTGATCCTATCAATCCCTCATTTTCCCAAACACCTAATCATAAAGCAAAATGAAAATAAAATAAACATGCATTAATCTCGTATCCGAATCTACCATAGTAACAAAATTAAACCAATACATGCCGTCAGGCTTACTTTAAATGAAAATAAAATTTCTATCTACACTGCCCTAGTACTTTAACATAACTTACATATCATGCCATATATAATACGTGCATCTTACTTTATGATGACTCTCGGGGAACCAGGATAGCAGCTTACATCCCCACTAATTTTGGGATCTACACCATGATAATCACATCCTTAACATGTGGGAATGCACTTCCTTCCTCTGCAGGTGTATCCATCATCTTGCTGAAAAACAATTCACTGGAACACAGAAGACTATAGTTGATAACCTCTTCGCTGCTTAATGCTGCGAGCCGAAATACCCTTTCTTTTACCAGATCAGCTAACACACTGATTCACATATATATAACACACTTCACTAAAAGGGTAAAATTACAGTTTTAAAAAAGCAGCCCACGGTTCGGTACGGAAGTTCCACGCGAATACGCGCCCGTCGCGAAATAGTGAAACACTAGCACGTTTCCACCACACTTGTTACTCAGCGGTCACTACACCGTCTTTATCGATTAAAAGTAAACTCTGTCAAAGCACAGTAAATATTACGACTGCACAATTTGAAGCATCAATGAGAACCAGTTACTATTTCTGGAATAACGCCACGTTAATTACAATCACCAGTCACAGAGTTAGTACAACCGTACTGCTCAAACTTTTGCTACAGAGTGCCGAGTTAGTACATCCGTACTGCTCAAATTTCAACTACAGAGTGACGCTCTCCAGAGCTTGGGTTACTGAGGAGGCTTCGGTGACGCTAATATTGTTGGGGTTCCCGGGTATCTGAACCAACCACCAATCAGAGAGTTCGTCATGTATGATGATACAATACTTATTGTGATATATTTATAAAACACAGCTCAAACATTAGCAAATCTCTTCCACCAATTTCTATAATACATTTCCAAATATATCTAACTTCAGAAACTGTGGAAAACCGATTGTCTACAGAAACTGACTTTATCCACAGAGCATGTTGGTCATCCTGGAATTAATATTTAGCGCGGCGTAGCCTCCAGGTTTGCCAAATCCTTAAGTTCCCATTGGCTGAAATATCTCGCTTGGTCAGCATCTAATACACGTGTCGGTCCTTGCCAGCGCGTGGGTACGCTTACTTTCTCACGGTCATGCGGAAATATGAAGCAACATCCAGCAACTTACAGTCTTGCTCAACATCCGGTATTAACTATCTTGGGATACGATACTTTAACATATTGGACTGTAACTTTTTATGAATAAAATTCACATATATGGTCAAATAATATTCCAATTATTATTATGGGCCGGTCGGATACGGCTCAATATATAATACAGAATATTTAAGATAATCCAAATAACAAAATGTTATAAAAATGTTAAGCTTAATTATCTAATATATGCTATATCCTATAAATAACTTTTGGACGTATCTTTAATTTCTAGATAAACTTTACACTTTCAGGTGTTTCCTAGACTTCAATTACAGTAATTTATAGAGCCTAGGTTACCTTCTTCTTCTTCTTCTTCTTCTTCTTCTTCTTCTTCTTTATCTGTTTACCCTCCAGGGTCGGTTTTTTTCCTCGGACTCAGCGAGGAAAGCTTATGGCCCTGAGGTTCACTCAGCCTACACAAAAAATGAGCACCAGGTTAATTCCTGGGGGCAAAGGTAGCCGGGCGTATAGCTAACCACTCTACCCATGAAGTGCCGAGGTTACGAATAGTGGAAACCTTTGCCTTCCACCTCTCCAAGGGCTTTAATGGCCTGTTCGGAGATGACTTTGCTTTGCTTTGCATTACATATCCTTACTACGAGCCATGTGCCTCATCTCTCCCTTTGCCTTTTTTGCATTGCTTTTCCAACATTCCTCTTATAATATTGGCATATTGCATAGTTTTGGTGTTCGCCCTTGTGTACTTCATTCTCAGTATAGTAACTTTAAAAGAATATAAAGTTCAGGTTCATTTTCACTTTTACAGATCTCCTTGCCATTTATATAACTTTCTTTTAACTTTCTTGTTTCTTTAAAGTTCTTTAATAGTCGTTCCACTTCCATATCTTTATTGCATAAAATGCATCGATTTTCCTATTGCTTTATTGTTTTACGTCCAACTAACTACTTTATGACGGTTTTCGGAGACGCCGAGGTGCCAGAATTTTGCCCCGCAGGAGTCCTTTTAAATGCCAGTAAAACTACCGACATGAGGCTGACGTATTTGAACACCTTTAAATACCACCGGACTGGCCCAGGATCGAACCTAACAAGTTGGGGTCAGAAGGCCAGTGCCTCAACACTCTGAACCACTCAGCCCGGCTCGATTTCCCTTATTTTTTCCTCATTTTTGTCTTATTGCTTTATTCTTATATACTTGCATCAGCCACGAAATTATCGCTCTCATTTCTCTTTCTCTTACTAACACTTCAGTCCTTATTATCATATTTTTACTGTACTTAACAAGCTTCTACGATTGTTCTCTTTATATTAAATTCTGTCCTTGATTGATTGGAATATAACCTGTTGTGGATGATTATTTAAACGCGCGTGTGTGCTTATGAGGAATAACCATATTCAGAAAGAAAGTAAAGAATGATTTGTTGTATACAATAACAGAATATTATGACACGTAGCAATACCAGTTTTCCTTCATTTGTACTGTTAGTTTGGTTTGCATTCGACGAATTTTATCTATAATTCAGTAGAGTTTAATTCGCACATATACATTTGAGTTTTCTTTAACCTTTCTTTCATAAATACTACAGTCTCGCAGTAGGTTCAATGAAACAATATGTGAACTGTGACTTCTTCCTTCACTTCAACATTATACCACCGTGACAGACGGCCAATATCAGCGCTCGCGGCCAGCAAGAGAACTCCTAGGCTGACACGACTATGCGTGTGAGAGTGAGCAGGTCTTTTATTAAAAAATGTAAATCTAGGCCTGACAAGGTCAAGGTAGCTGAACGGTTAAGTTACAAGCCAGTCCATTTCATCCAGTCAGTTTCACGTTTACGTTACCTTTCTACTTTCACTTCTCACCTAGACCTGACCTTTGTTCATAGGTTAGTGTTTGTGTACCGGAAGTTACTTCAGACCAATAAGAATCAGGGCCATCAAGGGGCTGGTGTGACCAATAAACGATAAAATGGTTTTGACAACATCTGATAAGAGAACACTCAACTTCAGACTAGATGCATCCGTTTACATTCCGGGGTTGAATTTCCCACCTCCTCCGTCTCAAGGGCAGTGCCCTGGAGCGTGAGAAATTTGGTCAGAGATACAACTGAGGAGGAGGACCAGCACCTTGCCTAGGTGGTCTCACCCGCTATGCTGAACAGGGCCCGTATGTGAGTTGAGAAGTTTGGAAGGAATAGGCAAGGAAGAGGGAAAAACGAGGCGGAAGACTTAAGTACCATCTCAGTATTTGTCTAGAGAAGAAGTGGGGAAACCACGGAAAAACGCTTCGAGCTGGGAATGGAGCCCGCTCTACTCAGTTTACCTCGCGAGACTGAGAGGGCCCAGTACGAGTCCTTGTACAACTTTTCAAACTTCGTGACAGATCCGGGAATCGAACCCCGGCCTCCAGGGGTAGCAGTTAAACACACTAACCACTACACCACAGAGGAGGACATTATTATTATTCCTCCAGCACATGACACGAGACATTGACGTCAATGCAAGTTAAACTTCATATAGGAACTTTCTAGCACTCTGAAGCCGTGACGTATTGCTGCTTGCTACCTAATCATCCAGCAGAACGAGCGTCAAATACTTACTAATTTGGGTAATTAATCTATGTGAATCTGCGATACTTACAAAATTATCTGCTAATGAAACAAATCCAATTAGATCGTCTCAAAATATCACTTTAGAATACCTAGTATGAGCCAAAGCAATAATAGCGCTAGATATACGGAATGTTAGGGGTATGCATGCAGATATTTCTTGTAGCAATCGACAATGATGTGTTGAACTACTATATATCAATTATTTAGTAATCGTGGGAAGTTACTTCTTTGATCAAAGGGATATGATGTTATTAGAGCAGTTAATACGCCTCTTTGATGTGAATGGATAGCGTTGTTTTGCTTATGTATATGGGCATCCTGTCCACGACAACAGCTGAAGGCTGGTGCTACTGGGCCATGAGAAGTTACGCTCAATTCTTGCCAAACTGTTTTTGTTCATGTGTTTGAGCAGCCTGTCCAAGATAATAGCTGAAAGCTGGTGCTACTGCTTCATGACAAGTTACGCACCTTTCTTGCTACACCGGTTCTGTTTATTTACGGACAGCCTATCCACGAAAAATTGTTGGCATTTTCTTTTCGTTTCAAGATCTTCAGAAGCTCTTGGTCATCGATCTCCGTTAATGGAGATGTGTCGTATAGCCGTTGTTAGTGAGGTTTCTGTTGCTGTTATATGTGGTCATCATCCCCATGCTTTAGTGAGTGTGGAAATGGCCTGACAATGTGTGTCTTGGCGGTGTCTGTAAGATTGTCTGGTATTATAATTATTCGAGCGTAGGGTTGGGATAGGCACTCCTATCCCCATTGTGCATTGCATAAAAGGAGAACGAACAAGGAAAAAGCATGCTGACGTATAGGTAAAGAACGCTCCTTGCGTCAAGAAAAAAATGCATGGGATAGGATATCCAAATGAATAATATTGAAAGTTAATTATTAAAGCACATGGAATGTTTTGTTTAAAAATTATAATGTACATGATATTAAACTACATAAATTAAACATACCTACAGTTCGTCCTTCCAAACGAAAAGAACATGTACAATGCTAAAATAAAGCATTGTAACTTATTGCTGCGTTTGCAGTGCTTATTTTTTGCAATTTACTTTACGTCGTACCGACACAGATAGGTCTTATGGCGACGATGGGATAGGAAAGGCCTATGAGTGGGAAGGAAGCGACCGTCGTCTTAATTAAGTAACAGCCCCAGCATTTGCCTGGTGTGAAAATGGAAAACCACAGAAAACCATATTCAGTGCTGCCGACAGTGAGGTTCGAACTTATTCTCTTCTGGATGCAAGCTCACAGCTGCGCGCCCTAACCGCACGGCCAACTCATCTGGCGCAATGCTTATTAACCGTTCCAAAATAAAATTAAAAAGTTAAAGGCTGAGTGGCTCAGACGGTTAAAGCAGTGGCTTCCTGGTCCGTACTTGGCAGGCTTAATCCTGGCTCAGTCTGGTGGTATTTGAAGCCGCTAAAATATGTAGCTTCCTATCAGTAGTCTTACCGGCACGTTGAAGAATATATGTGGGACAGAATTCCAGCACCTCAGGGTCTCCGGACAAAATTCCGGCACCTCGGAGTCTCCAAAAACTAGAAATGAAGTTAGTGGGTCTAAATCAAAGTTATCCGTCACACTCAAACTTTGCTACTTGCTTTACGTCACACCGACACAGATAGATCTCATGGTGACGATTGGATAGAAAAGGCCGAGGAATGGAAAGAAAGCGGCCGTGGCCTTAATTAAGGTACAGCCCGAGCATTTGCCTGGTGTGAAAATGGGAAACCACGGAATACCATCTTCATGGCTGCCGACAGTGGTAGTCGCACCCACTATCTCCCGAATGCACGCTCACAGCCGCGTGCCCCTAACCGCACGGCCAACTCGCCCGGTACTCCAACATTGTAGCTCTTAATTTGTCACAATACACGAAAAAACGTAGTGAACTGTCAACAACTCCAAATTATTAATCATAACTCTGAAGATGACTCCTCAATTGCTGGAACATGTACATCAACGTCCGAAGTTACTGTTCTGTTCCTTCATAGGAAATGCTCGAAATGTCGTCCGTGAACTCGACGACACTTACATCTGGTGAGACCTCACCCGCCTCCACACCTCCACATCAGCTCTCACAATTGCGACGGCATCGCAAATACGTTGCCTTAGAGTTACTTCATCGACAATTTCCACTTGGTACAACAAGTCTTTGAGGTGCTCCCAGAAATAAAAATCTAGTGGATTTTAATCGGAGGACCTCGATTGCCGGCTGACGGGACTATGCCGACCAACCCACCGCTTGGGGAAACGGTGTTCTAGCTATCTACGAACATACATACTGACGTGAGGAGGTGACCCATCGCGCATGAGCCACATCCGCTTACGTGCCTGTAGTGAACGTCGTCCAGAGGCTTTGTGAGAGAAAAAAAGTCACCTCCGTACCGGCCATGAAGGCCCTTGGAGAAGTGGAAGGTAAAGGCTTCCACCATTGTTAACCGCGGCACGTGATGGGGTAGAGTGGTTAGCTCTACGCCCGGCCGCCTTTTCCTCCAGGAATTAACCTGGTACTCATTTTTGGTGTAGGCTGAGTGAACCTCAGGACCTTATGCACCTCCGGAAGTGGAAATCTCGTTTCTTAAATTTTACGACTTCCTGACGGGGATTCGAACCCACGTCCTTCCGGGCGAACCGAGCACGCCTTCACCGCCTCGGCCAGGCAGCCCCTTTTTGGCAGAGAAGACTGCAGAAAATGGAGATAACTAAAGCCACGCAGTCGTGCAGGCAGCTCCAATGGTCCAAGAATCTGATCTACCAAAGTTACAGCCCTAATATTTTAGAAAACCTGTGCTGCAAATGACCTTGGTGAAAGGCATGAGGATCTTCTGCTCGCGTATGGGCATTGTGAAAATTAATTATACCATCCCAGGTAAAGGATGCTTCGTCCGTAACCAACACACTGTGCGGAATGACTGAATTACGTTCACATTCTTGTTTTTTACAATTTGCTTTACGTTGCACCGACACAGATAGGTCTTACTGCGACGATAGGACAGTAAAGGACTAGGAATGTGAAAGAAGCCACCGTGGCATTAATCAAGGTACAGCTGCAGCATTTGCCTGGTGTGAAAATGGGAAACCACGGAAAACCATCTTCAGGGCTACCGACAGCTGGGTTCGAATCCCCTATCTCCCGAATACAAGCTGATAGCTACGTGACCCAAACCTTGCGATTTTCTGCTCGGTGAGATGATGAACTCTGTGGTAGTGCTGTGGTTACAATAGCTGTTCACGCAATGTACGATGAGCAGTCTAGTTAGACGTACCTACTGGTCTTGCCAAGCTCCCTGTGCTTATAGTCGATCTTTCTTCGACAAGTTTTTAAAATAAATTTTTCTTTCCGCCGAATCTCGGAGGGATCGCGAAGCGGTTCACGACACTCGATCCGAGGATGAAGCGAGCCTGAGTCCCGGAGCTTTCGGTTCACAGCGAAGAACGTTCGGCTATTGGAAATACGGCGGTCTTTAAAACGTTATCTATACAGCTTCCTCGCCGTATGTGGAGTTTCTCCAGCTGTTCCGTAAACGAGATGAATATCAGCTAATTCGGCACATGTAAATGTTTCCATTATGTAATCAATTGGCTACAGTGCGGGACAGGCAGCAACAACTTGCCAGCAATGCAGGGGGACAGGTAGCGTGGAGCCTACATCCAGAGCTGCATTCACTTGTTCACGCACCGCCACTGAGTGTAACGTCACTCAGATTGCTTGCATAACAGCTGCGTCAGATCGTTTCCCTATCTGATTGGTAATCGTAGAATTAACACTGTCGTGGGGTTAAAAAGTAGTGCATTTAACATAAAAACAAGAGTACATTTTGGAATGAATCACTGGAAAGAAGTCATATGCAAGGAGAAGAAGAAGAAGAAGAATTGTCTACTCGTAATTATTAATGCTCTGCCTAGAAAATACTTATCAGCATTTATAACTATGGACCTCAACGGGTGTATAATGTCCAAATATGGTGAAACTATGCTCTAATGCCGGATTGATTAGCTGGACGCTAGAAGGTGGCCTTCTGATCGCAACTTGGCAAGTTCGATCCTGCTCAGTCCGCTGATATTTTAAGGTGCTCAAGTACGTTAACCTCGCATCGGTAGATTTAGTAAACTTAGCATGTAAAACAACTAATTTGGGACAACATTCTGGCATGTCGGTGTCTCCGAAAACCGTAAAATTACTTAGTGGGACGAAAAAACTAGTAACAATATTATTATTATTATTATTATTATTATTATTATTATTATTATTATTATTATTATTATTGAGGGTAAAAGAAGTATAGGTAGACCAAGACGACGATGGTTAGACTCAGTTTCTAACGATTTAAAGATAAGAGGTATAGAACTAAATGAGGCCACAACACTAGATGCAAATCTAGGATTGTGGCGACGTTTAGTAAATTCACAGAGGCTTGCAGACTGAACGCTGAAAGGCATAAGAGTCTATAATGATAATGTATATTATTATTATTATTATTATTATTATTATTATTATTATTATTATTATTATTATTATTATTATTATTATTATTATTATTATTATTATTATTAAGAAAGCTAGACCGGTTTACTAGTACAGCAAGACCTCGTCCCGTACGTGCGCTTCCTCCCCTCTTCCCCAGCGACTAGGGGAATAGCACACCAACATGCGTTGGCCCACGATAGCAAACAGGTTCAACAACCCCTATACTCTGCTACTGTAGTTGAACACGACACTCACCGACAAGAGGACAGTATGACATAACCGGCGTTTTCCTGAAAACACATTAGGTCCTGAAATATTTGGCTCATTTATAGGGAAACTAATAGGACAAGGTAAAACGTACATAGCATGTCTTTTGAGATGTACCTTTCTTTACCGACTAGCAAAATATATGCACTTATACCCATAACACCTTCTATTTCTATTAGTACGAGCTACAGACCTAAGTGCTCGAAGAAGAAATTATGTTTGTCATTTGTGTAGCTGAAAGTACAGTAGGTCTCTTAAAACGTCTGTTAAGAAGTGTTCATGCCACTATTTTGCATCAAGTTTTCTTATTTATAGTTTATCAAATGATAGGAAGCATTATCTGATACATCAGCGATTTCTTATTTCACCTCTCGCATTACATTCTTCTAATCTCATCAAAATGAGTTCAGAAAAAATCTTGAATTTCTGCTTTCCTTCGACGAGAGGGCAATCGAAGCCAGTATCTGGCGCGCCACTGGTGAAGGTCAAGTATAGAGCAGTCCTGTGCAGTATTTGCTGAGCTGAGCTAGTGAGCAGACGTATGTTGTACCTGCAACGATCCGGAAGTGGAGGGAAAGCAGTATGGGTGTAAAAGTGCAGCAGTATAGGAGTGCGATAGGGCAAATAGGGAGAATAGGGAAAAATAGAGGAAGCTGTGCGCGAAGCTTCTCAGGCTAAGCAGACCAAAGAAATATTCGAGGTGCAGTCTCAACAAATTAAGGATATGAAGGACAGCCTAACCGAAAAACTAACAGAAATAAAGGAGATGCTGAGAGAAGACAAAGAAGAAAGAGCGATAAAAAATCATGGGATTAAGGTGCTGGAAGAACAAGTTCAGATACTTCAGTGGCGGTATAGTAGAAGAACGAAGGAGGAGAAGAGAAGAGTTGTCCTGGCACAAAACGAGGAGGACCTGAGCGATACCTTAGCAGAAATGGAATCCACCTTTAACACGTACAACATGAACATCAACAAAACAAAAAACAAATTACTTATCAGCAGCCTGCGGCACGTACCGCCTCACAGTACTTTAAACAGTCAACATTACGAGAGTGTACAAGAGTTCACTTATCTCGACAGTAAAATAACAATTGATGTAAAAAGTAGAAGAGAAATTGCCAGAGCATGAACCAAGCCAAAACATTGTTCAACAAGAAAACTATTTATATCCAATAACATCAGTATAAGCCCCGGAAACGGCCTGGTGAAGATATACGTGTGGAGTGTACTGCTGTATAGGAGTGAAACCTGGACCCTTGGCTTGACTGATAACAGATGGATTGATGCTTTTGAAATGTGATGTTAGAGAAAGATACTGAAAACTTAATGTCTGGATAAAATTACAAATAAATTAAAGCTGAAAAGGATTGATGAGGAGCCATGCTTGTAGAATAAACTAATTCATACTGTAGTAGACACAAGGGTATTTCAGACAACAAATGTAACTACTGTACATTTTCCCTGTCCTCAATTTACCTAGCTCAGCGGAGACACTGCGTAGCATGGCTCGAAAGGTCTATCTAAAATTAACTTAAAATCATAGGACAGGTTCTAGAATACAATATTCGTAAATGATAACTCGGAGAAATAAGTGGGTGGAAAGGTTTATTAACAATGTGCATGAGAAAAGAATGATAATCTTCTTAAATAAAAAAATAAATTAAAAAACTATTACAATAAAATTTGCCTTCACAATTTTAAATAGAAACACGGGTCTCGAACCCAAATTACAATTATTATTTTTATTGTGGAATTAGGTGGTATTATTGTGTTTTGATGTAGGGTTCAAATATATTAAACTCCGCATGGCACGTAGCCTCGATCTAAATCGTCTCTTTACATGGAATATAATTATAGATTCGCACAGCTCGGCCTGATTAAACAAATCCGAACTACTCGGTAAAGAAAACTATGGTTGTGTCAGCGGAGGGCATTCGCCATGCAGACTCACTTCGCGCTGCGGAAGTTCCCTCTACTGCTCTTGGTGTCACCGAGCATCCGGTTACTCGTAAACTCGCTCCGTTAAAAAGCTGTTTCGGCTGTGGTGCTCCTGATCATCTTCGTAATAAGTGCCCTTTTCGATCTCTTCAGGCACCAGTGCCTAGTGGTGGTGGAGACGCCGGGGACTTCCATATTCCCCCAAAAGGACACTGAATTTATAATCACGGGGTCCACCCGAAGCTAATTGGAGAGGGACCAGAACCTCACAACCTCAAAATCATCACGTGCTGTAAATCCCTTGATCAACGATGCATACAATAACAATGGACAAAAACACATTTGACAAACACTCACAGAGTCAAAATAAACACATCCTTAAAAAGAAAACAGATATATACATTGGAAGTCATCGTCTGGGGTCCTTGGTCTCGAACGCATGACCTCTAGGGCTCTGGATGTCAACTGTCATATATTACGTACGGCGGGTAATTCCCGGCTAAATTTAACAACGCTTGGTCAGCTGTGGAAGGAAAGTGAACAGCAAAATATTTTTACACGGAAACAGAACTAACCTGCCTCGGTCTGGATAACGGGTTTGTGTGTACACCCAATTGTTCATTGCGGGTCAGTCGGCCAACATAGACAGTCTTTACCTGCGTTGGACAACATACCTTTCCCCTTTCGGCTTTCAAAAGCATTCTCGTCTTTCAACACATTGTCACTGAGCTCACTGAGCTAAACTTGCATCCCATTATGACACGCCAAACTGTGTCCCAATATTATGCCGCAATCAGGTCTCACTTCAGCCTGAACTCAAATACATATTTCACATCTCTCGTGAGGATAGCGTGTTCTCTTTACGGCTTCTCACGCCTCCCATCTAGAATACACAGGTTCGAATGCTAGCTCTCTCTTGGCCTATTGTCACATCTAAGCCTCCTGGGGCCACTTTCACACATATCTTACTGCGGCATAACACACACACACACACACACATCTCGGCTCCTTCCGGCCACGCATTTACCCTCTCTAGGTTCTCATCCCACATACGGCTACGATTTAGTCCGTTGAGGTATCATATTAAACGACCCTCTCTGAATCACAACGGTGTAAATATCCCTCTGGTCCCGCTGCAAGCTAAAAAAACATGCCCCATGCG
The DNA here is from genome assembly GCF_040414725.1 of Anabrus simplex. NCBI lineage: Eukaryota > Metazoa > Arthropoda > Insecta > Orthoptera > Tettigoniidae > Anabrus > Anabrus simplex. Next base: position 260,428,851 of record NC_090270.1, on the reverse strand, counting down.
TAATCATGCACATCCTAAAGCTGTTAACTATGTCGTCTTCGATACCGGATTCCCCGTTCGAATCTCTAGAGGTTTGACATCAACATAACCCTCGCGTCCATACAATGCGCATAAGTAATTTACATAAAAAGTCACATAATAACCACTAAACTATCATTACCCTCATGCCATCTAAAGCAAAGCTAATAAAACACATGGCTGGTGCATACCATCAGCCCCAAACTATTACTTAACCTACACTTGAAATAAACATGCCCGTGTCACTAAAAGTTACATTTTTAAATATTTATATTACTGAAAAGACCCTGAGTTGAATCTATAACTACAAATCGTGCTTAAATGCAGTTCAACTCATCTGAAATCAACCGTCATTGCCTCAGCGCGCCGTCGAGGGCTGCGTTGTGGAATTAGAACATTCTAGCGCTTCGTATACTGGATCCTGAAGTCTGGCAATCGCCTGCCGGGAACGCCATAACAGTTGCCGTCTTCTTCGTCTTCAATCCTCGGCAAGTCATACAAAATGTCTGTTGTATTATGACACTCCTCTTCACCAGTAGCGGCGATTGTGAGCTTGAAGTGGGGGGCACAAATATGTACAGACAACAAAAAGTACTCCAGTCAGAGGGCTATAGCGTCGCTGGCACGGGGGAGGGGGTCGGAGGAGAGAGAAGGACATCAAAATATGTAAAAATAAAACTCCTACAAAATAGTACATTTTTATGCTTTCTCTTATCGAATTTCGATAGGGACATAAACGTTAAGTCTGCCCAATTTAGTGCTGTAATAATAGTATATGCAATAAAACTTTCACTAAAGCAACAATAATTAATCATGTATTATAATTAAATAGATGTTCAGTGTGATTATACAATTAAAATGTGATTTAATATTCGATTACACAGTAACAAAGTAACAGACACATTTACTGCGAGAGACTGCCAGACTGACGAACGTGCGCGGTAAGCGGGTGAATCATTTCAGAAACACAGTGTCCATGACCTCAGCAAAAATATACCCCTGCTACCCTTCCTCGCAGCGCAACACGCTGCTGCGCGAGTCTTCACTGATTGCTGTGACGCTGTACAAGTCGGTTAGCCACAACGAACGCGATATTTTGTGCGTATTTCCTCTAAGTATTTTTCTTAACAATTAAAGATATTAAAGGATCTTTAGCTGAAAAAATAGAGATTGTACAAAGTGGTTTGTTTATAATTCCTAGTTTCAGGCGATTTTAAATACCTGTTAGGTTTTTGAGTCTGCCGAAACTTAAAAATAGTCAGGTAGCTAAAATGGAATAGTTTTTCTCCACAAACTGGGGGGCAAGTGCCCCCCTCGCCACCCCTAATCACCGCTACTGCTGTTCACTGCCTTGTATGCTTTTGCATACAATGCCGTGACCTAGGCCAGATATTATTAAGTTGATCCTCTACTTATGATATTATTCCGACCATGATAACAGCCTATTATGGGTATGATACCCGGTCACAACAAGTCTTTACGGCAGTTAACTTTCGCGAACCGCAATAAATTGAACAACTTGATCTAGTTACGATATTTATTTACTCACAGTAAATGCTCGGGCGAGCTAGTCTATTCCCTAACTAATCACTTTGTTAGAGGCAGCATATTGTCTCGAGGTTTGATACGAGCGACACGCACTATACACCGGTCTTTCGGCAACCAGCCTGCAGTTCACACGGCTGTCTACGCTTTATAGTATCTTCCAGTTTCCGTTAGGCTGGGTACATCCCCGCTCTCACAAAAGATTGTCTTGACATATCGGTCGTGCCTTTCCAACGGCTATTTGAATTTAAATAAGGAAATATTTAACATGCCTACTTGTCACCGTTATGGTGCAAATAGTTTTCTATAATTCCAAATCAATATTTTCAAGTGTTTTACATTTTCTGAAACTTGCACTGGTGTGGAAATAGCATCTCAGATTAGCATGCTGGCTATGTGTTCTTGGCACTACTGGCTTCACGTGAAAATTGAAACATCTCTGTCTCTGTTTCGCGCTCTTCTTTCTCTTACTCTGACTCGCTTGGGAACGCTATCTACGGGGTCTTCACGAGCAAGTTCAAAATAAAACTTCCTTCCCCTTGGGGTTTCCATTAGTAACCGAAAGGACTGCAGCTTGCGCTACGGGGTTCGCCTCTCCCTAAAGCACGGAGTTCGGGCTCTGCATGGTGCATTATTCGAATATTTTATTAACTATCGTTAATTGGATATTTGAACCGTAATATAGTGATACGGCACACCACCCTAAGAGGTGTTATGACTTAAAAGAAAGCACGAATGTGAACCCTCTTTTCCCTTCTCTCAATTTTGTTTCTTGTGACTAGAATTTTGAAAATGTAATCAAATCTTTCTCTTTAGGTTGTTATTTTTCCTCCCTCCTAGTCAGAAGGTAATATGAGGTTATCCTCTGTTTCTCTGGGCCTTGTGCCTGTTAAGTTTTTTTTCTTATGCTATGTCATGCGACTGCTCGGTGATTTTTAGCTTCTCTTTTCATCTTTTGTCTTGGTCTATTTTCCAAATTTTCTTTTTCAGATCTTTTTGGAATTTAACTTGTTCTTGGCGTATATTAGTAGTAATAATAATATTCTTGGTTTTTACATCCCACTAACTGTTTTGACAGTTTCCGGAGTATTTTTGTAGTTTGAGTTTAGCTCCTGACATATGTTCAGGCACGAAAGTCTTTTGCGCATAATACTGGAAGGCAGTAAGGAAGGAATAAATATCAGAGACCGACCACGACTATCGTCTCTCAACCAAATAATGCAGGACAAATATTGTCATAATTACTTGAAACTGAAGAGACTAGCCGCAGAATGGTGGTCATGGAAAGCCGCTACAAACCCATCTTTGGATTGAACACCGCAAGAGGAGGAGTCTGTTGAGTAAATTGTGTGCTTTAGATCGATCAACATGCGCGCCAAATCTATTACGTAATTCATGTTCCATGCCAACACTCTGCTCGATTAGTCTTGCTTGTTCCTCGGTGATCTCTGTCCCTCCGATAGACATTTTTCAGCAAAAAGAACAAGTGAGCCATCTCCTTCTGTTCTCGTTCGGCGCCATCTCGCCAGACAATATACGGGCGATAAAAAGTGATGGATGTTACACCAAGTTTATATCAGGCAGCAAGTTGACCTTCATACAGACATACTCTGGCTCACACGACACACAAGGAAGGCCAATATATCTTATAAATGGGGAAGGTCTTGGGTTGGTCTAGAAACTGAGGTCATGATGTGAAATGCCTTTGTTATTTACAAGCTGAACGACAACAGTAACAATTTTAGTTTTTTATTATTATTATTATTATTATTATTATTATTATTATTATTATTATTATTATTATTATTACCATCATCTTAAATAGTTCAGCGATAGGTTCTTTGACCACGTGAATAGCTCAGTTGATTATCCCCATCTCTTGATGATGCTTGTTGTTTAAAGGGCCTAACATCTAGGTCATCAACTCACCATGTCGTGTCAGATCATTGATAAACATTCGAATCCCAGTACAATTGGTTGCCATCTTGGCTATAATCTGGCTCCCTGGCTAAATGGTTAACTCACTGGTCTTTGGCCCAAGTAGTCCCGGGTTCGAGCCCTGCCAGATCAGGGATTTCAACCTTGGTTGGTTAATTCCTCCAGCTCGGGGACTGTGCTGTGTGTGTGGGGTAATTTATCTTCAATATTAGAACTTAATATAAGTGGGGCCCCATCCTCACAGATTCGCTAGGCGCCTATTGGCGGCAATCTGGAAAACCTACACCAGACCTCTCCGCAGACCATAACCTATTATTATTATTATTATTATTATTATTATTATTATTATTATTATTATTATTATTATTATTATTATTATTATTTATTTATTTGCGTATAGACCCAATGGATCACATAAAGGTCTAACGATTCTGTTTTCTGAATTGCCAAACAGCTCTCATCCTTTCTCCGTGGATCCTTTTTCCCTCTTCTGTCCACTTTGCTCCAGTCTTCTTTTTCACTTCGTTCTCTGGTTGCACTTTCCACCCATTAAATTTTTTCCTATATAAATTTCTGTCCGCGGTGTAAGTTGAGTTCATCTGAGCCTTTTCCAGATCCTTCTTTACTTCCAGTACCCATGGAATATATTTTAGATGTTCTATGTAGGTGAGAATCTTGTGTGTCAGTCTACTTGCCGGCAATCTGCGGACGTGCCCATAAAATTTCAGACGTCTTTTGCGGATGTCTGCTGTAATGTTGGAAAACTCTTCTGTCACTTTGCGTGACCTCAGTCTATAACCATCTTCTGTTTATCGGGGGCCGAGAGTTCTCAGGATTCTTCTTTCTTCTCTCAAAATGTTTTCTACGCCACCTTTCCCGTTTAATGTAAGGGTCTCACTGGCATATAAGACTTCGGGCTTGATTACTGTATTATAGTGACTGATCTTCGCATGTCGGGACAAGCACTTTTTTTTAATATGTGGTGAACCCTACCGTAAGCTTTCCGAAATTTGTGTATGCGAATTTTCTGGGCAGCCTTCTCGCCTCCCGTTGGTTCAAGTATTTCTCCCAAGTACTTAAAGTGTGGTACTCGGTTGATTTGCCCATATGATGATGATGATTATTATTATTATTATTATTATTATTATTATTATTATTATTATTATTATTATTATTATTATTATTATTATTATTATTATTATTATTATTATTATTTAATAGTAATTATTATTTTTAATCCAATTCCTTCGGTGAATTATCAATATTGAGGCTTCCAGTTTAGAGATTCCTGCGTTAGATTCCCGGCCGGGTCGGCCATATTAATCACATCGGGTTAATTCCTACGACTCGGGGACTGGGTATTTGTGTTTGCCCAAACGTACTCCTCTTCGTATCCATACAACATATCACACTACCAACCATCACAGAAACTCGCAATAGTCAATATATCGCTCCATATAGGGTTGGCATCAGGCAGGGCATCCAGTCGTTAAACAAAGCAACTCCACATGCGCACACAATTCGCACACGTAACCCCACCTGGGTGTGGAAATAGATATACAGGAGGAAGAAAAAGAATTAATGTCCATTTTTTTTTCATAATTGGCTTTACGTCGCACCGATACAGGTAGGTCTTATAGCGACGATGGGACAGGAAAGGGCTAGGGTTGGGAAGGAAGCGGCTGTGGCCTTAATTAAGGTACAGTCCCAGCATTTGCCTAGTGTGCAAATGGGAAACCATGGAAAACCATCTTCAGGGCTGCCGAGAGTGGGGTTTGAACTCACGATCTTCCGAATGCAAGCTCACAACTGCGCGCTCCTTACCGAACTTCCAACTCGCTCGCTCGTTTTACAACGTAAGATTAATTCTCGCGATGTTATCAAATTCATTCCAGGTTCCAATTTAAATACGTATTTTTACTGGCCCGCCTCTGCGGTGTAGTGGTTAGTGTGATTAGCTGTCACCTCCGGAGGCCCGGGTTCGATTCCAGGCTCCGTCACGAAATTTGAAAAGAGGTACGAGGGTTGGAACGGGGTTCAATCTGCCTCGGGAGGTCAACTGAGTAAACGGCGATTCGATTCCCACCTCACCCATCCTCGAAGTGGTTTTCCATGGGTTCCCACTTCGTCTCCAGGCAGATGCCGGGTTGGTATCTAACTTAAGGCCACGGCCGTTTCCTTCCCTCTTCCTTGCTTATCGCTTCCAATCTTCACCCCCCCCCCGCACACACACACACACACGGGCCTTGTTCAGCGTAGCAGTTGAGGTCAATTGGGCGGGGTACTGGTCCTCCTCCCCAGTTTTATCCCCCGACTCAAAGTCTCGCACTCCAAGGCACTGCCCTTGAGGTGGTAGAGGTTGGATCCCGAGGATAAAACCAACCCTGGAGGGTGAAGGGATTAAGAAATAAAGATGTTTAGTTGCCATCTACTGTAGAATAATTAACATTTCAAACAACAGTACGTATTTATATCGCTTTCTGAAAAGGAACGGAATAACCTCCATTTGTTAAACTTTCCTGTGACCTTTTTCAAGATCGTATTTTCTGCTTCAATATGGAACTGCCAAAGCTAATAAACTAGTAAAACCTACGACAAAACGTACTTTAACGACTAGGTCTCCCTCTATTGAAGTGAGTGTGCATGTAAATGTGGCCTGTAGAGGAACGGAGACTTAAATTGGTAAAGAAATGTCGAACAGACCTGCCCTCTCCTCTCTTTACCCCTTTGTATACTTCTACCAACAAGTTTGACAAGTTACTAATGAACCGAGCAAGTGGCCACGTGGTTTGCGACACGTAGCTACCAGCTTGCATTCGGGAGATTGTAGGTTCGTATCCCACTGTCGGCAGCACTGAAGATGGTTTTCCGTTGTTTCCCATTTCATACAAGTCACTTCCTTCTCACTCTTAGCTCTTTCCTCTCCCATCGTCGCCATAATACCTATCTATGTCGGCCCGACGTAAAGTAAACTGTAAAAGAAAATAGGGAGAGATTTTCTGCACGCAAGTGGGTTGTGGTCTGCTTTTCTGTATATTCATACAATGTGGAAAACAAAATGAAACATCGATCATTTCTTGAGGTTTTTATGCATCTCGCGACATCTGAACACAGTCTGTTGAGTGATTTCCAAGTCACCAAATCCGCCACGAGGCAACGCTGACTGTTATCTCACCATCCTTGAACTCTAGCTTGCTGAGGCGTATCTGCAATTGAAAATATTCTGATCCTCCTCCTACCCAGGCGAATTAAGACTCCCCCATTTTCGAGAGATTTCTTTCTGATTAACATTAAAATTGAAAATTTATTAAATAATTGAATAAGATCAGAAATATAAAGTATAAATATTCTGGAACATATATTTCTATGTACCATGAAATCAATAGTTTAATTGCACATTTCCTTCAAAATAAGCCAAAACACTCATTTATTTATAGTACCCTCAAGCATATTGAATAGTTTTCCTTCCTCCATTGGAATTTGCCGTCACATAACAATATTTTTGATTATATCTTTCTTTCTTTCTTTCTTTCTTTCTTAATCTGTTTACCATCCAGGGTTGATTTTTCCGTCGGATTCAGCGAGGGATTCCACCTCTACCACCTCAAGGGTAGTGTCCTGAATCATGAGACTTTTGGTCTGGGGATACAACTGGGAAGGAGGACCAGCACTTCGCCCATGCCGCCTCGCCTGCTATGCTGGACATGGGCCTTGTGGGGGGATGGGAAGATTGAAAGAGATAGACAAGGAAGAGGGAAAGAAGTGGCCGTGGGCGTAAGTCAGATACCATCCCGGCATTTGCCTGGGGAATTGGGAAACCACGGAAAACCACTTCGAGGATGTCTGAGGTGGGAATCGAACCCCCTCTACTCAGTTAACCTCCCGAGGCTAAGTGGGCCCCGTTCCAGCCCTCGTAACACTTTTCAAATTTCGTGGCAAGGCAGGGAATCGAACCCGGCCCTCCGAGGGTAGCACGTAATCACGCTAACCACTACACCTCAGAGGCGGACATTTTTCATCATATTCTATGCAAAGTTTGATTATTCTATATCATTTTTCTGTAAATATATTTTAAATAGATAAATATGTGTAAATTTCGAAATAATACTTAGTTTTGACTAAGCTATATCATTGTAGTACATTTTAATGACTGGTAAAGTGAATATACATGGTTGAAATGGATGTAAGATTCTATCCACCACCGTCTCAATCTCTATATACAAGTATTGCCTGCCCGCGAGAATTGCGTTTACAGTGACATTGCAGATGGCAGCACTTACCGCACCCAGATCACGTGTTGGTTAAATGAGAGTTAGTCCGTAACACCAATATAAAATGAAAAATTATCCTTAACATGTTACTAATTAAGAAGATAATGCACATACAGAAAAGTACATTTCACATTTGAGGTTCGCTTAAGATACAGAAGCATAAAATGCCGTATTTATAATTTTACCAGTTACAGTAGATATTTTTGGATCATCCCACTGCTGCATGGTGCATAAAAAAATCAGAATTTTATCGACACGAGGAACGGAGCAACTTTCCAGTACTTTTCTTACTGTTATTTACCGGCAGTCTTTTCTGTCACTATTTCGCTGACCCTTTGTTCTTGACCAGATTTCAGGAAACGTTTTATAGCATATAATGCAGTGCGTGCGTCCGTCATATCATTATATCCACCAGCCAATCTCACTGTACTTCAGAAAAGCATCTAGTGAAAACACAAAAGAACCCATTTTGTAACAGATAAGACACACATTCCAGTACATATTTCACAGTTAGCGAGACAGTATCTGCCGCCTCATCAGTCAGACACTTCAGTTTTGCAGGTTTTGATTCCAATTTGATTATTTTAACGTACTCCATGAAATCATCAATCAACCATTGTAGTACTTTATCTGCAGGAGAATAGAAATGTACACAATCTGGATTGTTTCGCCCAATGTGCTGAGTTCTGTCAACGACGTTGTGAAATGTGAAAAATTTGTAGATTGATTGCATGAAGCGCACCGTCGATTCCCCGTCTGAAAAGTCTAAACTTGTGTTACGTAAACGGGCTTGATTTTCTTTTATGAAGTGAATAGCAGCAGTAACCGCTGGGGAAATTGTACAGCAGAACATGCATCTTCTCCAAATTCCTCTGTTCGATGTGGGTTTTTTTCGTAATACTGAACAGGCTTGAAAGTCAAGTCCCTCTGGAGGCGACGAACTTCTCTCACATATTTGGAGGTGATGTTGCCATTGCTATCATTTCTCTGTCTAGGAACTGGGATCTCACATTTTTTATCAAATGGTAAAAGTCAAAACTGAAAGGAAGTTTACGACGGGGATCATATGGAAGAGTCGCACAGGTTCTCACGTTTCCCCTCTCCAAAATGTTTAAACCTTGAAACATTGGTTCTATGATTTTCAGTCAACGGCATTAATCATTCCTGAACTAAAAGGAATAGATCTGAGTCTTCTAAGCCTCTAACGAGGAAGTAGGCAGCAGGAATACGGAACTTTTTTAAAGTCCGTTTACAACAAAACACAACAGTTTTTTCGCGAGAGTAGGAGATTTTCCAATATCTGTGCCTCATACACCTTCAGCAACGACCACGCAAACGAACTGGTCACTGGTTCGGTCGTAGAGAAGCTGTACCTAATTAGCCGTTTAATCGGCAATCACTGTTGCACTCCTCTGTGTTGGTCTGAGAGTTTTACATTAAGCTCTAAGTCTTTCCTACACTAATTTGGAAATCCCGACACCACACTCAACATTTCCCATTTAGGCTACCTGTCCAAAGTACTTTTGGACGGAACTGACACTAGAACAGGAGTCCTCCCATATTCGTAACCGTTTAGTATTCTGCTCTGCACGCCACACCGTACCGTGTGATTTGTTCTGACCGCGCGAATTTTGTCTTGCAAAAATTATGGATTTGATCTAAAAGATAAACCGGTCCTTTGTTCATTATATTTAACTGCTTCCTTTACTTTATACAGACGATAAATTTCTGGGTTGTCTTCGAATTTCTTCCGTAGTCTTTCAAGATGAATAGTCATCAGCTTTTATCGCAGTCTCAGAATTCTCAATCGAAGCCCCTAATGTATGATTATCTGATAACTGCTGTCATTCATACTCGGAATATCGACTTGGATTGAGACATCATTGTACACATAAATTTCGTACTCGCCATCCAATGTACTTCCTGCGGTTGAAGAGCTTGTTTCATCATAGATTTGTTTCGAAGAAATATCTTGTCACTATCTGATCTTTCGTGGAGCAATATTTTGGTTTGAAGGTAATGGGGATAATTATGAAACCGACTAGGCACACTCTCTGGCTTCAATATATTTTTCTTTTAGTTTTATCTTTTATCTCCAAAATTCAGGCAACAAATACGAGAATAATGGGATAGAATCCTTTGACTACGCTTCGTTGATCCTTGCCTTCTTTATTTGGGAGGGGGATTTCATGAAACCTCACACCTGACGAATTTGGATTCCTTGCTATGATGTACAGATAGAAACACAACAGTTCATCATTTTATAACCAGAGACGCACGCAAAAATGCTCGATGCAAACGCACGGAAACACAACAACTTGGATACGGAGATAAACTGGGTGTGTTAGCTGGCGCCTCTAGCGGAGGTTTGTGACGTTAAGAGCTCACGCATAGCAACATGTTAACCGCATAGCATAGAGCAGACAGTATATAGAATTGAGACGGCGGTGATTCTATCATTGCAGTATTTTCTTTAAAGAGGGGTAAATATACACTGTAGATTGTTTCACACACAAGGTGACATTTTCTATTGATTGTTATTTTCGTAATTGGTTTGCCGGTCTGAGTAGTTCTGACGGTTGAGGCGCTCGCATTCTGACCCCAACTTGGAAGGTTCGATCCTGGCTCAGTCCGCTGATATTTTACGGCTCAAATACGTCAGCCTCGTGTCGGTAAATTCACTGGCGCATAAAATTAGTCCTGGGGGACTAAATTTCGACAACTCGGCGTTAGCGGGACGAAAAGGAAATAACATTATTATTCGTAATTGTGTTGTCGTATTTTACTGTAATGTACTGTAATTAAGTTAGTCATAATGTGATTTTCGTTTTTTTATTACATTAACTACATTTTCAGTTTTCGGAGATGCCGAGGTGCCGATATTTTGACCCACAGGAGTTTCCTACGAGTCAATAAATCTATCGACTCGTCCGAATCAATGATTAAATGGTCAGCGTTGAGGCCTTCGGTTCAGAGTGTCCCGGGTTCGATTCCCGGCCGGATTGGGGATTTTAATCGCGTCTGATTAATTCTTCTGGCTCGAAGACTAGGTGTTTGTGTTTGTCCCAACACTCTCCTCTTCATATTCAGACAACACACTACCAGCCACCATAGAAACACGCAATTGTAATTAAATCCTTCCACATAGGGTTGCGTTAGGAAGGCCACCCGGCCGTAAAACAGAATCAAAACCATATATCCAACACAGTTCACACTCGCGAACCCACAGGCATGGGAAAATGTAGGATAAGTAGAAGAAGAAGGGGAAGAAATCTATCGACTCGAGACAGACGTATTTCAGCACTTTCACCGCCGGACTAAGTGGGAATGGAACCCGCCAATTTGCTCTCAGAAAGCCAGCATTCTTACTGTCTGAGCCACTCATATCGGCAAATAAATATATATTCTCCATCCTGGACAGGGAAGTTGACTTCAAACTTTCCTCCGATAGCTCCACAAGCCCCTAAACAGCAGACGTCCTGGGCCGGGAGCACACTCTGTTCCTTGCCGCAAGAAGAGAAGCACCTTAGATGCAATAATAAAGGCTCATGTATTGACCCCACGATGCATTGCACACGACAGCTCCTACTCCAGTGCACTTTAATTTCATATCTTCAGCTCTGGCATTTTCATTTGCAGAGACTGACTATGAACAAGAGATTCAATATCTCACAGACTTTGGACAACGCGTGGGCTGCTTGTTAGAGATATAAACGCATGTACTTCATTCAGCAGACCTCACAGAAGGGTATGAAAAAAGAAAACAAGCTTATAGCTTTGTAGGCTCTTGAAATCGTGGTCATTAGCCACGGAACCTCCAGTTCTATGTGAAATCCGAACCCCAAAGGCGTGACTTTTTATTTCAATAGTTCCACGCGCATTACCTGGTAAAAAACTAGTTACAGTGCTACTTGACGACTGCTCCTCTTCAAGGGTAAAATATTTGCCATCTCACGCCTGGTTGATTCAAAGATTGTAATGGAAGGCCGTTTACAATTCTAAGGTTAACGGCGCTATGTAAGAAGTTAAATCTTCTAGCCTGTAGAACTGTGGTCATTGGAATGTCTATGTCTAAACATGTAAAAATGCAATGTAAAAGTTCCATCAATTCAAAACATCATATATTCAGATAAAATTATTATCTTACAGCAAGTACTAGTACATGTTTAGTCCAATTATTGGACATCTTCAGTTAACTGCCATCAGTACTAAACCATTAACACCATTAAAAGTACAATGGAATAAAATCAATGGGAAACTAGTGTACTGCTTATTAAAATCTAAAGCGAAACATCAATTTAAATATCAAGTCGTAAAATTACACATTATGGACAAGCTGATCACTAAAGTCTTAAATTGCTTCTTTGTGTTCCAACACGTTTAACATTAAGATATGCATCCTCTTTTTTCAAGGATTACTCTTATTTAATGTTGTCATTAACTTCAACAGGGAACCATTGAGCCTTTCTGAGGTCTTGCTATTGTCAACTGTGTATAACAAGTAAATCGTGTGAGGTTCTCCACTTGCCCCGTTGGAACTTCTAAGGCTGGTCTGCAGCCTTGTTATACCAATGGTTCACGACAACATTAAATAAGATTAATCCATGCCAAAGGAGGAAGCACATCCTAATATTAAACATGTTTGTTCACTTTGTTATACGCGACTCATAATTTGGTTTTCACCACATCAATACCTTGTGTTCCAACAAAAAGAAAAATTTTAGGCTTTAGTGATCAGCTTGTCCAGAATGTGTGACTTCAGGACTTGTTAGACGCACTGTCTACTAATATTTAATTTGATGTTTCGCTTTATATTTTAATAAGTCATTAACTAGTTTCCCATAGATTTTATTCCATTGTTCTTTTAATATTTAGTGTTAATGGTTTGATGCTGATGGCATTAGCTGAAGATGTCCAATAATTTGACGAAATATGTACTAGTACTTGCTGTAAGATAATAATTTTATCTGAATACATGATGTATTGAATTGGTGGAATTTTCTTATTGCATTTGTACATGTTTAGTATCTTCAATACCGAACCAAAATGAAATGTTTAATATGTAACGACTATTTCTGTCAGACGTTCGGTCTTAAACCAGTTAAGACTTCTTCAGTTACCTAGTGACTTTGGTATAAGTTTACTTCGAATAGTCAAGTTTTCAAGATTTTCTAACATTCTTATTCATAAAGGCTTGTCTTACAATGCATGGCGTGAGGCAATAAAAAATGAATGCCAATGTCTGTGCTGTGTGTACTGTACTGTGTGTACTGTAGCTGGCAGATCCCAGGGCTACAGCCCCGGTCGGCGTTACCACAGAGAGTTCGAAACTCTTCCACATACTCTGGGACCCTGTCCACATGGTGTCTAACTATGCACCCCACGCCATAATGTAGCCAAATCAATGAAGGCTAACAGTTTGAGAGGAAAAGGTTATATTGCCTATGAAGAAGTACACTGTCTCTCAAGTAAAGGAAGCAACCGACTCATTGACATTATTGCTTTTAAGCCATCCTGTTCTGAAGGTTTCATCATTGATCCAACGATTAGGTTTGAGATCGACGAAAACAAGCCAGAAGATGTCGATGCAGAAAAAAAGAATTTATGGAGAAACCGTGGACTTCTATATGCAAAAGTAGAAGCTCTCATCCATCTCTGTAATCGCCTTGATCTTGGATGCTCCAGGAACCATAACTAATTTGCCAAAGTCTGCAATAACCTTTGGGATGAATAGAGATTGCATCTATAGTCCAACTCGTTGGCTGAATGGTCAGCGTACTAGCCTTCGGTTCAGAGGGTTCCGGATTCGATTCCCGGCCGGGTCAGGGAATTTGTTTCTGATTAATTCTTCTGGCTCGGGAACTGGGTATTTGTGTCCGTCCCAACACACTCCTCTTCATATTCACACAACAACACTACACTACCAACCACCACAGAAACACGCAATAGTGATTACATCTCTCCATATCGGGTCAGGAAGGGCATCCGGACGTAAAACAGGGCCAAATCCGCATGTGCGACGCAGTTCGTACCCACGACCCCACAGGTGTGGGAAAAAGCTTTACGAAAATAAATAAGAAGAAATTTAATCTGTAATATCGCCTTTACTACTCTCAAGAAGTCCATCATGATCTTCAAGAACCAGGCTTGCGGACCTCAGATAAATGTTTGAAGTGCATCGCTCTTCTGCCTACTCTTATGCAACTCCATACTATCTCGTATAGGGCTAATCCAGCTGTTACGGAAAGACTGTATAATAAATAATATATAAATTCCATGTTACTCTCAGGATAAGGTTGCAGTGTTAATAAAACTATCTACCGTAAATTTAGTTGAAGTAGAATATCCATTACTCCAACCAGGAAATTATATTTCTATCAACAGTTGCCCAAGCATTAGCGTACATATAATACATATTATCCAAAAATTAACCATAGGCAAGGACTGAAATATTATTGTAAAAACTGTATAATGACATGTTAGCAGTATAATTTGACAAGAGTCCATTATGTTCGAGCACCTTCAAGTCCATGTAACTCAGACAGGATTGAACCCTCCAATTTGATTTCGGCAGACCAATTCCTTTACGTCTCAGGTACTCAGCACTACAGAAGACTCCATAGCAGATAGCACTGTATTCCAGGGAGTTTTCTCCTGGCACTGATTATTCCACGAAACTTTCAGATTTATAGAGAAATAAACCGTACCCTCCATTTCAGCTGTATTTTCTCGAAATATAAAACGCTCTTTGTTCATATATTTATAAGAATCATTACAAAATTCTACATGAAATTTTGAAAATGATGGGAATTAGAGCTTTCAAATCTATCTTCCTTTATTATTTGGTAATCCAATTAATAAATACGTGTTTGAACACATTCAATTACGAAATTCTCCGATATAAGTTAAGCACAATTGGTGTGCGTCATGAGTTAAAAATAATGGGATACAATGGTCGATGTGCTCCTCATAAGCCGAACATTTCAGTAGTCGACGCTAAGCGACGCTTAAGGTGGTGTAAAGAGCGACGCCACTGGATAGTGGATGATTGGAAACGAGTGATTTGGAGTGATGAATCACGCTATATCCCGTGGCAATCCGATGGAAGGGTTTGATTTTGGCGAATGCCTGAAGAACATTATCTGTGATCATGTGTAGTGTCAACAATGAAGTACAGAAGAGGTGGTGTTATGGTATGGGGGCGTTATTCGTGTTTAGGGTGTGGTCCTCTTATTGCACGCAATACGGAAGGATATGAACACATTTTAAACCATTGTGTACTGCGTACATTAGAGGACTAGGAGAGGATGATTATTTGTGTCAGCATGACAATGCACGCTGTCACAAAGCTGCATCTGCAAGGTAATGGTTTGTGGACAGTAACATTCCTGAAATGGACTGGTCTGCCCAAAGTCCGGACCTCAACTCAATGGAACATCTTTGGTATGAGTTAGAACGTCGACTTCGCTCCAGACCCCAGTATCCAATACCACTACCTGCTCTGATTTCAGCTCTTGATGAATAATGAGCTTCCATTCTTCCACAGACGTCCAGACAGCTCACAGAAAGTGCCCCTGGTGAGTTGAAGTCGTCGTAAAGGCGAAGGATGGACCTAGCCTACATTAATATCCAATAATAGGAAACGTGACATGGGTAAAGTCTAAGTGCATTTTCAGATAGGTATTCGGGTACTTTTGATTAGGTAGTGTATTTAATACCCCATAAATAAGAGGCATGATTTTTTTGCATTCATTTATGATCGATTTCGCGAAAAGGAAACAAATTTTCGCGTTATTTCGCTTAAAATAATCTCCTAAAATTATTCATAAAGAGATTTCTAAAGATTTATGAAATTGCTTATGAGGTAAGGTAAGGGTTGTTCTGCCCGAAGGCAGGTCCGAACCTCCGCAGAGGTGTTCCTGAGCCGGAGTTTACGTGCGGTAGGGTGGCCAGTTCCTTTCCGCTCCTCCATTCCCTTACTCCCACCAACAGCGCGTGGCAACCCATCCAACTCCTGACCACGCCCAATGTTGCTTAACTTCGGAGATCTCACGGGATCCGGTGTTTCAACACGGCTACGGCCGTTGGCTTTATTTGTGAGAAAGATAGATAAATAAAGAGAAACAACATTGATAATCATTCATTATTCCCTATGTAATAACATAACAAATTACCCTTTCAACATGCATGGCCTTAGCATTAAGGGATTTTTATAGAATATTAATACGAATATATTCTTCTGTCGAATTGATAAATCCTTGTTCTGTATTCTTTTCCCGTTTACACACGTGATATTGGAATACAATTTAAAGATCGCTATTTTCCATTAATTTCGCTCCAGTTCCACACTTATGACAAAATAAGTAAATTTCGCTTTAATGTAGCCTTGGCACTTCAGTTCGCTCTAATTCGCGAAAAAATCACTAATTTCTTAACCAGAATCATATGATTCTTTAAGATATCTCAAAATTGCCTCAAAATATTTTATGTTGTGCTTATTGTTAATGTCAAAAGTCAATAGAATAGAAGCTATTGGCTTTACGTCGCACCGACACAGATATGTCTTACGGCGATGATGGCACAGGAAAGGGCTAGGAGTGGGAAGGAAGCGGCCGTGGCCTTAATTAAGGTACAGCCCCAGTATTTTCCTGGTGTGAAAATGGGAAACCACGGAAAACTATCTTCAGGGCTGCCGACAGTGGGATTCGAACCTACTATCTCCCGAATACTGGATACTGGCCGCACTTAAGCGACTGCAGCTATCGAGCTCGGTACCAAAAGTCATGCCCCTACCCATATACAGGAAATTCCTGAAAGGCTGAGCTATCTATCTATACAAGCTTGGCGGGCTACTTGGTAGGGAACACCTACTCTCTGGTCAAGAGAGTTGTGCGGGTGATGTGCTAGAGGTGGGATAGGGTAAATAGAGGGGATACGACTGGGAGGTCGGATTGTGAGCGTTTTGGCTAATGAGTCGTTGATATGTATACATTGTTTACGGTAGTTGCAATGATCAATAAATAAAAGAACATGCTTCCTGATGGCTTAGTAAGCAAATTAGATTTTTTTTTGCTAGGGGCTTTACGTCGCACCGACACAGATAGGTCTTATGGCGACGATGGGATAGGAAAGGCCTAGGAGTTGGAAGGAAGCGGCCGTGGCCTTAATTAAGGTACAGCCCCAGCATTTGCCTGGTGTGAAAATGGGAAACCACGGAAAACCATTTTCAGGGCTGCCGATAGTGGGATTCGAACCTACTATCTCCCGGATGCAAGCTCACAGCCGCGCGCCTCTACGCGCACGGCCAACTCGCCCGGTGCAAATTAGATTACACTTGTAATTACTTCCTATGATGTATTAAATCAAATGGGTCACCTACAATTGGGTAAGAGAACAAAATTATTTTCCATCATTGGTAGTAAAATATATAAAAAAGTATACTACTATTTTTTCTTGTTCTTTCTTTTCTTTCGTTCTTTTTTGTTATTACCAAATTATATGTGCCTTCCACCATTTACTTTGGAACACAAGATTTTTCATTTTTCATTTTTTCTTTTTCTTTGTTCTGTTTTCTTTCTTTGTTGTGTGTTTTCTTGTTTTTATTACACATATCATATTCAATAATATAGTCTTATTTCTTTAACAACATAACCGAAGAAACTTCGCTATTTTCTGCAGTATTATTAATGAGAATATTTAAATAAATTGACCTAGCAAGGTTTTTGCCACCGAGCTCGATAGCTGCAGTCGCTTAAGTGCGGCCAGTATCCAGTATTCGGGAGATAGTAGGTTCGAACCCCACTGTCGGCAGCCCTGAAAATGGTTTTCCGTGGTTCCCCATTTTCACACCAGGCAAATGCTGGGGTTGTACCTTAATTAAGGCCACGGCCGTTTCCTTCCCACTCCTAGCCCTTCCCTGTCCCATCGTCGCCATAAGAGCTATCTGTGTCGGTGCGACGTAAAGCAACTAGCAAAAAAGAAAGGTTTTTACCACATAATTATATACAAATATGAAATTAATATTATTAGTTATGAAAGGAATGAATGCTTCAAAATTAAGTCCGCAAAAGATGAGCCCAGATGACAAGATGGTATCAAAAAGAGAATGAAGATGTGAAGAGGGAGACTGGAGCTGAGAAGTTACTAACAAGACTACTAAAAAATAGTATGGCCATACGAGTGTGGAGGCTGCGCCACGGTTATTGTTTCTCGCTGGCAGCCCCGCATTCGACTTTCATTGTCACAGTATAAATATGAAAAATATTTGATACATAGGTTTATTAGTAACACTCGGTGTTATAAGCCGAGATATGATATACATGATGCACTGTAATGGCTGATAAGAAATGCCGTATCATTACAGTACCCACAGTTGAGTAGAGTGCAGATAAGTGTTTTACTGGTTGTTTTCCAATCCCGCCTAGTACAGTAGTAAATAACAGCTGCACTTCTGAACAGGACGGCGTTTCTGTTTGTTATAGGAAACTGGCAAGATACGCAGCAGCCGACGGAGTGCCAGCCTGCGACAACATGTCAGTCGTAGCAGACAGGCGAGCTTCGAGCTGACCGTGAATGAAGTAACCCCTGAGCAGTCGCCAGCCCCGCAGCCCCGCAAGTCCAACTGGGAGGTGATCGAACACTTCAGTGGCAGCACGAAGGGACGACCATCCCACTCATCCAGCCTCATCGGGGTGAGTACCATGGTTACCAACAACTTCAAAATAGTATGTTTCGTAATAATTTATCTCAGAAAACAAAATTCATGGTAATTAGCAATCAGAAAAATCACGAACGCTGTTGTCGCCCTGACGGAAGTATAATTGAAAGGGTGACAAACTTCAAGTACGGTACTTGGGATGCTTACTAACACGAGGATGCAATCCAGATGTACAAATAATAATGATAATAATAATAATAATAATAATCATCATCATTTCGGAAGATAGTGGGATATTATTCTGTCCACTGTAGAACAAACACAAATGGTAAAAGACTTGTCGAATTGTGCGAAACTCCTTTGATTTTAAACATACTTCAAAAGACTTCCCAATAGAAAGAAAACATGGCGCTCTCCTCGGGATGTCCTCGGCGAATTTCAGCTCGATCATGTTACAATCTCACAAAGGAATATTAGAGAAACAATTAGGTAGAAGTACGGAAAAGGGCTAACCTTGGCTCGGACTACTTCTTAACTCACATAAAATGTAGGCCTCTTCTATTAAATAAGAGAAGACTAAACCAACAGAAGGTAATAAATACTGACCATGAAAAACTTTTACATAATGAACGTGGTTTCCAACAACGTTTACAAGAAAAAAACGGAAATCTGGGAAGAAATCCACAAAAATGTGCTTGATACTGGAAAGGAAATAGCACCTTTACGACAAGCACGCAAACACAGATACTGAAACGAAGATTGTGACAAGGAAACAGATCAAAGAGAAGTGGTCTTCAAAGCATGGTATGCTGATAAAACAAAGGATAAATTTTATATATACAAAGACGATCGGAAACAGACGGCTCAAACCTTCCGACAAGCCAAAAGAAGCGAATTAATTAAACAAATGCCAGGCATTGAATCGAAATTTTAAAAAACAGCAATAGAAGATGGGTAATTGGCTGTGAACATTAAAGAAAACTCTGAGATACTAGAAAGCTATTTTCTGGAACTGTTGAACTTTGATGAACCCAGGGATCAGTAGCCAAAAATTCTTCCAGAACAAAGAAACAAAGATTCAGTCCCATCAAACAAAGATGAAGTTCGGAAGATAGTCATGGAACTGAAGAACAACAAAGCTTCACGGTATGATTCAATCACAGCGCAGATACGGAAAAGAGGTGGAAAAATAACTATCCAGGCATTATTCCATAATTTGGTAAAGATTTGTGAGACTGAAAAGATCCTCGATGAGTGTAAAATGGCATTGGTTCATCCGTTACACAAACGAAAGTTGAAGAAACACATATCACTAATTATCGTGGCATTTCTATTTTACCTATAGCATACAAGGTAATCCTAAAAGCCCTTCAGACCAGACTAGCGGAGCAAATAGATCACCAACTTGATGAATACGAAGGTGGTTTCAGGAAAGGAAGATCGTGCATTGAGCAGATATGGAGTTTTAAAAGAGTCGTGGAAAATTACACCTCAAAAGATCTGGTAGTTGTCTTTGTAGATCTCCTGAAAGCATACGATTCAGTCGACCTCGAAGTGTTAATTGACACCTTGAGTGAATTTGGAGTGGATGACAATACGATAGAAATTATCAAACAGAACCTAACTCTAACCTGCTCTAAAGTAAAATTTATGGGTGAATTTTCCAAGTAGTTTGAAATTAAAACAGGAAAAAGGCAGAGTGATGGACTATCACCGACTCTCTTTAATTGTGTGTTGGAGAAGATTATACGTGAATGGGAAAAAGAACTTAACAAGAAAGTCTTACTGAACCAAGTATACATTGGACGTTGAAAGAATGATGTCAATATCAACTGTCTAGCTTTTGCTGATGATACAGAGATCCTTTCTAGAAACACAGATTCAGCTGTAGAACAGATACATCTTTTTAAACAATAAGCAGGAAGGCTGTATTTAGTATCTCCTTTGTAAAAACAAAGTACTTCACTAACATCCCCACAGCTCCCGAACAACTAAAGATAAGGTATGGTAAGATTGAAAGAGTTAACAGCTTTAAATATCTCGGTGAGATTGTGCAGATGGGATCTAATGAAATAGAAGCTAACAACACTAGACGAGATAGGATGGCTGCAGAGTTTCCCAGAACACACAACCTGCACAGGGAAAAGGCTATTTCAATGCAAGCTAAACTCAGACATTACAACATGGTGATTAAACTCGAGTGTCGCTATGGAACTGAATGCCTCTGAGTTACGGGAAAGAATGGTCTGAGAGAATCTGAGAAGTTTGAGAGGAATATCCTTGAAAGGATCGTGGTGGATGGACAATACAGGTTACGAGGATGAGAGGAATTATATTAGAAAACCGAACGCCTGATAGAGTCCATCAAGAAGCTACGACTCAAGTTCTATGGCCACCAATTTAGAATGGATGGCAAGCGATTGACTAAGAAAGTGTTTACCATACTCGATAGTAGACCTAACACATGTGATAAGTGGTTCAGGAAGGTCAGGAAGATCCTGAAAAATGGACTAAATCGTGAAAGACATTGTTAACAGAGCCAAGTACCGACAGCAGATCAATAACTTCAAGGGGTTTCGTGAAGAACAGCAGAACTGTGGGTGGACCGCGGACAGGAGACAGGCGATCAGAGAGAGTGCAACAATACCAGGCTGCAAAGATGGCTTCAAGAAATGTGTAAATGTTGCTTATTGTGGTCTCTAATGGCCGTAAACGTCTAAAGACTGAATTCAACTACTACGAGTAGTTACGCTACGTTTGAAATTAAAAATATTACATCTCGTGTTATTCCAATTATTTGGATCGCTTGACTATAGAATTCTTTCCCTTCATTCTTCATGGCCCCTTACTAAATTATCTGGGTCGGCAATTAATTTTTATTTAGTCTATTTTTACGGAAAGATGCTCTTCCTGACGCAGACGTGCCTAAAGGGATATTTTACTTGTGCCTGTGGAGGTTGGTAATGCAGTGTGGTGCGTTCATGAGAAGATGTGTACTGAGACGAATATAAAGGCCCGGTCTCAGAGCCAGACTAATTAAGCATACAAGAACGAAATGTCCGTCGCAGACGGGAATCGAAACAGGGTCCTCCGAAATAAATGTATATGTGCTGGCAACTTAGCCAAAAAGCTGTACATTCATTGGCCGGACTGTATTCGTCCAATATGTAATTCGTTCCATTTCTATGACACGTACAAACACACGCCGATTGACTTTACATTTTCCCTTCTTTCCCAGTGCTATGTGTTCAATTGCTTTGTGTTGCAGAGGAAGGTGATACTACACAAGTGTCTTAAGGAAATACAACTTTAAGCTTATCTCCGTGGTGCCTGTCAAATTTCATCCTGTTACCTGATCTACTATACTATTACAAATTTCAATTTTACTGTTATTTTATGGCGTTATTAATTCCCTTTACGTAATATATGAATCGAATACTCAGTATTTACATACATAGGATTGTAGACTGGCAAGTTACAATTTTTACCAGCAGGGGTATGAAGTATATCCTAAGGACAGTGGGAATGTTCCATCTGATCAGTGTTAAACTTGCCAAATCTGTGTCCGCTTGTATCTCTGGGACTTGTACATCTAGAACTTTTTATATCAGTACAGCTTTTCTTCGTCTAACAAAAATCTATGGCATCACCAAAGACTTTCACATAACCCGTAACATTAGAAGTCTTATCCAGAACTGGAAATTCTTTGTGGAATTTCAAGAACTAAGAATCAAATGGAGGGCACAGAAAAACGGGTTACCTCAGGGCAGTGTGCTTGCACCATTGTCATGCAATACTTATAATAACGATCAGCCTCTAGCTGCTGGAACACAGAGTTACGATATTTGCGGATGTGTGTTCGATCACTGTTCAGGCTGACTGCTATAAGACAAAGGAATAAAACCTATGTGAAGCCCTGAAATAATTTACTATATACTACAAAGAAAATTACCTGAAGCCGAATTCAGTCAAAATTAATAACCCTCCCTTTCACGTCAAGAATAATTATGCTGATAGAACATTACAAATTACATGGGAAGAAATCCCTCTTTAACATTGCCCGACTCCAAAATATCTGGGAATAATTCTGGCCCGTGCGCTTACGTATAAAAAGCATTACCTTAACATCATAAAGAAAATGACTGTCAGAAACAAGATAGTGCAGAAGCTGACAGCTACAACATGATGTGCTGGTACAGTGAGGACATGTGTGCTCGCATTATATTACTCCGCTGCTAAGTATACTTGTTCGGCATGGTACAAGTCCAGCCACGCCAAAAAATTGTGGGCGTGACACTTAATGAGACCAACCGTATAATTAGGTTGTCTCATAACTTTTTAGTTACCTTTCAACAACTAATAACGCCTGAAAACACCACCACCCGCAGCATAGGTACGATAGAGCAATTGCCGAACACGCTCGTATAGGCGATATCGACGTAGCAAAACGTGACTTACAAGACCATCCATGCCAGGGATAGGATATTTACAGACAACAGAATAATAATAATAATAATAATAATAATAATAATAATAATAATAATAATAGCGTTACGTCCCACTATCAACATTTACGGTTTTTGGAGACGCCGAGGTGTCGGAATTTAGTCCCGCAGGAGTTATTTTACGTGACTAAATACATCGACACGAAGCTGACGTATTTGAGCACCTTCAAATATCACCGGACTGAACCAGGATTGAACCTACCAAGTTAGGGGTCAGAAGGCTAGCGTCTCAACCGTCTGAGCCACTCTGCCCGGCGGAGACAACAAAGTAATACGTTGTCGTAAACAAACTTTATTTCACACAGTATGCCCCGTTGTTGTCAACGATTACCATTACGTGTTTCTGTAGGGGTTAGTAGTGTGATATCTTGTATGTAGATGTGAGATAGACGAATTAACTAGATGTGATTAAAATCCCCGCCCGGCCATGAATCGAACTCAGGGCTCTTTGAACCGAAGGCCGGTACACTGATTTCTCAGCCAAGGAGCTGGGTGGTTGCTGTAATTACGTAATAACTCATCCATTTCCTGTTGTGATCTGAGTTGACTCACGTGTTAAAATGCACTTTGGAAGCAAAATATGATATATACGCATAAATTACAGTAAATTGAAATTAAATGAAATTCAAATCAGTTGTGTAAGTTTTGAACCAGTCTCTGTGTGTGTGTGTGTGTGTGTGTGTGTGTGTGTGTGTGTGTGTGTGTGTGTGTGTGTGTGTGTGTGTGTGTGTGTGTGTGTGTGTGTGTGTGTGTGTGTGTGTGTGTGTGTGTGTGTGTTTACAAATGGCTTTACGTCGCACCGATACAGATAGGTCTTATGGCGACGATGGACAAGAAAAAGGCTAGGAGTGGGAATAAAGCGGCTGTAACCTTAATTAAGGTACAGCCCCAGCATTTGCCTGGTGTGGAAATGGGAAACCACGAAAAACCATCGTAAGAGCTGCTGACAGTGGGATCCGAACCTCTTATCTCTAGAACGCAAACTAAGAGCTGAGCGTCCCTAACCGCACGGCCAACTCGCTCGGTGCAGTCTGTTCGTGATGCCTACAATATTGTAGATACAGCTCATTATAGGTTTTCAGGATTGTGAGGCTACAGCATAATTTAAGATTATATTATCAAACTGCGCGAGATTCATATAATGCTGAAACTGTTCAGAGTGATTGTCTCGTATTGCAGAAGGTTATGGAAATCCTTCTTCGGTTCAGTAGATGAACCCACCATCGTCTTGGTCTGCTTCTAGATTTCGTTATATTCAAATGTTTGATACCGCTAACACCAACTAATACATTCAGTTGCAACATAAATTGCACTACTACACCATTATTTTTGGTGGAAGCATTCATTTTGTACTGGACTTTTTTGGTTCCACGTTAGGCTAATGTTTATTGTCATTGCACAAATGTTTTTCCCTAAGGTTGCTCTCCAGCCATTCCTGTCCACTGCTAATCTCTTCATTTTGACATATCTTCCTTCTATCCTTCTATTGCCCACCATTTTTCAGTCCTCTTCCTCTCGTCGCCCACCAACCCCGCAAGACCATCCACTAATAAGCAGCCTCGTCCCGTCAAGTATCCAACCAAATTTATATTTTTCTTATAACTCCATTTAGTCGCATGCTAATCCCGTAGTTCTTCCCATAGGAAAACTTCACCTATAGTAATTAATAACTCCTGTGTTTCTGCCACCAGTCGGGCATAACTCGTGGCGCCTCCATAAAGGAAGAGGAAGAAGAAGATACTACCGAATGTACGGACAAACTGGTGGGTGATGGTCGCCTGGGTGCGCAGGATCAGGCCGATGTCGAGTCCATCCTTCTAATGACGTCCCGTGCCAGCAGTGGAGACATCTGGTGGCACCTCAAGAGACTCCTCCACAGACTATGTCGCTCCCATCGCTTCAAGAACTTACAGGTAGGCAGGATTATCAGTAAATCGTCCTTACCACTATCATTCTATACTCGTGAGAAACTGCAGCGATGCACAAGTATACATATCCACTTGCCAGATGTCATCTCATTTAAATATAAGGCTATTAGGTTGGCCATTGTTCCATATTCAGCATTTGAGTTTCATGTTCATGTGCTCTTTCCAGCAAATGATTAAAAGTGTAAGCTAAAAATTGTGTCACCCTCAGTCATCAATGATCTGCATGTAAGGCTGACGCCCAGGTGGCAGATTCCACATCAGTTGTTTACATTTTCCTTAAATTTTTCAAAGAATTTGGAAACTTACCAAACATTTCCGTAGATAATGTTTTCCAATCCATTATTCTTCGTTCTATAAATCAATGTTTTCTCCAATCTCCCCCCTTGAATTCCAACTTTATCTTCATTTTGTGATCTTTCCTACTTTTAAAAGCACCTCAGGCGTTCATTCTTCTAATTATGCCATGTATTTTTGCCATGTCAACTCTCCACTGACGGCAAGAAACATACCACATATTTGAGCATCTCATCTCCTTACACCCAACTCTTCACAACTCAAAGTTTGTAACATTTTTAACACTACTCCTTTGTCGGAAATCCCCCAGCACTCTCCTCTATCGTACCACAATTGTACCCTCCGCAGTAACCAGACCAACGTGATCTATCGGATAACGGATAAAACGGATAAATTTCCCTTGTTGGAATACATCCTCTACCAGCAGGTATTTCTTCCTCTGTAATCAGAGGAACTCTATTCATCCTTTCATGCTGTCTTTTAACGGTGATGCTGTACCAGCATTGCTTCCTCCACTATAACCACAAAAACCCGCTTCATCTAGATCTTGTTGCGCTATCGTGTACTTCTGCATAGTAATGAAAGTAGCCATACTCCTCTTATGTTACTGTAAAATTCTGTACCAATAATAAATCCTAGAAACGTGATTCATCTCGTAATCTTCACGAGTCAGCATGTATTTCTTCCACTATAATCAGAGAAGCCTTGTGCCTTTCTTGTGTTCTCTTGTAGGTGAAGATGCTGAACCAAAATGCATTCCTCCATTAAACCAGACAAACTTGACTCATCATTTAATCTTTATTTCTTTGTACAATGGAAAACATGTGCATTTTGTTGTGTTCACTTGCAGGTGAAGATGCTGAAGCAACATGCATTCCTGCACTAAAACCATACAAACCTGACACATCTTTTACTATTTCTTTGTATGTACATGTGTTATGCCAGCACAGGTTTCATCTACAGTCATTTAGAGTAGCCTTCTTCATCTTGTTATGCAGATACAGAATCTGTACCTACACTGCATTCTCCGCTATAACCAGACAAACGTGATACATCTCTTAATCTAATGTTGTTGGTAGATATGTAGTAGCAGCACACAATTCCTTGACAGTAATTAAAGTAGTAGAGTCATTAAGTTCGTGGACTGGCAGTCTAGTGTCGCTGGGGTGCACTACAGAGGAGAGTTTGCACCGCAGGATGTTGCCGTGGTAGTTCTTCACTAGTCCCAGCAAGAGACAGTATCGTGCATACAGTATAAGCAGAACTACTACCTCTGTTGTGAAGGGTAGTTGAATGTCAGTGGCGGAACTTGAGAATGCCGTAGTTTGAGCGATGGGCAAATTTCAAGTTCTGCCGAAAATTAGGCAAATCCGCTACCGAAACGTTTGAGATGATCAAGTCGAAATCCCCGAATACCACGACGGGGAAAAGACGCGAAAACGTAGGTCAAAAGACTATGCGATCCTTGAACTGTTAGCGCCAATCCACGAACATATTTACTGTAGTACGTACACAGGTGTACACCGTGTTGCCTACATTGTAAGTTCCAGTCCAAGAAGTTATTGACTATAGTACACGAGCGTATGCCGTATTGCCTACACTGTAGGCGCCAGTCCACGAACTTACTGACTGCAGTAGTAGGCTACATTCCTCCCTTTGTAATCACATGTTATAGGTGGAGATGCTGTACCAACGGTACTTCTTGCGCAGCAACCAGAGCAACATGACGCACCTCCTTGGACTGCTGCTGGCATTATGCGCCGTCCTCGGTCTCATACAGCTCGCTGCTGCCCTCACCTCTCCAGACACTACCGCCCCTGGCGTCATTGCAGTTGGGCTCACTCTCGCCAGCTGTGTTGCCGTTTATGCAGGTAAACTTGTTACGATTTACCGTATTCATAATTGAAGACCCCGCCCCCGGAATAAGACCGCAACCAACTCATTTTTTACAAGTTAGATTTCAGTGGAAATAGGGAGTATCATCACGTCTCTATGCTGTGATGTCATCTTTTGTCTTATATTTGAACTTCACCTGGTTTACAGCCAGAAGAACTTTGTTCTCCGTGTTGCAGAAAGGAATATCACTCAAGGTGGTGGTCCGTGCTTGTGTTGGTTCATCACCAGGTGTAATAGATCATTTAAATAAACGCCATGGACGAAATCACCTCCTTATTTTGAAGTATTTTATTGACATGT
This sequence comes from Anabrus simplex, assembly GCF_040414725.1. Lineage (NCBI taxonomy): Eukaryota > Metazoa > Arthropoda > Insecta > Orthoptera > Tettigoniidae > Anabrus > Anabrus simplex. The sequence goes on along the minus strand of NC_090270.1, from coordinate 260,401,499 downwards.
TCATTGTTTTTGTTGTTACTTTTATTATTACGCGAATATTATTTGTGTTCCGAGTCGATACACAGGATTTCTCTTTCATTATATACAAATGAAAGATATACTTTCAGATTATTTTCCAATGTATCACTTCCTTATTCAAACATTATTTTTACACCTTAGGTTATAACAATAAAATACTATTTTTAATAGATGAGCTCATTTATACACTTTCATATGCAATTGGTTCAAGTAGTATATATTATGAAATAAACCTCAAAAATAATATTCCTCTCTACTAAAAAAATACTGATTTTTTGTTATATCCTTATTCTGGGGAGATCTTAAATTTTGTACTGCTTCAAGACGTTTTTGTACAAACTTGCGCCATGTTGTATATTATTATTATTATTATTATTATTATTATTATTATTATTATTATTATTATTATTATTATTATTATTATTATTATTATTATTCAGCTTCTCCCACAGCCAGATCAGGGGTGTGAATTGTACTCAAAATTTGGACTTAATCCAGTTTCATGGATTGTTAACCTTCCTGATTATAACCCTACGTGGAGGAATGTACTGAATATTGCGTGTTCTGTAGGGGTTGGTAGTATACTGTATTATGTTTGAATGAAGAGATGTGTTATTAATACTAACACAAATACGAGTCCCTATGTCAGAGGAGTTGAACCCGAGACCGGATGAACTGAAGATCACCACTCAGCAAATGAGCGTGTCTACAGTAATAATAATAATAATAATAATAATAATAATAATAATAATAATAATAATAAATATTTGGGAGAAATTATTCAGCTCTCTGGTTTAAACCGCGAAGCAAATAAAGAAAGAATTTCCAAATGACAGAAAGCATACAGGATCACTTGGAACAGGTATAATAAAAAATCAATATCTTGGAATGCAAAACTTTGACACTATAATAATACAGTGATCAAACCTGAAGCGGTATATGCCTCAGAAACCTTAATCATTGGTGGTGGATCTTTAACCAAAGACATTGAGAAACAAGAAAGGAAAATTTTACGAAACATTTTTGGCCAGTTTGTATAGATGGAATATGGAGAGAAAAATCATCCCAGGAGATATATTGTCATTCCGAAAAAAATTCTATCACTTTTCGGAAAAGACGATTGAAATTTTATGGACACATTATCAGAATGAATAGCCTACTAACAGGCTAACTAAAAGAATTCTTAACGTGGCCCTTTCATTAAAAAATAAGAACAGATGGCTTCGTGAAATTGCAACAGATCTCCACGAAATAAACATCTCAGAAGACATTGTACAGGACAGATATAAATTCAGAACCAAAATCGACAATCACCACTTTGAAGACAAACCCAACACCAGAGCTACTATAACTTGGACAGAAGAACGAAGGAAGAAGCTCAGCGAGAGGCTGAAGAGATTTTGGGAGGAAAAGAAGGCCAACACATCAGCTAAGCAAGTTCAACCGTGCTCCTGAGTAGGGCATAACGATGTAAAATAATAATAATAATAATAATAATAATAATAATAATAATAATAATAATAATAATAATAATAATAATAATAATTCCGGGCGAGTTGACCGCACGGTTACAGGCACGCAGGTGTGAGCTTGAATCCGGGAGATAGTGGGTTCGAACCCCACTGTCGGCGGCCCTAAAGATAGTTTTCCGTTGTTGCCCATTTTCGCACCTTAATTAAGGCCACGGCCGCTTCCTTTCCACTCCTAGGCCTTTCCTATCCCATCGCCACCATGAGACCTGTCTGTGTCGGTGCGACGTAAAGCAAATTGTAATAAATAATAATAATAATAATAATAATAATAATAATAATAATAATAATAATAATAATGCCAGCTATACTCGGTGTTTTAGTTAAAGGGCACCAAGCGTATCTAGGTTAAACGAGAATTTCAGACAACAAGCAGTGTATGTATTTATCCAGCCTTTTCGATTTAAAGAACAGTGTTACAAACTCTTCTCCTCACCACGACAACAAAAATTAAAACGTGATTTTAAACAGTTCGCTCAAATATTTGGTACAGTTCTAGTGAACATCCTGTAGCTTTCTCTGGAACAAAGCAATGGTGCCGACAGACGAAGCGGATGGTTGCTGCGAAGCATCATTCCATGTTCTCCTTTACAGAAAGAAGGCTCACTAGAGTCGACGTGACAAGGTGTATATTTTAAATAACGATCCTGAAGTATCAAGTGAGGCAGAAAGAGCCCCACGTGTTACGATCAGCCGTAAACAGGTGACGGCCCGTATAAAGAGGCAGAAGAGCTTACTGCTAGTGAAAACTGAGAACCGCCCACCCACTCGCCAAAAAGGAGAAAACAAGAGTGGCTGAGAAATTCTCATTGCATATCACGAGACTACGTAAGAAAAAAGAGTGGCATTCAGCGCTGAGAGAAAATCATGGAACTCAAATAGCAGACGTCGAGTCAATATAAGATAAAGGTTTGATTCGCAAGAAGCAACTATTAGAGCCGCACGACTAAACCGTAGCGGCTGTAATGATTGCACCATTCCTTAGACACGTCTGTAATCGCGTGAATTTGGAGCGATTTGTATCATTGTTCTCCGATAGCAACAGGGAAGCACTAGAACAGGAACGGAGTTCTTCGCTAACTGATGTTCAAAAACGAGGTAGAAGATGGAATTTTAGATTCGATATTGAAGGTGTATATTGAAGAAGAAGGATACGTTAAAAGTAAGAACGGAAGAAGGAATTAAATACTACCATAATTAATATTCACTTCACGAAGAATAAAACAAAATGTTGTGAATCATAATTAATATGCACTTCATGAATAATAAAATAAAATATTGTGAAACATAATTAAAAACTATTTAATGAAGAATAAAAACTGTTGTGAATCTTAAATAAAATGCACTTAATGGAAAAAGAACATGTGAATCATAATTAATATGCACTTCATGAAGAATAAAATAAAAAAATTTGGGTCATAATTAATATGCACTTCATGAAGAATAAAATAAAATATTTTGGGTCATAATTAATATGCAATTCATGAAGAATAAAATAAAATGTTTTGGGTCATAATTAATATACACGTCATGAAGAATCAAAGAAAATATTGTGAATCATTAATATGCACTTAATGAAAAATGAGAAAAATGTTCTGAATCATAATTAATATACACTTAATGTAGAATAAAAGAAAATATTGTGAATTTTTATACTGAATATACAGCAGTTCGATTAGGTATTGAATTTTTTAGAAGGCGAAATCAAGTTTTAATCCTACAGCAGGGTCAGGCATAGAGAACAATAACACCTACAGAAAAGTTAGCAGTAACATTAAATTAGATGTAATAACAACAGCATACCTACTTACATAGTTGATTAAACGTAACCTTAATTTTAAAATATGCCCATTATTCGCAACTTCAGTCACAAATGTTCGGCATTTATGGCTGTCACTCAAGAGTTAGATTCGCTATCCATCTACTCTTAAATTATTTCAAAGAAGTTGGAAATGTGTCACATTAACGAGTTTGTAAATAAATGTCAAAAACTCGTCATATGCTTATGAGGGTATCTAGTTTATGTAGTAATGACGTAAAGGAGAGAGTGTATAAGTCACTGGTAAGACCCCAGTTGGAGTACGGTTCCAGTGTATACGACTTTCTCCAGGATTACTTGATTCGAGAAACGGAAAAGATCCGAAGGAAAGCAGCGCGATTTGTTTTGGGTGATATCCGAAAATAAGAATAATGGTACGAAAATATTGCAAACTTTGCTCTGGGGATATACAGTAGATAATCCATCCTCTAATTCCACCCCCGCGTTCTGGTAAATCGAAAGGAAAATGAGTGTATCTTCAAAATAACAGCAAGGCTCGAGGATTGTGATGAGAAGAAAGACGTTCTAGACCTCACTTTTTTTATTTTGTTTCAGCCGTTTATGAACCATATTTGACAATCTTTTGCTAATTGCTTTACGCCCCACCGACACAGATAGGTCTTATGGCGACGATGGGATAGGGAAGACTTAGGAATGGGAAGGAAGCGGCCGTGGCCTTGTCGTATTCTACGAATACCGCAGGCTGGGGACTGTAAGGGGTTCTAAATGCACTCTAAACTCTACAATAAAGACACAAGATTAAGGTGTACTGTATTGAAACACTAATAGATGCACTATACAGAGATTTACAAATATATACAGTTGTCTGAGATTGATGGTTTGATCTTGAGTTTAGGGAATTTCCTAGTCTATACAGTTACTTTGGCAGCTAAGCAGTCTCTGGTTCCCTATTAATATTTGATATACTAGCTGATACTTATCTTCCAGGAGAATGTTGCCTTCCGCGACGTCTTCTCTCTTGCAGTCGTGCGTTCACTCGTGCACACTAACACTTCACTGATTTCACTAGCTTCCTTCGCTGTTACCCCAAGAGGTTGCAGTTCTGATACTTCTATTTAATTACTGTCTGTGTGACTCCTGTAGCGTTGGCCTCAAAGAATGTACTGGAATCTACTGTGGCCGTGGTTACCTCTTCCCAACTATTCGATCGATGTTCGTACAGCTCTTATCCCCGCTCGAGTCTATGGTAGAGACACTCTTGGCCTCTAAACGGTGGTTTCCCTTGAACTACTTTGTTTTGAGTAGCAACTATCAAGTGGGCTCCTCCAGGGACCTCACTTGTCAATACGGAAGGATAAAGTCTTTCACAGCTACACACTTAATAAAGTATGAGTCTTGACACCCTGTCTAATTACTCATACGATTTCCCGGACTATATTCCTTACTAATGGGTTTCCCTTTGTGCCGAAGGCTTTATTAGTCCGCTTAGGAATATTCTCCACCTAAATGCTCTATTGTCGGAGTGTATATGATTTCCCGGTAGACCGTCCCAGAATAACGATTACCATCGCTGGTAATTCAGACTCCGAGTTCTTACTTGAAGTTATTCACGACTTGACCGGATTACTGTCCCCCTGAGCTTCTCCTTCCCAACTACATCATCTGAATGCCACTTCCCATATTGATCTGCCGATCACTTACTGCCTGATTACTTCATTGTGTCCCTCCTTAAGTCATTTTTCGTATTCTCCTGTTACCATACCCTGCAGACATTGAACCCTGCGTACTTCTGATTTGTCGTGTTCCTATTGGTCAGCGGTATCCCCTCCCTGAGGAAATTGTAAATCTTCTCAATTGTTCCAGATGGAACATCGGAAATTTCCCTTGGTTACATGCGTTTCTGAGCATCGCATACCTGCCCCTTGACCATGTAAACATTGCGATAAGGGAGCCACAACATCCTGTGTAATGTCAAATATTTCAACATGCCTGTAAGGTTCCTACCGATCTGAACTGCATCTTCTTAACAATTCCCAATGTATGCTTCAATGTCATTTTCTTATATGTATAGAATTATTTTACCTTGACACTTTTGGGGATCTTAATCCTTTTTTCTTGACTCTATGATTCTTAATTCTACCACACCCCGGTATGATGAGGGCACGGTTCGAGTTGAGATCGAACCGTTCGCCCATCGAGTACTAATTGCGGATGGCGCCGTGTCAGCTACACGACAGCCTTAATTAAGGTACAGCCCCAGCATTTGCTTGGTGTGAAAATGGGAAACCACGGAAAACCATCCTCAAGGCTTCCGACAGTGGGGTTCGAACCCACTATCTCCCGGGTGCAACCTCACAGCTGCGCGCTCCTAACCGCACGGCCAACTCGCCCGGTTTTGACAATCTTTGCAGTAGTTTTTCCCTTCTCTGCCTTCTCTCTCTGCTAGTATATTTTCATCGTTTCTCCTACTTTCTTGTTCTGTTCTTATGTATAGGACATCCCTTTTTTCACTAGCGTTTCCTCAGTCTCCAGGAAACCGCGGAAATTTTTAACGAGTTGTCTAAATTAATTTCGGCCCATAATACCTTCCAGAACTCCCATCCCCGTCAAGTCCAACTCCACTTCTCAAAACCACTTCTGCTCTGCCTTCCTCTTCCTGAAGAATTGCTTATTAGTCTGTTATGGTCTGTCCTCAACAAGTGACCATAGAACTGTAATCTTCTCTTCATCATCAATGACCATGATTATTATTATTATTATTATTATTATTATTATTATTATTAAGGTGGTTTTGCTTTACATACCACTAACTACGTCAATTGTTTTCGAATACGTCGAGGTGCCGGAATTTTGTCCCACGGGAGTTCTTTTACGTGCCAGTAAATCTACCGACACGAGGCTGACGTATTTGAGCACTTTCAAATACAACCGGACTGAGCCAGGATCGAACCTGCCAAGTTGGAGTCAGAAGGCCAGCGCCTTAACCGTCTGAGCCACTCAGCCTCGCATTATTATTATTATTATTATTATTATTATTATTATTATTATTATTATTATTAGCCAGCCTTGTAGTGTAGAGGTAGGCCTGTCTTTTATTCTAAGGACCTGGATAAGTTTTCTGGCTAATTCAAGGATTTTAATTCTGGACTAAGGAGCAACGCCTTTGCTGGTAAGACCTAGTGTTTACAGTGCACTGTGTCTCCTGATATGAGCTAGAACAAATTTCTTGCCTTCATCGATCTGTCTCAGTCTCATCCTTGACTTTAACAACGTGAAAGTGACCGAGGTATGTGCGATGCTATTAACGCCATTCCTCATGCAGCCAGTCACTGTTATGAATAGTGTGCAAATATTGCTCACAGGGTGGTTGTTGTGTTCCTTTTTAGTAGTCGTGTCAGGCTGATGTGTAATACCAACTTCTGGCTCGATGAAGAACCATAACCAAACCAAACCCCATGGTACTAGAGCCCTGATGAGCATTGACCTACCAAGCGACCGTTGCTCAGCCCAAAGGCCTGCAAATTATGAGGTTACGCATGGTCAATGCGAGGAATCCTCTCGGCCATTATTCTTGGTTTTCTAGTAGCTCTATGAGTAAAGCAACGGGAAACTACATCACATCTCATTTTCCTAGTAAGCCTCTTCATTGACACCTAGGCCGCCTATGACAGATGGTGGTGGAGATGACGAGGATCAAACCAGCCTCCAGGCTGAGGGCTTAACATACATACTGAGTAGTAGAGAGGGGTACACTTCATATGAGCATTTCTCAAGCCCTTGGTTACGGGAAGAAAGACCACAGTGAGAAGATGACGGTACTGACTTAGTATAAACTAGCAAATGTACCCGTGCTTCGCTACGGTATTCTACATTGTATTCGAATATCGAAGTAAATACTGCACATGCAGTAAATAGGATTGTTTTAAAATTGCATGTCTCTTAGCGTTATCCGAGAAACAGCATGGGGAGGTCCCCATACGCTGTTTCCAATGTAAAGTGTTGTTACGGATCTGTGATATAACGGCAGGCACACTTGCCTACTGCCATTCACAATCGAGTTGGGAAGTTTACATTATAATTGCAGGCCCCATTGCCTACTGCGCGGTCACAATCGATTTGGGGAGTTTTCGTAACAATGGCAGCCCCCTTTCCTACTTCCAGACAGATAACAGTTGAGGAGTGTTTATTGTAATGGCAGGCAACTACCCTACTATCAGTCGAAATTGAGTTGTGCAGTTATCATTATAATGCCAGGCCTCTTATCCTACTGCCAGCCAACTTACTGCCAGTCACACCAAGCTGGTGAGATTCCATCAAAATAGCAGGCCACTATGCCTGATGCCAGTCACATTTTAGATGAGGACATTTGTTTATAATGGCGGGCACCCTTGCCTACTGCCAAACACAATCGGGTAGGGGGGTTTAAAACAAAACTGCATGCTCCCTTGCCTTCTGCAAGTCAAATCGAGACGTGAACTAATCATTACAATGGTAAGCCTTCCTTACTAATGCCAGTTACACAGGTGTTGGAGAAGGACCCCATGTCTACTGCCAGTAAAAGTCGGTGTGGGGTGTACTGATTACAACAGCAGACACTCCCTTTCTCAATCGCTACAAATCGACATCAGTGAATATGTATAGATCGACATACGAAAGTATATGCGTGTTTACAATATTGCAGACCTTCATTTACCGATTAACTGCTGCTAAACGTACGTCATATCGACAAAGGATTATACCATAAGACACGCCGGATTTAGTGGCGTAAATGGCTGGTCCTATGATATCTCATCTATTCTTGGGTCAGACTGAGTTAGAAACGTTGAACAGGGTAAAGTGTTTGTAAGATTATCTCACATTGCATTACTTTTCGGATAATTATGTGCCAGCTACATACATAGCATTTGCCTCACGTATGGCTACTGGGTGGGCCAATTTTCGTGAAGAGTTTGATGATCCTATATTTCCTATAAGTGATTGAAAATATGAATTATGAATGTGAAAAGCTCAAATTTACTTAACATCGATTAATAGAGAAAAATCAAACGTAAAAGGGATACAGATACGACAAAAAGTCATAAGACCAAGGTTGTAGATCATTCCAAATTGAACGAAGATTGTGCAATCCGTTATGCGATAGGACTTCCCGAAGGTCTGCACCATCATTAAAATTGCCTCCATATTTCGATATTCTTCGGGGATAAAAAGTGAAAATTTTTTAGATCTTGGAAGTTTTCCGTCCGTTACAGGCTAATACGTATAATTTTGTCAAACTTCAATTTTCTTTTTCGTCTGGAAGATTATGCCGCAATCTGGATTTTGAGCGAGGAGGGTAAAAATGAGGACTCTCAGGAAACTAAACCAAAAAAATATGCAGATGGTCATTATTACCCCTCAAACGGAAAGCTGTACGAAAATTTCGCGAAAATAGTCAATTTACAGGCGCACAGTCGTTACGATTTTATTTATATAGATAGATAAGTAATCTTCTCCACGTACAACACCTTTTGGTCTATGTCCGCTGGACTTAACCTGCAAAACTGACCATTCATGATATCTCCCTTATTAATCCTCCTGACGAAAAAATGCACATGAAGAAAAGGTTTTAGAGATGGAATTCCATCACGTTTAGTCGATTTCCAGTCAGGTTGGTCTTGAACTGTATATATTGTGGAAGAGTAAAATCACCATTTCGGTTCCCTATAAACCGCCAGTCCATTCCGGGAACATGAAATGTCATTGACCTTTAAAATCTACCTTTGGACAGTTGGATGCTAAATATAAATTTTGGTTCGAATATCTTCAGTAGTTTTCAAGTTGTAAGAAATACGCTTTACACTCACCCGCTCTTGAGTTAAGTCCGATGGGACTTGTACCGAAAAACGGTCCGTTAATGATATCTCCCTTATTAATCCTCGTATCGAAATGATGCACATGAGAAAAAAGGTTTACAAATTAATTTCCATTAAGGCAGGTAGATTTCCATTAAGTTTGGTTGTGTATATTTTGTGGGAGTGCTAAATTACTGTTTCGGTTTCGTATAAACTCCTGTCAGTTCAGGGATTTAGAAACGATATTTGCCCTAAAACCTACCCAAGGACAGGTGGATTCTAAATATGAAGTTTGGTGGAAATATATCCAGTACATTCTAGCACTCGCGTACATACGAAGTCATTAAGGAAGAAAATAATACAGTTAAGAAAGTTGAAATTAATAGAAAATGGATTATAACTGAGGACAGCCGGATAACGACAAATATGTAAATGCCAAGTGAATGCATTGGAAAATCAAATGCCCCTCAATAAATTATGCTGGTGTGAGTTATGGATATAATAAAGCGGTAACAGAGGAGAAATTTAAGCGCAGTGATTCTTAAGCCGGGTATCGACTGCGCGCGGCAGTGTTCGTTGCTTTGCCTCGCGAAGTCGATACCATGTTGCCTCGCTCGAACTTGGCGCGGGTCGAGCCAAATCGGAGCAGTCTCTTGTCCCGCGGCAAAGGGATTTCAGTGCGCTGTGTTCTTTCAGTTGAGACGGGTGTTGGGGTGGTTCTACCGCGTCGAAATGGAGAATGAAATTTGTATTGCTCTGATACAGCTGTATAAATATAAAGAGATCTTGTGGAATCCTAAAAGTACTAGTTATCACAACAACGATGATGATGATGATGATGATGATGATGATGATGATGATGCTTGTTCTTTAGAGGGACCTAACATCTAGGTCATCGGCCCCTAATGGTACGAAATGAGACGAAATGCAATGACAATTTAAAAGTACAAAATTCAGCCACTGACCAGAATTCAAAACGTGATGATGAAGAATTAATTAATTAATTTAAAACAATCAGTGGATCCCACCCGCAATGCCTCACCTGACCAGAAACAATATTACGGACCAAGGGACTGTTCCCAAAGCACAATCCTGAATCGTTGATACTTGTTGTCTAAAGGAGTTCATTATCATTGTCAACGGTGCCTCATAAGGCGTTTATCGCTAGTAAAGGAGAACCATGGTATTTCTCATGTTGCGGCACTAATCAAAGGTAGCGTAAACTCGAGGTGTTCCAAACATTACTCACAAGTATTGTACGTCGTACACGTAACGCAGATCTCTGGTGTTTCTCACATAATGGCGAAAATCACAGGCAACGCAAACCCAGTGTTCCTCACCTAGGTGTGCTAATCACTGGCGCCGGCATTCCCATGGTGTTCCGCATATAGTGGGTACTAATCATAGGCAACGAAGACCCACGGTGTCGCTCATATTGTGTTACTAACTGCAGGCAACTTTCAGACCCGTGGTGTTTCTCACTTAATGGTACTAATCACGGGCAACGTAGGACCGTGGTGTTCCGCAGGCAACGCTCAGACCCGTGGTGTTTCTCACTTAATGGTACTAATCACGGGCAACGTAGGACCGTGGTGTTCCGCAGGCAACGCCCAGACCCGTGGTGTTTCTCACTTAATGGTACTAATCACGGGCCACGTAGGACCGTGGTGTTCCGCAGGCAACGCCCAGACCCGTGGTGTTTCTCACTTAATGGTACTAATCACGGGCAACGTAGGACCGTGGTGTTCCGCAGGCAACGCCCAGACCCGTGATGTTTCTCACTTAATGGTACTAATCACGGGCAACGTAAGACCGTGGTGTTCCGCAGGCAACGCCCAGACCCGTGATGTTTCTCACTTAATGGTACTAATCACGGGCAACGTAGGACCGTGGTGTTCCGCATTTAGTGGTACTAATCACAGGTACTGGAAACCCACAGTGAACCCCGCTCTACTGCTACGAATCACAAAACTATTCAGTACCTAACAGAGTGGTACTACTCGTAAGTAAAGGCGACCCGTGATGTTCCCCGCATGATAGTACTAGTCACAAGTAGTTTCATGGTTGTAATGCCATCATCCTTTGATCACCCCTTTTAGTCTCCTCTTACGACAGGCAGGTGATACTGTGGGTGTATCTTTCGTCTGCGCCACCGCCCCCAAAAGGGGTAAACAAAGAGACAGAAAAAAAAGAAAAAGTAGGGATCCGTCACTTCGAAAAACGAAGTAACGGACGAAGAAAGGCAAGGGCAAGGAAGGGCGTGGAAATGAAAGGCTCCCTTGGCCTCGAATGCTCTAATACCTTCGGGGTCGGAAAAGAACAAGAGTTGGCCAAGGGAGGTCGGACAGGATAGATGAAAATGAGGAGCCTGGCACAAGTAAATGGAAGAAATGCCAGGACTCAGCTAAGGGCCCCGAGTCGCCAACCCACGCTCCCAAGTTGAGAGCCCCTGGGGCCCCTTTTAGTCGCCTCTTACGACAGGTAGGGGATACCGTGGGTGTATTCTTCACCTGCGTCCCCCACCCACAGGGGATAGTTATCACAACAAAAGTACGCGCGAGGACGCATGGAAGGACATAGGTGGGGAAAAGAAAATGCCAGTTCAAGAGTTAAAGAAGAAAATTTCAATTTTATTGTCGTCATACAGAAAAGTCTCGGATTAAGAAGTCTCTCATTATTTACAGATGCAGTTACTGTTTACGTATCCAAGTGGTTTGCTTTCAAGGAATTCTACTTCATGGCCGACAAAAATACACCCAACGATACTGTGGATACTTTGTGTGATGTACGTATCTGTTTCATTACAATACGACTGCACGTGCAGTACTCATAATGTTCGCGCGAGAACTGAGGAACCAGTGTCGATCAGCTGCCGCGCTCGACTCTGGCGTCACAAACATGGTGTTACGCGTAACACAAACGAAAGAGTTTGCCGCGCTCGAACAGATACGCGCGGCAGCCGCGCGCAGTCGATACCCGGCTTTAGGTAAACAGATAAGAAGATGACTAATGGTTTTATTACTTAATCTCTTCGAGGGCGGTTATAACCTCCAACGATATTCCGCCAATATCCCGCAGAATGGCCGATTGACGCCTCTCTTGCCTTCTACCCAAGGAACAACCACGAATTTAAAAGCATAATGAGGAAAATGGCAATACGTTACTTCCCTGCTGGCAGTCAGAGACGTTGCCATGGTAACCTGTAGGTTCGCTGTCGGTCTGTCGGTCACTCAATGCAGAGCATGATACCCGCAGAAAATGGTAAATTTCTCCGATATGAAAAGAGTAAGATAAATTATGGACATACGGAAAGTTGTTTATAATGAAGAGGTGTTTCACGTACGGTCCACGGACTTTACAGAAAAGCAATAGTATAAGAGAAAATGGAGGAAAACCGTTCCGATTTTCCTATAAACCACCCGTCTATTTAAAGATTTTAAAATGATATGCATATTGAAACCTTCCCCGGGATGAGTATACTCTAAATATGAAGCTTGATTGAGATCTATCCAGCCATTTAGACGTGATGGTGGAACAGATAAACAGACACGAAAAGTAAAAACCACCGATTCGGTCTTGAGTTGACCTAAAACTGATAAAAATCTGAAAAACTGGCAAAACAAAAGAAATTACAGACAGCAGACCCCCTAAAAATGTATTTATATAGATATGGACGAACACTGGTTGCCATGGTTATAATGTTATCGGGAAATTTATGCCTCTAATTCCAGATAGACAATGAAAATCCACAGCCTGTTTCCAGTCATTCGACCGGGTCAGGACCCCATCTAGCGGTGAGGATAGGTGTTGTGCCGGCTGCCGAAGCCCGTCGCACTCCTCTGGGGCAATGATTAATGACTGACAGGTCAAATGAAATGACATTGGAGAGTTTTGCTGGAATGAAAGATGACAAAGAAAACCGGAGTACCATGAGAAAAACCTGTCCCACCTCCGCCTTGTCCAGCACAAATTTCCCATGGAGTGATCGGGATTTGAACCACAGAACCCTACGATGAGAGGGCGGCGCGCTGCCACCTGAGCCACGAAGGCTCTTCCAGTTAGACCCCAGCCCTAAAACATAAACAAGACTTCTTTCAGATAGTATTCAACTGGAGATCAATTCAACAAAACTTCGTCACATTCGCATTCCATGGTTGATGTTGAATTAAAATTTTTCATTCATTTTTCTCTTTTCGCACCAATATTGGCATTCCTCAGACTAAGTTTCCTGGAAACGCGAAAGAGTGGATGGCTGAATACACAGAAACAAATACCAGAGTAGAAAACAAATAACTTTGTAGTGACAAGCGTTGCTATAGCAACGTGCGAGACAGTGAATGCGGCTTGTATTGAAGGGGGCCATGACAGAACACCGCAGAACTTTCCTAATTAAAATGCATTGTCCTTTCTCAGTGCCGCAGACATGGCAAACCTATTCAACTAGTGTGTCATGCACACGCTCGGAGGGCTAGAGAGATGAAGACCTGTGTACTGCTCTTCGAAACAGAAGCAGTGCTCTGAAGGGATAATGTTCCTTTATTTAGGGGGTTTTGGAATATTCTATCGCGTCAACAATGGAATTGCTAACTTCATATCACTGTATCTCTAAAGTAGAATTTCGGAATTTTTAGAGCGTATAATATCATCTCCTCCGCCTCTGTGGTGTAGTTGTTAGTATAATTAGCTACTATGCCCGGAGGCCGGGTTCGATTCCCGGCTCTGCCATGAAATTTGGAAAGTGGTACGAGGGCTGTAACGGGATCCGCTCAGCCTCGGGAGGTCAACTGAGTGGAGGGTATTTCGATTCCCTCCTCAGCCGTCCTCGAAGTAGTTTTCCGTGGTTTCACACTTATCGTCGAGATAAATGCCGGGATAGTACCTAACTTAAGGCCACGGCCACTTTCTTCCCCGTCCCTTCCGATCTCCCCCCCCCCCCAAACAACTCCACACCGACATGGTATCTAAATTGAGACCACGGCAGCTTCCTTCCCCGTTCCTTGCCCATCCGTTCCGATCTTCCCCTCCCCCCATAAGGCCCCTGTTCTGCATTGCAGGTGAGGCTGTCTGAGCGAGGTACTGGTCCTCTTCCCAAGTTGTATCCTTCCGACCCAAATTCTCACGCTCTAGGACACTGCCTTTGAGGCAGTAGAAGTGGGATCCCTCGCTGAGTCCAAGGGAAACCAATCCTGAAGGGTAACCATCAATTAAAATGAATAACTACAATATATTCGTGGAAACGTGAACAATCGGCATTGCAAGGAGTATGTTTCTGAAATTCAAAGGATCCTGTGAGCAACCATGAACTACGACTTGGAACTTGGTCGGTCGGTCGGTCGTGGCAAAGTTAGGGTTCTTAGCCCTCTCTTACACTTAATCACATTATGTGGCTTGATACTGAATACATTATATATGTTCAAAATTAATATGTATAGACTATATAATGTAATAATATTACTTAATATAAACTAAAACTAAAAGATCTACATCCTAAGTCTAAAATGAGCATAATTAATTCAACATTAACTACTCTATGTGAAATTTATATAACATATCAGTAATTTATAAAAATATTTGGAAACTATTTGCTCAAGACATTTACAACTATTTTATGGTGTAGAAAAGAGTACACTAAAAGGCTCGTCAATGAACCAACTCTAAGTCTTTGAATTATGTATTTATTGCGGAAAGATCCCATGAGTAGACTACATTACTAGTGAGCAACAAATCATGCAAAATATTAACCCTCTTAAAACGCAGGGAAGTGATCTATTTCGGTCACATGTTCAAAAATGGCAAGTACAGCCTGATAGGCTACACTATTATTGATGATGGAAGATACAAGAGAAGGAAACCAAACGACAGTGATTCAACATTCACGACACGGCAACTTTGTTACGCAATGTATAAAATATGTAAACTTTTCCCTTTGTTCAATAAATGAAACTCAAATATTGATAACTAACAACAACTGATTTGCACCATTTCACAGAGATGGAAACGTATATTCTTTTTTATACACGTCTACAGTCCGAGCACCTCTCAAGGTCACATATACTGAGTAAAACATCAACGGTTGTTAATTTCAGATGACCGCCAGCCATAAGACATAGCCTAAACAGGAGGCTGTGGATTTACATATTAGTTCTACAGTGTGTGCCGTAAGAGGAAGGCCATTGATCTGAATGTTAGTACCACCACGGCCGACTTGATGCAGTGTTGATCTAGTTGGCCGTGGTACCATAGCGAGTAGAAGGTAAAAGTGTGATCTCTACCTAGTTCATCGGTTCCTCCGTTAGGCCGCTCTTCCAGCAGTAAGTGGGCTTGAGCTTACAAGTCAGCATACGAATAAAATACAGTTATTGCATGCAAAATATTATGCTTTTGCTTATCGTTCCAGAAATCATTTGTCAGATAGGTTAGGTAGCTTCCGGGTAGACTTTGTAGTCTTAGAAGATTACTGTTCCTCTCTCCTCTGTCTTGTTACAAAATAAAATCGACACTTCATGTAATGTAACACAAGTTTAGGAATAATGGCCGCGGCATGGTCATCGCAGCATCCTCATTCTTTCGAATTAATAGTGATAATGTGCAAACTGTCCAAACACTCATAAAATATATCGCCCCATAAACATTATTCACAGGAGAGTTTTTGTTCCACTACACTTTCCTCTTGGACGAACACATTATAAACTGCTCTTGAAGGATGGGTGAGGAAAGTGATGTCAATACTGTATTTATTGCTATACTCCCTAATAAATATGAGGGCTTCAGCAAGTATTTCTTCTGTAGGCTTTCCATGAAGTAGCCTGACACCTTTATGACATTGTGTGACCTTGGATACGTTGTGTTATATATATCCTCCTAGATAATAAATCAAACACTCCTTAGCAAGATGTGGCTATTACTGTTAAGTAGGCCTAAATTGTTCTCCCAGTCCGATAAGAGGTCATTCATGTTCTCTGTGAAGTCTAGTGCTTGATTTATTTTATTTTATTTTATTTTGTGCTTTTCCTACTACAACCTTATTGGTCTCTTAAGTCTTCTTAGCCATCGTTCTCATTTGATTGACGAATGATGTCAATGTTAGTTCAAATTTGGGCTCACAATTACTACACGATGACAGGGCAAGTTTTTTGGGATATAAATAGACTGAAACATATGTAAATTCATGAAGTCTATTGTTGAGGTTGGTCGTCAAAAATTAATGAGCGTAGTATAACAAAGTGCCGTTCTAGTGGAGATTTTGGCTGTGAGCACATATCGAAACCACTACTCCATAAGTACTCGGGCATCTTTATGGTGCTCTCTTAGGGATTCAAGAGTTTTCTGAAGCTAAAGTATTATTCTTCCCACTGAGGTCATTTCTTCATTTTATTAAGGTTTGATGCACTATTTAATCTTTATAAAGAGCCCCTGCTGGTGTAGAAGTATTTAATACATATATTAGAATATTTAATTCCCTAGTGAACGTTTCTGCCCGTTCACTGTCTTCAAATCCCTCCGAAATTATCTGTCTAAAAAAAGTTATGCCATTTGCAACATAATTACTAAATAACTGAAAATCAAGTCTCACGTTCATGCGCTGAAATGAAGTGGGGTCTATATGTGCAGGCGTTAGCTTGTGGCAAACTTTCAAACCTGCAAATTACCAGGTGAGTTGGCCGTGCGGTTAGGAGCGCGCAGCTGTGAGCCTGCATCCGGGAGATAGTGGGTTCGAATCCCACTATCGGCAGCCCTGAAGGTGGTTTTCCGTGGTTTCCCATTTTAACGCCAGGCAAGTGCTGGGGCTGTACCTTACTTAAGGCTACGACCGCTTCCTTCCAATTCCTAGCACTTTCCTGACCCATCGTCGCCATAAGACCTATCTGTATCGGTGCGACGTAAAGCCACTAGCAAAAAAAACCTGCAAATTTATGGCAGTTATCCATTTCAAAAACCTGCCGATAGAATTTAAAGTGCACAACTTTATTATTCCAATAGACTTGTCTTTTGTCGTGGAAATTATTTCTGATGCACTATAATAATTTCCTGTGGCTATTTCTAACCAGGTGCAGCCCTTGTAAGTGGTGGTGGTGGTGATTATTGTTTTAAGAGGAAGTATAACTGGGCAACCATCCTCTATATAACACTAATCAGAAGGAAAAAAATGTAAGGGGTCCGACACTTCGAAAAATGAAGGTATCGGCCAAAGAAAGGCAAGGGCCACGAAGGGCGTGAAAATGAAAGACTCCCTAGCCCTCGCAAACCTAAAAGCGTCGGGGTCGGAAAAGAACAAGAGTTGACCAAGTGACGTCAGATAGGAGAGATAAAAGTGAGGAGCCTGGCACAAGTAAGTGGAAGCAATGCCAGGACTCAGCTGAGGACCCCGTGGTCGCCAACCCACGCTCCAATGTTCAGAGCCCCTGGGGCCCCTTTTAGTCGCCTCTTACGACAGGCAGGGGATACCGTGGGTGTTATTCTACCACCGCCCCCACCCACAGGGGGAAGCCCTTGTAAGGCAGACCGTCCGATGACGGTGGGCGGCATCTGCCGTGTGTAGGTAACTGCGTGTTATTGTGGTGGAGGATAGTGTTATGTGTGGTGGGTGAGTTGCAGGAATGTTGGGGACAGCACAAACACCTAGTCCCCTGGCCAGTGGAATTAACCAATGAAGGTTAAAATCCCCGACCCGGCCGGGAATCGAACCCGGGACCTTCTAAACCGAATGCCAGTACGCTGAGCATTCAGCCAACGAGTCGGACTCTAATGCACTTAATTATATGTACAGCACCTGAAAAGGCCCGAAGTCTCCTACTAGAATGAAAAGAATTAGAAATAGAGCACATGACGTTCCCTTCTTTTCCAAAAAACCAAACCCCATGGCACTACAGCCCTTGAAGGGCCTTGGCCTGAACATTTCCACACCTTTTTATTAGATTTACTTCCGTCTGAGGTCAAACCAATAATTCTGGCGCCAATTTGCTCGAGTTGTAAGACCAGCTGGATTAAAATTCGTGACAAAATTTCATCAGGTGTGTAATTTCGGCTTGCATACACAGCAACCGGTTGAATCTAATTATGCAATAGGGATACAAACATAATTCTAGAGTTTATTTTTCCGGTGTTCTTGGGTCTGTTCTGAATTTACGAATCCATCAACATGTAATGAGTGATATTAAACTGATCCTTTTCACTTAGTTTTACTTCGTCAAATTTGCGAATTACCGTGCGATTGTTTTCAATCTTCTCATCGCATAAATAGTTCTCAGTAGCATTAATGGCATGGTTGTTCACCCCGTAAGGTCACTTAAGACATTTAACTAGTATGTGAAAAACCGAGCTTGATAGCTGTAGTCGCTTAAGTGCGGCCAGTATTCAGTATTCGGGAGATAGTGGGTTCGAACCCCACTGTCGGCAGCCCTGAAGATGGTTTTGCGTAGTTTCCCATTTTCACACCAGTCAAATGCTGGGGCTGTACCTTAATTAAGGCCACGGCCACTTCCTTCCCATTCCTAACCCTTTCCTGACCCATCTTCGCCGTAAGACCTATCTGTGTCGGTGCGACGTAAAGCCAATAGCTTTTTTTTAATGAGCCTGCGAAGGAAGCGGAAGCATGTCATGCCTTAAACAATGTCTATAGCCTTTAGGTGATTTCATTTTAAATAAGAGACTCTCTAAAAGGATTTTTTGTCATATCTCATCCCTTTCTTATTTCTTAGCTGACATTTTTTAGAATGGTGTCAATAATCCTTTTACTTTCTGCTTAATGTCAGCTCACTTAAATAATTTCACTGTAATTTATAATCTCTTAGTTGTTTTCTAGCAACAAAATCTTAGCGTTAGCTATTTTCAAATTATTACGGATTAGGCATTATATTACGCCCCTGTCTCTTTATTTGTTTGTAAGTGAACTTATTGTCTTTTTAGCTGTGTCTGAACCTATTTCATTTCTCTTAGCACTCTCAGAAAAAGCATCGAAATTTAATTCGCGGTGAGGCCTGTGTGATTTTTTTCTTGAATTTCCCTCCGTCTTCGAAGGCTGTCTTTTACGGGGTGACTTTCGTTTGTTTAATAGTTTCGTGAGTTATTGTGGCATATTGTGGAATATACGAGGGACAGCGCCAGTTTTCAGTTTTTACCTATCTCTCGAAATATCTGCCTATTCACCTTGTATTACAAATGAATCTGATTTAACTATAAATTCATCAGAAAAATGTTAATCGCCCACATAACGCTTATCAAAAAGCTTTCTGAATTTTCTGGGAATCACCTTTTCCCATTTTGAAAATTCTGCTTCATTTTTAGGTGGTTTGAAGAAGTGTTTACCTTTCGTAGTTTTATAGCCAGACTTTACACCCTGGAACGAACCAAGTAGGCATTTTTTCCTCCTCGGAGTGTTTGTAAGTTTTATAAGCTCAGCACTATGTTTACACTTAATAAATGAATACCATCACCAAATCACACGCTCTTCAGCTTCACTTAACAATAATGCACGACACTTGCCTTCACAGAACAACACTACCGAACATAAACATATTGCAACCCTCAGATAGTAACGGTGCTGCCCCTAGCGGACGATTCATCACAGTCCCTATACTAGCCCGTGCACCTCTGCAGGTCATTGTTGCTAGGTAAAACATTTTGTGACGTCACTTCCGTTACGCAAATTTTTGGCTGACCACCAGCCCAGAGACATATTCATGTCAAAATTACTTCAACTACCTTGGATGTTTATAGGCAGTATTAGACTAGAATGCAAACTAATTTGGTTATGGCTATAATTTTTATTATTTCTTCCGTAACGTAGCGAGAGTAATATAAATTCTAGGAGTTCAGATGAGCCGTACTTTTAATGTTTGTACAAAATCCATAGCTTAAGCATTATTGTGCAAGCTCTAGTGTACTTGTTACTTTTTTCAGTAAGTCCTAAATTCCAACCAATTAGTGCCTAAAAGTTCTGGGCTCTGTGACCTATGGAATTTGAAGGGAGGATGATTACAAATACAGTCCGATTTTGCGACAGCTTCTGTTTCTATTGGTTTTACGTCCCTCCTACACAGACAAGTATTGCCACAATGGGGTAAGACAGGGCTAGGACTGGCAAAGAAGCGACCGTGGCTTTAATAAAAGTCCAGTCCCAACATTTGCCTGGTGGAAAAATTGGAAACCGCGGAAAGCCAACTGTGGGATTCAAACTCACCACCTCCTGAATGCGAGCTCACAGCTACGTCATCTAAACCACTTAGCTAACTAACTCAGTCGATGATCATAAGTCCCATGACTCCAAAGTGTTCAGATTATATTAACTAAGACAGCAGGAGATGCAAGGGTTACATCTAATCTATTTCTATTTGTCGACGTCTACTGGCTGTGTCGCATTAGTTTTGATTCTGACAGTTTGGCCGCTGTGAATCCGGCTTATTCTTTTTTCTTTCAATTAATTATGAATAATTTCCTTCATCCTATGCATAATCGTTTAAACATTATACCACGTTTAGTAGCTAAGGTATATTATGTAGGGGTTGATGTTTTTATATACACATTCTTTATATAAATCACTACACAAATATCCAGGTAACGTATCATTTACCAGTGCAAGCATTTTAATTTCACACCATCTAGCTGCCTGCTCGTCTATTTCCACGTTCCATCCAACTATTTTGTTTTTACAATTGGCTTTACATCGCACCGAGGCACACAGGATGTCGCAGAAGGAATGGGCAATATTCAAGGATATGACAGGAACGATCATTTGAAGCAAAATATTTCATATGCACATATGCCCTATTCCGAATGGTTTCCGAGTTACAACAAATTGAATGTACATTTGTTTTCGGGCATGCACTTGATACACACCCTATGTTTCCCCAAAATATGTGTATACAGGAGCGTGAAAGAAAATAACATGTGCAGCCTTTAAAAACCAAACTACAATGCACTGCCATCACAACAATAACACAAAATAAGTATGTAGTTACACAAACGCATCCAAGCATTGGCACAGTATACTACTAAACACTGTAGTGTTTGTGCGTACGTTTCTATCGTGTATGCAAGCCATTAGCACAAATGACAGCCTCCAGACGTTTCGGCATTGAATCCCCCAATTTCCTCGTCGTTCCAGGTGCAATTTCTGACCATCCATCTTATAGAACCCTCTTCAGTTCCTCTTTACCAAACGGGCGGCGCTTTGCCTTTTCTCTTACAAGATGATCCCACAAATGCTCGATGGGATTCAAATCTTGGCTCTATGGTAGAGTAAGAAGTCGTCTGGGGGCATTTCACAGTAAGCACTCTCAAGTTTTAAAAGCAGTATGTTTGGGGTCGTTATCCTGTTAGAAATGGAAGACCCCATCCAGGCCGAGTATGTATACATTTTTGGATAAATTATTCCGCAACACACCATTGTATTTGTACTGATCTATGTGTCCTTCAATAAAGGCCAGCTTTCCAGCTCCCGAGGATTCCATTCACCCCCAAACCATACCATGTCCACCACCTTGCTTTACTGTTGGCAATGGATGTTGTTGGTATAATTCGGTGTTAGGTTTTCGCCACACTTTCTTTCGTCCGTCAGAACCAAATGGGTTGTGTTGTATGTCCGGCGCTCCCTTCTCGCTCCGCCAGCCAGCTACACGCGCGCCAAGTGTCATTCTTCTAGCCTCGACGCGCAGCCCTCAGTGCGCGTGCCTGAACAGTCGTGTGTGTACTATAAAGAGGAACTCCCAGCCTGTCCAGATGCCCACTTGCCCCGGTGTCCAGCTCCAGAATACACCCTACGTCGAGCACGGAGGCTACTGCTCTTGAAAATGTGCTTCGACCAGGTGGACTGAATTTCTGGCAGTACGAGGTCTCACCTCTGGTCACCGCTCCTCTTCCGCTGCCCATATCCAGTCATACTATTACATACCGTTATATTTCCCTAATTAATGCAAGCTCCCTTGGTTTCGCCAAGTAAGAATTCTTCCAACATTGAACTTGCCTTTATGAACTCAACAAGGAAGGACTTTCCAAAACATTTATGTCAGTACTTCTGATAGTTTTCGACTATCGACTTTCATATCAAGGACTATCTTTTCGAGATAGAAGTGGATGTAAATACTGTAAACTTGTATATAGTGTACAAAAGATAGACTCTTTCTCAAGATTCCTAATTCATTTGCTTCAAGTTAAATTTCATTTTTATTTGTGTAAATAGTGTATTTTGCATTTGAAGCGAATAATAAAGTTGTGTTTTGTAAATCTCAACCTTGGTTACAACAGGTTGAACTCGTCTGAGAATATGGCAGTGTCCCAGAATCCCAGGGGTTTTCCACAATATTCCTTGGCAAACGCAAGGCGTTTCTACCTATTTACCTCCCAGATATATGGTTTCTTTCGTAGGGATCTGCCATGGATATCAGCGCTATGCAAGATATTCCGTACTGTCTATGCACTTATCGTCCTGTCAGATATTGTGGTACGTCCGCAGCTTCTTGTCGAATGTCTTTGGAGTAAACGTACGATGCGCCGTCTCTCTCGCTGTGTGAGTATTCGTGGGTTTTGATTTCGGTAGATCTATGCTCCTTATATTTGTGTATAATAGATCGCACGGTGGAGAAGCTGATAGTAAGTATTGTACCGATCTCTCTGTAATTTCTGCCTTGTGAGTGCGGTACCACAATGTTCTCTCGAACGGTGGATAAATGTTCTCCTTTCTTTGGCCCCATGTTGACAGTGCTGAGCACTAGTACATCTACCATCAGACTGACTGGTAAACAATCCTTTGTGACGATACAGACAGACAACCTTGTGTTCCATGCTGTTTACACTACCGAGGCGTGCGAGGGCTCCACTGTGCCAATAATTATTTGACGCTTCCAATACTGTATTTTCCTTTCGAATTCGCTCGTTGCTCGTGTCCCAATATTGTGTATCTACCGTATCTCTGTCTACGTGTAGGTCTATATCTTGCATGTTACATTGTCGTTCATTGCTCCCAATAGTATAACAGAATGGAGTGTGCCAGAACGTTTTGTAGCAAGTGTATGTGCCTTACCCACCCAACCTCCTTGACGTTTTATTTTATTCCAATCTACCTCGTTGCTTTCAATTCCTTTGCTCGAGATGTCTTTCTGCCATTAACACGCGAGAGGTCGCACCCGCGGCAATTTGCCGCACTTTTAAATATTTGTTAATAATTTCGTTGCTAGCCGCTGTAGGGCTTAGGGCTCTCGTTTCTTCCCTCCCCTCCCTCTCTCTCGCCTGACGTTGATTATCGTCAGTGAATTGCCTGCTGCGTTCGGGAGTAGTTTAAGTTTTCTTTCACTCTCGCATCTGCCGCAGCATATTGCCTTCGTGCGACCCCTCGCTTAGTACATTCTTACATGACTGCATTTCCAAGAAAGTTTCTTAAGTAAAGTTCATGAGGTTTATGGTGGCTCTCAGTGAAGTGTGGTGCTGTAGTTTTATCTTTAATTGTGACCAAATCATTCACTGAAATGTACAAATGGAAACATTGCGGCAATTTGCTCAAGCGCGACCTCTCGCGTTCTTTAAAAACTCTCGTAACTTTACCAGATTTTGCGACAAAATTCATTAATTTCTTTACATTGAGAAAATATTGTTACAGGGTAATTATGTTAGTACTAGTCGAAAGGCAGTTACACAGGATACTTATTAATATTTTTATCAGAGCATTCACCGCCAAAGGAAAATAGCAGCTCATTAAAATATGAAGCGTGAGCAATTTGCCTTCGCGCGACCTCTCGCGTTCTAAAACGGGTGCGACCTCTCGCGTGTTAAACTAGCCCGCCGAACGGACAGTTGTCCGTTGTATGAGTAAAGTAGTGCGAGGGACTGAAATTGTATCAGAGAGAAGCACCGGTTAACTGTGTTTGTACACGCGCTGGCTAAAATGCCACATATCTACACTAATGAAGAATATGAAGATATTGTGTATGTTTAGTGCTCCTGTTGCTGTCGAGGAACACCGTCGTCACTTTCCGACACGTCGAATTCCTGATTGTAGAGTGTCTACCGGAGTTTCCTGCACTTTGCGTGAAACAGGTATTCTTCCAAGTTCCCATTTTTCTTCTGAACGTGTAGTTCAAAAACCGATACAGGAACAGCAACACGTTGTTGCAATGGTGCATGGTAGTCCTACTACCAGCACACGGCGACTTTCACACGTCCATGCGCTAAACTTGTACATTAAATGTGTTAAATCTAGGAAACTCTTCGGAATAGGGCATATGTCAAAAAATGAAGTTTCTTTTTTTTTCTGCTTCAAATGATCTTCTTCTTCTTCATGTGCCATGTCCTCGCAGAATGTTGGCGATCAGTAGCATGATCTGTTGTTTGTTCATAGCTGTTCTGAACAGAGTAAGCTTTGTCACCCCTAACCACTGGCTCAAGTTGCCGAGCCATGATGTCCTACTTCTCCCCGGACCACGTTTTCCATTAATTTTCCCTTGGAGTATTACTTGCAGAATGTGGTATTTAGAGTTCCGCATCATATGACCAAAGTATTCTAGTTTCCTTCTCTTGATGGTAGTAAGAATTTCTGGTTCTTTGTTCATACGGTGCAAAACGTCTATATTGGTCATTTTAGCTGTCCAAGTATCTTCAGCATCCTTCGGTACGTCCACATTTCAAAATGCTTGCAATCTCTTGCACATGGTCTCAGTTAGTGTCCATGCCTCAACGCCGTACAACAGAATGCTGAAAACGTAGCACCGGAGTAGTCGTGTCCGTAGTGAAATGGAAAGGTCACGGCTTGTCAAAAGTTTCCTAAGTCTCTGAAAAGAAGTTCTGGCCTGCTCAATTCTGCATCGGATCTCGTGAGTAAGGTCCCAGTCATCATTGATCGCTGCTGCCATATCCCTGAATATTGCACATTCCTCATGAAACATCCCGTATAGGTCTTATGGCGACGATGGGATATGAAAGGGCCAGGGGTGGAAAGGAAGCGGAGGTGGCCTTAATTAAGGTACAGCCCGAGCATTTGCCTGGTGTGAAAATGTGAAACCATGGAAAACCATCTTCAGGGCTGCCGACAGTGGTGTTTGAATCTTCTGTCTCCAGAATGCAAGCTCACAAGTCCCTAAAGGTACGGCCAGCTCGCTCGGTGTTCCGTTTCATTTTAGACCTACTAGATGGCAGGGTAAGATGAATCTCTCTTGGGCGTCTATGACTGAGTTTTAATTATTATTCTTTCGGGTGAACACCAAATTTGTCACCAGAGATCTTTTACATGCCGACATCGTACGGCATGGAGTGTCGAATGGGCTTTTTTCCCGGCCCTCAAAAAAATGGCTACTTCTACCGGGTTTCAACCCACTAATTTTGGATCCATAGGCAGACACACTCTACCACTGACCTACAGAGGGAACTATAAATATGTCTTAAATGTGAGAGAAGGCCACCCGCCTTAATTCTTCGAGGATAAACAAATCATTAATCAACAGTTATAGACATTCCGCCTCCGCAGCGTAACGGTTAGTGTTATTAGCGGCCGTCCTCGGGGGCCCGGGTTCGATTCCCGGTACTGCCAGAAGTTTATGAATGACAGGAGGGCTGGTATGTGGTTGAAATGGTACATGCAGCTCACCTCCATTGTGGGTGTGTCTGGAAAGAGTTGCACCACCTCGGTATAAGTACAAGAGTTTGTGTTCGTATTAATAGACAGAAAGAAAGGTAGAAGCATATAGATACATGAAAGAATCTGTCTGAAGGCATCTAGCACAGCAAGGAAAAAGCCCTGCATTTTAACGGCAGACTAACTTAATTATTCTGCAAACTACCTGTCTCATTAGTAACAGACGTAGCGACATCGGCAGAGCAGCAGTGTAGCAGGATGAATGCAATATGAGGCCATATCCTGGCGTCATTGACCAAGTGAATGAAATGGTAGAACCGGGCAAAATATTCTCCATTTCCGGTGAGCGTCGCTGTGACAGGAACTGAAACGTGCCCGGAGTGAGAGGAACAAGATGACAGTCAAGTCTCATTTGTCCGGAGACGAGCTCAGTTATTAGTACATGCCAACAGTCAATTCTCTTGTTGCTGAGTGCCGTGATTGGAACAGGCTGGCAGTCAATTCTCGTCTTGTTAGAGAATGTGTACCGCAATTGGTTCAGGCTGGTAGTGAAGGCTCTTTTTGCTATGAGTCGAGCACGATGATCAGTATTGTGATAAGGAAATGAATAACTGAATGGGGCTGCAACACTATCGATATTAAAATATTCATACAACAGTATTGACCTGAAAACAGCTCCTCCTACTTCCTCTCCCTCTTCCTTTCACTGATCATTTTTATTCTTCTTCTCTTCATCGCTCAAGTTAAGGCGATATTTCGGTATCTTCTTTAAATTTAAATATTTTTGAAACTTCCTTTCAATTAGTATATTTAGTATCTATTATTCATACGTTTTTATGTACAATTTGTTTTATATAGATGATATGATTTCATTTTTATGTATGATATGATTCTTCCTTAATAACACTAGGTTTGATTATTTTATTAACACTATTAACTGTTATCATTGTCAATATTTTTTCATCTTAATATCATCAGTAGTTATTATTAACAGTGTTCTAGGATAAGACTAGTTAAGTGTAAGAAAGCAGTACATCCCTAAGTTTGTCAGAATAAATAAAACATCATATTATTATTATTATTAATAATATAATAATACTGAATGAACTAAGGTCATTCATCAGTTAAATATAACATGGTGTTCCCGAAATAGATCCGCTGATAGATTGTAGCTGACTTGCCAAGTTTGTAACTCAGCCAGTGTTGGAATTGGAGAGAAATTTTGACTAGGACACGGCGGGTTATGTACTCGATTTCCAGTAACACCTGGCAGATTTCATCCTCAATACTCATACAGTAATACTTAATTTGTGGAAAATATTGGACTTTGCGTGTTTGGTATCCAGACCCTTGATAAATTTATTACTTTGTTTTACTGTAATTATTTTCACGTAAATGCCTTAAGACCTCTAGAAGATGAATTTAAAGAGTGATATAATCATCCGGAACTTCTTTTCACAGTGGAATATCGTGATGCTCAGGGAAACACATCGTCTAAGAGAGTATGAGGTCTGGAGCTCGTTGCCAAAGTGGTCAAATTGTACAGTGAGGGTATTGCCGCCAAGAATTGTCTTCCTCTGAACGTATCACCTAATTAAAAATAAATGTAAAGGTTTCGGAAGCAAGAGTAACAGGCAGTCTTTGTGGGGGTGATCATTGTTTTAAGACAACCTTCCTTCCTTCACATTAATTAGAGGGGAAAATGGAAGATGATTGCATCCTCTTGTCAGCAAATCCCGTGAATTAACTGTCACATTTAAAACTTCAGAAGTAATTCTGTTTTGATCTTCCAAGCCTTGCTGCCAACACCTCGTCAGATGAGACAGAATTTTGAATACAGCAAAAAGTGCGGATGAACCTTTTAACTGCTCATTTTCTTCTTATCACTTTCAATGGATTGTTCATCTTCTGACAGAGGAAAGAACTAGCTTCACTTGCTGCTTCAACTGCCGGGAAGTCATACAAGTTAGGGCACGACTCTGGCCACTAAATCGCTCACTTAGGTTCTGCATAACTCTCTGACTGAGAACCTGTACTTTATCATGTTTAGTATCATACATCGTCGGTTCTTGACCTTGAGTTCCCGAGAAAATATGGATTATTCCTTCTGAGGCTGCTGATAATTCTGAACACTTTAATTGCGACAACTCCGTGTGGTCGGCTTCTGTAAAGTCAAAAAAGAATCTCAGAAGGAGAAATTGTAATATATTCATGTCTCTTTCTTTCTTTCTTTCTTTCTTTCTTTCTTTCTTTCTTTCTTTCTTTCTTTCCTAATCCGTTCACCGTCCAGAGTTGGTTTTTCCTCGGTCTCAGCGAGGGATCCCACCTCCACCACCTCAAGGGCAGTGTCCTGGAGCGTGATACTTTGTATCGGGGTACAACTGAGCAGAAGGACCAGTACCTCGTCTACTATGCCGAACAAGGGCCTTGTGGGGCGGGGGGAAGATTGGAAATCACAGACAAGGAAAAGGGAAGGAAGCGACCGTAGCCTTAAGTTAGGTACCATCCCGGAATTTGTCTGATGGAGAAGTGGGAAACCACGGAAAACCACTTCGAGGATGGGTGAGGTGGGAATCGAACCCCTCCCCCTCTGCTCAGCTGTCCTCGCAAGGTTAAGTGGACCCCGTTCCAGCCCTCGTGCCACTTTACAAATTTCGTAGCAGAGCCGGGAATTGAACTCTAACACTAACCACTACACCGCAGAGGCGGACTTGATGTCTCTTAAATATCATAATTTGTAGAATTGATTCTTAAGAAATTATTGATGTTATTACTATTCGTTGTCGAAATCTCATGTGACCATGATATCTTAACATTATCTTCTATTTTATATTTTGTTTATTGGCAGGTCTAGTGGTCATGATACCTCAACAATCTTTAGCAAAGTTTACTTATGTTATTGTTGTTTTTGACAGCTCTCATCCTTATCTTGAAATTAGTTATCAAATATTTTTTATTTTACTGTTGTTTGTTGATGACAGGTCTGGTGGCCATGCTATCCCGACCCGCCATGAACGAGCTCTACCTGCTTGGAGTTTCCTATGTGGTTCTTGCCACCTTCCTTGCCCTGGAGCTCTGTCTCGCAGCAGCCACTCAGCCTCGTGCGCCCTCTACCGGCGTCTGGGCCGCCATGTTCTTCATCTACGTCACATATGCACTACTACCCATTCGGCTACAGGAGGCTGCGGGAGCAGGCATCGTTCTTGCAGCAGCGCATGTCATCTGTGTCGTCTACCTCAACCATACAGACTTCTTCCTCTGGAGACAGGTATGAGACGATCCACTCTCAGTTTCTATTATAACTTGTTTGTCATGACCTCGTGTAAA
This sequence comes from Anabrus simplex, assembly GCF_040414725.1. Lineage (NCBI taxonomy): Eukaryota > Metazoa > Arthropoda > Insecta > Orthoptera > Tettigoniidae > Anabrus > Anabrus simplex. Next base: position 260,372,456 of record NC_090270.1, on the reverse strand, counting down.
GTAAGTAAGTAGACTCGTGTCCTCATCCCGAGGTGGTGCAGCTCTTTTCATACACACCCCCAGTGGAGGTGAGCTGCATGTACCATTTTAAACACTCACCAGTCCTCGTGCCATTCTTAAATTTCTGGCAGTACCGGGAATCGATCGCAGACCCTCGAGGACGGCAGCTAATAACACTAACCGTTATACTACGGATACGGACTGAAAACGACGTGAAACATGATCCGTGAATTTTCCACTCACTTGCACATATACTGTAATGCTCTCATATTCCCCTATCCAAACAATTTTCCGCTCCTGTAAGACGAACTGATAGAAAGACAATCAAAGAAAGTTTTAAAGTAATATTTAGGCATTGCCCAATCGACGGTACAAATGAAAGTGCTTTAAGTTAACTTGAAACCATTTCATGTAATCAAACATTTTAAAAAAGTGCAAAGTGAGATTTCTTGACCCAGTTGAATCTCGGTGAAAATTATGAGATAGAAGGATGGCCCCTGTCCACATTTTAACTGTCCTGTTACCTTTTGTCACGGACTATGAATTTCGGACGACATTTCATTATACTCTGTATTATTTATTTTATTTATCATATGTCTTTTAGTACGGGGAGTGTCCGAGGACATGTTCGTTTCGCCTGGTGCAGCCCCAACGAGGGTGGACGGCATCTGTCATGTATGGGAACTACGTGTTTTTGAAGTGGAGGATAGGGTTGTGTATGAGTTACAGGAATGTTGGTGACACTACAAACACAGAGTCCCCGAGGCAGGATAAGCAACCAGATGAGAATCGAACCCAGGACTCTCTGAACCGAAGGTGACTTCGCTGACGATTCAGGCAAGGAGCTTGACTATATTCTGCAGAAGCACAGTCGTATAACCTTTGCCTGTTTACGTCATACAGTTCGTTGCTTACTATAAAGATGAAGGTAGGCAACATGCCACACAGATATCTTCGTGCTTAGGCAAAGTGCCTTACAGATATCATAACAGCAGAAGGCAGGCAGCATGCCATACAAATAACGTTTTAGATATAGACAGGGAATGTATCTTCCAGAATGTAGCCAGGCAACTTGCCATTCAAATATCGATTGAATCTGACAATAAACTGGAAGCATTGTCAAACTCTGTTTATTTATTTGTTTGTTCTCTTCATTACTTCCTAGAATAATCAGGCTAACTCATTTCATAGAACTTCCACGTGTAAAGAAAAGTCGGTTCAAACTACTTAGGGTACCAGTCACTTATTATTATTATTATTATTATTATTATTATTATTATTATTATTATTATTATTATTATGGGCCTTTCCCCATTTTAGATCAGTCAAGGTGTATGAGTTTGGCACAGTTATACTGTTGCATGCACTTCCTAACACCAACCAATGTGATTCGCTATTGCGTGTTTCTGTAATGGTTGGTATTAATGATATGTGTTGTGCGCAAATGAAAATATGAGTATTAACAAGAACAAAGCCACCCAGTCTCCGAGCCAGAAGAATTAACAAAATGCGGGTACAATTCCCGGCCCGTTCGTGAATCGAACTTGGGGCCCTCCGAAGTAAAGTCTGCTACGCTGACCATTCAGCCAAGGAGGCAGACGTAGCCTTCCTCTCAATTAATTCCCTTTAATGTAAATCCAAATATATCTTAGTGTAACGAGCTCCTCACCCACCTTGGTCACTGCCTTACCCACACCAGGTATTATTATTATTATTATTATTATTATTATTATTATTATTATTATTATTATTATTATTATTATTATTATTATTATTATTGTTACCGTGACTTTTCCGTGGTAGGTAGAGGTGAAAGAAGGTGCGGGTGTGAATGGGTTTCAAGCTACGAAATTATAGTGCAAAGTAAAATTAATTTAAAAGTTAACAAGGTTATATTTTCTTTTCGAAAACAAAGAAATAACAAGCATGGCAGGTACAAAGTAGCAATTCAAAAGGGGTTAGTTACAATATTTACAGAATTTGGGCTTCGCGCCCTGACTTCACAATGCTTGGGCAATCAGCTCGGTTTTACCCCAAACACAAGTTTTAACAGAGGGGGAGAAAACCCCATTCATACCTAGGAGCCCTTGTTCCAAATTACACTGAAAAACCTCCATGAGGCATACAACCCAGAATTTTCAAAAGAGCCACTCGCTCTCAAAATTTAAGCCTCTCCCAGGCCACACCAAACTCCACCTTCAAGTTGTCCTCAACGGACATAAACACAGGGGTAAAATACCCAATCTACTGAGGTCTATTAAAAGAAAAGCAGGTTAATTAAATGACCTCTAAAATAACCATTTGAGAGGAGGCGAACTTGCACTCCTAATACACTTTGATTAAGACCTACTTGGCACTAGGCCGTTAATACAAGGGCTAATCCCATGCTAAAGAGGTGACTTAAGAAAAGAACAATTTGTTTTACATTAACGAAGAATAGGTTGAGAAAATAAGTTCACCTCAAGACAATGTGAGTGGGAGCTCGAGAGGGTTAGCACTCTCTATCCCAATATGTCGTTTTACAAGAGAATAGATGAAAAGAGAAGTTACATTTTAGGAAAAGGTTACATGGTTGAACGCTTAGAACCCGCCCCGAAAGTTAAACTGCTGAGCTAGCAAAGAAAGAAGTTATTAATCGGCCATTACCTTGTGTTGAACGGCTGGAGAAGAAAGAGGCGCTTCCCGCCCCCTGCTATGTACTTAACACACTGAAAGATGGAACAGAAGTGGCCTAGAGACCCAAAAATCAGCAGTTTAAATACTCTCGCGGAAGTTTCTAGGCGTTAGGGGAAAGAAAACACCCTCCCACAAACTCTTTATTGGATAGGACCCCGCAACAGATTCAAGTTGGGGGAAGATACATCTGATTGGATAGAAATTAATTGAAGAAATTCGGGATTGGATACATTCATAACAAGGGGAAGAAAGGGGTAAATATTGCCAACTTAAACAATGATAGAAAGAAATTTAACAAAGAACAAACTCTTGAAATTAAATTTTCTCCAAAAAAATAGTTCTTTGACTCCGCACTAGGTTGCACTATTGTAGATCTTCAGTAGTGTCCTCTAGAAGAGAAAGTTCACACTTCTTACTTCAAGCGAAACAAAAACACATCAAAAATGACACAGTTCAAAAACTCAAAATTTTCCACGTGGTGACATCTTCTGAGAAGGTAGAAAATTAATACTGTCAATAAAGTTCAGACTTCCTCCAGCAGAGGAGTTTCACCTGGCGCAATTTTTAAATTAGCGGAGTGGAGGTGTACCGCCCGGTACAGACCTCCCCCCCCAAAAGTTCCTCCAGGGATGACACATGAAATCAGTTTGAAACAAGGTCCAAGTTATGCTGTGGGTATGAAGATTGATTGCCAAAAAATGTATAAGATTTTCTTAATTTGGGGTTGATTTGATTTCAAAATTTGTTGTTGCAGATGAAGTAAAGTCTTTATATTTGTAGAAGTTGAATTTCTGAAGATAACTTTTTATACTTGAAAGTGAAGGAAAAAAAATTTCAAAGTCCACCAAATATTGCAGTTGAATTCCCAAGTGTAGTCATTACTTATGGTATCTGTTCATGTAGTAGATGGTGATGAAGTGGGATGGCCAGACCGGCCGTTGCGGCTTGCGTCCAAAGGAGGCCGCTCGGACCCCTCAAGTACCCTGAGATACCGCTCGCCCGCACTATGAGGGGAGCAGAGGTGTTGAAGCACGCCGCGCCCGCGGTGAAAATAAACAGGCTGCGGGCAAGTAGCAGGTTGTGCGCCGCACATCAGCCTTGGCCGGGAGGAGAGCTCCGGCTCGCCGTGCACATGTCGTCCTCGCTGGAGAGGAGGGGGCCCATCCCCCTCCCCAGTTACTGCACGGCGCCGCGCGGCTGCGGGGGCACTGAAACATTAAAGCTAGGCGGCAGAATTGTGTTGGACCATCATGTTTCTTTTAAGGGCACACGCATGTAAAGAGATTGAGGGGCCAGCGGCGTGCAGATATCCATGGCATTTCATCTAAGCCAGCCACTGAGTGTAGTGGAGCAGGAGACGGGAGCGTGGTAATGGCCGTGGAAAGGACAGAATGGCAGTTTAACGGGTCGGGACAGGTTTTACAAAAATGCTTACATCTGAAACAAAATATTATAGGTAGTGCAGAATGCCTTAAAAATGAAACTCAAAAAAATATATAACCTTCATATCCTTTCAAAATAATATAAAGCAAGTTAACACAGAAATTACACCGGCTTCACCTGGGACAGGTGAACTCTAAATATCCTCTCGGTGGCTGGATTACTTAACAATAAGGTAACCGGCGTAAGAAAATCGAGAATGATACAAGGCCCCTGAAATCTGGGGGCAAGCTTGCCCGCGGGAACAAAATTTTTGACCATTACTTGGTCACCTACCTTTAAAGGGGTGGGTCTCCGTCCACGATCATACTTTTCCCTAACCTTTTCATGAGACACTTTAAGATTAGCTTTAGCCTTCTTCCAAAGATCTTTAATGTTATCCGGATCTATTGTCTCGGGTAGAATGTCATTCAGAGACCAGAGGTTAGAGAGCGGCGAGTTGGGAACAAACTTGAACATCAAAGAAGCTGGAGTAAACTTGTGAGATTCATGAACCGCCGAATTCAAAGCAAAAGCTATCCAATGCAGGGACGTGTCCCACCTGGAATGATCTTCATGATGATAGGCAATAAGTGCGGACCTGAGATTACGGTTAACCCGTTCAGCCAGAGATGGTTGAGGGTAATAAGCAGAAGTAGTTACATGAGAGATTGATAAGTCAAAACAGAATTTACGAAACAAATTAGATGTAAAAGCCTTAGCATTATCAGATACAATATATTGACACGGACCAAAAGAAGCAAAAATAGAATTTAAGCAGGTAATGGTAGACTGAGCGGTAGCCAGCTTAGTCGGAAATAACCAAGAAAATCTGGTAAAATCATCTACGCACACAAAGATGATCTTGTTAGCATTACCCTTTGACTGGGGGAAGGGTCCTACATAATCAATATACAGACGTTCCATGGGGCGCGACGCTTGATGCGAAGACAAAAGGCCTACCTTGGTGGACATGGTGGGTTTACTGAGCAAACAAGATTTACAAGCTTTTACAAGTTCACGGATTTCACCGTCCATACCTTTCCAGATGAACATTTCACGAATCTTTTCACGAGTTTTAAAGATACCCAGATGCCCTCCTAATGGGGTCTCATGATAATACTTGAAGATCATTGGTACAAGAACTGCTGGAACAACAACTTTCATCATCTTATCATGCCTCGAAGGGCAACATAAAACACCATTCCTCAGAACATAAGGGACAACATGTTCCCCAGAAGAAAGGGTTTCCATTATCGGAGCCAGCGTCGGATCTTCACGTTGGTATTTCTCGATATCCCTAAAAAGCATGGGAGCATCTGTTAGGATGGCATTAACCTCAGATAGCATGGACTCGGAAGGTGATGAACTGTCGACCGGTTCGTGGGTCTCGACGTCGTTATGAAACATACGGCTGAGTCCATCAGCAACAACATTTTCGGTACCTCTGATATGTCTAACATCAAACTGGAAGGCGGAAATACGAATAGCCCAGCGGGCTATACGACCAGTACGACGCGGCCTACCTAAGACCCAGCTTAAGGCTTGATTATCTGTCTCCAGGTCGAATTTGACATGTTCCAGATAGAGACGGAACTTTTCTAAGGCAAATAAGACTGCCAAACCTTCGAGCTCATAGATGGAATACTTGGCTTCTTGAGCCGACAATGTCCTAGACGCATAGGCGATGGGTCGCCTCCCTAGTTCAGTCTCTTGAAGAAGGACTGCCGCTACTGCTGACGACGATGCGTCGGTTTGGACAATGAATTTCTTCGAGAAATCAGGCATAGCAAGGACAGGGGCATTACAGAGAGCTAATTTCAGATCTTCAAAAGCGGCTTGTTGAGAAGGTCCCCACTCGAATTTGATGCCTTTCCTACGAAGAAGGTTTAAGGGCGCCGCTCTATTAGCAAAGTTAGGAATGAACTTCCTGAAGAAATTCACCATACCAATGAACCTGGCGATACCTTTAATGTCCTTGGGAGGTTTAAAATCACGGATGGCCTGTGTTCTAGAATGATCGACTGCTACACCATCGGGTGACACAATATGTCCTAGGAATGACATAGAGGGCTTAGCAAAGGCAACCTTGGACAACTTAACAGTTAACCCAGCCTTACGAAGGCGATCGAGAACTTCTCGCAAATGATCTAGATGTTCTTCAAAAGTCTCTGAAAATACGACGACATCATCTAAGTAGTGATATAAGTACTCGAATTTGATGTCGGAGAAGACCCTATCTAGTAGCCTAGTGAGCACAGCTGCCCCCGTGGGGAGTCCGAAAGGCACGCGGTTGTATTCGTATAAATTCCAGTCCGTGGCAAACGCTGTAAGGTGTTTAGACTCTTCGGCAAGGGGAATTTGATTATAGGCCTGATTCAAGTCCAAGATAGTGAAGAACTTGGCCTTACGAAACCATGAAAAGCAAGAATGAAGGTCGGGAAGGGGCACAGATTGTAACACCACCTTCCGATTGAGAGCCCTGTAATCAATGACAGGCCTGAAGCCTCCTTGGGGTTTCGGTACTAAAAAAAATAGGCGAAGAATACGCTGACTTAGAGGGCCTAATAATACCGTCCTTCAACATCTGATCGATGATTTCCTTCAGAGCCTTCATTTTAGGTGGAGATAGCCTATACGGTGGAAAACGGACAGGAATCGAATCCGTAACCTCAATTTTGTATTCAATAAGGTCAGTAACACCAAGAGTATCAGAGAACACCTCGGGAAACGACTGACACAGTTTGCGAATACTATCAGCCTGCTCCTCAGGTAGATGTCTAAGGTCTAACAACATCCTGGGTAGGCGAAATAGAAGAACATGACACAGAATTACACTTTAATAGTGGTATTTTACAACTAGAAGCAAATTTGAATGTGCACGACCTAGACTTGAGATCGAGCACAAGACCAGTGTGAGAGATAAAGTCAGCTCCCAATATAATGGGGCAAGACAATTGCTTGGCCACAAACAATTTAATTTTCCATGTAAACTTAAAAACACGAATTTTGACCAGTAAGGAACCTAGAATTTCTAATGGAGATGAATTAGCCGAAACGTATTGAACAGGAGAAGAGACATAGTCAGGAAGTTTACAAACCGATTTCAATTTAGAATACCATTCAGCCGCAATAATCGAACAAACACTACCTGAATCTAAGAGAGCTGTTATAGGCTCGTTATTTAACTCAATCTTAAGAAAAGGAACAGGTGCGGGGGTATCCGCCGCAATCCTAAGACATTCTTTAGGGCATTCAAAAGATGAATTTGAAGGCTGATCGTTCTCTGCATTTACAATCTGTTTACTAGGGGCTGAGTCTCGGGAAGATGGATTAGTCGACTCAACCGAAGCCACTAGTCACTTTTTATTATTGGCATAGGTGGAATTTGCACCAGAAGTTGAGCAGGAGGGGGTGCTATTTGAGTTCGGACAATTCTTGGCGATATGTGAGAAGGCCCCACATTTAAAACAGCCTTGTGCTGAACCAGCTCCATTATTTGCCCTACTAGTTTTGATCAGAGGACACTTATTGCGCAGATGGTCAGGCGACCCGCAAGCATAACATTTACGGGGGGTGACTGATCGGCGAGGTGGAGGCCGAGTATTACTAATGGAAGGCGGGGGTTCTTTCGCGACACGCAAAGAATCGGCGTATCTAACTCCTTCCGCTGAGACTGCCAATGCTTCAAGTTCCGAGAAAGTTTGCGGGCACGCCGCGAAACACAAATATGACCTATAGGGAGGTGAAATTCCCTCTACAATAGCCTGTACAATCTGATCTTCAGGAAAATGAAGGGCAAACACCCTAGTATAAAACTTAATGTCCTGTATGAAATCAGCCAAGTTTTCATCCAACCTCTGTACTCGATAATAGTATTTCTGAATAAGGGAGGACCTGGCCCTAGCAGGGATGAAGTTAGCTAGCAAATGGGCATGGAAATCCTCAATAGATGATTGCTCGGCAATGGCTCTTACGATTTTATCAGAGAGAATACCAATAGCATACGGATAGATAATTTGCAAGATTTGACATGGAGAAAGAGAAAAAACAAGGGCATGATCCTGAAATTCCACTAGAAATCTTAAAAATGAAATTACGTCACTGGTGGTATTAACGGAAAACTTAGATATACCTCTGAGCAACATTGCCAATGGATGAGGCAAGCTACTAAACCCGGGTGACATAGTAGGTAAAGGTTTCAATGGCAAGGAAGTTAATTCAGAACGGATGTTACTCAGCGATGCACGGCGTTCAGGCTCGTTGTCCAATGGGGCAGAGATAGTTTGGGCAGCAATGGTTTTCCTATTTACTTCTCCCTTAGGAGGTGCTTCCTCGCTACCTGCATTTACTATGGTGGGTTGATCAGATTTGGGAGGAACTTCCCCAGTTAACAATTGCGTGACCTTACTAGATAATTCGGAAATATTTTCCAGGAGCGTACTAGCTTCCTTACTCTGAACATCATTCAGTTTTAGAGACAACAGATCGTTAACCCTATTCGAAAAATGATATAGCCTGCCTTGCACACGCTTAATTTGATTAGGAGACGGATCATTTTCATCAAAAAAACTAACTACAGAAGCTAGCCCAGTAATATTCTCCGTGATCGTGGAAAGAGAGTCGTCAATTTCTTTCTCTCCCAAATTGGGGATGGAAATGGGCAAATCAAGGGACTCTCTAAGCTTGTTAGTGTCTATTGCAACCGTGCCTCCAGATTGAACGTTTCTGATAGTTAACTCATATATCAACTCCTCTTTGCGCAAATAGTTAAGGAGGAGAACATCGCGAGGGCCGGGCATGATGACAGAACAATTTTGGAACACTCAAAAATGCCAGCAACTGAGAAAATGGTTAGAGTTCGGATAAAAACAATGTCTCGCCGTCAAAAGGGGCTAAATTGAGACCCATTCAACCACGCTCTGCTACCACTTGTTACCGTGACTTTTCCGTGGTAGGTAGAGGTGAAAGAAGGTGCGGGTGTGAATGGGTTTCAAGCTACGAAATTATAGTGCAAAGTAAAATTAATTTAAAAGTTAACAAGGTTATATTTTCTTTTCGAAAACAAAGAAATAACAAGCATGGCAGGTACAAAGTAGCAATTCAAAAGGGGTTAGTTACAATATTTACAGAATTTGGGCTTCGCGCCCTGACTTCACAATGCTTGGGCAATCAGCTCGGTTTTACCCCAAACACAAGTTTTAACAGAGGGGGAGAAAACCCCATTCATACCTAGGAGCCCTTGTTCCAAATTACACTGAAAAACCTCCATGAGGCATACAACCCAGAATTTTCAAAAGAGCCACTCGCTCTCAAAATTTAAGCCTCTCCCAGGCCACACCAAACTCCACCTTCAAGTTGTCCTCAACGGACATAAACACAGGGGTAAAATACCCAATCTACTGAGGTCTATTAAAAGAAAAGCAGGTTAATTAAATGACCTCTAAAATAACCATTTGAGAGGAGGCGAACTTGCACTCCTAATACACTTTGATTAAGACCTACTTGGCACTAGGCCGTTAATACAAGGGCTAATCCCATGCTAAAGAGGTGACTTAAGAAAAGAACAATTTGTTTTACATTAACGAAGAATAGGTTGAGAAAATAAGTTCACCTCAAGACAATGTGAGTGGGAGCTCGAGAGGGTTAGCACTCTCTATCCCAATATGTCGTTTTACAAGAGAATAGATGAAAAGAGAAGTTACATTTTAGGAAAAGGTTACATGGTTGAACGCTTAGAACCCGCCCCGAAAGTTAAACTGCTGAGCTAGCAAAGAAAGAAGTTATTAATCGGCCATTACCTTGTGTTGAACGGCTGGAGAAGAAAGAGGCGCTTCCCGCCCCCTGCTATGTACTTAACACACTGAAAGATGGAACAGAAGTGGCCTAGAGACCCAAAAATCAGCAGTTTAAATACTCTCGCGGAAGTTTCTAGGCGTTAGGGGAAAGAAAACACCCTCCCACAAACTCTTTATTGGATAGGACCCCGCAACAGATTCAAGTTGGGGGAAGATACATCTGATTGGATAGAAATTAATTGAAGAAATTCGGGATTGGATACATTCATAACAAGGGGAAGAAAGGGGTAAATATTGCCAACTTAAACAATGATAGAAAGAAATTTAACAAAGAACAAACTCTTGAAATTAAATTTTCTCCAAAAAAATAGTTCTTTGACTCCGCACTAGGTTGCACTATTGTAGATCTTCAGTAGTGTCCTCTAGAAGAGAAAGTTCACACTTCTTACTTCAAGCGAAACAAAAACACATCAAAAATGACACAGTTCAAAAACTCAAAATTTTCCACGTGGTGACATCTTCTGAGAAGGTAGAAAATTAATACTGTCAATAAAGTTCAGACTTCCTCCAGCAGAGGAGTTTCACCTGGCGCAATTTTTAAATTAGCGGAGTGGAGGTGTACCGCCCGGTACAATTATTATTATTATTATTATTATTATTCCCGGCTATTTTCTTTTTATTACATTGTCTATTTAACTTCCAGGGCTGGTTATCCCCTCGGACTCAGCGAGTGATCATACCTCTACCGCCTCAAGGGCAGTGTCCTGGAGCATGAGACCGCGTGGGAGGGGGAAGTGAGAAAATACGGAAAACCACTTCGAGGATGGCTGAGGTGGGAGTCGAGCCCCCTCTACTCAGTTGATCTCCCGAGACTTAGTAGACCCCGTTCCAGTCCTCGTAACACTTTTCAAATTTCATGACAGAGCCGGTAATCGAACTCGGGCCTCCGGGGGTGGCAGCTGATCACTCTAACCACTACACCACAGAGGCACACCCTGGCTATTTTCCCATTTATAATGTTTTGCTAGTGATTTAACGTCTCACTAACACATCGAAGGTTTTTAGGCGACCCAAGAATAAGAAAGGGCTGACCAGGCTAGTTGGCCGTGCGGTTAGGAGCGCGCAGCTGTGAGCTTGCATCCGGGAGACAGTGGATTCGAATCCCACTGTCGGCAGCCCTGAAGATGGTTTTCCGTGGTTTCCCATTTTCACACCAGGCAAATGCTGGGGTTGTACCTTAATTAAGGCCACAGCCGCTTCCTTCCCATTCCTAGGCCTTTCCTCTCCCATCGTCGCATAAGACCTACTTGTGTTGGTGCAACGTAAAGCAAAATAGCAAAAAAAGGGAGAAAGGGCTGGGATTGAGAAGCTAGAGACCCTGGTCTTAATTACGGTACAGCCCCAGCATTTGCCTGTTGTGAAAATGAGAAACAACGAAACATTCCCAATTCATTGGTGTCGGTTCTTCAGTTTGGTTTGGCCCAGTTTTATGGCTAGATGCCCTTCCTGACACCAACCGTATGTGGAGGTTTGTAATTACTATTCCTTATTTCTGCGGTGGCTGGTAGTTACCCACTCCATGTCTAACTTCTCCTATTTTGCAGCTTGTTGACCTTAGTATTGCTGATGGTTAGTGTCTGTTCCCAAGACAGAAGATTTGATCTCGGCTGAGTATGTTTAAACAATAACAAGTCCGTGTCACTGGCTTTCAGCACGTCAAATATATATATGTGCATGGCTAAATGGTTAGCGTGCTGGCCTCTGGTCACAAGGGTCCCAGGTTCGATTTCCGGCAGGGTCGGGAATTTTAACCAAAATTGCGTAACTCCAGTGGCACGGGGATTGGGTGTCTCTATCCGTGTCGTCTCTAAACTCACGAGTTTCAAAACTCACGAATTCCAGGAATAGGATTAGTAAGAACAAGTTTCTCTACCTGGGCCAGTCTCAAAACTCTCGAATTCCTGGAAGAGGATTAGAAAGAGCAAGTTACTCTCCCTGAGCCAGTCTCAAAACTCACGAATTCCTGGAAGAGGATTAGAAAGAGAAAGTTTCTCTACCTGGGCCAGTCTCAAAACTATCGAATTCCTGGAAGAGGATTAGAAAGAACAAGTTACTCTCCCTGGGCCAGTCTCAAAACTATCGAATTCCTGGAAGAGGATTAGAAAGAACAAGTTTCTCTACCTGGGCCAGTCTCAAAACTCACGAATTCCTGGAAGAGGATTAGAAAGAGCAAGTTACTCTCCCTGAGCCAGTCTCAAAACTCACGAATTCCTGGAAGAGGATTAGAAAGAGAAAGTTTCTCTACCTGGGCCAGTCTCAAAACTCACGAATTCCTGGAAGAGGATTAGAAAGAACAAGTTACTCTACCTGGGCCAGTCTCAAAGCTATCGAATTCCTGGAAGAGGATTAGAAAGAATAAGTTTCTCTACCTGGGCCAGTCTCAAAACTCACGAATTCCTGGAAGAGGATTAGAAAGAGCAAGTTACTCTCCCTGAGCCAGTCTCAAAACTCACGAATTCCTGGAAGAGGATTAGAAAGAGAAAGTTTCTCTACCTGGGCCGGTCTCAAAACTCACCTGCAAAGCCAGTTCTTCTGTGAATGGATAAATGTCCACCCTATTAGTGATGGGACAATCGAATACTTTTAATAATCAAATCACTTCCATCCAATTATTTAAATAATCGAATGAATAATCAAATCAAATAATCGAATGAGTTTCAAATATCATTCAGTTATATCGCGCAAAATAATCGGATGGGTCATGAATAATTTTCTTTTTGGTTTAAATGTGGCTGGTAGATAACCGATTGAGGTAAGCGAATAGATGAACGCTTACGACAAATAGAAATACACCATTTTCCAAATGAATCAATAATAATAATAATAATAATAATAATAATAATAATAATAATAATAATAATAATAATGTTATTTGCTTTACGTCCCACTAACTACTTTTACGGTCTTCGGAGACGCCGAGGTGCCGGAATTTAGTCCCTCAGGAGTTCTTTTACGTGCCAGTAAATCTACCGACACGAGGCTGTCGTATTTGAGCACCTTCAAATACCACTGGACTGAGCCAGGATCTCCAAATGAATCTCCAAATGTTTAAACTAAATGAATGAATTAACTGTCTTGATCTCTAATATCTCTAAATAAAATTCGTTATTCAAGTAAATACCATTTTCTGGCCGCATTATGGAACTAAGGCCCAGTACTACCAACTGACAGTTTCTTTTAACTAGCAGCGGACAATATCCTGTACCTACTTTAATATGGTTAGGATGCTGGCCTTTGGTCCAAGGGGTCCAGGGGCTCCCGGGTTCGGTTTCCGGTCGGGTGGGAGATTTTAACTTTGATTAGTTAATTCCTATGGCTCGGGGACTGGGCGTTCGTGCCGTCTTCAGCATTAGACTCCATTTTAGGTAGAGCCCCATCCTCACAGACGTGCAGGTCGCCTGTACGGCGTCAACTTTTAAAGACCTGCACCAGACCTCTCCGGAGGCCACACGTCATTATTATAAATTTATGTGAAAAGGAAAAAATGCATTATATTAATTTTAAGACAACAGAAAAATATTTTTAAAATAATAATACACCTCGGCCTCTTTCATTCACTAACCATTATTTTCCCCTTGTGGGCTGGGGTGGCAGAATAACGTTCACATTATCCCCTGCCTGTCGTAAAAAGCGACTAAAAAGGGGCCCCAGGGGCCCTTAAATGATTTAAGAAAAGACTAGACAAACACCTGGTAGGCAATCTGCTATCTGGGTGACTGCCCTAAGTCGGTGGAAAAGCATGGGATGAAGGGAAGCGTGAGTCACCTCATCCCTCCTGCAGTCATCGCAAGCACCCGCTGTCCGGATTCATGAATTTTGAGACTCATTAGAATGTTTAGCTACCAGTTTGTAGTCGTGAGTTTTGATACTATTTGTTACTAATTATAGCCCGTGAGTTTTGAGACGTAACCTCTCTATCGTCTTCATCATCATGTCATCCTCAACATAACGCGCATGTCGCTTACGGGTGTCAAATCAAAATACCTGTATCTGGCGAGCCGAACTTCTCCTCAGACACTCCCGGTACTAAAAGCCATTCGCCATTTCAGCGCGTCAAAGAGCTCTTGTGGGACATACATTCGGTACCCAGCGTCTGCTAAAATATATAAGCTACTGAAGAAATATTCAGTAAAATAATAATTAATATTTCAAATGTTAAAGAGTTCCCATCATAGCACATGACTGCGATTTCTTCTACTTCTACAAATTATATCACTGACCTATAATTACACGAATATTTAAATACGCTGGCAATTATGATCGTTGAAAGAATAATTTCTCCAAGTCGAAGAAACTTGAATTGCCACATAAACGAGGTTTGTCTACAAGCCGTACTTCTAAGTTTGTTTGGCTGTAAAAATAAAAATTTTGACTATTAAGCTTGGCACCAAGTGTTAGAGCGGTTATATTTCTACGCCCGACCATATTCGTACCGTGGAATTGACCTGGTTCTCATATTTGGTCTAGGCTGAGTGAAAATCAAGGCGATGAGCTTTTCCAGAAGTAAAAATCTCGCTTTTAAATTCTTCAACTTTCTGACGGGAAATCGAACTCAGGTCCCTCCAGGTGAACTCAGCATGCCTTTACCACCTCGGCTAGGTAGCCCGTCGGTTGTTCTAACGCCACTGAGTGAACTACCTTCCAGGGTGCGAAATCAGAAAAAAACGGTGGGGGGGGGGAGAAGGATCATAGGGTTTAACTATCAGTGTTTATTACAGGCAGTCCCCGGCGGTGCAGGGGGTATTTAATTCCCTGTAAGTAAATTACCTCCTCTCACAGGAAAATGTACATTTTAGATCTTTTTTACTTGAATTCTGTGTTATAACAAAAATGATAATTATTGGAAAGTTGTTCCTTATAGGCAATTACATTTTTTTTTCCGTTAGTCAATACACAGTTCAATAAAAATACTAGTAACAAGAAGGCACTTCGAAATAAGTGCAATTTCACTGAATCGCTACTCGTATTCGATGGAAAAAAATCAATGTGAATTTCGGAAGTCTAGGCACTCATATCTCTCTCTCTCTCTCTCCCTTGATCACGGCTGGTGGCAGACCTCATGAGTTGCAATGTTGAGCAATAGTTTATCTACAACAGATGCTGGATCGCTGTGCACATTGTGACCATGGAATCCTATAGCAACAAAGGGAGTAGAACTGTAAACAAAATTTAACTTAATAAACTAAATAAAAGATACACTTTATAAACGTAGAGTGTACTAAATATTGTACAGTCCATCATTTTTGTCCTATCTTTGTACCTCAGCCCCAAGGTACGAAACATGCCCCCGGAAGATTTTTCTGAAATAAATCCTGCTAACTACCAGTGCACTAATTTGGAAAATCATAAGTGAAAAAATAAAAAAGCGAATGAATGAATGAATGAATGAATGAATGAATGAATGAATGAATGAATGAATGAATGAATGAAGCGCGTAACTGACGCTAAGAAAATAAAATGTGCCAGCTGGTGAGGCCTATTGCACTCCTCTGGACAATGATTAATGAAAGAAAACTGAAGAAATTGTGGAGGAAAGTGTTGCCGTAATGAGAGATGACAGGAGAAACCTGAATAAAGATGTTCCTGCTCCGCTTTGTCCAGCACTAATCTCGCATGGAATGATTATTGTTTCAAGCACCGGAGCAATGATGGGCCGACGTTCTGCCAAGTATGTCACAGAGGTATCATGGAGAATCTTAAGTCATTTAAAATCTTTAAAATAAAAATGCAGGCCAATTTTAAAGAAAAGGAAATTATTACAAGATAAGAAAGATAATAAAACAAAACTCACCTCAAAGAACAATTCTGGGGTTGTATTTCTCCTGGCTGCTGTTTTTCAATGAGTAGCGTTGGTCTGCCAAGTGATGCCCAGAGGTGACCCATTTATCAGCGACGGTAACTGCGTCCCACAATCTCAAAGGGGGCCCATTGAGTTTAATAGTCATCAGAGCCTGCAAAGTATTTACCAACAAGGGATTTCTTTCGGTTGTTTTGATGCTATGAGCAACTCTGAAACCTCGTTCACAAGCGGCGCTTGACATAGGCACTGAACGACCAGGCTCGATATTTCTGCCAAGACGTTGAAAACTTCTCGGTTGCCACTAGCATTGATAATCCTGGATTATCTTCATTGCAGCATTCGACATTGGGATCGCTCTGTAAAGGACATTCCGCAGGCACCTTATGTAACACTTCACCACATTTAGGTTTTTATTGGATTTTTCCTGCACATCATCTCACTGTGTCACTGTTTGAACTTGCGTCGTCACTGGTAGTGACTGTATATTATCATTACCAGTTTTAAAGTTAGTAATTAAACAATTCTTACTTTTTTCCGCACGTTTCATTTCTAGATTCTCGACCTCGACTGTTCGTTACCATGTACAAGCTTACAGACTGGTGCCAATGGCGGTAACGGCAGCAAGCTCATCTAAAATCCAGACGGAAGGGCTGTTCTACGGAGTTAAGAGAGAAGTCGGTGCAGCGAAGGAGAAAGAAAGAAAATCGTCTGAGAGGTCTATGAGAGACTGTCCCTTTCCTGAGAAAGGCCAGGCGAGGCGCGGTTTGTCCTGATTTATTGCTTTATTAGTGGAACCTTTCCTCTACCAGGGCTAAATTCTAACTGAACAAATTTGTCAGTTTGTACACTCATTAAGTGTACATTGTTCTATTGGCTACCTATCGGAAACACTTCCTCTCTAAGAAGTACAGGAGTGGTGTACGCTCGAGCTACTTATTTTTGCTCGGGTTTCAGATGGCTCTACCAGATTGAAACAGGAGCAATAGGCTGCAGGTGCGAAGTTGCCACCTCTACATTGCTTCATTGCTCAAGGTCTTGCAGTCATACATTATTTCTATACTATGTGTATTGTTGGCAAGGTTTTTATGAAAATATGTACAGCAAGAATATTCATGTCAGTAATATATGTGTTATATAGTTTCCCCATAACTTTATAATGAATGATCCCCCCCCCCCCCCACCGGGCAATTTTAGTGGGGGGTTAGGGAACCTCTGAGATAAAATTTCCGGTGGGGGGAAACCCCCATCCCCCCGCGATTTCGCACCCTGCGTCCCTTCTAGCCCTCAGTACAAAATTGAAATCCCTGGACTGGTCGGGAATCGAATCCGGGGCTTTGGGGTAAAAGACATGCACGCCGTTTAGTATACTGTACTTGGCTATAGTAAAAATAATAATTAATTGGGGCTATTTAATTTGGCAATAAAAACAGACACCATGACGCTACAGCCCTAATGAGCTTTGGTCTACGAAGCGACCGCTGCTCAGTCCGAAGGCCTGCAGACCACGAAGTGACGCATGGTCAGTGTGAAGAACCATCCCGGCCATTATTGTTAGTTTTCTAGACCGGGGTCGATATCTCACCATCAGATAGCTCCACAATTGTAATCACGTAGGCTGAATGGATCTTGAACCAGCCCTCAAATCCAAGTAAAAGTCCCAGACTTGGCCAGTAATCAAATCCGGTTCTACCGGTGAGAAGCAGGCATGGTACCCCTAGACCGCGGAGCCGGCTTAAGGACACATGGTAAAACTGGGGATGGAACTAAGCACAGCAATACATGTTTTTATGACACCACCTTATTCCCATTCTATTACACAGAGAACAGTCAAGGTTTACAAATGCACTCTATAGCCTACTTCTTCTTGAACCAAAAACAAAAAAAAATATGGCGTGATTTATGCATTCATTTCCAGATAAAATATTATTTTTATTGTGTTTTTATCTTAAGGTGTACTTTTCTCAGAATGTGGCCCAAAGAGAACAACTAAACTTTAAACATATGATTTATAGGCGTAGAATTACATATTAGGTACGATGATATTATATTAATTTTATTAACAACTTGGTCATAGAAAGTATTAAACTTGAACCACAATATTCTGATCAAAAATGTTTAGATTATTGAATTTTTGTGATCAAAATTTTACTGGTTTTCAAGATATCCTTCACTTTTTATATAGCTACTAGCTCTGTGGATACCCTAAAAAATATTACTTCAATTGGTTCAACCGTTTATGAGAAAAATGCACCTTTAGAGATGAATACTTTTTTTTTAATTTTAGACATGAAATTAATTTTTATCTGGAAGGAATGCATAATTCATGCCATATTCTTTTCTTTTGTGTAAAATAAAAAATATATTAGTGCATGTGTAAAATTTAAGTGTTCTATGTGTAATAGGATGCGAATAAGGTGGCGCCATAAGAACATGTATTGTTGTGCTTAGTTCTACCCCCAACTCTACCCTGTGTCCTTCATCTAGCAGCACGGAATAACATTCGAAATGACTTGATAGATAAGAATCTGATGGCCGGCGATCGCCCGGTAGACCCCAGTAACAGTAGATGAATCCTATCAAGGAAATCATGCAATAAATGCTACACTCGACTGCCTTGGAGAGAGCGATATGGAGAATGATGTGCCGACAAGTGAACCTTGCCTCGCGCGAGAATAACTCTACAAAGAAGTAGGAGGCAGAAACAAAACAAGAGGAGTCAAGGTGGATCTTTGCTAGAGCAAGCATGCAAGAGGATTTAGCATAGAAATGCGCCCTTTCGTTGGCACAGCTCTCAGAAATATAGAGTAACATCACTATCTCTCCGAGTCTTGCTGGTTCAGCTCTGCTTACTGGCAGGGAGATAATGCACCTGTTCCTGCGACAGCTGATGGTCCTCTAAATTAATGTTACCACTCCATAGCGTGCAATAGTTAAATTAGGGTAAGCTCTACGTGAATTTAAACCAGATTATGCTAGCTGATGACACTGCACTTTCCTTACAAAAAGATTTTATTTACTTTATTTTCCTTTCTTCTTTCTTTCTTAATCTGTTTACCCTCCAGGGTCAGTTTTTCCCTCGGACTCAGCGAGGGATCCCACCTCTACTGCCTCAAGGGCAGTGTACTGAAGCATGAGACTTTGGGTCGGGGGATACAACACCAAAGTAGGACCAGTACCTCTTTCTCTCTTTTTCGCTGTAACTTAGCGAGCGCACATTTTTAGAGAGGATACAGCATTCTGACGCACAGAGAAATACCGACTTGGCGATAGTGTATTTATATTGGTATTTATAGAAATACAAATAGAAAAGCACCTTTCGTTATATACGTTTCGGGTGGTTTGGAACGCTACCTCCAGTATTGCTTTTGTTTTTGCTTTTTTGTTTTTGGTCGCTAAAGCCTTCGTTTGAGTGTACCCACTCACCAAAGTATTTGAAATTATGCAAAACAGTTTATTGTTCCATATTTTGCGTTTATTTGGGTCGTGTTGTCGTTGATGTTTAACATAACTTCCGTCTTTTCAAAGGATATCCGCAAGCCAGTTTGTTCCCGTACCTCTTTCAGCCCATACATTTATTCTATTGTAATTTCAGTATTTTTTTCTAAATCATCCGAAAAAGCTAAGCAATCGATTTCCAGTCGGTTCCTCTTCGTCCCAATCTTCAAAGGTATGAAAAAAGTTCATATCTTGTAATGTCTGACGCCACTGCTGTATTATTTTCTCCAGTACGCAGTTGAACAAGAGTTTGCGTTTGGCAGCCATATCGGCACGAGTCCCTCATGATTATTGGGTCTCTCGCCACGTCTTTTAGATAGCTTCTGGTTGGAATGACTTGGTCTTGTATAGTCAACACAAAATCTTCTGTATCGGGGAAAATTTGCTCTGCAGTCAGCCAAAGGTTCGATGCTTATACATCAACTAACGAGTAGTAGTAGCTTCCCATGTAGTGGTTTTGTTAGCCATGCGTCCAGCTTTTCGAAATAAGTTATTACTTCTCGAGAAGTAAAGCAAAGCAAAGTCACCTCCGTACAGGCCGTGAAGGCCCTTGGAGGGTTGGAAGGTAAAAGCTTCCACTATCCGTAACCTCGGCACTTGATGGGGTTAGTGTGGTTAGCTCTACGCCCGGCCACCTTTGCCCCCAGGAATTAACCTGGTACTCATTTTTGTGTAGGCTGAGTGAACCTCAGGGCCATGTGCATCTCCGGCTGTGGAAATCTCATTTCTTAAATTTGACGACTTCCTGACGGGGATTCGAACCCACGTCCTTCCGGGCGAACCGAGCAGGCCTTTACCGACTCGGCCAAGCAGCCCCATTCTCGAGAAGTAACGGAGTTATATCATACACTTCACATGTCATTCGATGGAGATCTGATTTTTCAGCTGACGTATGAAAATACTCCCTCAGTGAGCACTAATTGCCGTGTTAGTTGAGTTCCAATGTCCACAATATCACGACCACCCAGGCGGCGTGGCAGAGTCAGTCGCTCAACTGCTAACTTTGGGCGGTATTTCCGTTCCTTGGTCACCACGTAGCGCAGGTTTTTTTCTGTCAGTCTTGCTCCACTTGATAACCCCGAAGGAGTAGCTAAGAACTGGTATTGCATAGGTAATGATTTCTTTAGTCATATTTTTTGCTGTTCATGCCTGATTTTAGGATTACCTGGTCCCTCTAACAAATTCTTCAACCAACTCATACTTAACCACTGTGTGTTCTGTGCGTGATGTTTGCTTGATACCCAAGTACTTGTAAGGCTTGTTTGAAATCATCGTTTTGATTGATCGCCCATCTCTCAGCTCAAACGAATCTTCATATAATTTACCTTTCACCATACTAACCATTTGACATTTTTCAAACCCAGTGTCCATGCAAATGTCCTTCGAAGAATTCTCAGTGATTCTCAGTAGTTGTTCTAGCTATTGTTGGTCGGCTTCATACAGTTTTATGTCATCCACGTACGAAAGATGACACAATCTCTTCTGGCTTCATGATTTTGATTTGATGGAATAGCCAAATCGAGTGCAATTCAATATCCTTGACAATGGATTCATTGCCAAGACGAGTCTACTTGGAATATTCCACGCTGTATGCTTATAATATCTGTTTCAATGCGCCCTGTAGATGTTTTGAGATGCATTCTTGTGCTCCAAGTTAGCATGGCATGAGACAGGAAGTTGATGAGTTGTGGATCAACCCTGTAAATCTCCATTACTTTTAGTAGCCAGAGATGAGGCACGGAATCAAAGGGTTTCTTATAATCTATGTATGCGATGCACATGTTGCAATGTTAGTGTTGGCCTGTCCGCATATAACTGCATCAATGATGAATTGATCCTTACATCCTTTCGAACCGCGTTGGCATCCTTTCTGTTGTATTGTAATGGTGTTATTCTGCTCACAGTGCTTGTAGATTCATTTGGTTATACATGATGTTATGATCTTCTACAATGTGGAGAGTTACGTAATAGGTCGATATCTCACAGGATCATTGACTTTCTCATCTTATGGGAGAAGGTATGTGATCCCTCGGGTTAATAATGTGGCATTTTTTATGGATCGGTCACCACTGTGTTGATCAACTTTGTTAATTTCTCATGGGTACTCCAAAATCGTTTGTACCAAAAGTTCTGAATTTTATCAGGTCCTGGTGCCTTCCAGGTGGGAAGATTCACAATAATGTTTGTTACAAAATCAGTCGTCAAGGGTCCATGTTGCATTTTTTGACATTGCAAAAGCGTCTGTTCTTCCTCAGATATCCAACTTGCTTCTTTGTTATATTTAACAGGAATTGAGTGTTGGTGTTTTCAAAATTCATGAACTTGTTACTTTTTCGGGTAATCTGTGTTTGAACAAGTCTGGGTCTTTTTAAATTTACGATAGAATGACTTCTCAGCTCGGTCAAATAGTCCATTATCCTGTTTCCTCTTTACACTTTTCTTGCATCTTGCAAGTCTCGATGTAAATACTAACAAATTTTGCTTAATTGTATCCATGACCTGATTAGGAGTATCATTTTCCTCAGCATATTTTGTGTGAACCTGGCACCTGTAAATAATCTGCTTCACCAGTTTTAACAGCTTCTTTGACCTTTTGCCTTTAATGTACTCTTCCACATGAGCAATATCTTGTCTGATGGTCTCTATGCTCTTATCCAATCTCCTCTCCCACTTTGGCATTGTCATTGGTTCGCCAGCTTGTTGTGGCAATTGTCTTTGGTGTTAAAGTCAATGCCCATTGCTCTAACGACTGTCACTGCTCCACAGTAGATGTGCGTGTGGAGAGTTTCTAGGTTGTCTGCGGTGTGAATGTATTCCGGGAGCACATTTTTTCATCACGTTTATCACACTGGCCATTTTCTTTGAAGTATTAACCTTCGGTAATTTCGGTCTCAAGTTTGGATCCATACCTTCAAATTCCATACTGGCTCCCTTCATTAAGTTCCCAGTTTCAATTTCAAGTTGTTCTCTAGGTTTTGAGGATGAGGACCAGTGATATCTTGTGTTGTTTCCTGCTCTTGTCTGTTGTTCTGCATTCGTTCACGATTATTAGATAAGGTGATCGAATTTGTCTCTTCAATACTTGTGTTTGGACTGTCATCAGTTGATTCAGATTTCATTTCCTGCTTTATTTCTCGAGCAATCATATTGAGTCCGATCTGAGGGATCTATTTGTTCTTTAAGATCACTCTGTGTTGGTCAGATATTCGTTGTTCTTTCACTAAAGTGTCAGGATGTTTATGGGTGAAAGTAAAGTAAAGTAAAGTTTCTGCCGGTATCCAGTTACATTTACTCCAAAATTCGTAACTTTGCAGTAGATGTCCGACTCGTTGGCTGAATGGTCAGCGTACTGGCCTTCGGTTCAGAGGGTCCCGGGTTCGATTCCCGGCCGGGTCGGGGATTTTAACCTTAATTGGTTAATTCCAATGGCCCGGGGGCTGGGTGTTTGTTCTGTCCCCAACATCCCTGCAACTCACACACCACACATAACACTATCCTCCACCACAATAACACGCAGTTACCTACACATGGCAGATGCCGCCCACCCTCATCGGAGGGTCTGCCTTACAAGGGCTGCACTCGGCTAGAAATAGCCACACGAAATTATTATAGTAGATGCGCACAATGTCTTCGTTCATGACATTTGCCCATTTCATCCGTTTTCTTGGCAGCCCTGCTTGGGTGAGCGCTGGCTGTATTTCCTGAGCAGCACCTTCAGGGCATCAACGTCTCGCTGGTCACTGATCGTTCCTTATAAACCCTGTTCTTGCTTTCGTTTGTTTTATCATCATCGCGATATTCCCATGCGAAGCTAGGGATAGACGGTTAACTGCAGCAGAGCCCCTCCGTACTGCAGCAAGTCTTTTTACCTTTGGATAAATAATAACTAACAGCATAATGTCAAAGTAGAGCCCGGATTACCACGCAAATGCATGTTCTTAAATAAACTGGTTACAATTCTCAAACTTTGCAAATATTCGTTTTATGGCTTAAGGATTCCAAACAACCGTTCTTTTTCCCTGCATGTTTGCATGCTTTGGCCTTTTTAGGAGAAAATTCATGCATAGTGCATATTTTGAAGATTTTGGATTTAATAGCGAATATTTGGACGTTTAATATTGCATAATTTGATTTTTTTTTTTTTTTTTTTTTTTTTTGTGACTTTGGAACATATATAATGTTAACTTGCATGATAGTGTCTTTTATGAATGTTGATTTGCAGAATTTAGGACCCCTTTCCACGTTATACATTATGTCTACTACTGAGAAACGGAAAGAATGTATTCCTGGGATCATATGTGACAACCAAATTTAGTACATAAGGTAGAGGTCCTATAATCCACTTAACAAAACACTTTCTTGTCTGTTGCTTGAGTAAACACTGACGTAAGCCGGAAGGCCCCACGTCGATCTCTGTCATTCTTAGGAATAAGGTGCTCGAGTTATACATTGTTATAAATCGAATTGTAAATTGTGCATTGCTCATTGACGGCTCATTTTTCGTCTATGTTAGACGAACAAAACAAAACTTGTGACGCCGCGTAACTGAGCTAGCAGCTTACAAACCTTGGTTTTGCACTGAACCCTCTTCCGTTGTTATCCTGGATGTTCCTACCCGGAACTTTCACTCGTCACTTCGTTATCGCAGCAGGCAATCGTTACCAGTTATTGAGGACATTCAAT
Organism: Anabrus simplex; assembly: GCF_040414725.1. Lineage (NCBI taxonomy): Eukaryota > Metazoa > Arthropoda > Insecta > Orthoptera > Tettigoniidae > Anabrus > Anabrus simplex. The sequence goes on along the minus strand of NC_090270.1, from coordinate 260,348,525 downwards.
TGTGTCTGCGATCATCTCACGGAGAAGTAGCTGCGGCAGCTAGACATAACAGATAAGTTGAACAAAGTGATCCTGATTTTGAATTCGTCAAGCTTATATAAGACGTATTGTGGTGAAAATGCAAAAAACGTACAATTTGACCTCACTTTGTCTATACTAATATTATAAAGAGGCAAAATGTGTATGTTTGTTTGTAACGGATAGACTCAAAAAATTAATGAACGATTTTAAAAATGTCTTCACCTATAGAAAGCTGCATTGCCAGAGTGTAACATGGACTGTATTTTATTTTCAAAACAATTCCAGGTGGGGGCACGTGGGGAGATATAAAAATAATAAGCTAATATAGGCAAAATATTGAATTTGTCGTATAAGGACGAGACAAAGCTCAATTTAATCCTCTTGACGCAAAGAACAAAACTCGGTAAGCCGTACGGGCCCGAAAACCATGTTTTAAGGCCCTAAAACCAACCGTTACGGAGATATTGGCACCACACTACCCCTGCTCTACGAATCGGATAAAAGAAATGAACTCCCGTAACCATGGCAACGTCAGCTCCAGGATTCTAGAGCAGCGAGATTATGTATGTACGTTTGGGCATAGCTGCCAACCAAAATTGGTACAAATAAGACTTAATATCTGGAAAAAGTATACTGTAGTGTAAGGCACTCATAGGACTCCTTTGGGCGGGGATAGAAATGGGGTGAAGTATAAAAATCTTAGTACATATAAAATTGGTTGTGTGGCTGGGGGGGGGGGGTGTAAATGACACATCTCCTAAACCACTGGAGCAATTTCAACCAAACTTGATATACGTATTACTTACTACCGGGAGACGAGCACTGTGGGGGTAAGCCATCCCTAGCGCCCTTAGGGGTGGGGGTCAGGGGGGTAGTTATAAAATAATCGAGAATAGTGTCGAATTCTTAGTTTTCGGGGTCGCTGAGTTGAAAAGCAATACTCCAGAATTTTTTAAAGTCCAAGTTCAGCCCCCTTTTAGGTGGGGAGTGAAGGGGGGTGAGATATAGAAATAATTAAAAACAGATTCGAATCCATAGATTTCAGGGTCTCTGAGATGAATAGTAATACTTCCGATATTTTGCAAGTCCAAGTGGGGGGCGAAGGGGTGAGATATAAAAATAATGGAAAAACTATGTATAGAAATCTTATCTTCTTCTTCTTACTATATAAAATGGATGTATGTGTGTGCGTGGGTGTGGGTGTGTAAATGACACATCTTCTCCTAAACCACTGGAGCAACTTCACCAAACTTGGTACACTTATTAATTAGTATCAGGAGACAAACCGCGTGGGGGTAAGACACCCCTAGCACCCTTATGGGCACGGGGCGAGGGGGGTGGTATAAAAATAATCTAGAATATTATCGAATCCATGGTTTTCGTGGTCGCTGAAATGAATAGTGACACTCCGAAATTTTAAAGTTAATGCTCAGCCCCCTTTGGGGTGTGGGTGAGGGGGAGTGAGATATAAAAATAATCGAAAATAGTGTCGAATCTACAGTTTTCTGGATCACTGAGATGAATGGTGACAATCCAGATTTTTTATCTCTTAGGGGTGGGGGGCGAGAGGGGGACAGTCTCATTGACAGTTGAAATCCTGTACATCGTATCTATAGTGGGGCGGCTAAATACATATAGTTATCACTTATTAATTTTTGACAGGATCAAAAACTTCCCAGTCGAAAGCTTGAAATCAAACACATTTAAATAATTCTAAAACTACATAATAGATCGCAACATATCAATCTGCAAGTCAAAAAGGAATTCTATAAAAAATTCACATCACACATAACTGACTGGTAATGCAAATCTTAAAGGTAAATATTCAGAAACTATCCGGGCAACTCCGAGTACTACAGCTAATCCCAAATAACTTCATTTAAATATGCACCTGTCACTCCTTGTTATGTAGAAATATAATTTCCTGTGCTTAAGAATGTGCTGACAGATAAACGGATAAGCTTAAATCAAGACAATTTGAAGAAATTAGTTATTGTACAATGTTTCAAAAGGAACTGAATTTTGATAGTGTATATTTTCCAGTTTATCGTGCATGGTTTGCAATATAATGAATGCATGCATATTTTGAGATTTGATAGTACATGGAAATCCGGGCTCTAGTCAAAAGTATTAAGGTAATAATATTTATCCGGCCAAAATACGTCCATTGTAATGGTACTGACAAGTGTTGACTCCAGTTCCTAGGTAACGCCGGTGAGAGCGTGCAGAGCGCCCGTTTTTGTCATGGTTTACATGGCATTGATGGCAAAAAGAACAAAATGGCTGGCACTTAGGGCAAATGCAAATATAGTAAATAAATATACCGAGTGTCTCTCTTAGTAGTGTTATCTATGGATTGGGCACAAAACAAGATGACTAACGCCTACGGCATAAATGACACAGAAAACTTGTGTTAAAAACCAATATCAACCGAACACAAATTCACCAGACAACACAAACACACGCTCAGTATATGCCACGGTGTCACAAACACTGCCAGGAAGCCGCTTACGAAGCACAGTTCCCCCTTATAGATGGAGATATGATGCACTAACACCACACATGATCCTGCGTTTGGCAGCCATATTATTATTATTAATATTATTATTATTATTATTATTATTATTATTATTATTATTATTATTATTATTATTATTATTATTATTATTATTATTATTATATTCTGCAAGTCGGAGCGTGGAATGGTAGAAGTCTGAATCGTTGTGATATGCTGAAAACAGAGATGGATAGACTAAAGTCAGATAAACCGTAGTTGGTATAAGTAAAGTACGTTGGCAGGAAGAACAGGATTTTACCGGGCGAGTTGGCCGTGCGGTTAGGGGTGCGCAGCTGTGAGCTTGCATCCGGGAGATAGTGGGTTAGAATCCCACTGTCGGCAGCCCTGAATATGGTTTCCCGTGGTTTCCTATTTTCACACCAGGCAAATGCTGGAGCCTACCTTAATTAAGGTCACGATCGCTTCCTTCCAACTTATAGGCCTTTCCTACCCCATTGTCGCCATAAGACGTGCCTGTGTCGGTGAGACGTAAAGCCACTAGCAAAAAAGAGGAATAGGATTTTTGTTCAGACGACTACAGAATTATCAACACAAAATCAAACAGAGGAAATTCAGGAGTTGGTTTTATAATGAATAAGAAAATAGGGCAGCAGGTAAGCTACTACGACCAGCATAGAGGAAGGATTACTGTTGCCAAGATAATACTCCAAGCAAATGCACACCACAATAGTGCAGGTCTATATGCCTACTAGTTCAGCGGATGATGAAGAAATCGAGAGAATATTGAAGAGATAGAAGATTTAATACAATATGTAAAAGGTGGCGAGAATCTAATAGTGATGGGAGACTGTAATGCAGTGGTAGGCCAAGGAAAAGAAGGTAATACAGTAGGAAAATTCGGGCTGGGGCAGGGGAATGAAAGAGAAAGTCGGCTGGTTGAATTCTGCACTAATCATAATTTAGTCCTTGCTAATACTTGGCTCAAACTCCACAAATAATGGCTGTATACTGTACCAAATAATTGTAGTGATACAGGACCTCAATACCTATCAAGCAAATGCTCCACAAAAATGCCGTAAATGCCGCACAAAACATCAAATGGCCCCACGTGACGGCAAGCCAAATTATGTACCTTACTGGGTCGATAAGCAAATAAATCACAATAAATAACCTGGGACATCACGTAATGAGCCACAATTTACCAAATTTCCTGTTCTCTCTTGACCTGGCTTGTTCAGCGGCACCACCCGCGAAAAGTAATTTTGGTCTCCAAGAACCACAAGATAAGATCTATTAAAGATATAAGTATGACAGGAATCGCATTAGTGTGCGTGAATGAGGATTTTAAATGTTCTTAAAAATTTTAATATACTAAAACATAAAAGATGGATAAAACTTCCCTTAAATAACTTCATACAATTTATATTACAATTAGTGTTGGTAGCCATCAAGTGGCAACAAGTCAAAAATCAATTATCTTGGAATCCGTGGGGGCGTTACATAAACACCACACTGTATATTTACATAATTTTGAACAGACTCGACTATTTGATCCTGGTACACGAGATAAGCAACAGAAAACCTCGCATATAAAAGAAAATTAAGATTTAAATTATTCCCATTTAAATTTGGAATACAAAATCCACAGGAATGCTTAGTTAGGACTTTATGATACCCCCAAAAAGACACTGAAGCTAATATGAGCCCGATCTCATAAGCGAAGACGAGGATTGAACCTCGAAACCCCTAAAATCGTACGTGCTTCCCTGATAGCAATGTACAACGAAATGACAAACACGAATATAGAGACACAATAAAACAAGAACAACAAACAAAGCACCAATATTCCACTGGATCTGAAATAAACACACAAAATACACACCGGTCTTGCGGGCTTGGTGATGTAATCGCACATCTGGGTCGTCCTTCTGGAGCAACGTTCATTGACCTTCCCTTTACTGAGGGAATGGCAAGGCCGTCTTACCCTCGCTGTTTCAAACAAAAATATATGTCTGTCTGCAGATACACATAACTACACGGCGAAGCCATTTCCACATCTGTTTGTCGTCACATGGCTAATGGGTCCACTCTCCAACTGACAGTCCAAGGCAGTTCTCAGCTGAGTGAAGTCTCACCCCTTCAATCGGGACAGATAGCGTGCGCTTCTGGCCTCTCAATAACACATTGTGGAAAGCATATCTCTCTGTTCTGGAATCATTTTCCTCAGACTCGTAATTCACAAGCCTACATGTTTGACCTTGCTTCATGCCATCCAGAATGTCCGAAATATACACCGTAAATCTCTTTTATTCATACAATGGATCCCGGTTCCTGCCACATGCATAGCCATGTGATAGCTTGCCGAAATTATCGGGAAACCCTCTCCAATGCAATGTTGGGATTCACGGTCCTCAGCTTCTTCTGCATATCAGTTTAAACTAATGCACATTTACATAACATGCTCATATTCTTTACGTCACCTGGCACGCCAGTAAGAGTCTCCCCATTCGATGCTCATAAGGCATCTCCGTCCTTTAATTTTCAATGATCCTAGCTCCACGACTTCCAAACATTACTCCCCAATAAGAATAACACTACTTTACAGGTCTATAGAACAAACCTAATTTAATCCGAACACCCTCGTAACTAGACACCAATGATACAACGCTAATAACACTGAGTACACATGCATTAGTCCTAAGCATAATTATATGATCGCCATTAAGGCATAATGAACGTTTATTTACAAAGAAAAGTATGCGAAGCTGAACTGTCCCTCTCTGGTGCTAAAGAAAAATATGTTCAAACTTATCTGTTACATTGCGACCTCACGGTTCCTCCATGCTGGACTGTGGTATATGGATTTAGCCCAACATTTCACTAACCTCCTCTTGCGCTGCTGGTCCTCGGTTCAGTTCCATGGTATGGTCAATCGTGCTGCCGTCTGCTTGAGGAAGGTCTCGCGCTTAAACAGCTTTTGTCGTAGATTCCCGTACCACCAATAACCGCAATTTTACGCACACAATTAAAAATGCCTATTTGCGCACTCCCATCACTCCTAGTTCTGCATATCGTGGGCTAGGACTGAAGAAACTATAGAACATGTCTCCCATCCGGGCTTATAGTTCATTCCGTAGAGGTAATCAAACTAAGAAAAGCAATTATATTAGCACAATGGATCAGTTCGGAGCACACAGTAAATTACTACAAAATGTTATGTTATATTAATTTCGTCGAATTCCGTTCACAGTAGTAATTGTCGTCATATTTTCATACCTTGCCAGGCCTGCTTCCTGCCGCGTTTCTTCTTATAAGGGTGGTATATGTGAATCCCCAGACAGTATTCGAGTTGTTCTATCCTTTTCCCTGGCTTCTTCGCTCTCTCACACATCTTGCCACGCCCAGACTAGCTTGCCCTGCCCCCCTTCCTGCTCCAAGCTACCTTTCACGCCTTTCCGGTTTCGACTCCCGGTACAGCGTTCCTGATGCGTTAAATCTTATCTCTATCACCATGAAACGATATGGTTCAATACGTTGATGAAACCTGGAGATCCTGGAAGGTATCAAATTGAATTCATTATGATCAGGCAGAGATTAAGAAACCAACTGTTGGATTGCAAAACTTCTCCAGGAGCAGACGTGGACTCTGGACACAACTTGTTGGTCTGAATGCCTCTGAAGATCAAGAAACTACAAAAAGGAAAGATTGCAAGGAGATGGGATCTAGACAAGTTGAAAGAAAAGAGTATGAGGGATTGTTTCAAGGAACATTTTACACAAGGACTAAATGAAAAGACCGAAGGAAACACAATAGAGGAAGAATAGACAATCAAGAAAAACGAGGTCAGTAGGACTACTGAAGAAATGTTGGAAGGAGAGATCAACTAAGAATCAATGGATAACTCAGGAGATACTAGACCTGATTAATGAACGACGAAATTACAAGAATGCAAAAAATGAGGTGAGCAAAAAGGAATACAGGTGATTAAAGAATGAAGTGGATAGAAAGTGCAGGGCACCTTAGGAAGAATGGCTGAAAGAGAAGTGCAAATACGTTGAAGGTTGTATGGTTGTACTGATGGTGGTGGTGGTGGTGGTGATTGTTGTTTTAAGAAGAAATACAACCAGACAACGATCCTCTATATAACACTAATCAGAAAGAAAAAGTCCGACACTTCAAAAATGAAGGTATCGGCCAAAGAAAGACAAGGACCACGAAGGGCATGAAAATTATAGACTCCCTAGGATTCGCAAACTTAAAACCGTCGGTGTGGGAAAAGAACAAGAGTTGGCCAAGGGAGGTTGGATAGGATAGATAAAAGTGAGGAGCCTGGCCCAAGTAAGTGGAAGCATTGCCACGACTCAACTAAGGACCCCGTGGTCGCCAACCCACTCTCTCAAGCTAAGAGTCCCTGGGGCCCTTTTAGTTGCCTCTTACGTCAGGCAGAGGATAACCGTGGGTGTTATTCTACCGCCCCCACCAGAGAGACAACTATTTATTTTATTTAGCGTATGGCCCATACAATCAAGTTGAGTTCAGAAATAAATTATATACATATTTACATAACAAGAAAACAATGAACAAGAAAAGACTCCCTACAACTGAATGTCAAGATCATTGATCCATTGTATTGCTTCTGGAGTTGCCATCAGAAAATCCACTTTTCTGCCTGTGTATAGAGAGACAACTAAGCAAAGCTCACAGTAAGAAGTGTGAAGGGAACTGCCTACCTGCTTTACATTTACAATACCATAGATCGAATTGCTAAGGTCCTCCGCAAGCACAATATAAAGACCGCGTTTCGCATCGTCACTAAAATTGCACACAGTTTAGGTAAAAGGTAAGGACAAATCCCGACTATTACACACTGGGATGTACAAAATTCCCTGTAATTGCGGCAAGGTATACATTGGCCAAACATCCCGGTTCATTGGTACTCGTATCAAGTAACACCGAAGAAATATTCGTCTCAACCAGCTAGACAAGTCAGCAATAGCTGAGCACGCCCTATCGTCGGGTCATGATGTCATGTTCCAAGATGTTCGAGCTCTTACCCACACTAAACACTACAGGTCTAGGATTATACGGGAAGCTGTGGAGATACGTAGAAATCCTAACAATTTCAACAAGGACACTGGCTATCAATTAAGTGTTACGTGGTTGCCAGCCATCAAGGATTTACGAAGCTAGTTCTCTTCCCTGCCCTTTCACTACCGTTATTTTATTTCCGTGTTTACCAAACTCATGCGTTCCTCATCACCAGATGGTTCATTCCAGGCTATCTATGTATTAAGTTTTATACTTTCATAACATGTGTGTACACCGTCTGACCCTCCTCCTCCCCCCCCCCCATTCCATCCCTCACCGTCTCCCATTATCATCCTCTGGTTTTCTCCACACACTTTCCTTCCATTCTTCTGCTTTGTTCTATCTATCCTGGGTATCTTTCGTTGCAATTTATTTTTTTCTATTTATTTCTTCTACACGTTCGTCCCTGTTTCGTCTGATGATTTCTCTGTTACTCTCACGCACACACGGTGTGACAGAACATCTTAATTGGAGGTAAATGGTGTCGTCAGCACTGTCAGCGGATGCAGAGTGGGTGGGTCTCGGCCAACAAATGGTCATGGCTGGTCCGTGGTCCGACAGCTCTGCACTCCGACCGACCGACCAACTGAGCAGAGGAGGGCTGGTCACGACTCTACCGTAGCTCTACGCCTCTGTATTCTTGAGGTGGATAAGGACTGGTCCCCGCCGTTGGCTGTCCTGAGAATGGTTTTCCGTGGTTTTCCATTCTCCTGCACTAAGACGAATGCCGGGAAGGTTCCTACTGTAGTATAGGCCAAGGCTACCAACCCTCTCATCTTCACCGCACATCTCCTTCTCCAATACAATTCTCCTGGGCTGAGAGACGGCGTCACCGTCTAGGAGGCCCGCCTCCCCCTTCAGGGGAGGAATGAAAACATTTAGTGGTAGTAGTATCTTCAGCTCCCGCTTGGAATGCTAGCGCCGTGCCAGCATACAGTGAGCCATCTGGTGACGAATGAGCGTACCAACAGTGCCCAACGGCAAAGCATCCTTAAATTCAAACCCTCGTTATTGTAGACGTCTTCCTCGTGAACAGTCGAGATTTTTTTGAAGAAGCGGAGCAAATTTATCTGCAAAACGTAGAATTTCAACTTGTTTTCCTTACACGACATAAGCCCAAAAGCCTATATCATGTCCACAAGTGCGGGCCGCGAAAGCATCGAAGTTAATATCACTAATACGTCTTCCACCGCTTTTCCTCACACGCTGGTAGAGCCTGGGATTCAATGTCCCGCTTGTGGATTTTGCCCAGTTTTACGGGCAGCTTCCCTTTCTCATCCCAGCTCTATCTGGGGGGATATACTCTACTGTTACATCTGCCTGTGATGTGCCCGGTGTAAATGAAGAGGTGTAAGTCCCCAAGCTAGAGGAGGACCGTTCAGCCAGTGGTTTATACAAAAATACATAACTAATACGATATTGTTTCGCTGAAATGAGAAAATTGCTTCAGAGAATAATGTCATATTGTATGTCGTCGAATTAGATTTTAAATAGGTGGATCAAGTGATAAATTCGCCACGTTCTTATATCAGTGAAATCATGTCAGTACAAGAAACTCGATCTATTCCGTAAAGATTTCGCCAGCTAACTTCCCCGTTAAGTGGTTTTCTGAGCCAGCCTTCGCGACAGTTGAATATTTAAAATCTCCGCCTGCGACATGCGTTTTAAGATTAGCAGTGAAATATACGACGCCGATATTCTTACTGCTTCTTCTCGCTAAAACGTATCGAACGTCCAACGTAAATCTGGCCATCTTCTGTGTATACAATGACTCGGTTGAAAACATTCTCATACAAATTATTTTAACGTTTGTCTCCCAATAAATGTAATAAAAGTGCCTTATAATCTATAGAGTTCACTTCAACACTCCAATACTGTATGAATGTTAGGCAAACTTTAAAATTTATTAAAATGAATTAAAATTAATTTATAAGTTAATTTATAAATTCGTACCGTAGCATTCTCCTACGTAACGAAATCCATTTCAGGTACATCTCAAAGCAAGTGAGTTTCAACCAATACTAGACCCTTAACAATGTCAATCTTAAATATCTGACGAAGTCATGAATCGAGTTTGACACCTAATGATGCCCTTCGATATACTACAGAAGTGAACTTATCTATGCTAAAAGCTACTTCAGAGTGCCATAAGACGGCTTCCCCAACTCTTCATCGAACATCCACACTTTTTAAACCTTCTTTTACTATCATCCCTCACAAATCCCCCAATCCTTCCTCCATCATACCTTCAAATTCTTTTCATCTCTTGGCCAGAGGGTGCGTGTTATCCACCAGGTCACTCCCCTCACTTTTCAGGTGGGGAATAAAACTACGTAGCTAGATAGATAGGTAGATATCCAGCAGAAGCTTCCGTGGCTCAGGTGGCAGGGCGCCGGCCTCCTACCGCTGAGTTCCGTTGTTCAAATACCCTACACTCCATGTGAGATTTGTGCTGGACAAAGCGAAGGCGGGACGATTTTTTCTCCGGGTACTACGGTTTTCCCTATCACTTTTCATTCCAATAGCACTCTCCAATATCGTTTCATTTAATGTCAGAGGAATGCGACAGGCTTCGGCAGCCGGCACAATTTCTGTCCTCGCCGCTAGATGGGTGCTTCATTCATTCATTCCATTCCTGACCCGGTCAAGTGACTGGAAAATAGGTTGTGGATTTTCATTTTTTTCATTTCAGATAGACATCCTGGTTCAATGGCCCGTACGGTAGAGCGCTGACCTTTTTAGCTCAAGTTGGTTGGTTCGATCCCGGCTCAGACCGGTGGTATTTGGAGGTTCTCAAATATATTAGCCTCCTGTCAGTAGATTTTCAGCTGGTCAAAGAACTCCTGCGGGACAAATTTCCGGCACCTCGGCGTCTCCGAAAACCGCAAAAGTAGTTAGAGGGACGTAAAACCAATATTATTATCATTATTAAAATGTATTAAAAGTATTAAAGTGTCGGACAAATGGTTCAGGGAGGTGAGAAAGGATCTCAAACAGGTGGGACTAAATTCGGAAGACGTCTCAAACTGAACAAAGTTTAGGTCAGTGACCGACAAATTCCAGGGATTCCATGGCGAACCAAAACTTAACCGTGGGTGGACGGAAGAAAGACAGGCTGCCAGAGAAAGGATGCTAAAGTTTTGGACTGTGAAGAAGGCTTCCAGAAACATGTAACTGTTACCTAACGTGGTCTCTAACAGCCGTAAACGAAAATATATATTATTATTAATAATATTATGTAGATGCAAGTTAACAGCTATGTCCGATGCATTAGCTGAATGGTCAGCGTTGAGGCCTTCGGTTCAGAGGGCCCAGGTTCGATTTCCAACCGGTTCGGGGATTTTAATTGTGTCTGATTAATTCTTCTGACCCGGGGACTGGGTGTTCGTGTTTATCCAAACACTGTCCTCTTCATATTCAGACAATACACTGCACTAATATCCACCATAGAAACACGGAATAGTGATTACATCCCTCCATATAGGGTTGGCGTCAGGAAGGGCATCCGGTTGTAAAACAGGACCAAATCAACATGTGAGACAGTTCGCACCCGCGACCCCACAGATGTGGGAAAAGCTGTAGAAGATGAAGAGATGCAAGTGACCCAAACCACGCAGCTCAGTTAATACCGATCAGTGGAGGAAAGGGAAGAGGTCCGACACTTCGAAGAATGAAGGTATCAGCAAAAGGGAAGTGGCACGAAGAGGTTGAAAATGAATGACTCGCTAGGTCTGGCAAACCTAATACCGTACGGGTCAAAAGAAAACAAAATTTGACCAAGCGACGTCAGATAGGAAAGACGAAAGTAAGGAGCCTGGCACAAGCAAGTGCCAGACTAAGCTAGGAGAACAGTGATCGTCAACCTACGCTCCTATAAAGATAATCCCTGGTCTCCCTTTCAGTTGCCCCTTACGACCCACAAGCCACTGGGGTGTACCACTTTTAGCCGCCTCTTGTCCGACTCGTTGGCTGAATGGTCAGCGTACCGGCCTTCGGTTCAGAGGGTCCCGGGTTCGATTCCCGGCTGGGCTGGGAATTTTAACATTAATTGGTTCATTCCAATGGTTCGGGGGCTCGGTGTGTGTGTGGCGTATTCAACATTAGAAATCATCCTAAATAGGGCCCTCATCTTCACAGACATGCAGGTCGCCTAATAGGCTGTCTATTAGAAAAAGACCTGCGCCAGGCCTCTCCGGAGGCCATACGCCTTTATTATTATTATTATTATTATTATTATTATTATTATTATTATTATTATTATTATTATTATTATTATTATTATTATTATTATTAGCCGCCTCTTACGATGAGGAGATACCATGGACGTATTCTCGCACCAAGTGGGAGCCCGAGTCCTTAATCCCAACAATGGAGGACGCGACAAAAGAGAAAAAGAAACGTAAATACTCTTTAAGTCGGTCAAATATAAGACAAAGCCACCTCAAGCAGCAAACATGGCCTTCTGAAGTGCGCGCTCGCTGTCGTATCAATAACGTGATTCGTGTCAGGGAGGCGAACTTCCGTTCTACTTTCTATTCACAACACATCCTCAAACCTCACTTCAACTTTGGTTCGTGCATATCCTGCCGGAACATGAGATCAGAGAAAAGTAACTCAGTTGGGAAATGTAACAAGTTGTGAGATCATTAGCATAAGCTGCTTGAGATACACCAGCTAGTTCGGAGACCTCCCTATATCCTTGCGCAATATTTATCTCGATTGTTACTGGGAATAAAGGCTGAAACGTTATCCCTCACAGAACGGTTCTGGATCATAACTTCAGCTTTTGTGCGAACGAGAAACGAATGAATGTAATATAAAATTAAGGAAATATTATCATGAAAATATACTTGAAAGTTACATTACTACTAAATGTTTTCATTCCTCCCTTCAAGGGGGAGGCGGGCCTCCAAGACGGTGACGCCGTCTCTCACGCCAGGAGATTGCTATTGGAGAAGGACCACTATATTTCGTCTTTGTTATATTTCTTACGTAACATGTTGACTGGTCACGTCTTATTTGCCTTTGTTCTTTCCTTATAGTTTACTACAGCTAGTTGTATTTATTTTGGCATATGCTCATTTCCCACTATTTATATATAGTAAGAGATGGTAAGGAGAGATGGGTAGGTGGAGGGCAGGACATAACCGTAAAAGGACGGGGTAGGACGGGCATACCCCAAATACATGCAGAGAACCTGAAAAAGAATGATGCATAAGTGGAGCGAGGAGAGAGAGAGAGAGGGACGGGGCACATGAGGAGATCGGTTTCCGCCTCATGTGGCCGGCTGCAAATGGAATGGTGAGAAATCTGCACTGTCAAATGGTAGGGGATCTTGGGGTCTTCCTTATGGGCCCTACGGATAGGGCCGGTCGTGTCATCACTGGAAGCGTGGCCCTTTTTCTCACCAGGGGTGATAACACGGCCGGTCAGTAGTAGTAGGTCGTATTATTATTATTATTATTATTATTATTATTATTATTATTATTATTATTATTATTATTATTATTATTATTATTATTATTATTATTATTATTATTATTATTATTATTATTATTACACTGACTGACAGAGCAAATGCAACACCAAGAAGGAGTGGTTCGAAAGGGATGAAAGTTGGGGAAAAAACAGAGACGGCACGGACGAATAATTGATGTTTATTTCAAACCGATATGCAGGTTACACAATGCGCACGGCATCGACTCAGTAGGATGTAGGACCACCGCGAGCGGCGATGCACGCAGAAACACGTCGAGGTACAGAGTCAATAAGAGTGCGGATGGTGTCCTCAGGGATGGTTCTCCATTCTCTGTCAACCATTTGCCACAGTTGGTCGTCCGTACGAGGCTGGGGCAGAGTTTGCAAACGGCGTCCAATGAGATCCCACACGTGTTCGATTGGTGAGAGATCCGGAGAGTACGCTGGCCACGGAAGCATCTGTACACCTCGTAGAGCCTGTTGGGAGATGCGAGCAGTGTGTGGGCGGGCATTATCCTGCTGAAACAGAGCATTGGGCAGCCCCTGAAGGTACGGGAGTGCCACCGGCCGCAGCACATGCTGCACGTAGCGGTGGGCATTTAACGTGCCTTGAATACGCACTAGAGGTGACGTGGAATCATACGCAATAGCGCCCCAAACCATGATGCCGCGTTGTCTAGCGGTAGGGCGCTCCACAGTTACTGCCGGATTTGACCTTTCTCCACGCCGACGCCACACTCGTCTGCGGTGACTATCACTGACAGAACAGAAGCGTGACTCATCGGAGAACACGACGTTCCGCCATTCCCTCATCCAAGTCGCTCTAGCCCGGCACCATGCCAGGCGTGCACGTCTATGCTGTGGAGTCAATGGTAGTCTTCTGAGCGGACGCCGGGAGTGCAGGCCTCCTTCAACCAATCGACGGGAAATTGTTCTGGTCGATATTGGAACAGCCAGGGTGCCTTGCACATGCTGAAGAATGGCGGTTGACGTGGCGTGCGGGGCTGCCACCGCTTGGCGGCGGATGCGCCGATCCTCGCGTGCTGACGTCACTCGGGCTGCGCCTGGACCCCTCGCACGTGCCACATGTCCCTGCGCCAACCATCTTCGCCACAGGCGCTGCACCGTGGACACATCCCTATGGGTATCGGCTGCGATTTGACGAAGCGACCAACCTGCCCTTCTCAGCCCGATCACCATACCCCTCGTAAAGTCGTCTGTCTGCTGAAAATGCCTGCGTTGACGGCAGCCTGGCATTCTTAGCTATACACGTGTCCTGTGGCACACGACAACACGTTCTACAATGACTGTCGGCTGAGAAATCACGGTACGAAGTGGGCCATTCGCCAACTCTGTGTCCCATTTATCGTTCGCTACGTGCGCAGCACAGCGGCGCATTTCACATCATGAGCATACCTCAGTGACGTCAGTCTACCCTGCAATTGGCATAAAGTTCTGACCACTCCTTCTTGGTGTTGAATTTGCTCTGTCAGTCAGTGTATTAATATGGATATGTTTTGGGGCTGTGGGTGCGTCTAGAATTAGCGTCATCAATTATTTCCTGACACTACTGTAACCATGGCAACCAGCGTTCATCTAGGCCAGTAGCGTCATCTATACGTTGCTATAAGAACGCAAGCTGTTAGTTCAATTCCAGACGATAACGACTTTCTACACGAGCTGTTTCTCTCTAAGCAACTCGCTAATGTGGACAGTGGAAAAGTATTTTGATCTCGCACCGGGCATGGCACAGAAACCGGCCGTTTTGTTGTACGACGAACAAGCCGAAGAGCTTTCGTTCCCAACCATCTAGCGTGGTGTCACTCCGTTTCTGATGGCTACGAGTGAAATTCGTAGACGAGACAGACGCGGAGTGAAGCCTGAGCATGTCCTGTACATGGCGATGTGTTTGTGCGATAATCCGTCAGCTAGGCAAACTCGCTGTATTCTTAACTTTAAGCATAGAATTGTGGACATGAACTCCTTCTCCCGTCTTCCAAGTCCAAAAACATATCAATGATTCTCTTATTTCCCGTGTAGTGGAGAAAATGTACGATTCGGCACATCTGGGTCTTCTAAAGTTGTAAACGGGTAGTTCCAGGGAGTGGTGGTGGTGATTATTGTTTTAAGAAGAAGCACAGCTAGGCAAGCATTCTCTATATGACACTAATCAGAGAGGAAAAAATGGAAGGGATCCTATACTTCGGAAAATGAAGGTATCGGCCAAAGGAAGACAAGGGCCACGAAGGGCGTGAAAATGAAAGACTAGGCCTGGAATGCTCTAATACCGCCGGGGTCGGAAAAGAACAAGAGTTGACCAACGCTGCTCGGATGGGATAGATGAAAGTGAGGAGCCTGGCACAACCAAGTGAAAGCAATGCCAAGACTCAACTAAGGTCCCGTGGTCTCGAATCCTCGTTCTCAAGTTAGGAGCCCCTGGGGCCGATTTTAGTCACCTTTTACGACAGGCAGAGGATACCGTGGGTGTTATTCTACCGCCCCCACCCACAGGGGAAGTTCCAGGTATGTTAATACAAAATATTTATTATTGGTATATATTATTGTGAACACGTGCACCGAGCAACAAGAGCGTGTCCTCGGTATGACGTCACCGGCGCCGCTATATTGAGGAACCAAAATCACCGCACGCGCAAATAAAAGTTACTGTCACTCTGTTTCCGGCGTGACAGCACGTCCAGTGAGGTGTCGTTTGCTTCACTTCAGTGAGTTCTACAAGTATACTTCAAGACAATGAAATAGTGAATTTCTGAGAAAATTCTAGTTTCCAGAAATGTTAAAATTATCTTTTTCGCAAAATATCGCGGCATATCGATAATAAAGGGCTTCAAGGTTATGGAAAACTCATTCGAGAAGATTGATCAGCATATGAGAATTCAAAAGAGCTCAAAGTCACCAATTTCGAGCGTCAAGACGTTTATCTAGAGCAGGCTTCCTCAGGGTGCATGCACCGGTACATCGCGTAGCGCATGGCGCAAAAGACGACTTCACTAGGCTAACAAGAGTGCAGACGCCCACTCCTAGATTTTGAGCAATAGCGCTGTCTCTCTCTTTCCCTATGCTTGTCTCGCTCGCTCCGCCTGCCCCCCCCCCCCCCTTCCTCTGCAGCTCTCCTCATCCGAGCTGAGTTGAGCCGAGCATAGCCGAGTCGTCCCGAGACAAAACGCTGGTCCGAACCGAGCCGAATCCGACAGATGCACGGCGCACAGAACCTCTGCGCCTCGGTTTGCACGCTTGAGATTTTGGGCGTTTGAAAGGCCCTGAAGAGCGTCTCAAATTTAAGGTCTCGGAGCGTCGTGTGGTGAGGTCCGTGCTACTGGAGCCGAATACATCTACTGCCCCAGAGGTGAAAATTGATTTTGAACCACACGGTGCGGATTCTACACCTAAACTTGCGACTATGACCTCTGTATTTTTATCGTCAGGTTAATTGATTCTTAAAATGCCTCTTAAGATAAGATAATACCCGTCTCCCATAATCATGGAAACCGCAGATCCGGGAGAAGGTACTGTTTATTGTAATCGTTTCTTATTTTTTATACATGAAGTATACAAAATTTGATGTCCTATACCAGAATTATAAAACACAAAGAAAGCACAAATAAAGAAGTCTCAGGAAAACATCATAAGCCAATTTTAACACTTAAATGATTTAGGAACTGAACAGAGAAAGAATGGCATTAAATTAATTTTAGAAACATTGTGTTAATAAATGGAACTTTTTAAAAACAAAGAAAAAAAACGAGATTTCTCGAGCATGCTATAGAGGTCCATCGGAAACCCCGGAAACATGACCCCACAAAGTAACTGTCACCACAGCAGTCATCCTCAGTCCCTCCAGACCACGTCCACCATCTCAAGTGAATATTAATATTATATTATCAGAACATGCAATTTATATTATATTATATGTATTTATATTATATTAGTACAATCTGCATACCTAATAGCTCTAGAATTCAACAAAGTTATATTGTCTAATTTACCTTAGGCACAATTCCGTCGCTAACTAGCATGTATCAGTGCTTACCTCTATCAATTTATATCTCCACATTCTCTAAATAATGTTGAATAATTTGGCAATCCTTCCCGGGTTCAATAACTTTACAACGGTATACAACTGAGTTTGATTATCAATCTTCCTCCTCCTCATCCATAAAAATGCAGGGTGTTTCACGTGGCTCTATTTTCAGCAAATACGCAATCTCCAAATACAATTTTCTCTCCACAGTCCTTAATGTTGGTGTTTATTATTATGAATAGCATATGCTATTCACCTTCCTCTAGACAGAGGTTTCCCAGTAGACGTAAGTTATAATATATCTTATCATCAGAAGGGAAATGATATTTTAATATGTCATTTATAACAGTTATACAAGTGATTCCTCTAAATAGCAACAGAACCCTTAACAGCTACCAAGGCCACCGTGTTCACAAGTTGATTGTCCAGTCCGAACAGCTTTTAAATTGTGCAAATTTGGATTTTATTTAGCCTCTAGCTCCAACCATGGACCAAATAGATGTTAAGTAAGTAATTCGTCTTTTTTCGTGGCGAAGTTAGGGCGCAAGACCCTCTCTTACACCTAACCACAACATTTAAAAAAATATGGAACAGAAATGTAATTTCTTAAATACAACAAATCATTTAAGAAAAATGTATTATAGGTACTCGTATATACTAGTATTAATAGCAAATGTGTAGATAGTAATAATAGAAGTGTTTAGAGAATGTACATGACAATATAAATGAAGAATGATAAAATTATAAAACTAGCAATAGTAAAGGAATCTCCTACGAGAACGCAAATCTCTAGTGTTAGCAAGGAGGGTATTCCACAGCCTAGCGGCAGTGACTACAAAATGACTTATATTTTGTTTTTTAGTATGGAATTGTGGGTTCGTAGGCTTCGCATTTCACTTCATGAACATCCGCTGGTTGAGTTTCAGAGTTTCAGATCTAACTGCAGCGTCAGTTATGAAACAACGAGTCGAGCTAGCTGGAATGGCTATCCTATCTATCCGCTTGCATGATCCATCGAGCGCAAGTCCATGTACTTCCTCGTGTACTTCATATTGACGATCCCTAGGTAGCAGTGTTAAGGCCCGAATAAGGTGATGGCGGGCATTTCTATGGACTTCAACATGTTTGCAGGCACTTGTGAAAGAGTTCCTATCTCACTGTGGCAACGGCGACAGTGGTCGCCATCTTGGGACCTATCTGGCAATGCTCGAACTGGATAAACCTTAGCTATGATTTTGTGTGAATCCATTCACTGCTCGATAATCCATCAGCATTTGTCTCCCGTATGTTCTTTGAACAGAATAACTCCTTTGCCCTTACGAGGTAAGGAGCACCACGTTCCATATTCTTTCAGGAGTAGGTCGTCCGGCTCCATGGCTAAATGGTTAGCGTGGTGGTCTTTGGTCACAGGGGTCCCGGGTTCGATTCCCGACAGGTTCGGGAATTTTAACCATCATTGGTTAATTTCGCTGGCACAGGCCTGAGTGTATGTGTGGTCTTCATCACGACGCGCAGGTCGCCTGCACCTGGCGAGCCGAACATGTCCTCGGAAACTCCCAGCACTAGAAGCCGTATGCCATTCCATTCCAGGAGTAGGTCTTGTATCAGTTGACGGGTACATACAAATTCTGAATCGGACTGTTTGCTACATAGATCTAGTTTATGCAAACATTAATCTATTTCAACACTGAGGCTGTGTTTGTGGACTATGTGGACTACCTTAACATATTTTCTCCCGTTCTGCATTTAGGGCAGTTGCCCAGGTGGTAGATTCCTTATCTGTTTTTCACCTAATCTTTTCTGAAATAATTGCAAAGAATTTAGAAATTTATTGAACATCTCCCGGGGTAAATTATTCCAATCCCTAACTCCCCTTCCTATAAATGAAAATTTGTCCCAATTTGTCCTATTGAATTCCAACTTTATCTTCAGATTGTGATCCTTCCTACTTTCAAAGACGCCACTCAAACTTAATCGTCTACTAATGTCATTCCACGCCATCTCTTCACTGACAGCTCGGGACATACCACTTAGTTGAGCAGCTCGTCTCCTTTCTCCCAAGTCTTCCCAGCCACAACTTTGCAACATTTTCGTAACCCTATTCTTTTGTCGGAAATCACCAAGAACAAATCGAGCCGCTTTTCTTTTGGATTTCTTCCAGTTCTTGAATCAAGTAATCCTGGTGAGAGTCCCATACACTGTAACCATACTCTAGCTGAGATCTATTAGATCTGATAAGGAGATGGCATACATTAATGTGTTGGAGGTATGCTTCCTAGGTAGCTCTGAAGAGTCCAAGCCCTTTATATTTCTTTGAAGAATACAACATGTTGTCTTGGGTATATGTTGGTACTTTCTTTCAGCGTGTCCTAATTAGTACATCAGCAAACTGTTCAATTGGTGAAGAGAAAGTATTGCTATATGGATTAATTACGGCTACTGAAAAGAACAAGAACCCCTATCTATGCTGCTTCAAGAAAACCCACATGATTAGAAACTGCTATAAGCAAGGATACCACATGAAACTTACTAGTGTAGCCCTTCAGGCAAGCAACTCAATGTTGAAAACATCCTAGGGATATGAGCTACAAACTTTAGGTAAATAAAATATAACAAAGTATGAGAATATGTTATTTATTTATTTATTTCTAAAAATTACAATTATTTTCTTAATCATCGTCATCCAGTCGATTAGATTATCAGTTTGCCTTTTCCTACCACTAGGAGCGCTAATGTGAGTCAGTGCATTGTTTCACATAAGCACCACTAGGAGCGCTAATGTGAGTCAGTGTATTGTTTCAATAAGCACCACTAGGAGCGCTAATGTGAGTCAGTGCATTGTTTCACACAAGCACCACTAGGAGCGCTAATGTGAGTCAGTGCATTGTTTCACACAAACACCACTACGAGCGCTAATGTGAGTCAGTGCATTGTTTCACAGAAGCACCACTAGGAGCGCTAATGTGAGTCAGTGCATTGTTTCACAGAAGCACCACTAGGAGCGCTAATGTGAGTCAGTGCATTGTTTCACATAAGCACCACTACGAGAGCTAATGTGAGTCAATGAAGAGTTTCACTTAAGCCCTTATAACTACATTCGGTGTGGACACTTTCCAAAAAATCAAGAAGCACCTGAGAATACTGAACCAAGGAACACATTACAGGAAGAAATTATGTAAATAAATTAATTTGGCTAGGATTTGAATCAAGAAAGAAAACGAGTAAAGATACAAGCGATTTTAGGCTGCTTCTCCGGAACTGCATTTAGGCCGGAAGCGATTTTCGATTTTTTTTTTTTTTTTTTTTATTTTTTTTTTTTTTTTTTTTTTTTCTAGTTTGATAGAGCTATTCAAGACGCAGTTTGAAACCTTTCCTGGCCCTTTAGCTCTTCAACTTTTGGCACAATTGAGGAAATTGCCTAATTTTACGTTTTTCGTAAGGGGACACCGTAAGCGGACCCCTAATTTGTCCACTAAGAAATATTTTCAACGTTAAATTGTGTCAGCTGACTGTATGGCCATTAGCTACAGTGAAGATAATTTATAAATACCTATATTTAGTCCGCCTCTGTGGTGTAGTGGTTAGCGTGATTAGCTGCCACCCCCGGAGGTCCGGGTTCGATTCCCGGCTCTGCCACGAAATTTGAAAAGTGGTACGAGGGCTGGAACGGGGTCCACTCAGCCTCGGGAGGTCAACTGAGTAGAGGTGGGTTCGATTCCCACCTCAGCCATCCTGGAAGTGGTTTTCCGTGGTTTCCCACTTCTCCCCCAGGCGAATGCCGGGATGGTACCTAACTTAAGGCCACGGCCGCTTCCTTTCCTATTCCTTGCCTATCCCTTCCAATCTTCCCATCCCTCCACAAGGCCCCTGTTCAGCATAGCAGGTGAGGCCGCCTGGGCGAGGTACTGGTCATACTCCCCAGTTGTATCCCCAGACCAAGAGTCTGAAGCTCCAGGACACCGCCCTTGAGGCGGTAGAGGTGGGATCCCTCGCTAAGTCCGAGGGAAAAACCGAACCTGGAGGGTAAACAGATGATGATGATGATGATGACCTATATTTAATTATCCGTTTTTAGAAAGCAGAAAATGAATATTTGTATAATATACATATTATTTCTTCCAAAATGCTGACGAAATTCACGACATGTAGTGTATATTAGTATCTTCAACATTCAACCTATGACCTCAGAAATCTTTTTCTAGGACGGCCGCTCAGAAAGCATATGTACATGCCTCTCAACCTACAGTAGAGCTGAGTGCTCTAGAGCATATCTTACAGAGATAATTGTTTCTAGACGGTTGGTTGGTCCTTCCAGGAGTATTGAGCCCTTGTCTCTCCCGAGGTCAGCCAGGCCACAGGGGAGGAAGGAAGCTAATGGAGCTAAATCGAGTGATCTGGGATGAGCTGAGAGGTAGGAAATGGATTAGTTCTGTAATTGAGGTCGTAGCGACCGCTGGAGCGTTAATGAGTTCATTACAACTGTACCAATCTCTCTTTCTATCCACTGAACTGGCAAACATTATCACTATCCTATCAAGAAATTAAGGTTAAGCTACTCGCGCGCGGCATTGTCTTCAGTTAAGTGGTTTAGAAGGAAGATCACATTTTTTACAGATAACAGACTCTTATCATTCTTCAAATACCATCCATTTGCCAGCTTAGTGCATATCTGTGTCAGAATCAATCAGATGGCATAGCTTCATGCATAGCCATTGGCATCAACATCATCATCATTCTGTGATCACCGACCCTGAAGACCATGCGCTGCCTTAACATGTTTCCTCCGGTTCTGCCTGTCTAGTGCTTCTCTCTTCCAATCTCCCGTGTTGTCAAACTCGTTTAGGTTTATCGAGCTCATCCCGCCATCGTAGCCTAGGTTCACGTTGTATTCCTTTTTCTGGCATCCTCCTCACTCAACCTTCCCGCCGGATCTGTCCACTTCTCAGAATGTTTGTGATCCAACACTCTTTGTTTGTCCTCTCCCTCGACATCTTTCACATGGTAACCAGTGTCCCACAAAGCAGCGCTCATTTTCAATTACAACCATGACCATTAAGTTGTTGATCTTCGCCCACAAGTGTTCGCCATTTTCTGCTGTCCCAAACTCGTTCTTCTCCATTGACGTCCTGAAGAGCTTCAACAGCTTGGTCTCATCAGTGAAGACTCAATCCACCCAGAGGTCTCTTTCCACCTGGATTTCCAATGAAGGCTTGGTGTAGGAGGCCACCATTTCCGAAGAATATGTCCAAACGTCTGCTCCGTATATTAGTTACAATAGAATCACTGTAGGTCTATCGTATGTCCTTATTACTGCGTACTTACCACGTGTTGTTTTTGGGGGGTCCTTAGTATGGCGCAGAGACGTGGACCATCCTCAAACGTGATCGTGAACGGATAGAAAGCTTTGAAATGTGGTGGTGGAGGAAAATGTTAAGGATTCCTTGGACAGCTCATCGCACGAACACATCAATCCTGAACCAACTTCAGATAAAAGTTCGTCTATCGTGTAAGGTCTCTCAGCGGATCGTACGCTACTTTGGACATATAATGCGCCGAGATGGTAGTCTTCAAAAGCTGATTGTTGAGGGCAAAGTCCAGGGAACCAGACAACGAGGACGAGTACCAACGCGATGGATTGACATGGTGAACGGCCCCCTACAGTGTTCTCTCAGAGTAACCACATTGAAAGCTTTAGATAGGGAAGAATGGAGGAGTATGGTTCATCGGCTAGCTGGCTGAATATTATGATAGTCACGGCGCCTCAGTCATGAGGCAAAACGAAGCAGAAGAAGAAGAAGAAATTTTCCCTGAAAATTCTTTTAAATTTAATGAATGATTGGCATCTTTTCCTAGTTAAGCGCCAGTTCTATAAACCATAGAGTAGCTAGTACTAGCTTTGTATATCCTGAATTTTGAGTTTCTGGATAATAATTTTGAAGTTATTCTAATTCTGATTTTTCTTCTTCCTAGTTGCTCTCTGTTATTTTAAGAACAAGGTATGAACCGTCTCAAATTGCAGATTTTGTACTCTTGAGAGCGCCGGTTGGTGGTTTTCCTGTCCTAGTGATCCACATAAATTTTGCCTTTGCCTCATTAACCCTAACTCCTATTGTAAGATGTTCCTGACTCGGTTACTTACTTGAAAACATACTAATCTAAATTTATATTGAAAGATCTGAAATATCTGCATTTAATTGGAAAATATGAAAATTAACATTCATTAAATAAAATACACAATCGTCGAACCCTGGACTCACACTTACTTCTTACCTGCTTACTTACACATACGTTATTTGAAGGGCGCCAGCTACCACTCAGTGCAGCAATAATAGAATGAGAATCTTGACTATCTCTAGGGTGTGGGGTAATAAACTTACTTTTGACAACATACCATATAAGTTCTGGGAAAAGGAGATTGGCGTTCGGTTTCCCCATTAATTTTGAGGTTAAGATATTTTACTGTCATTGAAATAAAACTATGAATTCGTTTGATAGAACAAAATATATTCTTTAAATAATATATAAAAAATAGTGAGTCTTGTTGCGATAAAACAGATGAGAATATGAAATGACATTGCAACTGAAAGAAACTAGGCATGAATTTGAATTCTTCTTGACCGGACATTTAACAATTTATACAAAATATATCCCTCACTGTTTCACTTGACTGTACCTTCAACACTTTGAGTGTAGTTACGACGTATTCCTTAAATCTGGTGTTTACTGTAGATGTGTCACGCCTAATTTGGTGATGCATCCATGTGACTGCTTCTTCTCCATATCATATGACCTCTTTGTAAGTCTGTATGGTATCACTTCTTTGCAAGTGTGTCCATCAGTTCACCATCAATTTCTTCTCTCTTCACCTTCCGTTTAACTATTGACTCGAGTTGACTGACTGAGGCCACTCCATCTTCTTCACTCTCCGACCAACTGTGGTCTCTGCTTCCAATTGAATAATGACTGTTCACTTATCCATTTTGGATTCTTCACTGTACTGCTTCCGTTTAACTAATGACTAACGCTACAATATGCAGCCACCTTTTATAGACGTTGATTGACGCAGCTACGTAACCTCCAGAAATAACAATGACCTACTCCCACCTACGCGACAGATATTACATACAATGGTGAAATAGCCTGGGGTGGCTTGGATTACTCAAAGAAACTGAGCGCAGTGCTAAATGCTCACGATGACGTAGCCATGAAGTGGCGATGACTTGGCAGAATCGCCAGCAGTATTGCACAATATAGCAATGTCATATCCAACATCTGACATACATAACAATTCTCACTGTACATATCTTGAGTGTTATTCTACACATACGTATATATGCATACATCTAAGTACAATCCTGAAAGCAACAAGCATTGCAAAATTGAACTGAATAAGAATGATAATTACAATAATAGTAATAATATCACAGATAAAATAATAATACGGACATAATAATAATTGTTACGGAGTTTTGTGGATGTACAGAGGTGAAAGAAAGTGCTGGGATGAACAGGTCTCAATCTACGAAATTAAAGTTAATTTAAAATTTAACAAGGTTATATTTTCTTTTCAAGATTAAGAAATAACAAATATAACAGGTACTCAATAGCCGAAACACAAATTGAGAATGTACAATTACAGAGTTACAGGATTTGGGCTCCGAGAGCCAGACACACAATTCTTGAGCTATAAGCCCAACCTTACGATATACAGGATTCAACAAAGGGGCAGAAGACCCCAATCATGCCCAGGAGCACTTGCTCCCAATTACACAGTCAAGCCTCCTCGAGGCACGCAGAAACAGATTTTAAGAAAGAGCAACTCGCTCTTAAATTCAAGCCTATCAAAGGCCACACCAAATTCTACTTTCAAGCTGTCCTCCAAGTACATGAAAACAGGGGTAAAAATACCCAACCTACTGAGGCCTATTAAGTAAAGAAACAGGTCAATTACATGGCCTCCACAATACCAACTTGAGAGGAGGCGAAACTGCACTCCAAATACGCCTTATTAAAACCTACTTGGCACTAGGCCTCTAATGCAAGGGCTAATCCCATACTAAAGAGGTGACTTATAGAAGGAGACAATTTACATTACGTTAAGGAAGAAACGGTTGTGAAAATAAGTTCACCTCAATGCAATATGAGTGGGAGCTCGAGAGGGTTAAGCACTCTCTATCCCAATATGTAGTTTAAAAAGATAGAATTGATACCAAGTGTCTTTACATTTTAGGGGAAAGTTACATGGTAAAAGGCTTCGGACCTGCCCCGAGAGTTAAACTGCTGAGCTAGCACGAAAATAAGTTATTAAAAGGCCATTACCTGGTGGTTGAACTGCTGCCCGAAGAAAGAGGCGCTTCCCGCCCCCTGCTACGTACTTTACACACTGATAGATGTTACTGAAGTGGCGCGGAGACCCGAAAATCAGCAGTTTATATACCCTCGTGGAACGTTCGAGGCGTTTCAAGAATGAGAACACCCGCCCACAAGCCTTTTATTGGATAATGGCAAAAACTACTACACTAGACAAAGAAGAAACACCTTATTGGTGGAAAATTAATTACAGAAATTCCTTATTGGTCAAATTCAAAACTGGCGGAAAGAAAGGGTTAACATTACCAACTTAAACAATGGCAGAAAGAAATTTAATAAAGAACAAACTTATAAGTACTAAATTTCTTCAAAAAAAGATTCCTTCACTTCGCACTAGGGTGCACAATTGTAGTTCTTAAGTAGTGTCCTCTAGAAGAGAATGTTCACACTCCTTGCTACAGATAAAACAAAAACGAATCGAAACTGACATAGTTCAGAACACTTCAAAATTTATAGTAATGACATCTGAGAAATCGTTGAATTAATATGGAAGTTAAAGTTCAGGCTTCCTCCAGTAGAGGAGTTTTAACTGGCGCAAAGTTTGAATTAGCGGCGTGGAGGTGTACCACCCGGTACAATAATAATAATAATAATAATAATAATAATAATAATAATAATAATAATAATAATAATAATAATAATAATAATAATAATAATAATAATAATAATACAGATATCATATTGTAACGGGATTTGAACCGTTGCACTATGCAGCTGGCTTTATTAATCAATGTATACCGAGCAAGTTGGCCGTGCGGTTAGGGGTGCGTAGCTGTGATATTGCATTCGGGAGATAGTGGGTTCGAACCCGACTGTCGGCATCCTTGAAGATGGTTTTCCGTGGTTTCTCATTTTCACACCAGGCAAATGCTAGGGTTGTACCTTAATTAAGTCCAGGGCCGCTTCCCACTCTTAGCTTTTTCCTGTCCCATCGTCGCCATAAGACGTATCTGTGTCTGTGCAACGCAAAGGCAAATGTAAATAATAATAAGAATAATAATAATAATAACAATAATAATAATAATAATAATAATAATGTATCTGCCAGACGTACGATGTTATGTTAGTCAGCTAGAAAGGCAGTACTGAACAAAACAGCAAATACTCCGCACTACGCTGACTATTATATTTCAGGAACTCGGTAGGTGCTTCCCTTCTACAGTCCATACTCAACGTCCTCTCCAACTAGTGTCGAACTTAGAAACTGAATCCCAATCGAGAAAACAGACAGAGTAAAATAGAGTATATTTTATGTCGGATAAGAGAGTGAGAAAAGAAATAAAAAGTGTATGCGTGAGAGAGATCATAGTCATAACTCTACGTAACACTCTTATTACCGACGTCATAATACGAACTAGGGGTTCCTGAAAAGCATCTCTGCGGGCATTTTATATTTCTGGGGTCGTTTAAGACTGTTCGGTCTCATTCAAGCGCTGTTACGTATTAATCACAACCCAAGAGACACGTGTGACGGACATGTGCAAATCTACCTTTACCTCGAGCGCACAGCACTTGCCATTCAGGCAAGTTCCTTCGTCATTTCTAATGCCTGCTCTGCGTGACTACTACAGATTCCAACTACAGGTACAAAGTCTAACTGCACAAATGGGAATGGAGGGCCTTTTCTTGCTATGATTGAAGAGAAGATCAGCAAACTGTAGACCATAAAGCCTTTGAATGATCCATTCGTAAATTCGTGGGTACACTGGAAGACCTCCGTAGCGTATCCAATGAATCAACTTCCTGACTCAGCTAGATCTGGATACCTGAATATTTTATGAACTTGGCAAGGAGTATCTTTCTTTCTTTATAATAGATGAGACCTGGTGAGACCTAGTGTTCACACTACACTATGTCTTCTGGTATATAGGCAAGAGCAGTTTTGTAACTTTCACTGATCTGTCTCAGTCTTCTTGGCTTTGACAATATGAAAGTGACTGAGGTATGAGCGATGCTACAAATGCCATTCCTTATGCAGCCAGTCCCCGCTATGAATGGTGTGAAAATGTTGCACATAGGGTCGGTTGGTGCATGCATTTCAGTGGGCTTAGCAGACTGATATTTAATAGCAACTTCTGGCTCAGTGAGGAAAGCAACGGGGAGACTACTTCACTCCTCATATCCCTAGTACACCTCTTCAGTGATGCCTAGACCATCTCTACAATAAATAGATAGATAGATAGATAGATAGACAGATAGATAGATAGATAGATAGATAGATAGATGTCTTTATTGGTGCAGTTCAAACCATTAGACCTTCTCTTACACTAAACCAATTATTGTACATTGGAATTATGATTAATGATATCGTAATTCACCCGGGAGGACGTGGGTTCGATTCCCGTCAAGAAGTCGAAACATTTAAAAAACGAGATTTCCACTTACGGAAATGCACATGGCCTTGAGGTTCACTCAGCCTACACCAAAAATGAGTACCAGGTTAATTCTTGGGGGCAAAGGCGGCCGGGCGTAGAGCTAACCCGTCTACCCCACCAAATGAAGAGGTTGCGGATAGTGGAAGCTTTTACCTACACCCATCCCCCCCCCTCCCACATACACACACAGGACCTTTATGGCCTATAAGGAGATGACTTCGCTATCCTTTGCTATCGTAATTAATACTAAATAAAGCAAACATACTCCAACACAATCAAAATATGTTATAACTGAAATAAAATTCCACCCTAGAGAGATATACATAGTTACACGGTTGTGTAATAATAATAATAATAATAATAATAATAATAATAATAATAATAATAATAATAATATTCACTCGCACCCTTCTGTACTTCTTAACGCTCTTTTAAATGACACTGTGGTTGGTATTCCTCTGACATCGTCTGGTAAACGGTTCCATTCACGTGCGGCAGACACAGAAAATGAGTTTTTCTGTGTGGCAGTTCGATGGCGAGGAATGATGAGCGGGTTTGACGTTTGAGCTCTTGTCTCTCTTTTATGAACATTCGAAGAGTAATGGAAACGCGAACAAAGGTAAGATGGAGAAGAATTAGTAAGAACTTGGTGGAGGAGAGACAAAGTCTGATGGTTCCGACGAACATAGACCGCGACCACTCTAATTCTAGGAAAGATGACGGCACATGGTCATATTTTCTTAAATTGCAAGCATATCTCATACAGTACATGCATTTTGAGCGCGCTGCAGCCTTGGGGACAATTCTGACCTAACATTGTTGAAAACAACATCACAATAATCAAAATGTGGCACTGCAAGAGCTTCATTTTTTAAGTGTGATTGGAAAAAGGTGTTTATAATGGTATCTTATATAAACTAAGACCGAAGACATGGTGTTTGTACTCTGCGCTACGGCAGCAGCCTCAGCCGAACTTATCTCGCGCGCGGCCGCCCTGCCTTAAGCGTGTATACAATCTTATATGAAATCTTACCTTATAAAAGATGCCGGAAGTGTCCTCCTTCCTGGGTTATACAGGGCTGCATCTGCTAACCACATTCTGGCTGAGGCGCGTGAGTTCTGCCACTGTAATATTTCTGATTTCATTCGTAATGTTTCTTTCAGTTAATCCAATGTGTGAGGATTTGTTCTCGGGTACGCTAGGCTAATTAGTGGCAGTTCCAATGACACGTGGACTCCTTTACATCATATACACTGACTGACAGAGCAAATGCAACACCAAGAAGGAGTGGTCAGAACTTTATGCCAATTGCAGGGTAGACTGACGTCACTGAGGTATGCTCATGATGTGAAATGCGCCGCTGTGCTGCGCACGTAGCGAACGATAAATGGGACACAGAGTTGGCGAATGGCCCACTTCGTACCGTGATTTCTCAGCCGACAGTCATTGTAGAACGTGTTGTCGTGTGCCACAGGACACGTGTATAGCTAAGAATGCCAGGCCGCCGTCAACGGAGGCATTTCCAGCAGACAGACGACTTTACGAGGGGTATGGTGATCGGGCTGAGAAGGGCAGGTTGGTCGCTTCGTCAAATCGCAGCCGATACCCATAGGGATGTGTCTACGGTCCAGCGCCTGTGGCGAAGATGGTTGGCGCAGGGACATGTGGCACGTGCGAGGGGTCCAGGCGCAGCCCGAGTGACGTCAGCACGCGAGGATCGGCGCATCCGCCGCCAAGCGGTGGCAGCCCCGCACGCCACGTCAACCGCCATTCTTCAGCATGTGCAAGACACCCTGGCTGTTCCAATATCGACCAGAACAATTTCCCGTCGATTGGTTGAAGGAGGTCTGCACTCCCGGCGTCCGCTCAGAAGACTACCATTGACTCCACAGCATAGACGTGCACGCCTGGCATGGTGCCGGGCTAGAGCGACTTGGATGAGGGAATGGCGGAACGTCGTGTTCTCCGATGAGTCACGCTTCTGTTCTGTCAGTGATAGTCACCGCAGACGAGTGTGGCGTCGGCGTGGAGAAAGGTCAAATCCGGCAGTAACTGTGGAGCGCCCTACCGCTAGACAACGCGGCATCATGGTTTGGGGCGCTATTGCGTATGATTCCACGTCACCTCTAGTGCGTATTCAAGGCACGTTAAATGCCCACCGCTACGTGCAGCATGTGCTGCGGCCGGTGGCACTCCCGTACCTTCAGGGGTTGCCCAATGCTCTGTTTCAGCAGGATAATGCCCGCCCACACACTGCTCGCATCTCCCAACAGACTCTACGAGGTGTACAGATGCTTCCGTGGCCAGCGTACTCTCCGGATCTCTCACCAATCGAACACGTGTGGGATCTCATTGGACGCCGTTTGCAAACTCTGCCCCAGCCTCGTACGGACGACCAACTGTGGCAAATGGTTGACAGAGAATGGAGAACCATCCAGAGAATGGAGAACCATCCCTCAGGACACCATCCGCACTCTTATTGACTCTGTACCTCGACGTGTTTCTGCGTGCATCGCCGCTCGCGGTGGTCCTACATCCTACTGAGTCGATGCCGTGCGCATTGTGTAACCTGCATATCGGTTTGAAATAAACATCAATTATTCATCCGTGCCGTCTCTGTTTTTTTCCCTACTTTCATCCCTTTCGAACCACTCCTCCTTGGTGTTGCATTGTCACTGTCAGTCAGTGTATATTGCACGACGCGTGAACACAAACAACCATCACTTACGTTATCTTTATTATTTGTCTGAAAGGATCATCTAATTCGCAGACAATATGGGCTGCAACAAGGACAAACTTCCTCCAGAAACAATCTGAAACTTTAAGAAGAAAAAAATACTTTAAATTAAACACACAACAATAATTGTAAAAGTACATAATGTTCGTACAATATCAATTAATGTCACAATAAAAATCCACAAAAATTCACTTGATACATTAACAGGTAATATAAATCCTAACAGATTCTTTCAAAAAATACCAGGGCAACACATGGAGCAATTTCATATCACGACACGTTATTTGACCTGTTTATAACGAATGCTGCGGCGCAACACGGGTCCTCTAGTAGAAACCCCTACTTGTTGTCATAATTTTGTGAGTGATGTTTTCGGTGACTGTTCAAGATTCGTACCAATGTCATATAGGTTTTCCTCTGTTAAAACTGTCCGTGTGCGCGCATGTATTTTATTGAGCACTGACCAGTAGTTTCAAATTTATTTACAACTAGCTGATGTACCCGTGCTTCGCTACGGGATTCTCAGAAAGACTGACTTTGTGATTTTCCTAACTGAATTTAACATAGGTCATTACAAAAACGCCAGTAGGAATGTAGCGATTGAGAGCAATGTTATGATATAAAATACTCGATCAAATGAAAAACTGCACACTTTCTAACTTTCAACGAACAGTACTACGGTGCTGATCTAACAGTACAAAGTTCCAGAGCTGGAATGACCAGATCGCAGACTGCCGGGAACACTCCTCTGCCATTATTCCGTTAAATTTGCACACTGCTCATTCCAATCAGTGCCTCAGAGCAGGGACTGAATAGCTCGAATGCTATGATGAACCAGTGTGTTGCGTACCAGTAGTATCAGAAAATTTATGAACCAGAGGAATGGCATGCTAAAGAAGAAAGTTATCTAACTCCCCAGCTACTTCCTGCCAATATTCAGGCAGGCTGTTACACGCGCTACGACCGGGCGAGTTGGCCGTGTGGTTAGAGCCGCGCAGTTGTGAGCATGCATCCGGGAAATAGTGAATTCGAACCCCACTGCCGGCAGCCCTGAAGTTGGTATTCGGTGGTTTCCCACAAGGTAAGTGCTGGGGATGTACATTAATTAAGGCAAAGGCCCTTTATTTCACACCCCTAGCCCTTTCCTATCCCATCGTCGCCATAAGACCTACCTGTGTCGGTGCGACGTAAAGCAAATTTTAAAAACATATTCGGTACGCAGCAGTAATCCTGTCTATCGGAGATGACTGGAAACAGAAGACACAAAGCACATCACAACAAACTGGTCAATGTAATATTATTGTTGATTAATTTTATGAGCTTTCTATACTGTAGGCCTTCACATTAGTTTTCTTTCGGCTTTGTAATATTAGGGCGTCTTATAAAATTATTTATATCGTAGACTGTAGTTCCTTATTCTCAGATTTTACACACCGATTTTCATTAAATTCTGTTTACCCATTTTCTCGTGACTCAGCGCTGATATGGACTTAGTAACAAAAATCCAAATTCATGAATATCCGTGTGATTATAGGCGGTACGGTAACAATGTATAAGACATAATTGATCGTAAATGTAATAACTTTCTACGTAATTACTACTAACTTACTACATAATAAAATGTTAATTATGTAGTATTTATCGATACGACACTAATAACAAATATTTGAGAATTACATTTTAGGCCTTCCCCTAAACTACCATTTCACTCAGCGTGAATAAAATTATTGATGGCCTAGATTATAGCGTCTTATTCCCTGACTTTGCATACCAATGTTCATTAAGATACGACCACTAATAACATAAATATTTGAGAATTAAATTTTAGGCATTCCCCTAAACTACCATTTCACTCAGCATGATTACAGTTATTGATGGCCTAGATTATATCGACTTATTATCGCGACTTCGCATACCGATTTTCATTAAGACATTGCTACTTATAACATAAATATTTGAGAATTAAACTTCAGGCCTTCCCCTAAACTACAATTTCACTCAGCGTGAATAAAATAATTTATAGCCTAGATTGTAGTGGTTCATCATCCGGCTTTACACACCGATTTTCATTAAATTCGCTTCAGGCGTTTTCTCGTGATGCGTGTAGGCCTACATACATACATACAGACAGACAAAAATTACGGAAAAGTAAAAAGTGCATTTCCTTGTTACTGTGGACATGACCGCTACAGAAATACCATTCTTTTCAAATTCTGAGCAATGTACAGACAAAACTTATTTTATATATATAGATTGAGTTACCTGAATCTGTGCTCACCAGGAGATTGCCGAACAAACGCACCGCGTACCCGCCGAGCCGACTCGTACTTAAAATAAATTTTACACACGAATATACGGTGTTGCAATTATAATTTTCTCACCGTGTTGACAACTGAGATTCAGACTGGCGACTGATGTTTGCGCGGTCGAACATGTGCGCGCTGCTTGCAAGGGAAGAACTATGCGCGCGCCTCCAGTATTGCAGCTTACGTATCGGAGAGTAAAAACGCCGCTTGGACGGTCTTAGATTATATGAGAGACCCTGTATTTATATAAAGAATGTAGAACTGAGAAAACGTTTTTTGACAGATACTTATGATATGTGCAGACCAAGTCATGCGTTCGTCCTTGATAACGCCGATATTCTTCACTTGTGATTCAAAAGGAATTGGAACGTCTTGAAGGAATACATTCTGTATTAATGTGTGTACTGTAAATACGTTAGAACCTATATTTGCCTATATTCCTGTAATTCTTATTTTTACCCCTAAATCGATTTAAAATGTTTTTTTTATTTTTTCCGAGAAACTAAAATATTTGCCGACTCGTTTTCAGTATTTGAACAGTATTGAACGGTATATTCTTGAATTTATTTATTTATTTATTTATTTATTTATTTATTTATTTATTTATTTATTTATTTATTTATTTATTTATTTATTTATTTATTTATTTATTTATTTATTGTGAACATAACAGGTCATGAGTCCTAATTACAATGTTCATATAACTAATATTACATTACAGTACTAAGTACATTCTAATTAAAATTAGTAAAATGTTTTAAAAAAATATTTTAACAGGATTTCCACTTGGAATGTAATACATTTAAAAACTTGGTCTACAACATTTGTACTAATTTATACTAGTTTCCCTTTTTTTAAATCTTCATAATCTATTAAATTATATTCACCGAGCTCGATAGCTGCAGTCACTAAAGTGCGGCCAGTATCCAGTATTTGGGAGATAGTGGGTTCGAACCCCACTGTCAGCAGCCCTGAAGATGGTTTTCCGTGGTTTCTCATTTTCACATCAGGCAAATGCTGGGGCTGTACCTTAATTAAGGCCACGGTCGCTTCCTTCCCACTCCTAGCCCTTCCCTTTCTCATCGTCGCCATAAGACCTATCTGTGTCGGTGCGACGTAAAGCAACTTGCAAATATATATATTCAGAAGTACAGTGTTACATGTCGAAGTGAATGTAGCTTCGGTCATACTAAAAATATCAACATAGGGATGAATATCATTATAGAGTCTCATTGATCTGTTAATTGGGGAGTTCTTATACATTTCAGTCTTAGCCTTTGATAGAAAGAATATATTTCTAGGACGACTTAGTTTATGTGGCACATAGAATGTTATTGACTTCAATGTGTCTGAGTCATCAATTACGAAATTAATTCTGTTATACAAGAAAGTAAAATCTTTTCAAGCTCGTCTGTGGCGCAAGATATTTCAGTATACCTGAATAATATATGAAGGTTGGGTAATTTCCTGTGATTTTGTAAGTCATGAATTTTAAAAACTTGTTTAGAGCACTCTCGATAAGATTGATATTTTTTGCGGACACTGGGTTCCAAATAATTGAGCCATACTCAAGTCCGGACCTTACAAATGAGTTAAACAAGGTTAATAGTGTCTTTGGACGAAATGATAATGAATTCCGTATAATGAAGCCTTCGTAAAGAAAGTTTTAATGGTGGGAAGCTGTAAACCACACTCCCCGCAAGTCCTTAAAAATCTCCCGCAGTAAATAGTCACGAGGTGGAAGACAAGTGTACATAGACCTGCTGGAAACAAAACTCTTCATTTCATTCTGGGAGAAATGTCAAGTCTCCGTTTCTTCGGTTTGTAAATTATGCCTAAAATGTCAGCTTCCAAGTCGTCTAAAAACAGTGGCACCGAGCTCGATTGCTGCAGTCGCTTAAGTGTGGCCAGTGTCCAGTATTCGGGAGATAGTGGGTTCGAACCCCACTGTCGGCAGCCCTGAAGATTGTTTTCCGTGGTTTCCCATTTTCTCACCAGGCAAATGCTGGGGCTGCACCTTAATTAAGGCCACGGACGCTTCCTTCCCACGCATAGCCCTTTCCTATCCCATCGTCGCCATAATACCTATCTGTGTCGGTGCGACGTTAAGCAGCTTGCAAAAACAGTGGTTAAAGGAGTTTTCCCATTTCACATTGGATGGTAAAGTATATTCTGTGACGTTTGCAGCAAAGAGGTGAGTGATTCCCCCACCCCCCTCTAACAAGTTATTATCAATTTAGCAAAACAAAAAATGGTATTTTAATTGACGTCTTTAATATACACTGACTGACAGTGACAATGCAACACCAAGGAGGAGTGGTTCGAAAGGGATGAAAGTTGGGGAAAAAACAGAGACGGCACGGACGAATAATTGATGTTTATTTCAAACCGATATGCAGGTTACACAATGCGCACGGCATCGACTCAGTAGGATGTAGGACCACCGCGAGCGGCGATGCACGCAGAAACACGTCGAGGTACAGAGTCAATAAGAGTGCGGATGGTGTCCTGAGGGATGGTTCTCCATTCTCTGTCAACCATTTGCCACAGTTGGTCGTCCGTACGAGGCTGGGGCAGAGTTTGCAAACGGCGTCCAATGAGATCCCACACGTGTTCGATTGGTGAGAGATCCGGAGAGTACGCTGGCCACGGAAGCATCTGTACACCTCGTAGAGTCTGTTGGGAGATGCGAGCAGTGTGTGGGCGGGCATTATCCTGCTGAAACAGAGCATTGGGCAGCCCCTGAAGGTACGGGAGTGCCACCGGCCGCAGCACATGCTGCACGTAGCGGTGGGCATTTAACGTGCCTTGAATACGCACTAGAGGTGACGTGGAATCATACGCAATAGCGCCCCAAACCATGATGCCGCGTTGTCTAGCGGTAGGGCGCTCCACAGTTACTGCCGGATTTGACCTTTCTCCACGCCGACGCCACACTCGTCTGCGGTGACTATCACTGACAGAACAGAAGCGTGACTCATCGGAGAACACGACGTTCCGCCATTCCCTCATCCAAGTCGCTCTAGCCCGGCACCATGCCAGGCGTGCACGTCTATGCTGTGGAGTCAATGGTAGTCTTCTGAGCGGACGCCGGGAGTGCAGGCCTCCTTCAACCAATCGACGGGAAATTGTTCTGGTCGATATTGGAACAGCCAGGGTGTCTTGCACATGCTGAAGAATGGCGGTTGACGTGGCGTGCGGGGCTGCCACCGCTTGGCGGCGGATGCGCCGATCCTCGCGTGCTGACGTCACTCGGGCTGCGCCTGGATCCCTCGCACGTGCCACATGTCCCTGCGCCAACCATCTTCGCCACAGGCGCTGCACCGTGGACACATCCCTATGGGTATCGGCTGCGATTTGACGAAGCGACCAACCTGCCCTTCTCAGCCCGATCACCATACCCCTCGTAAAGACGTCTGTCTGCTGGAAATGCCTCCGTTGACGGCGGCCTGGCATTCTTAGCTATACACGTGTCCTGTGGCACACGACAACACGTTCTACAATGACTGTCGGCTGAGAAATCACGGTACGAAGTGGGCCATTCGCCAACGCCGTGTCCCATTTATCGTTCGCTACGTGCGCAGCACAGCGGCGCATTTCACATCATGAGCATACCTCAGTGACGTCAGTCTACCCTGCAATTGGCATAAAGTTCTGACCACTCCTTCTTGGTGTTGCATTTGCTCTGTCAGTCAGTGTACGTAAAACTGAAGCTACCTGAAATATGTTTTAGAACCTATTTTCTCATATCTGAAAGCCCATTTTAGGCATGTAAAATAACATTTTAGCACCTAAAAATCCGAGGTCTAATGATAATATAGACCCCGAAGGTCTAAAGGAGAAATGTAAGATAAATGTATTCACACGATGCTAATAAGCGAGATTTGCGGAGCTATCCACCAGCATCGCAAGTGGACTTCAACATAGAAGGATATTATTAATCCAAATCAACATGCGTTTCCCAACTGTGTGTAGCCTCTGAAACAGAGATCAGAAGCTGGAGATGGGGTAAGTGTAATGTATACAACCAAACACCAAAGGAGATTTTACAGGCCAGCACATGTTTTGTACACCAGGAAACGTACACAATACATGGCTCCTGGTCTCTATCACTTCCACGTTATTTTATTCTCATGTGG
Source organism: Anabrus simplex (assembly GCF_040414725.1). Lineage (NCBI taxonomy): Eukaryota > Metazoa > Arthropoda > Insecta > Orthoptera > Tettigoniidae > Anabrus > Anabrus simplex. Next base: position 260,311,452 of record NC_090270.1, on the reverse strand, counting down.
CGGGGTACACATACAATGGCAGTACGAAACAGTTTTATTGTGAAGCACACAAAGGCATCACAAGAAAGACATAACGCATGATAGCGAAAACTGTCATATACAGTGCTGTCCAAACGTTAAGCATATTTAAAATATGAGAACAATTGTCATTAGTGAAGTGTCAAGAGTTGCACAAAACATAATTAATCAAACGTTATCAGGTATAAAAGAGAGTAGAATATATTTAAAAAATAATTGCTTTTATTGCAAAGACACATAACAAAAATAACAAAAAGATATCGAGGGCTTCCGAGATACATTCAGAAACTTTGCAAAAATATGCAGTGAAATCAGTCCCCGTCCGCCTCTGTGGCGTAGTGGTTAGTGTGATTAGCTGCCACCCCCGGAGGCCCGGGTTCGATTCCCAGCTCTGCCACGAAATTTGAAAAGTAATACGAGGGCTGGAACGGGATTCACTCAGCCTCGGGAGGTCAACTGAGTAAAGGTGGATTCGATTCCCACCTCAGCCATCCTGGAAGTGGTTTTCCGTGGTTGCCGGGACGGTACCTAACTTAAGGCCACGGCCGCTTCCTTCCCTCTTCCTTGTCTATCCCTTCCAATCTTCCCATCCCCCCGCAAGGCCCCTGTTCAGCATAGCAGATGAGGCTGCCTGGGCGAAGTACTGGTCATCCTCCACAGTTGTATCCCCCGACCCAATGCCTCACGCTCCAGGACACTGCCCTTGAGGCGGTAGAGGTGGGATCCCTCGCTGAGTCCGAGGGAGCCAACCCTGGAGGGTAAAGAGATTAAGAAGAAGAAGAAATAATTTCCCTATACATTACCTGTGACACAACCTGACGAAGTTTCTCCCCTGTTGGTGGGTGTTTGTAGAACATATCCATAGTGCCCGCTGTCTGTCGTAAAAGGGGACTAAACAGGAAACCCTCGTGGGCTCTCCTCCTGGTAGGATGGGTTGTCATCACCCGCCCGAGTCTGGCTTTACGTCCACTAACTCGTGCCAGCCCCATCTGACCTCCTTGGTCAACACTAGTTCTCTTCCGACCAGGACAGTATTGGGTTTGTGATACTCTGCGAGTCTTAATTTTCAAACCATTCTTATCTCTTCTCTTTCGTTTTACAGACACCTTCAAACACCGAGAAACCGGAGCTCTTTCGTTTAATATTGAAAACAGTTCTTAGCAAACAAAGTAGGCATTCTCATACTACGAAAAACGTAAAATTAAGCAATTTCCTCAATTGTGCCTAAAGTTGAAGGGCTAAAGGTCCCGAAAAGGTTTCAAGTAATGAGTCTTGGTTAGCTCTATCAAACTAAAAAAAAATAATCGAAAATCACTACCGGCCTAGTAGCCTACGTGGCTGAGGCGGCAGCACGCCGGCCTCTCACCACTGGGTTCCGTAGTTTAAATCCCGGTCACTCCATGTGAGATTCCTGCTTGACAAAACGGGGGTGCAACAGGTTTTTCTCCGGATACTCCGGTTTTCCCTGTTATATTTCATTCCAGCAACATTCTCCAATATCATTTCATCTCTCAGCCATTAATCATCGCCCCAGAGAAGTGAGACAGGTTTCGGCAGCCGGCATAATTCCTATCCTCGCCGCTAGATGGAAGCTTCATTCATTCCATTCGTGATCCGGTCAAATGACTGAAAACAAGCTGTGGATTTTCACTTATTTTTTCATTTTTCACTGCCGGCCTAAATGTAGTTCCGGAAAAACACCTTAAAATCGCTTGTTTCCTTACTCGGCTTCTCTTTTTATTCAAATCCTAGCCAAATTAACTGATTTACATAATCTTTTCTAGAATGTGTTCCTTGGTTCAATACCCTCAGGCGTTTTCTGATTTTTTTGAAAATGTCCACACCGAATACAGTTATAAGGGCTTAGGTGAAACTGTGCATTGACTGCCCCGACCTGGCGCCATCTGACTACCACCTCTTCGCATCAATGGGGCACGTGCTCGCAGAGCAGCACTTTAGCAATTTCGAGGAAGTTGGAAAACGGCTCGACGAATGGTTTGCCGCAAAAGACAAGCAGTTTTTCTGGCGTGACATTTATAACTCACCTGAAAGATGGGCGAAGTATGTAGAAGACGATGACCAATATTTTGAATAAACAAAAAAAAAACTAATTTCCCTTGAAAATTACGTGATTTCTTGATCACAAAAACAGGCAAATCTTATGCATTCACCTGGTAGTACGTACCAGTGTAGTCCAGTTCTACAACGAACGTTTCGTTTTTATTGTCGTTGTCAACTCCAAAACCCTCATTTTTGAGAGGTGGATTCGTTAACACTGTGCTTGGCCTGTTTTGCCGCCAGGGATTAACCCACTACCGGTACTCATTATCATCATGAAAAATAAAAAAATGAAAGCCATTTAAACAGTGCTGATGGCTTGATACATTTATGAAAATTAATGTCTATATGTCCGCCTCTGTGGTGTAGTGGTTAGCGTGATTAGCTGCCACCCCCGGAGGCCCGGGTTCGATTCCCGGCTCTGCCACAAAATTTGAAAAGTGGTACGAGGGCTGGAACGGGGTCCACTCAGCCTCGGGAGGTCAACTGAGTAGAGGTGGGTTCGATTCCCACCTCAGCCATCCTGGAAGTGGTTTTCCGTGGTTTCCCACTTCTCCTCTAGGCGAATGCCGGGATGGTACCTAACTTAAGGCCACGGCCGCTTCCTTCCTTCTTCCTTGCCTATCCCTTCCAATCTTCCCATCCCTCCACAAGGCCCCTGTTCAGCATAGCAGGTGAGGCCGCCTGGGCGAGGTACTGGTTATACTCCCCAGTTGTATCCCCCGACCAAGAGTCTGAAGCTCCAGGACACTGCCCTTGCGGCGGTAGAGGTGGGATCCCTCGCTAAGTCCGAGGGAAAAACCGAACCTGGAGGGTAAACAGATGATGATGAATAAGTCTATATAATCACATATTAAAATATTTTAAGTTAAACCAGTTTTCGGAATCTTAGTGCCATCGTCAGTGAATCATTAAAATTAAAATATTAAAATCCACATAATTGTGCCGTCTTGATTTTAAAATGTAGAGAACAGCTGCCCTGATACCTTCAAACTTCGAGAGACCGGACCTCTTTCTTTTCCTCTACTGTTCCTAGATCCTAGGTAAAGAGGAAAGATAATAAACCGAATAGAACGTATAAGTGCGCCGACTTTTTCTCAGTCACATGAAAATATTTAGCAAGTTTGGGTCGTGTAGCTAATAGCCTGAATTCGGAAGATAATGGGTTTGAACCCCACTGTCGGCAGCCCTGAATATGGTTCTCCGTGCTTTCCCATTTTCCCACCAGGCAAATCTAGGGCTATACTTAAATTATGGCCACGGCTGTTACCTTCCCAGTCCTAGCCCTTTCCTATCCTTGCGTCGCCGAAAACCTTCGATGTGTTAGTGCGACGTTAAACCGCTAAAAAGACCAAAATTATTACTATAAATACTGCGTGCAACAATACTCAAGGAATTTGTAACAATTTATCTTTTAGGTACTGTTTTAATTATGTATTTAGCTGAAAGTGGGTTCAAATGCGAGAGGAATGATTTATGGAACGAGGAGGCACTCCGTTTAGGGATTTGTAGTGTTGGCTGGGCCCAATGATTAATGTGGCTGTGAGCATTTCTCTCCCGTCTAAAACTGTCATGCAGATGGCATGTGGATTTCCGTTAAACGACGAAGTGTGACTATAGCAATTGTCTGTATGCGTCTCTCCGAACCAGATCAGCTATAGGAAGCAGGAATAATTTGTTCACTCCCTCGAAATGTAATGTAGATGGGTGTAATATTCCAACATTCTTTTATCTATAGTACGAGTAATAAATACAGAAGTTCAAGGTTAGTGATCTATGAAGGTAGGTGAAAAAATGAAAATAGACAAGAACGAATGAGGAACTTCTAGATACACAAGAAACGTAAGAACTTGGTACCAGTAAACGTGATATTCCCAAGATCCCTAGAAAAAATTAAACATTTCCGTAACTCCCCAAACTGTGAGTTTTGAAATTGAGTCTCAAAAGCAAAATAGCATAGGTATAAAATCTCAAGCAAATGTTTACCCTATGGAAACTTTCTTTTCCTAAAGCAATGCCCTATAGTTCCAAAAAACATTGTGAAAATTGGAAGATATATATTTCTTACATCAAACCGCAAAACGTATTGAGCAGTGGCAACTGGCTATTTTGAGTGCTGATGGTTCACAAATTCACAATAGTCCGCCTCTGTGGTGTAGTGGTTAGTGTCAATCGATAGGGCTGTTGCAGCTTGTCAGCTCTCGCGGAGAAGGCTGACTTCTCTGACAAGTCGAGTTCGGACCAGTCACCGAGGTACTAAAATCTCTCCCCTCGCTTGATTTTAATCAATCAATCAATCAATCAATCAATCAATCAATCAATCAATCAATCAATCAATCAATCAATCAGTCACTACTGATCTGCATTTAGGGCAGTCGCCCAGGTGGCAGATTCCCTATCTTTCGTTTTCCTAGCCTTTCCTTCAATGATCGCAAAGAAATTGGAAAATTATTGAACATTTCCCTTGGTAAGTTATTCCAATCCCTAACTCCCCTTCCTATAAACGAATATTTGCCCCAATTTGTCCTCTTCATTCCAACTTTATCTTCATATTGTGATTTCCTACTTTTAAAGACACCACTCAAACTTATTCGTCTACTGATGTCCTCCCGCGCCATCTCTCCTCTGACAGCTCGGAACCTGTTCAAGTGACCTTTCTCAGATAGTCACTTTTATATTCGTAAAGTACCTACTTAGTTTTCTCCAGTACAAAACTGAAAGTTTTGCACAACATTACAACTGTTATTGCAGTAAAAAAAAAAAAAAAACAAGAAAATACCGGATTGTACAGCTGCCCCTATTTTTTGCGAACATATGCAACCCTCCACTTCTGTGGTGTAGTGGTTAGTGTGATTACCTGCCACCCCCGGAGGCCCGGGTTCGATTCCCAGCTCTGCCACCAAAGTAGTACGAGGGTTGGAATGGGGTCTACTCAGCCTCGGGAGGTCAACTGAGTAGAGGTGGGTTCGATTCTCACCTCAGCCATCCTGGAAGTGGTTTTCCATGGTTTCCTACTTCTCCTCCAGGCAAATGCCAGGATGGTACCTAACTTAAGGCCACGGCCGCTTCCTTCCTCCTTGTCTATCCCTTCCAAACTTCCCATCCCCCCACAAGGCCCCTGTTCAGCATAGCAGGTGAGGCCGCCTGGGCGAGGTACTGGTCATCCTCCCCGGTTGTATCCCCCAACCCAGAATCTGAAGCTCCAGGACACTGCCCTTGAGGCGGTAGAGGTGGGATCCCTCGCTAAGTCCGAGGAAAAACCAACGCTGGAGGGTAAACAGATTAAGAAGAAGACATAAGCAACCAGTTAGGGTTAAATATCTCTTAGTCCTGTCTTGCGCAACATCTTACAGGAATTGTATGTGCAGTTAGTCCAATATAGACTTCCCCGCACAATGCAAAAACGGTACAAGAGGCAGTAAGTGAGGCCCTTCTCAGAAACACTGTAGCATTTTATGTACAGCGGAGTCCAATACTCCAGTCATTTTTACGTAACGTTAGTGCACTATACAAATCCTCCTTTAACTTTCGGCAGAGAATTGTGCACCTGATTGGTTCAAGAGGCCATTTACTTTTGACAGAAAAGGGTGGTCACAATATCATAGAAAACGTGCTAGGTTAGGACCAATTACAGACATGTCAATTCAACGTCATTTGGTATAGTCTCACCACATCGAAATTGATAGAAACGTGTTTTCACGGTATTTTATAATCTATGGCACGCAAATGCTGTACAGCAGTCGTGATATATTACGTCATGTACAGTAATTATTACCGCTACAGCCTTCAATCTATATATATAAAATAACTTGTCCTGACTGACTGACTGACTGACTGACTGATTCATCATCGCCGAGCCAAAACTACTGGACATAAAGAAATGAAATTTTGGGGATATATTCATATTAAGATGTAGGTGCTCGCTAAGAGAGGATCTTTTGATATTCCGTCGCTAAGGGGGTGAAAAGGGGGGTGAAATTTTAAAAAGAGTGTATCTATATCTCAAAACATTAAAAGTTTACAGATGTAAAAATTGGTATTTAGAATCTTCTTTTAGAATAAGGATACACATATTTTTTGTTTTCTGAAAATCCCAATAGGAGGGGTGAAAAAGGGTGAAAATGGGGAAAAATGGGTTGAATGCCTTCAATCAGGATACCGGTACTTATATCTCAGAAACTGAAGATATTACAGACCTGAAAATTGGTACTTTTGATCTCTTTTAAAAATAAAGAAACACGTATTTTTTTTGTTTTTGGAAAATCCAATTAATGGGAGGGTGAAAAGGGGGTGAATTTTTAAAATGAGTGAATCTCTATCTCCAAACTTTTAAAGTTTGCAGATGTAAAAACTGGTATTTAGAATCTTCATTAAAAATAAAGAAACGCGTATTTTTTGTTTTCGGAAAATCGCAATAGGAGGAGTGAAAAGGGGTGGGAAAAGGGTTGAATGCCTTTAATGAGGCTACTTATATCTCAGAAACAGAAGATATTACAGACCTGAAAATCGGTGTTTGGGATCTCCTTTAAAAATAAACACGTATTTTTTTGTTTCTGGAAAATCCAATTAAGGGAGGGGGTGAAAAGGGGGGTGAAATTTTAAAAAGAATGTATCTATATCTCAAAACATTAAAAGTTTACAGATGTAAAAATTGGTATTTAGAATCTTCTTTTAAAATAAGGATACACGTATTTTTTGTTTTCTGAAAATCCCAATAGGAGGGGTGAAAAGGGGTGAAAATGGGGAAAAATGGGTTGAATGCCTTCAATCAGGATACCGGTACTTATATCTCAGAAACTGAAGATATTACAGACCTGAAAATCGGTGTTTGGGATCTCCTTTAAAAATAAACACGTATTTTTTTGTTTCTGGAAAATCCAATTAAGGGAGGGGGTGAAAAGGGGGTAATATTTTAAAATGAGTCTATCTATATCTCAAAACTTTTAAAGGTTATAGATGTGAAAATTGGTATTTAGAATCTCCTTTAAAAATAAAGAAACACGTATATTTTGTTTTCGGAAAATCCAATTAATGGCGATTAAACAGGAGGGACAAATTGGGGTGAATTTTTGAAAGACTATATCTACAGAATATCTTGGAAACGTAAAATGTTACAGACGTAAAAAGTGGGTGTTTGGAATCTCCTGTAAATGTAAAGAAACATAGGTGATTTGTTTTTGGAAACTCCACTTAAGGGGAACTCAAAAGGGGTGAAATTTTGTAATGAGAATTTTTACAGTATATCTAAAAAAACATGTTACAGAAGTGAAAAATGGTATTTTTTTATCTCTATTAAACATAAAGAAACGTGTATTTTTAGTTTTCGGAGATATCACCTGGGTGGAGGGTGGGGGGGTAAAAATGACTGAAAATGGTGTTGAATTCTTTTAATTAGGCTACTGATATATCAAAAATGAAGATTTTACAGACGTGAAATTTGATATTTTCAATCTGCTTTAAAAGTAAAAATACACGGATTCTCTTAAAATCCAATGAAGCGGGGGTGGGGGGGGAGTGGTGGTGAAAGAATTGAAAAATTAATTGGCTTAATTGTATGAGAATACATACATCTAATAAAAACTAAAGTTATTACAGATGTGAAAATTCGTATTTGGATCTCCTTTAAAAACAAAGAAAAACGCGTTTTGGGCGGGAAACCATCTTGGAGGGCGGGAGTGTAAAGGAGTTGAATTCCTTTCATGAGGACACATAAATCAAAAACTGAAGAAGTTAGAGTCGTGATAATTGGTATTTAGAAGATCCTTTACTATTAAAGAAACAAGTATTTTTTTCGGGAAAGTTCTCTTAGGGAGGGGGGGGGGGGAGTAGTGTGAAATGAAGTGAAAAAAGTAAATTACTTTTATGGGGATACTTATATCTCAAAACTGAAGGTAATAGACGGTAATAGACGTGAACATTGGTGTTTGGAATCTCCCTTAAACATAAAGAAACAAGCATTCTTTTAATTTTTTTTTGGGGGGGGGCGGTAAATAAACTTAACGGCGGTGGGGTGTAGAAGGAGGTGAGACCAATTGATTTTACTGTTATTAATGTACTTATAAGGATCCTCCGTTGCTCAGGCGGCAGATCGTCGGCCTCTCAAAACTGGGTTCCGTGGTTCAAATCCCGGTCACTCCATGTGACATTCGTGCTGGACAAAACGGAGGCGGGACAGGTTTTTCTCCGGATACTCCGTTTTTCCCTGTCATCAGCCATTCCAGCAACACATAATAATAATAATAATAATAATAATAATAATGTTCCGGACCGTCGTCAAATGTGCGGACCGCGCTGGCAACGGCTCCTGGACGGGTAATGACTAAGAATGCAGTCCGGCCGCGGGTTCAGTGCCGCCAAATCACCCAATATGACACCACGCCGGACCTCCTGAAGGATTTTATCCATATTAAAAATGATTAAAGGAAAAGATGGCAAAGATTTACGGACCCAACTGACCAGGAGGAATACCTGAGCCTAGCCCGGGAAGTACGAAATCGATTGCTGGAAAGGAATATTGAAAAATGGGAGGAAACGTGCTGTAAAATAATAGAATACGAGTCAGGTCGGGAATTTTGGAGGATTCTCGCAGAAAACGAGTCAGATCGCGAATTTCGGCGGATTATCTAAAACAATAAGCATTCAATTATAAATTTCAGTATAATACCGTAGCGAAGCACGGGTATCTTGCTAGTAAAGTCATAAAACTGGACCGTAAGGCTGTAACACACCAGGAACTTTACGAAGCGAGAATTTCCGCTCTCCTTGTGAATACAGAGTTGTAAGTGCTAGACGTTAAAGCAGGAAGTAGCTGCGCGGAATTAGGCATATTAAATGTACCTGGATAAGCGACAGGGAGCAGTGATGGTTCAAAACATTTAGTCATGCTTTTTTTTTTTTTTTTCCGTACCCTTCCTTTACGCAGACTTGACTTTTCTGAAGTCTCAGATATTCTTCTTTCTTTCTTAATCTGCTTACCCTCCAGGGTTGGTTTTCCCTCGGACTCGGACCTGCAATGCTGAACAGGAGCCTTGTGGGGGGATGGGGAGATTGAAAGGGATAGACAAGGAAGACGGAAGGAAGCGGTCGTGGCCTTAAGTTAGGTATCATCCCGGCATTTGCCTGGAGGAGAAGTGGGAAACCACGGAAAACCACTTCCAGATTGGAGGAGGTGGGAATCGAATCCACCTCTACTCATTTGACCTCCCGAGGCTGAGTGGACCCCGTTTCAGACCTCGTATCACCGGCAGAGCCTCCGGGGATGGCAGCTAATCACTTTAACCACTACACCACAGAGGCGGACAACAAGTAAACTTACTCCCGCGTAATTACTACAAGAACACGATCACTCAACTAGAAAATTAAGATCGAAAACCAAACAGATAAACGAATTTCGTTGTAAACGACAATATTAGCAACTAACATTAATACAACAATAAAGTAAGGGCGAAGAGATAAACTGTAGAGGGGGAGTTAGACAGTTAATCTCAACAACCGCACGCTCTTCCCCCGTAGACAACAATAGCGCGGGTTCTTCAAAGCATTGTAAAACCTACGCTTTTCTAAAGTATTACTTACAAACACAAGAATATAAGGATAACCGCTAATGAATTGCAGGCGCTCCGCAAGTACAACCAGACATTTGTTTTTTGTTTTTATTTTTATTACTATTGTGTTTAGTAATTTTAACAATACATTGCAGTTCGGACCAATCAATCAATCAATCAATCAATCAATCAATCAATCAATCAATCAATCAATCACTACTGATCTGCATTTAGGGCAGTCGCCCAGGTGGGAGATTCCCTATCTGTTGTTTTCCTATCCTTTTCTTAAATTATTGCAAAGAAATTGGAAATTTATTGAACATATCCCTTGGTAAGTTATTCCAATCCCTTACTCCCCTTCCAATAAACGAATATCTGCCCCAATTTGTCCTGTTGAATTCCAGCTTTACCTTCATACTGTGATCTTTCCTACTTTTAAAGATACCACTCAAACTTATTCGTCTACTGATGTCATTCCACGCCATCTCTCCACTGACAGCTCGGAGTCGAGCAGCTCGTCTCCAAACTTTACAACATTTTTGTAATGCTACTCTTTCGTCGGAAAGCACCCAGAACAAATTGACCTGCTTTTCTTTGGGTTTTTTCCAGTTCTTGAATCAAGTAATCCTGGTGAGGGCCCCATACACTGGAACCATACTCTAGTTGGCGTCTTACCAGAGACGTATATGCCCTCTCCTGTGCATCCTTACTGAAAATGAAAATCTACAACCTGTTTTCCAGTCATTGACCGGGTCAGGGTTGGAATGAATGAAACATATATAGGCTGTTATTACAATGGGGTCGCCACTCCCAAAGTGATTTATTAATGAGTGATAAATGCTATGAAATGATAATGGAGAGTGTTGCTGGAATGAAAGATGACAGGGAAAACTGGAGTACCCGGAGAAAAACCTGTCCCGCCTCCGCTTTGTCCAGCACAAATATCACATGGAGTCACCGGGATTTGAACCACGGTATCCAGCGGTGAGAGGCCGACGCGCTGCCGTCTGAGCCACGGAGGCTCTGTGCATCCAAACTACAACCCCTAAATACCATTAAATCCATGTGCAGAGATCTGTACCCTTTATTTACAATCATATTTATGTGATTACCCCAATGAAGATCTTTCCTTATATTAACACCTACATACTTACAATGATCCCCAAAAGTAATTTTCACCCCATCAACGCAGTAATTAAAACTGAGAGGACTCTTCCTATTTGTGAAACTCACAACCTGACTTTTAACTCCATTTATCATCATACCATTGCCTACTGTCCATCTCACATCATTAGCGAGGTCATTTTTCAGTTGCTCACAATCTCGTAACTATTTATTACTCTGTACAGAATGACATCATCTGCAATAAGCCCTATCTCTGATTTCATTTTTTTACACATATCATTGGCATATATAAAAAACATAAAACATTTGTGGTAGCTTATTTCATTTACTTTTTGCTTTTATATTCATTTAGAGTTTTTTGCCAACTACGTACGACCCGGTCCCCCAAGAGAGGCTCGGGTGCCGGAAAAATGACCCGAGAAAACCGGTCTGTCTATGACAAGTCATATTTTGTTCCTTAACATTATATCATGTCTTGAATTTTCAACACATTTCCAAAAATGATAATCAAAATTATTCCCAGACGAGTTGTAGACCATAGGTGATTAAAGTTGTGCCTATAATCACCTATGGTCTACAACTCGTCTGGGAATACCTAAATATCAATAGTCTACGACGAATAGAGAAAGTCAAAGCCGCATACTTAAAGAGAGCTCTGGGGCTTTCGAAGTATACACTATCTCGACTTGTGTATGTTCTGACAAGGGAATCTTTCCTGATCGAAGAGCTACGCCTCAAGATGTCACTACCATCCACGACAAATTACGATCGACTACTTACGGAACTGAAGCAGAAAAGAGAAGACATTTGGTTAGATTTCTATGCAACAGATGCTATGACAACGCGGGGATGGATGGAAGTGAACTACGAATTAAGACATTGTAATTAGATTGGCTGTTCATGGCTTTCACTTTAAGCTTTGCAAAACCAAAACATTTCATGAACCTGAATTCGGATGCATGTGTAAATTGTGCGATCGTGAATGTGATAGATACCACGTCTTAACATGTCCTAATAGAGGGAAATCATTGACTAAATTCTGTTCAGAAGAATGAGACCTATGTGGAAATGTTAGAATTAATGTACTTACTTACATGGCCATTTGGCCGCAATAAAACTATTATATTATAATCAAAATTACACAGGTTTTATTTGGCATATAAATGCATATATTTTTTTGTTTTGTGGCATATTTTGGACATCTCATTATAACGACATATGTTGGTAATTTTCAATTGGATTTCGTTTTATAAACGTCAGAGTAAGCTCTAGAAATTATTTTACAGGATAGACTGGAATATACTTCTATACTTGGGAACAAAACATGACGACCTCGCCTTACACCACTACTATCCAGTGGTAGCCCGGTGTGTATCGGTGGCTTACGAGGACGGTTTGAAAAGTTCTCGGAATCACCGCTAGATGTCAGTGCTAGAGCAACGAGGTTCCCGCGCAATAATCACATATCCTTTGTGAGTGAACACGTGGCGCGTCAGTGCTCTAGCTGCAGGGGTGTGGTAGTGACGACTCTTTGTTGTTGTTCCCCCGTAGTGATTTGTGACAATGGAAAAAACTGAGATTCGAGCAGTGATTAAATACTTTGTAAAGAAAGGTATGGAAGCAAAGGAAATTCATGCCGACTTTCAGAACACACTGGGGGACTCTGCTCCTTCATTTTCAACCGTTGCCAAGTGGTAGGAATGTCTTCTGAACGGGTATATTATATTTTAACCGAAGAATTGGGTACGAAAAAATTATCCGCAAGATGGGTGCCGCGGTTCTTGACATTGGACAATAAACGCACCAGATTGGAAATGTCCGAACAAAGTCTGGCCTGTTTTCAGTGCAACCAACAAGATTTTTTGCGCCGGTTTGTGACTACAGATGAAACTTGGATCCACTACTATACCCCAAAGACAAAACAGCAGTCAAAGCAGTGGAAACATGCTGATTCACCACCACCAAAGAAAGCAAAGGCAGTGCATTCGGCCGGAAAGGTCATGGCCTCAGTTTTCTGGGATGCAAAAGACATTCTGCTGATAGATTATCTTCCTCCTGGCCAAACAATTATGGGGCAATACTATGCAAACCTCCTAGACCAACTACAGGAAAAGATACGCGAAACAAGGCCTGGTTTGGCAAGGAAAAAAGTCATCTTTCATCAGAACAACGCTCCGCCGCACACAAGTGTTATTGCCATGGCAATACTTCATGAACTGCGGTACGAATTGTTGCCACATCCACCTTATTCACCTGATTTGGCACCATCAGACTTTCATCTATTTTCCAAGCTGAAAATTTTCCTCGGTGGACGGAGATTTTCTACAAGGGAAGAACTGACAGCCGAATTGGAGAGGTATTTTGCAGGCCTGGAGGAATCTCATTTTCGAGATGGGATCAAGGCATTGGAACATCGCTAGACCAAATCCATTAGTCTACAGGAAGACTATGTTGAAAAATAAAAGCAGTTCCACTGAGGTAAGATACTTAATTCTAGTACATTCCGAGAACTTTTCAAACCACCTACGTATGTCTACTGTAGCCATAGTTGTCAAATCGTCTACTGTACTCGACACAAAGAAAGGGTAAAGACTGAAGAGAGTGTGAAAGAAAGGGGTTTGGGAACCTCTCCACACCAAACAAGGATCTCTTAGAACTCGTTAACTCAGTAAGGTGCAGGGTGTGATTGACTGCTGGCTTCCAGCTCGCTTCCAGGAACTGAGACCGTCATGTTTCGTCCCCAAGTATACTGAAGAACCATTGAAAATTAGTGTATGGAATGTTTCTAGCAGGTAAGAGCTATTATTTGCTGGTTGGGTTAATTCCTGGAAACTGGGCTATTGTTTACAGGAAGCAGAAGCAATTCTGAAAGTTATTTGACATTGTTCGTTTGCCCTTGCCTCTTCCTCCTTCAACACACTGAATGACCTTGGTTACTGAGGGGGCTTCAGTCATTCAGTTTCTTTCAATACGCCTATAAAACGAAAGTCTCGGTTAGTGACAAGTTGCAAAGTTTTTGATCGTGGGTTCGGTGAAAACATATTTGGTAGGTACCGGTACCGGTACGAATGGAGTGATATTATTCTGTAAATTGCGTGAGCAAGCGAAAGGATCAGTAACATCTAAAGTGTGTAGAAAATTAGAAAATGTACTGGAAAATAATTGCTGACTTTTGTACCTATGTGGAATAAGTGATATTCTTTGTGAAACCCCTTCATCTGCAGATTTCCAGGAATTTTCTCTAAGTGATCTAACTCTATTCAAGCACGCTCCCGTTACATCATGTGGTGTCGAAAGAAGTGTTCCCCGCTACAAGACGATAGTCAGCGACAACAGGAGAGGATTCTCATTCAACCACCTCAATCAATCACTACTGATCTGCATTTAGGGCAGTCGCCCAGGTGGCAGATTCCCTATGTTGTTTTCCTAGCCTTTTCTTAAATGATCGTAAAGAAATTGGAAAATTATTGAACATTTCCCTTGGTAAGTTATTCCAATCCCTTACTCCCCTTCCTATAAACGAATATTTGCCCCAATTTGTCCTCTTGAATTTCAACTTTATCTTCATATTGTGATCTTTCCTACTTTTAAAGACACCACTCAAACTTATTCGTCTACTGACGTCCTCCCACGCCATCTCTCCTCTGACAGCTCGGAACATACCATTTAATCGAGCAGCTCGTCTCCTTTCTCCCAAATCTTCCCAGCCCAAACATTGCAACATTTTTGTAACGCTACTCTTTTGTCGGAAATCACCCAGAACAAATCGAGCTGGTTTTCTTTGGATTTTTTCCAGTTCTTGAATCAAGTAATCCTGGTGAGGGTCCCATACACTGGAACCATACTCTAGTTGGGGTCTTACCAGAGACTTATATGCCCTCTCCTTTACATCCTTACTACAACCCCTAAATACCCTCATAACCATGTGCAGAGATCTGTACCCTTTATCAACAATTGTATTTTTGTGATTACCCCAATGAAGGTCTTTTCTTATATTAACACCTAGGTACTTTCAATGATCCCCAAAAGGAACTTTCACCCCATCAATGCAGTAATTATAACTGAGAGGACTTTTCCTATTTGTGAAACTCACAACCTGACTTTTAACCCTGTTTATCATTATACCATTGTCCACCGTCCATCTCACAATACTATCGAGGTCACCCTGCAGCCGCTCACAATCTTGTAACTTATTTATTACTATGTACAGAATAACATCATCTGCAAACAGCCTTATCTCTGATTCCACTTCTTTACACATATCATTGATATATATAAGAAAACATAAAGGTCCAATAATACTGCCTTGAGGAATTCCCCTCTTAATTATTACAGGGTCAGATAAAGCTTCGCCTACTCTGAGTTCTATTTTCTAGAAATATAGCCACCCATTCAGTCACTCTTTTTTATAGTTTAATTGCACTCATTTTTGCCAGTAGTCTTCCATGATCTACCCTATCAAATGCCTTAGATAGGTCAATCGCAATACAGTCCATTTGGCCTCCTGAATCCAGGATATCTGCTATATCTTGCTGAAATCCTACAAGCTGAGCTTCAGTGGAATAACCTTTCCTAAACCCAAAGTGCCTTCTGTCAAACCAATTATTAATTTCGCAAACATGTCTAATATAATCAGAAAGAATGCTTTCCCAAAGCTTACATACAATGCATGTCAAACTGACTGGCCTGTAATTTTCAGCTTTATGTCTATCACCCTTTCCTTTATATACAGGGGCTACTATAGCAACTCTCCATTCATCTGGTATAGCTCCTCTGACCAAACAATAATCAAATAAGTACCTCAGATATGGTACTATATCCCAACCCATTGTCTTTAGTATATCCCCAGAAATCTTATCAATTCCAGCTGCTTTTCTAGTTTTCAACTTTTGTATCTTACTGTAAATGTCAAGTATTAAAATTTACCTATGATAACAATGACATTTACAGTAAGATACAAAAGCTGAAAACTAGAAAAGCAGCTGGAATTGATAAGATTTCTGGGGATATACTAAAGGCAGTGGGTTGGGATATAGTACTATATTTGAAATACTTATTTGATTATTGTTTGGTTGAAGGAGCTATACCAAATGAATGGAGAGTTGCTATAGTAGCCCCTGTGTATAAAAGAAAGGGTGATAGACATAAAGCTGAAAAGATACATGAGGTCATAAATTGCAACAATCCTGATAATGGTGACTAGATCAGGTATGAAAGCTTCATTCATATAACACATATTTTGTGGGTACCGGTACATATACCGGTAACGAAACATTGATTGAATATTGAACAGTGAAAGTAACTAGGGGTATAGTGTTTATGTCTTCCGCAGAGTCTGTCCTTGTCTAGGAGTACCGGTATGCAGTAACCTTAATTAGTTCATGAACTATTCAGCATTATAGTTAATTTTTAGGTTAAAGATTTCAAAGAATTAACACTATTTTAACTACATTAATTGCAGCCTGTAGCAATTGTAATAAAAGTGTTTCTATATGTAATGTAGATGCAATTCATTAAGTCATATTTTGAATTTTATATGTCATATTTTTATGTTTGTTAGGTCATAAATGCATACGATACATATTTTTCCCATTTTTAGGTCATAGAAATCCACCTCCTACTGATTAGCGTTAATAGAGGATGGTTGCCTAGTTGTACCGTACGGTACTTCCTCTTAAAACAATAATTACCACCACAGACTCGCTTTGCAACGGTTGAAAAGTGATCTACTGTATAGTTAATGATTAAAGTAAAATTTAGACGTAGGTATATGTAGGCCTAGGAGGTGAATTCATTTCCATATACGCTACGCTGCCGATTTGGATAAAGAGAGCTGAGTCGTCCGCGACGTTCGCTCTTTGTTTCAAAGACAGTGTTTTTGTTTCGTGACGGGATAATGGGGGTGGTTCATATGTTTCCTCTGTCGACAGAGATGCTCTAGAAGAAGGTAATGGAAATGTATTTACTCAAGCCGATATCGGAATGAGTTGAGAGCCCGTTTTTATTGAACCCATAACAAATAGTGCCATTTCGTTTTTCCGTTCCATATGCCCCGAGATGCTCATAGCAGTTCTTTCAGCGTAGTAATGCCAATCGGTCATTAGCATCTCACGAGCAAACTCCTGGAATAGCAAATGTTTTACTAGCACTTTATCCGGGTAGAACTTAAACGTAAAAATGTCCGAAATATAAATCCTGCCTTTTGATGTACAGGCCGTACTATAGAAAGCGCGCTAAGCCCGTCAGCAGATTGATTGGGGCGGTCTAATTGAATATTGTACTTGTAAACATAATACATAATGACTGAATGATGGAAAGCACTCTTTGGATAATTATGGCTGTTGAAAGACAGACCTTTATTTTTAAGTATATCGCATGCCTATTTCTAAACTGATTGCATCAGGATTTATATAGGCCTAAACATCTCTTATTGAGATAATGAAAATCCACAGCCTGTTTCCAGTCATTCGACTGGGTCAGGAATGGAATGAACGAAGCCCCATCTAGCGGCGAGGATAGGAATTGTGCCGGCTGCTGAAGCCTGTCGCACTCCTCTAGGACAATGATTAATGAATGACAGATGAAATAAAATGATATTTGAGAGTGGTGCTGGAATGAAATATGACAGGGAAAAATGGAGTACCCGGAGAAACACCTGTCCTGCCTCCGCTGTGTCCAGCACAAATCTCACATGGAGTGACCAGGATTTGAACCACAGAACCCAGCGGTGAGAGGCCAGTGCACTGCTGCCTGAGCCACGGAGGCTCCCTTATTGTGATAATGAGTCCTCATAATTTAGGTTGTGTAGCGTATGTTATTATCGTGTGGTGAGTAATGTAAAGTCAAGGGACGTAATGTTTCTTGTGAAATTTATTACAATAATGTTATTGGCAATTTCAAACCACTTAAGACTTGGTTCCACACTTCATTGGTCAATACCTTAACTAACACATATAAAATAAAAGTTTTGGTTCTTCTTCTGAAGAAGTGGTTGATTGTGTTTGTTCACAGCTAGTGTGCAACATTGTGCTGTTTGCATGTACCAATGTGGCTGGAGTATTCACACACTACCCCAGTGAACTGGCACAGCGTCAGGCCTTCCTTGAGACCCGCCAGTGTATCGAGGCTCGCCTCACAACCCAGCGTGAAAACCAGCAGCAGGTGAGCAGTTTGAATAATACATAATTTGTCAACTCAGATAAGAGTGTGATTACTCATCTTGTACTCTGCTATCACAGGAGCGGCTGCTACTTTCTGTGCTACCCCGGCATGTTGCCATGGAGATGAAAGCCGACATTGCTGGCAAACCCAAGGATACCATGTTCCACAAGATATACATCCAACGGCATGAGAACGTAAGGTATAGCACAGTCTTTTACACTCCCCTGGCTTATTTACATGGTATTTTAAAATTCACTTCCTTTAAAATGATCTAGTAGAACTTCAGTATAGGCTCTCCTGCCAACACAGCTGCAGGCTTCCACAACACAATAGAAGATATCCTAGCTTAATGCTCCTTCTTTTTTAGCTGGCACTGGCACTTAGTTAGTTGCTACCAAATGTTTACAAGATGTCTTGACTAGTGTCGTCAATCCAGGTTTGTATAGTGACACTCGATTGGTTTAAATCATCAGGGTGCATGCAAAGGAGCCACACTGGCAACTGAAGGGGATGGGCTGCTTGCATCGCTCATTTCAACAAGTGGTTTTATTATGCCACAATTGGTAATCATTTCTATATTGAATTCTGGGAGTGATGCCATATTTCATACATTTTTAGCCAATGGCCAAAGGCAGATGCTATTGATGTGGGTAGTATATAAAATGTTGCACAGTTTACAATTCCATTATAAAATTCAATATATTTTTAGGGGTGGCCTGGTTGGCTATGAACATATCTCTCTCTTTCAAGTAATATGAAGTTTTACAGTATATGATTCACCTTTTGAAATAATGCACAGGTGGGCATATACTGGAGTTTTACCAATGATCTGTATGTTATTGCTGGACTACAAGCATGACTTGAGTTCTTGAAAACTAATGAAACATTATGAGACTTGTAGCTAAATAGAAAATTGTATAATGGAAAAACGCAAAGTTAACTTTAAGTAGAAGGTATTAGTAGATTTAGTGGATATATTTACATTCAGGTAAGTAAGTCATATTAAAGATGAAATTTTGTACATAGGAAATAACTTTCCAGTTCTCACAAATTTTTTCTCTAATGCAAAATCACTGATGAATTATTTACTTTATAGCAGAACTTTGCATATCACTTCTTACTTTGTATGAATGTTAGAAATAGTAAAAGAAAAATGTATAAAACTAAATTAATGAAGAAGAAAGGCATACTGGTAGCTATCCTTGTGCTAAGTAAGAGCCTGTAGAAAGAAAGAGGAGAAAGTTACTGAAGAAGATATATAGGGTGTTTTACAGTGGAGGGGCTTGAATCCAGAAACGAGAGGCCATGTGGCTGATGAGGACCTAAAACAATAATATGTCATCTTTCATGTGTCAGAAGTTTGTCACTACAATAAACTTTTGCTAGTGATGTCATTTAAGATGAACATGTCTTTGAAGAGTTGCTATCAGCACAGGTACTAATGTTAGTTTCAGATGTTCCATTCATCATTTCAGTCCTTATTGATGGGGATGTTATTAAATCACTTGGTGGTGAAGAACTGTCCCCACTATAACTGTGTAGACCTACTTGTGATTGCGAATTATCAATTTTAAAATATGATTAAAAGATTTTTGACATTCTTAATAGCATTCCTTTCACTTCCTCTTTCTCACATTTTCATTTTCTGAATTCTGCACCACTTAATTTTTTGGACATCACTTTTATTCCATCATCATCATCATCATCATCATCATCATCACCATCATCATCATTTCTCTTTATCCAGCAGTAGCCGGGTAGGAGCAAATATGGTTCCTTTCCACTTTCTTCGGTCTTTCCACCACTCCTCCTCTTAACACTGTGTCCCAGTCCAGGTTTGTTCCTATAATACTGAGTTGGATTGTGTCCTTCCATCTCAATCGTGGTTGTCCACGACCTCTCCTTCCTTGCATTTGCATTTTCATTACCTTTTTTGGCACTCATTCACTTTATGTGCCCAAACCATCTTAGTCAGCTCTTTTCTATCATTTATTTTTTCCAATCCAATTTCTTCCTGGATTTTCTCATTCTTTATTTTGTCTCTTCTACTCTTCTGTATCATACTCCTCAAGAACTTCATTTCGGCTGCCTGAATTTGACTCTCATTCTTCTTTGTCATTGTCCAAGTTTCTGCTCCATAAGTTTTTATGGGTACGTAATACATCTTGTATATAGTTTTCTTTGCTTCCATTGGCACATCTTTGTCCCATAACATGTTTCTTACACTATGATAGAAACAACTTCCAGTTTGCATCCTCTTACTAATCTCAGCATCCAGTCGAGCATTCTCCACTAATTCACTGCCCAGGTATTTAAACATTTCCACTACTTCCAGGGGCTTGTCTGCAAGTCTAATCTGACCTTTCCCTTCTTTCTCCCCTCGAGTCATAACAAGAGTTTTAGTCTTTTCTACACTTATTTTCAATCCACATTCTTCGATTTTCCCATTCACCACATCCAACTGTTCTTGAACCTTCCTGTCGTCTTCTTCCCAAATCACAATATCATCTGCAGATAACAACAGGTTCATTTCTCTTCCTCCATATGCTGCTTTTGCTGTTCTCATGATGTCATCCATTACTATTGTAAACAGGATTGGTGATAGAACACCTTCCCTGTCTCAGCCCACTTGTTATTTTGAACCAACTTTTCCTGCCAACTTGTGTTTGCATGCAACTACAACATTCCTTGTACATTGCCATGATCATTTTTATTAATCCCTGTCCAATTCCTTTTTGCACCAGACTGTCCCAAAATTTACTTTTATTCCAATACCTGTAAAAATTACATAGAAATGAGAGTTGATACAGTCCAACTTTAGTTGGCAGTCACCTTATAACACAGTACTCATACACAGTTACATAGCACTCTACCTACATGCTAAACAAAACTCATGTAGGCCTACCCTGACATCTGACCGACCTCTGATGATGTGAAGGAAATTGTGTAATGATGAATGACCAAATTTTCCCCCCACCATTGCTAAGCATGCACCTGGAGCAGACTCCTCCTCCACCTGCTACCCTGTAGTTGCACCTCTGCTGTCTGCTGATGAAGGTTGTGGCTGAAAACTTTTGACTCACATTTCTTTTACGTATACTCCTATCAACACATTTATATAGTAAGTCACTCCTTTTGTTTCAGTTGCATAGGCCTGTGTATTACATTCTCGTTAACTTTCTTAACTGAACATACAAGATTAATACAGCTGATCAACATCAAAGAATCAAGAAGATTTGTGGACTTAGATATGCTTTCTTGTTTTACTTCTTCAGATATACCTCCCCACATTTATGTGGGGATGATGATGTACTTATCTTAGTACGTGGCCAATAGATCAAGAAGTTGCTGCTTTCTTTCTTCCTCATACTCCTGTCTACATTCCTTTGAATATCAGGACTGATAACCTAGATGTTAGGCCATCTAAACAACAATCATCATCATGAAACTTACTTTTTAGTCCCCTATGGAAAATAATTTGAGGAACAAGAAGTATTCTTGTCTGCTTGCTTCAGATCAGAAGGAAGAGAAGTTAGCAATGGAAATAACAATCAATAGATTGATGATGATGATGATGATGATGATGTGGTCAGTGTAGTGGCCTTTGGTTCAGAAGACAGTTCTGGGTTTGATTCCTTGGCCGAGTCAGGGATTTTAATCTTAAATAGTTAATTCCCTTGATTCAGGGATTGGGTGTTTGTGCTGTTCCCAACATTCTTCCAACTCATATACCACACACAGCACTATTGTCCACTATAATAAGATGCAATTTCCCATACACGTTAGATGCCATCCATCCTCATTGCAGGATCTGTCTTACGAGGGCTGTATCAGGATAGCAATCTCTTTCTCTTAGGCTATTTTCACATGGTCCACTTGCTTTCCACGCCACGTCACTCCACTCCACTTCTCAGACACTTGCTGTCCACTTCTGTTAACTTGCCGGCAACTTGTAGTCCCCACCACATATTTTGCATCTCGGTTTGAATCTGGTCCATGGACACAAACGTTATCTTTGGGATTTATATTCTTACGAAAAGAACGTTGAGGTGAAAGCAGAGTACTAAGGTTCATTGGGTCCATCCATTGAATTCATATCACCTAGAACGAGGAGCTCATTGTTCTTCTAGATGAACGTACCAGTGATCCAAAAATGTTCTTTAATTACTTTCATATAAGTGAGAATTTGTTTCAATTGCTGTCAATCCTTGAAGCAAGCAAAATGTATTCCGCCGATATTTTGAAACAAAAACTTCGAACTTGTGACACACACAATGTTGACCGTTTGAAGGACTGATTTAGTGAGCTACCAATATGGCCTTGCTACCTACACCAAACTTCTGTAAATAAAACACTGGTTGACTGGTAGTTCCCACGAATAAGATTGTTTTTTTTTTTTTATGAGTTGCTGTACGTCGCATCGACACAGATAGTTCTTATGGCGACAATGGGACAGGAAAAGGCTATGAGTGGGAAGGAAGCTGTCATGGCCTTAATTAAGGTACAGCCCCAGCATTTTCCTGGTGTGAAAATGGGAAACCACGGAAAACTGTCTTCAGGGCTGCGGACAGTTGGGTTCGAACTCACTATCTACCGAATACTGGATAATGGCCACACTTAAGCAACTGCAGCTATCATGCTCGGTCCAAATAAGAAAATGTTATTATGTAATTTAATTGAAAGCAGTTCTTTTGAAATAAAGACTGCTAAAAAACCTTGATTAATTATTTTTCAATGACCCATGTTATTGTAATATCGAATAAATAGTTAACATATAACACATAGCCTATACATATAGCCTATTACTGTAGTTATCAACTTCTCTCTCTTTGGAGGTGTCCAGTTCGGCAAAAAGTGGAATCACTTCATGGGAGACTTCATTCCACACTAGAAGCCTTTAATTTTATTTGAATAGTCTGTTGTTCATTAATCCCTATTATTAACTTTTCAGTATCTATGAATGGAACCGACATTTTGAAACAAAAATTTCGAACTTGTGGCGCACACAATGTTGACCGTCTGAACGAGCTAATCTGATTTCGGGAGCTTCCGCTCACCCAGAGTGGAAGACACTTCAGGCCGGTTGACAGCAGCCTGCTGTTGACGAGAGTGGACGGAGGTTGCGCCACATGAAGTGTCTCATGTGAACGCTACCGGCCTTTTACCACACCTCTGGTGGAGTGGAGTGGAGTGACGTGGAAAGCAGTGGATAGTGTGAAAGGGCCCTTATTGTTACCTCAATTCTGAGGATCGTGATCTCTGAGGAGGCTACTGCTCAGTTGTTTCCATCTCTTTCATCCTCAGCCAGATGTGCTGCACCAAAGAGGTTCAACCCAGTTATATTTCTCAATAACGTTCGACCATCAAGTGGAAACTCGTCCACGATCTCTCTTGCTGGGAACATTTTGAAGAATAATCAGTGCTGTCATTCCCACATCACATAGTGTGTCCAAAGAATTGTAAAACTCTTTGTTTACATATTGGTGATAATCTGATTCTGAGGTTGAGCTGGTTTATAATAGAATCATTGGTGTGAAATGCTGTGTAAGGTATTATTATTATTATTATTATTATTATTATTATTATTATTATTATTATTATTATTATTATTATTATTATTATTATTATTATTATTATTATTATTATTATTATTATTATTATTATTATTATTATTATTATGATTATTATTATTATTATTCTTATGATTATTATTATTATTATTATTATTATTATTATTATTATTATTATTATTATTATTATTATTATTATTATTATTATCTTTTCTCTCCTCTTTAGAATTTATCACACGATTAACTTTCTGAATAGCTTAGCAAGAACTGTTATGATGTTAACATTGATGCTTTCACGGCCCATACTTGTAGACCTGATATGGGCTTTTGGGCTTATTTTGTGTCAAGAAAACAAGGTGGAACTCTTTATTTTTCACAGAGAACTTTGCTCCGCATCTTTAGAAGAAATTCTCAGCTGTCTACGAGGATGTCTTCTATAATAATGAGGTTTTGAATTTAAGAATATTTTACCGTTGGAAAATTGTAGTGGTATGCTCGTTCGTCACCAGGTGGCTCGCTGTATGCTGGCACAGCGCTCCAAGCGGGAGCTTGTACACCCCAGAGTGTGATAATTTCTCCTTGCTTATACCTAAACCATCAAAGCATTTGAGAATCGTAATGGAAACCTGGCCAGGAAAGAACAGGACATCAGAGAGGTTCTGAGGAATCACTTTGATCATCTATTGAACAGGACAGAAGCAGATCATAGAACAAAAGAACCAGCTGTTGAAAGTTGCACAGAGGAACCTCCCATTACATGGTCAGAAACAGAAGCAGTCCTTAAGAAGATGCCACAAGGGAAATCCCCAGGAATCGATGAAATCAGCATGGACATGATTAAAGCAGCAGGAGTCCAGGGTTTACAGTGGCTGCACAGAATGCTTGATGCAGTTTGGAAAGATGGCAAGATACCTACTGATTGGAGAAAGGGTGTCATTATCCCCCTGTTTAAGAAAGGAAATCACCAAAAATGTGCCAACTACTGGAGAACAACACTCCTTTCTCATGGGCTCAAGATTCTTGAGAAGATTGCGTGTCAACTTGGAGCCACAGTTTGAAGAGGAACAGTATGGCTTCAGGCCTAACAGGTCCACAACAGACCTAATCTTCAGTGTCCATATGTTAATGGAAAAATATTGGGGAAAAGGCAAAGATCTGTTTATGGTTTTCAATGACATTGAGAAGGCATATGACAGCATTGCAAGAGGGAAGATATGGGAATGCCTGAGAAAAGGAAATGTGCCAGAGGGACTGGTGAGGAAAGTTCAGATGCTGTATGAGAACTGTACCAGCTGTGTGCAATTGGGTGAAGGATATTCATCCTGGTTTAAGACCGAAAGTGGAGTCCAGCAAGGTAGTGAACTATCCCCATTATTGTCTATCACCATCATGGATGACATAATGCAGAATATCAAGAAAACCTCTGGTGAACTAAATGCAATGGCCTTCGCTGATGATGTCATGATCTAGGGAGAAACTGAGGAACAAGTACAGTCAAGACTCAATGAATGGAAGGTTAAGTTCCAGGAGTTCAATCTGAAGATAAGCAAACTCAAAACAGTAGTGATGGCAATAAACAGAGAGGGATGACCAGCAAATATCATGCTAGAAAACCATCCACTAGAAAGTGTGGAAAGCTTTACATACTACAGAAGTGTAATATCTCGAGATACACTAGCCACAAAGGAGGTGGAAAATAGAGTGCAGAAGAGCTTTCAGTTTTACCAAAGCAAAGCAAAGCAAAGTCACCTTCGTACAGGCCATGAAGGCCCTTGGAGGAGTGGAAGGTAAAGCCTTCCACCATTGTTAACCTCAAGACGTGATGGGGTAGAGTGGTTAGCTCTATGCCCGGCTGCCTTTGCCCCCAGGAATTAACCTGGTACTCATTTTTGGTGTAGGCTGAGTGAACCTCAGGGTCATATGCACCTCTAGAAGTGGAAATCTCATTTCTTAAATTGTACAACTTCCTGACAAGGATTCGAACCCACGTCCTTCCGGGCAACCGGAGCGCGCCTTTACTGCCTCGGCCAGGCAACCCCTTCTCAGTTTTACCAGCAAGTATAAACACTCCTCTGGGATCCCAAAGTACCAGCAAAATCAAAGCTGGTGATGTTCAATCAGTACTTCATACCAATCTTAACCTATGGTATTGAAACTTGCACCCTCACTAAGAAAGGCTCATCAAGGTTGCAGGCATCCGAGATGAAGTTCCTTAGGTCCACAATTCAAAAAACAAAACTGGACAAGTTAAGGAATGATGTGGTTAGGAAGGAAGCTGGGATTGTTACTTCATTGTTAGATCGGGTCAGCATGTCCAGACTGAGGTGGTTGGGCATGCAATGAGGATGGAGCAGATCGGGGAAGGACACTCGAGAACATCATTAACAACAGAACGTATCTCAATAAGACAGAATGGAAGAGGCTCGCCAACAGTACCTGGAAAACTGGAACTGTAAAATGATGATGATGATGATGATTGTACCTTGACTATGAGCAATTTTAGTGACAGTGCCAAACATGGTTTTTATATTATTCTTGCTAAAGGCCTTGGAATTTCTGTCCATAGTTTTGAGAATGTAAGGCAGGTAGGCAGTTTCCTTCACGTCTTTTTTTTGTGAGCTTTGATTAGTTGTCCCTCCGGGATGTAAAGCTCTTTGAATCTATACATCGTTGTAACCATTACCCTTGAACGTGAATTTGAGTGTGTCCATCTCCTCCTGGATATTTGATGGCTCACAAATTTGTGTCACTTTTGTGGTGAGTGTCATGAGGTATGATGTGCTGGTATGATGTTGGTTACTTTTGTATACAAATATATATGGAGAGAGTACTTGGTATCCATCAACCTCAAAGTGTCATATTGTCAGAAGAAGGGTTCAGACCTCAGAATTGGAGGCAGTAATGTTCAACAGGTTTGTTAGATGGGTAGCAAAACTTCTGTGTCTTTGTGATATTCCTAGTAACAGTAACTGAAATTAATAGTTGTTCTGAACAAACAACAAGAGATTCAACAATTTGAACATATTTCTGCTACAGTTATTTGTTAGCTAACACATTACAATAAGAAATTTGATTACTGGAAATTTATGAGAAAGTTGAGCTTGTCACTTATTTCATAACAGCTTAATTTGTGGTAGTCCAAGAACAAACACACTCATATATCCTGGTCAGTAAACAGAATTCTCAAACATTTCTTCCTGCTCTTGTTTCTCACTTTACTTCTTTCTCATCATTTACACGTGGACTCAATTTGTTCTCAGTTACTGCCTGATTCTCTCATTGACTCATCTCCAACTATCCTCCTTTTAATCATAACTAATCAGTACTGAACATAGATGTTTTTGAGACAATATTAACATTATCCATAAAATGCACAGTATGTTGTCAAATTAACAACCTAAAAACATGCCAGAACATGGACAAAATGGTGTTACAACTGCCATCCTACAAATAACTGTCTGTTGAAGGCAAACTGTGCATGCATAAGAGAGAACCTCCATTGTTGCCAACTTGTACACTAGTGTGCCATGAACACCAAAAAGCTGAGAACCAGTGGTTTAAGATATAACTGTCCCAAAATTGATTATGTTTCTCTCACACAAATTAGAAGGAATGAGAAGGATATATCTGCAAAAATATGTAACTTTTGATGTTTCCTGTGAATAGGGGAACTTCTTTATCAAATGTATATCTTGGATTATTTCAGCATCCTGTTTGCTGACATCTGTGGATTCACCAGCTTATCTGACCAATGTACAGCAGAGGAACTGGTGCGTCTCCTCAATGAACTCTTCGCCAGGTGAGATATGAAGACTGCCTCTGAAATGCGATCAGTTGTGAGTAGCATATTCTTCTCAGCTGTTGAAACATTCACCATCAATAAGAATGAGCATTTGTACATAGTTGAAATAAACTGTTACATACATATTACCAACTAGCATTTTAGTAATTGTTATATGTTATGGAATATTTTGTTCTGTTGACATTAATTTCAGTCATTGTACAGCAAGCATTCCAGTATTTATTTCCTGAATGCAGTTCACAAGCACTTGCCATTCTTTCCTGTCATTATTTGTGATGCATGATGGGAAAAGGGACATCTTCACATCGCAAAATTTTCAGGAAAGCGAAAAATAGTTTTGAGGGTCAAGATTTCATGGTTTCAGATTATTGCAGGAATTCTACCTACACTCTTTCTTAATAACTAAGCCTATTTTGATCCATGACTTAGCCTCTAGATGGATCGTAAATCAAATTTTAAACTCAGTTGTCTCACAACAAACTATTTTCCTCCTTCATATTCAGGTGGCAGTAACTGTCACCATTTTATTTACAGTAGCTTGGTATTTTATCATTAAATATATTTTCAAAATCAAAATCTCTTTATTTGCAAATGAGGTGTCTACCTCGGTGGTAAGTGGTACACTAAAATTCATTATTGTCAGGCACTAAATATTAAATTAACAAGAGAAGAAAATTTTCCTATAATACAATGTTATACAATTTATGCTAACAATTTTTTCTATTAAACACACAGCTCATCCTTAATAAATTTATGTTGTTTACAAAATTCTACTTATAATATCTCCTGTACTACTTACAAATATAGTCAACTGATATACAGTATGTGGAATTACTTCAAATGATACTATACAACTGGTATAAGATTAAACTTTACATTGCATTTTTTTTTTTTTTTTTGTACCCATTCTGGAACCTAAGTAGCATAACGACCTGCCGTGTCTTAACCAGAGCCCCTTTTGCCACCACTTTTCAGAGTTCCTGAAGGACCTTCACAGCTACCGTAGCGGTCCCAGGGCCCTCGAAGTCCCCACTGTACTTCACCCCTACAGGCAGTCCCTACTTTGAACAACAGTGATGAAGGCATGAGTCTGATGAAAGATATAATTAGAGAAGAAATGAACTCCCCACCACAAACAAAGTTGTATGGCAATGAGGAGATCAGTAGATTTGATGTGCCAGCATTGTGGGAGAATTTGTGGTTTCTAGAATTGGTCTCCTTGGACATCTAAGAACCTATAGTCGGCAATATTGATGCACATGGAAGACAACTGTTATACTCGCCAGTGAGTGAATGCTTGGTGGCCATGATTCTTAAGGCATCAAGTCTCTATGGTCTGACACTGTTGTTAGCCTATTCGAGTCCCATTGGTTGTAAAAAATTTCACTAGCAGAATGTTGGCCGGTAGGGTAGAAGAGGTGGTGGTATACAATTTCTAATCACTAGATCGCATGCCAAAAGCCTGGGCTCAATTCCAAACCTCTCCGCAGTGATCATACAGAGTGAGGGCATATGATGCTATTGATGGTGATTTGTTCCTAAGATAGGGATGTTAAGCTTTGAGCAGACTCCTTGGTGTTATTCAACAGGAGTAGGCTATGTGCCAACCCCTGGTTTCACCCTCTCCCTACCTCATTATCATCATCAATCCACATTCAGACGTGCAGGTTGCCCATTGACGTCAAGTAGATAGACCTATACCAGGCGAGCCAAACATTTCCTTCGACACTTCTGGCACTAAAATCCATATGCGAAACTAAACAAAACATAATGATGACACTATCGAAAAAGTGAAACACTTTGAACATATATTTCAGCATATTTAAGGTATACAAATACGGTAGGTGGGTTGCAATAAATGATTCAGTGCACAGTTCAAAATATGGACAAATTTCACACATTTTACATACAGAACAGTAAGATCATTTGAATGTACTATGCATCTCTTGGAGCATTGCTGCAAGCTTGTAGTCTTTTATGCAGACTGTCATCAAGGTGGTGAATGAAAAAATCCAAAGCCTCTTTCCAGTCATTCGACCGGGATAGGAAAGGAATGAATGAAGCTCCCATTTTTGCGGTAAGGATAGGAATTGTGCCAACTGCCGAGGCCTGTTGCACTCCTCCGGGGCAATGATTAATGACTGACAGATGATTGAAATAATATTTCAGAGTGTTGTCTGGAATGAAAGATGACAGGGAAAACTGGAGTACCCAGAGAAAAACCTTCCTGCCTCCACTTTGTCTAGCACATATCTCACATTGAGTGACTGGGATATGAACCACAGAAACCAGTGGTGAGAGGCTAGCGTAGTGCCTCCTGAGCCACGGAGACTCCGAAGGTGGTGAATATCATCATGAAATACCTTGTTCCATTCATTTGGTACTTGATGCAATTCTATAAAGCGTGTAGTTCAACACAGGATATTGAGTACTATGTGTGTATAAAAGGTAAAGATGGTCAGCTATTACAGGACAAACAGGACATCCTCAAACATTGCAACAACACTTTGAAGAGATTTCCAACACTGAGTTCCCACATCCTCCTATTCCCAAAAGTAATCCAACAGCGGGTCCTGTTTCACACATCACAACAGAGAAAGTCACCAATGCCATCAGGAGTATGAAGAGACAAAAAGTGCCAGGGCCAGATGATGTTCAGGCAGACTTCTGGAAGTTGCAAGGATTAAAAGAACCTGCGATCAACTGGCTGACTAACTTTTTCAGTGCCATAGTTGACCCTGGCTCTGTTCCCAGTGATTGGGCTACAAGCATCACTGTGCCTATCTTTAAGCAAAAAGGTGACCCAGAAGAATGTGCTAATTACCGTCCAATTCACCTCCTGTCGCACACAATGAAGATTTTTGAGAGAATACTCATCTGACGACTTCATGATATCGTCAGCATTAGTACCACCAGTGCGGCTTCAGCAAGGGTGCTGGAAAAACCGACACCATCTTCGCTTCCAGAATGCTCATTGAAAAGCACTAAGAGAAACAACGGCCACTGCATGTTGCCTTCCTTGATCTTGAAAAGGCTTTTGATCGTGTTGCACATTTTATGATCTGGTATACACTTCGTGAGCATGGTGTATCAGAAGTGCTTATCAGTTGGATCAAGATGGTTTACACAAGCACCCAAGTCGTGTACGTTGCGCTGTTGGCATCTCGGAGAGCTTCCTAGTGAAAGTCGGTGTACACCAAGGCTCCACGTTGTCCCCATTGGCACTTTGTTCTTATCACGGACACAATTACATGGGACCTGCAGAGGAGCGTCCCTTGGACTCTCTTATACGCAGATGATGTTGTACTTGCTGATACTGAAATGTGCAGCATCAAGTTGAAGATTGGAACAGCCGTCTCTAACAATATGATCTTAGACTAAACAAAAAGAAGACCAAATACCATGAAACCAAGCAATAACTCAGTTCAAGTTGATGGAGAGACCTTAACGAAGACCGTAAGCTTCAGGTATCTAGGATCTCACCTGCAGACTGATGGTGGGATACGTGATAGAAGTGCAAAGTAGGATAAAGGCAGCACAGATGAGATGGAGGGAAGTCACAGGCGTACTCTGCGACAGAAAGATGCCACTATATCTGAAGTCCAAAATATATCGCATGGTAGTACATCCTGTTGCTTTATACGGTGTTGAATGTCGACTAGCTGACAAAGTTACAGAGTGCCAATTACACACCATGGAAATGCGCATGCTCCATTAGTCGATGGGTATCACACTCCTGCATCATGTCAAAAACGACACCATCCGCCAGCAAATGGGCATTGCAACCATTACTAAGAAGGCACAGGAAAAACATCTCCAATGGTATGGTAATGTCCTATGTGTTGCACCTGGAACAGTTGCCAATTTCACCCACACCTTTGAAATTAATATGCAGTGACCACACGGACATCCAAAGCATTGTTGGCATGACACAGTGAATGCAGATATGAAGACTCTGGACTTAAGACCACATGATGCCCAAGACAGTGCAAAATGGCAAGCCAAGATTAGAACAGCAGACCCTGCACCAATGGGAAAATGCTAGGAAGATGTAGTAATCTAATAGCATGCATCAGCCATGAACTCATAACATCTCGTGCAAGTCTGATGAACGAGAGGTCTGGCAGCATTTACATACCATGCTCTGGTCAAAGTTTCCTGCACAAACATCAAATGCAAGATATAATTGTAACTTAAAGTATAAAACAAACTTGTTCCTCTTGAGCAAACACACTTGAGATTACCCCTCCCTAGATGTTCATTTATTATATGGCTTTTAGTGCCTAATAATAATAATAATAATAATAATAATAATAATAATAATAACCTATTATTATTAACTATCCTCACCTGTTTTATGTTCTTTCCTCATATTTAATTTAAAACTTACGTATGTTTCTGTCACAATATAAATAAATTTTAAAAAAATAACTGCCCTCACCAATGAAAGCTGCAGAGTGCTATTTTTAATCCTCCATGTTATACTCTCTAACAACACTAGAGATACACTAGATGGTGTTATGGTGCTTATATGGTGTTATGGTGCATAAACTATTATTATTTTTCCCTAAACTTCCTCATCCTCTTGCTACGAGTTTTTAGTCTTTCTTGTGTTCATATGTTTTTGAGTTTCAAATTTCTTGCCATCGGTTACTTGTGTGAGTTGATTTTCTGTCTGCATGCATGTAGGCCATGTAGTTGTCAATGTGTCAATATTGTCCTCTGCAAGATCATTTTGGGCATTTACTAGCTACGTACTAGGGTTTGTCGAGTTTCATTGATGATGAAGATTTGCTTGGTTGATTGTGAATTGTCCATTCTTTCTATATCTCCATGGAATTCCATGCATCTTTCTTGTGCAACTGAATTGAATCATTTGGTCAGAACTTTTGCATATCCAGGTACCATCTTGGACTTTAAGTCCAAATATTTCGCTCAATATCTGTCATTCCATTTTCTCGATGTCTTTGATGTTGGTACTTAATGACAGTGTCTCAATCATGTACAGTGCTTCTGGGAGAGGGACTGTGTGGTAGTGACAGAGTTTGTTGTAGATATTTCTGGTGATTCTATAGGTTTTATGTAATTTTTCTGCACGAGTTTTGTTGGCTTTTGTTGCCAGTGCTTCAGATAATTTTGCCCACATACTGGAAGTTATTAACTTGTGTGATATTGTTTGGTTGCAAGTGATCCTAGATCTCCACAGATTATTTTATTAACTTACTAGTGGTCCTGTCCTGCTGCGCAGCATTCCTTATAAATAGGTCAGATAACTCGTCTTGATACACCTGTCGCAGTCATATTGTTCTGCCTACTCTTTTCAATAGTTTTATGAACTTTTAACACTGGTAATATAGTTTATTACACTTCTTTCCACACAATATTCTCTGTTCTTTGATCATTCGGCCATATCTGGATCTTAACATTTTCAAACGATCTTGCCCGAGATAGTGCAGCATAGAATAGGCCATGGCTGGTTCTGGTAAGCAGATATCCACTTTTTCAAGAGTTTGTCCCTGTGTTTTATTAATGGTCATACAGAAGGCTAGTCAACTTGATATATTCCCATCTCTACGTACGTAGACTGTTTCCTCTTAGCAGCATGCAAGTTATTAGGAATGTTCTGCCATCTGTTGAGTATATTCAGAAGCTGGGGAAGGTCAGAGAATCAAAGAGTATCTAGCAGAGAATAATATGCTTCCGTGATCAGAAGTGTATACTCTCTGGTTTCACAGGTAGTAATCAAACATGGCTGCATGCAATGGCATTACTAAGGATGAAAATCATATACAGTATATCAGAATATTAATTAAAGTGTTAGTCGCTTAGCAACCCGCTAAGTACAGAATGTATTGTGGGTTAGGATAAGCCTTCACCTGTAATTATTGGAGTGATAATTTAAAGATTTAATTTTATGATTACTCAAAGTTGGCTGAACTTAGCGACCTACCAATGTTTCATGATTCACCAGCAGGTAATTCCGGAGAGAATAAAGGAGAAATGAAGCAAATCAGTCTAGTAGAACGAATGGACGGATTCACCACAGCTGTTTTTAGTAAACTCTTTTAATATATAGTTCGTCTTATTTTAAATGTTTGTGGACCATATTTTAGCTGTTTTCCTTCATTCATTCTTTTAATTTTTTCATTAATCTTAAACTTGTCAATTTGAATATTTTTTATTTGTCAGTGGTTAAGGATGTCCTCTTAGTAGGTTGAAACTAATACCTAAAATATATCTGTTTATTGATATTGTATTGAATAGGTGGTCCCTACCTTAACTTCATTGAAATACAGCCATTGTCATACAGTACACATAGCATATCACTATAGGGGCTTGGTAGCTGACTAATATAGACACTGGCTTCTCACCAAGGTGGTCATGGTTTGAATCCCGGCAAATGCATGTGGAATTTTTGAGATGAAAAATTGTGTACCTATGGTTCAGATTTCATATAAAACCAGTGGTATCATTGATATGATTATGTCAACAGCCATACAAAACTACAAGCTTGCTTGTCATGTTTTAATTGAATGATCTGAGATATATTCTTATGTAAATAACTTGAGTTATTAAATTCCTGACTGAATTTGCCTGTGATAGATGTAGTTATGTATCTAACCACTAGATGTTACATCTGAGGATTGGAAATGAAATTACCGATATGTGATTTCTTTTAAACATCTATTATTTGCCCTCATTGATTTGTAACTTGACTGATTTTTGTGAATAGCATGAGTGCAACAAATTCTATGAGTGACTGGGAAAACAGTACAGAAATATTATAACAATTTCAAGATAAAGTTTGAGCAGTAAACATATGCTGAAATATTGTCCTCATAAGTATACTACATAGCTGTATCTCAACAGTCATTGAAAACAAGTTATCATGAACACCACAGAATTTTGGCTGAGCAGAAATGTTTAGATTGAAAAGAGTAGCCTATATCAGTGATATGCAATTACAAAATGGCACAGGTGTGAAGAAATTACAGTTGATCCATGATGTTAACATGAATGATCTACGATATATTGTATCAAAAGTATCTTGTATCTTAATGAGGTGAAACTGAAGAACAAGTACAGTTGAGATTCAATGAATAGTAGGTGTACCAAGAGGAACTCTCCTTCGCCGTATTCTCTTAAATCTTCAATTTATACAGATCGATCTGCGTATATTGTATATTTGTAGTTAGTATGTTTTCTCCTTGTATCTTAATAAATACACATGTTGTCCCGTCCCCCTTATGGCCCCAGGGAAAAGCGAAAATTATTTCCGCCCTGATGGCACCTTGCATATCATGTTGGCAAGCCTTCGTCCGCCCTGCACACTTGTGTTGTCCCCCCACCTTGCCCCTCCTCTCCCCTGCAGAGGGAGGGCACGGTGCTGTGCCATTCAGAGAGAAATTGGTTCAGTTCGCTTGGAGCGAGCAAGCTGTTTACTCGCCTAGCCGTGAGCGTGGAGGTAGGAGAAATGCTTGTCAACCAACTTCAGGTTTAAGGAGGGAGTTGTTTAGTATTCAGAATGTAACATATTTGTTCTTTTGTCAGTAGAGGCTAAGGGCCTCGGTAAATAGTAAGAGGGCTTATTTCTGAAAAGGCTAATGTGTTAACTTGGTTTTTAAGTAATTCAGTATGTTGTCACTAAAGCACATTGTTTCCGAGGCTGAGCCTCGATTTCTTGGTAAAATGAGTGTAGCCCTCATGATAGTTGAATCGGTATATGGCCTAAGGCCCCTGTAATTGCTAAGAATCAAGAATTGTAGTGTTTGAATTGTCGGAGGGCAGGTCCCCCAATGAATACAAACTTTATTCTTGTTTGCACTTACTACTGTAATAAATGTTCAGCATTGCACACGACTCGGTTTTCGCTGGCTGTGTTATCGCTTCCCTTGCTCGTCACAGGTATTCAGCTTCGGTCCTAAAGCCCGCACCTTCCTTTCTTCCATATCGCTGCCAATCATTGGTGCAGCAGTAGGT
This sequence comes from Anabrus simplex, assembly GCF_040414725.1. Lineage (NCBI taxonomy): Eukaryota > Metazoa > Arthropoda > Insecta > Orthoptera > Tettigoniidae > Anabrus > Anabrus simplex. The sequence continues at coordinate 260,276,194 of NC_090270.1, read as the reverse complement.
TAAGTTCCATGAATTCACTCTCAAGATAAGTGAAGTCAAAACAGTAGTAATGGCAATAAACAGGGAGAGAGACAACTAGCAAACATCATGCTAGGATATTGTCCACCGGAAAATGGGGAAAACTTTGCATACTACAGATGTGTAATTTCTTGAGACACACTAGCCATAAAGAAGATGGTGAATAGAGTGCAGAAGAGCTCTCACTTTTAGCAGCAAGTAAGAACACTGCTCTGCAACCGCAAAGTACCAACAAAAACAAAGCTGGTGATGTTCAATCAATACTTCATACCAACCTTAACCTATGGTATTGAAACATGCACTCTCACCTACAAGGATCATCAAGGTTACAGAAATCTGGAGTTCCTGAGGTCCACAATTAAACAAAAAAAACTGGACAAGTTAAAGAATGACATGGTCAGAAAGGAAGCTGGGATTGAGACATCGTTGTTAGATCAGGTCAGCAGATCCAGATTGAAGTGATTTGGGCATATAATGCGGATGGAGCTTATGTTAACTTTAAGAGGAATGTGGCAAGAAAATGGATGGTGGGGAGACCAAGAACCCACTGGATGAACCTTGTAAAGATGGACTTTGCAGACTGGGGAAGGACGCTAGAGGATGTTATTAACTACAGAACACATCTCAGTAAGACAAAGCAGAAGAGGCTTACCAATAGTAACCAGGAAACTGGAACTGTAAAATGATGATGTTAACATTTATTTTAGCATGCCTATGCTACAAATGCAGGCCTCACAGTCTAGGAGTAACATGCCTGCCTCTCACCCGGAGGCCTCTAGTTTCATTCCCGGACTGGTCAGGGATTTTTTACCTGAATTTGAGGGCTGGTTAGAGGTTCACTCAGCCTAAAAGATTGCAGTTGAGGAGCTATGTGATGGTGAGGTAACAGCCCCAGTCTAAAAAGCCTAAAATAATAGCCAAGAGGATTCATCATGCAGACCACATGTCATCTCGTAATCTGCAGCCCTTTGGGCTGAGTAGCGGTCACTTGGTAGGCCAAGGCGCATCATGGCTATATCACCATGGGATTTTTCTTTTCTATGCTACAATTACCATCAATATAACTTCATGAATGCCCCAGAGGAGTGCGACAGGCCTCGGCAGCTGGCACAATTCCTATCCCCGCCGCAAGTTGAAGGCTTCATTCATCCCATCGCTGACCCAGTCATTGGCTGGAAAACAGGTTGTAGGTTTTCATTTTCATAACTTCATGAAGTGATTTTCAAAAGATGTTTTTATTTCATCGTATAAGGATGAAATTGTAACAATATGCTCCACAGTCTTCTTCTGATATAGATGTTGATTCCCATAGGGAACCTGTAATATTTGTCCCAAATGAGTACATTTATAATACCAGTATAGTTGGTCTGTTATTGGACATTATAAATTTGCCAGCTAATTCATTCTTGGTTGCCAGCGCTTCACCCCAGTGTGCTAAGTTGGGCTCATCAGTTGGTAAATAGCTCACCTTCCAAGACATATGGATAGTGCATACCATGGAGGCCACTGCGTAGGCTACTTGCAGCCACCGGCAGTGCCAATGCACTATGAGAGACTTTGTCTCAGCAGGTTCCCTATGGGAATCAACATCTATATCATTTGATAGCCAGGCAGGCATCAATTTTTGGTAATGAGACAAAGTCTCCCATAGTATATTGGCACTGCTGGTGGCTGCAAGTAGCCTACGCAGTGGCCTCCACGGTATGCACTAGCCATGCATCTTGGTAAGTGTGCTGCTATTTACCAACTGATGAGCCCAACTTAGCACACTGGGGTGAAACGCTGGCAACCAGGAATGAGTTAGCTGGAAAATTTATAATATCCAATAACGGACCAACTATACTAGTCTTCTTCTGCCGCTTTCTCCACACCCTGGGTGTGTGCTATGAACTTGGCCTTGTTTTACATCCATTTGCTCTTTTGGATGCCAACCTGATTACAACATTTATTAGTGTAGAATGTTGTGTGTACTAAAAATACCCAGAGTTAGATAAATTGTAACTAGATGTGGCTTAACTCTCCAACTCAGCCAGGAATCAAACCCAAAACCTTCTGACTAGAAGAGTTTGATGCTAACTATTTAGCCAAGGAAGCAAACGGCATGCTCAACAGTGACCCCAATAATTAATTAAACGTGTGAGTAACTGCATAATTAACTCTGTCTTGCCTGTTTCTGTAAATCCAGATCACATTTTATGGTTGGTTTGAACTCTTCAGAGGCTTTCTTGACATTCTAGTTTACATTTACTACTTGTGTGTTGACACAAACATTGGTTTTTAGCTTCTGGTCAATTCTTGATATCAGTGAAAAATCTCTCACAATCTATAGAAATTTGCAGTCAGTAAAGTTGGTGTGTATATGGAACAGTTGAGTGGATATCTTAATTTCCTTCCTTGAATAAACAGAAAATGGTATAACATGGCTCTTTAGTGTGAAAACAAGAATATAGAGTATTTTGGCCTCAAAAATAGCACGTCTGGTCTCTCTACAAAATCACTAATGGATTCATGGAAACCAATATTGGAAGCTGTCCAAAAATTGTTCTGAACTAGCTGAATATTCAGTATGTTGAATTATGATCATCCTTGCCTTTTGATAGGAAACCTAGAATACAGCAACAACAATCTGCTAAAACATCACATTGCCTTCCATTTTTCTACATGCACACAGTCACCACTAATCTGCATTTAAGGCAGTCACCCAGGTGGCAGATTCCCTATCTGTTTTTTACCTAGTTGTTTCTTAAATAATTGCAAAGAATTTGGAAATTTATTGGACATCTCTCATGGTAAATTATTCCAATCCCTCTTCCCAATTTGTCCTCTTGAATTCCAACTTAATCTTCAAACTGTGATCTTTTCTACTTTTAAAAACACAACTCAAACTTTTTCATCTACTAATCTCTCCACTGACAGCTCAGAATATACTACTTAGTCGAGCAGCTCGTCTCTTTTCTCCCAAGTCTCCCCAGCCCAAACTTTGCAACATTTTTGTAACACTACTCTTTGGTCAGAAAACACCCAGAACAAATCGAGCTGCTTTTCTTTGGATTATTTCCAGTTTATGAATCAAGTAATCCTAGTGAGGGTCCCATACCCTGGTGCTATACTCTAGTTGGGGTCTTCCCAGAGACTTATATGTCCTCTCCTTTACATCCTTACTAAAACCCTTACATACCCTCATAAAAATGTGCAGAGATCTGTACCCTTTATTTACAATACCATTTATGTAATTACCTCAATGAAGATCTTTCCTCATAACAACTACTAGGTACTTACAATGATTCCCATAAGGAACTTTCATCCCATCAACATATAATTAATCCTGAGAGGACTTTTCCTATTAGCGAAACTCACAACCTGACTTTTAACCCCATTTATCATCATACCATTGCTTGCTGTCCATTTCCCAACATTGTCGAGGTCATTTTGCAGTTGCTCACAATCTTGTACCTTATTTATTACTCTATAGCATAACATCATCCACAAAAAGCCTTACTTGTTATTCCAGTTCTTTCCTCAAATCATTTATATATGTGAAAACATACAGGTCCAATAATACTGCCTTGAGGAATTCCCCTCTTAATGGTTACAGAGCCAGATAATGTTGCACCTACTCTAATTCTCTGAGTTTGATATAGCCACCCATTCAGTCACTCTTTTGTCTAGTCCAATTCCACTTTTTTTTTGCAGTAGACTCTCATGATCTACCCTGTCGAATGCTTTTTTTTTAAAATAATTTTAATATTTTTCTTTACGTCACACCGACACAGATAGATCTTAAGGCGACAATGGGACAGGAAAGAGCTAGGAATGGGAAGAAATTGGCCATGGCCTTAATTAAGGTACAGTTCCAGCATCTCCCTGGTGTGATATGGGAAACCATGGAAAACCATCTTCAGGGTTGCTAACAGTGGGGTTCAAACCCACTATCTCCCAGATGCAAGCTCAAAGCTGCATTCCCCTAACCATATGGCCAACTCACCCTGTATCAAATGCCTTGGATAAGTCAATCATGACACAGTCCATTTGACCTCCCGATGCTATGATATCTGCCATATCTTGCTGGAATCCTACAAGTTGAGCTTCAGTGGAATAACCTTTCCTAAATCCAAACTGCCTTCTTTTGAACCAGTTATTGATTTCGCAAACATGTCTAATATAATCAGAAAGTATGTCTTCCGAAAGCTTACATGCAATGCATGTCAAACTGACTGGCCTGTAATTTTCAGCTTTATGTCTATCACCCTTCCCTTTATACACAGAGGCTACTATAGCAACTCTCCATTCCTTTGGTATAGGTCCTTCATGCAAACAGTAATCAAGTAAGTACTTCAGATATGGTACTATATCCCAACCCATTGTCTTTAGTCTATCACCAGAAATCTTATCAATTCCAGTTGCTTTTCTAATTTTCAACTTTTGTATCATATTACAAATGAGGATTTTCTTTGCATTTATGACCAAGAATTGAAATAGCAACTCACAAAGTCTGGGTTCTCTATATTTATAAATAAAATATATATTATAGAACCTCCCATGTTTTGCATTTTGCATTAATCATATAGTTTCACTGATAATGCACATAGCATCACACTTTGAGAGTATTACTCACAGCAGTGACAGAAATATATTCTTACAGAAACAAAGGAAATTTATTCTGGAAGTGTAATAAGTCGCTGTTACTACAATGAGTGGCCATGGAATTAGAAATTTTAATGAAACCTTGCTTTCTATGCCAAAAGTACAGTTGATGCTGTGTTAAAACTTTGATTCATATGTAATAAGTCTTATGTGGGAAGTGCCTTGGAATTCATACTTTTCAATCAATCAATTCAATCAATCAATCAATCAATCAATCAATCAGCAGAGATGTACACTTAAAGGATGACGTTAGCCCAAGAAAGAGAAAGAAATTAAGATTATATTATGATACACCAGACTAAAAGCTTGTGAAATTGCAGGAGTAAGTAAAAATACCCCTTAAAAGTGTGGAAATAAATAAAATTAACATCAAGTTGGGTAACCATTCACTTCTAGTAGTTCTAAAGGAACAACTGTTGGAAAAATATCTAAAATTAACATCCTACAAGAATAATGGTGTTAGGTAAGATCACAGGATAAGGAAGGGACCAACTTTATTGCTCAGTGTACCATGTGCTGTGAAAAGTGTTTCCATTTACTTAATACTTGTGTACTTCCCAAATTAAAGGTGTCATTTCCTGTTTCTAGCATGAAAGTTTGTAATGAGCTATATACAGAGGGATGGAAACAATGTAAACAATGTAAGCATTAAAATGTTGGACATACTGACAAATAATGTTTTAAAAATAATTTGATATCTCACACCATTGTCATTTTATCAGCTGCTGAAGTCAGCCAATCAGATCGCTTTGCGAGGTGGTGTTGCTAACTCTGCACTCTGATAGCACCAATCGAAGAAACAAACATTTTGCCAGGGGAGGGATTTGAACATGGACTTCTGAACTGACAGGATCGTGTCATAGCATGTACGTTATGGTGACATCGGCTGAAACCCCTGGTGTATTTGTGTTTGATGCTGATTTCTTGTATGGCTTCCAAGCCGGTCTTAAGCCATTTGCAGGTATAGGAACACCTCGCAATGCCCATTTGAATTCACCCATGAAGTTATCAGCATGACCAACCCAGTAACGCTCATATACATGGTTCACATTATTTCCGACCATCGTGTAGAGAGAAACTATTACACTTGGCAGGAAACAGTCTAGACCTTAACCCTATTGAGGATGTATGGAAGCTCTTCGAAGGCAGAATTAGATGAAGCTATGTTTACGACCAAATATCAGTTAGTAGAAAAGTTGATCATTGTATGACAAGAAGAAAAATTCTTGGGAAGACTTCAGGAAATAAAGAAAACATATATCAGCTCATTCAAGATGTATGGGTATTTAAGGATAAAGGTGGATGTACAAAGTACTAAGTGAAGTTAGATTGCTGTAAAGGTGTGGAATTGACAGTATTTTTGCTTGTTAGGTATAAAATAATTTTGTTAACAAGTTGTAGAAAATGTAAGCAGTACTTTAAGTTCCTAATTTGTTGGCCACTCACTGAAGCCTATGTACAACTATGTTTGAAGGTTTGATCGTCTGGCGGCAGAGCATCATTGTCTGCGCATCAAGCTGCTAGGAGACTGCTACTACTGTGTCTCTGGCCTCCCTGAACCTCGACCAGACCATGCCCAGTGCTGTGTGGAGATGGGACTCGATATGATCGACGCAATAGCGTTGAGTAATCACTTTCTTTTTATATTAGTGGAACTGAGTTTGTATTGATGGTAGTATTCATTGTAAAGAATGCAGGTGTGTAATAACAGATTGAGATATTTCAGTATTCTGATCTCTAATATCAGAGACATCAAACAGCCACTTTTAAAATCATGCAAGAGAATACGGTTGAATCATCAGAGGAACAATCTATGCAAAATAATACCTGTCTAGAATTACACATTAATGAATGATTCTTTATAAGTAATTAAATTCATTACCAGTCACAATTTTTATTGAATCTTCTTCATAATGCATGTTAGAGTCAGACACATGAAAAAGATTCAAGTAAAAATTGTGACTGATAACAGGTTTTATATAAAGAATTAATTCACAGTCACAGACAAGGTCTAAACAAACATGGTTATAAGAAATAAATTTTCAATACAATATACATATTAAGTTAAAATATTATATTTATCTTGGGACTGATTTCAGCCACTTAGTGGCCATCATCAGCCAAAATAAAAATTAAGCAGATCATACATTAACAACTAAAACATATGTATAAAAGACAAAAACAATGTTGTAGGAATGATTATAACATTAAAATACATATAACAACAAAATTTATGGGTGCGACCTTCATGTCATAATATGATGCTGTCTTTAAATTGAATTCGGCAAATCAAAGCAGATCTCAGGGAGTGCAGTAATTCTGGAAACGATGGCCAGAATTAAGAATGAACAAACGACCAGAAAATAAAATTTAAAAAGATAAAAATAATTTACAAGACTTACCTCCAGTGTGCAATATACATCTCATGTCTGATGGTACAGCTGTAGAACAAAACACTGACATGTTGGAGGAAGCAGGCAGGCTATGGAAAGAAAGGAGGGGATAGGGAACAAAACACTGAGATGCTGGAGGAAGCAGGCAATAGAAACAAAGGAGTGGATAGGGAGGGTAGGGGGTAATATAGAAGGAGGGAAGGGGTGTCTAAGGTGGGTATAAAGGATGCGGGAAGAAAGACTGCTGCTGAGAGGGAAATTTAAAGAGATTATAAAAGAAAGAATTCTTTTTTATCTGAGATATGATTATTAATGATAGGGATTAAAAGGTCAAATAAAACATTTGATTGCTCTGAAATTTCATTAAGATTGAAGTAAAGATTGAAAAACTGTTCCAGATGGATAAAACAACTTTCTATAGTATTGAGCAGCTTATAAACACGGTTATGTTTAAGATTAATGAATGATTTTCTTTTCAAATTGATGTGTATGTTGGGTATTCAGCCTGAAGGCTGGTTTTATCCTCAACAGCTCCACCATAAGCTGTCCTAGATAGCCTAGGCATCACTGAAGAGGCATACTAGGGAAATGAGGAGTGAGGTAGTTTCCCATTGCTTTCTTCACCGATCCAGAAGTTGCCATTATATACCAGTCTGCCAAGCCCACTGAAATGCATGCACCAACCGACCCTACGAGCAACATTTTCACACCATTCATAGCAGGGACTGGCTGCTTAAGGAATGGTATTACTAGCATCGCTCATACCTAGGTCACTTCCATATTGTCAAAGCTAAAGATGAGACTGAGATAGGTCAATGAAAGTAATTAATAAATGATTTATCCTGGAAAGATTAAAGCCAGGTGGCCTTCTCTTACATACAACTAGATTGATAGGTACTTGCAACAAGTTATTTACACTCGAATACATCAATTGTCCCAACATTAGTATTAAAACTGTAAATTCATTACTTTACAGGACAGCATCATGAAGTGTCCCTTAAGCAAAATTTACTGCATTCCATCGATACTTTATGTTGCGTGATCATGCTTGTAATGGTGGTATAAAAAGAGGAGAGTCTCAGGACTGGATGAGGACAGCAAGATGGTGATGATGATGATGATGATGATGATCATCATCATCATAATAATAATAATAATAATAATAATAATCAAATATATATACCCTCATCATCATCATCGATATTATCATCATCCTAGCAAAGTTTCGCAGGACCCAGGTCCGTCCTTCAGATCTTTGAATGCCACTTCATTCGTTCAAATGAATCTTCCAAATGCAGGCCAAGATCTATTAATGGTGTCTTTTCACCTTTACATTGGCTGCCCACATGATCGTTGGGCTTCAGTTTCCAGTTGATAAATGGTTTTGGTAATGTGAAGAGTACTGCTTTCAGGACATATCCAAGCCAGTGAAACTGGCTTTCCCTCACCTCTTCTGTAATTGATGACTCAGTAAATTGCTTCTAAATATTGCCATTGGTTACATGGTTGCAAAGAGAGATACCCAGTAAGAACCGTAATATTCACACCTGCATGGCATGGAAAACACTGAAACTTTAATGGATTCCATCTGATTCAATAAAGGTTACAAGTAATATGCTTGGTGCTTTTATAATACTGCGTTAAGTAAAACTAATTCTTTCAGTACTTGGACTACCAAATGGGAATGATTAAAGTAGACTGACGATCATATTTAAGGGACTGACGGTGTGTGCGAATAGGATTCATGTGTTTTGTTATTTGTGGACATGATGTGAAGTGAAAACTGTTTTTGTTTACAGTCTAGTTCAGCCCTATCTTTCTTCGTAATTTGGGGGAAAATTGACCAAATGGTAATACATTGCATTCATTTATTAAGTGCTACACTAGTACTTTGTTTTGAGGACTAAGCAAGCCTTTTGGATATGGTAGACATAATTACCGAGTGTACAGGTTATGTGAAATCAAATACATGATATTCAAAATAACCACATTTACAAATAGTCCAAGGAGTAATACATTCTTGTAATAATTTTAATTTGATGCTATCTGGCTATCTGCTCATCAATTTTGACATTCCATTTTAATCTAGGCCTACTAGATGGCAGAGTAAACCGAATCTCTTTTGGGCATCTATGACTGACTTTTTTATTAATTTTGTCGGGTGAACACCAAATGTGCCACCAGAGATATTTTTCATGCTGACATCGTACGACATGGAGAGTCGAAGGGACTTTTTTCCACCCTTCAAAAATCTGACTACCTTTCCCAGGTTTGAACCCAATATCTTGGAATCCAGAGGCCAACACTCTACCACTGATCCACAAAAGGAGCTATAAGTACCAGTATAAGTTTTCATGAAACAGCATTTTTAATGCTTTTTTTTTTTTTTTAATAACTGAATCACTTTATAAGTGTTTGATTCTTTAGTTTGTCAAAACTAATTTATGAACAAATAAATTATTTTTGGCAGACTGAAGAACCTAATGGTTATAAATTGATTCATCAAAACTGGGAAGAAATGGCTTCAAATATTACCAACAAAAAGACTTAATTTTATGTCAGTGCCACCCGTAGTTGAATTGACATTGTCTCTCAAATTGAAAGTAGTTGGTGGAATGTAAATCCAATAACATTGCTATAAGAAGATACTAGGAAAAGAGAAAAATATTAAATTGAGAACCAGTGACCAACATCTTAGAGGAGAGGTGTCCAGATAGAAAAGGAAATTAGATTCAAACTATTGATAATTTAAATTTCTTTTCAATTTTAATTTTTTAATTTAAGCTCTAGGATGGGTGAGCACCTCATCAAAACAGATCACCAGAAAGAAAAACAAAACATATTTGAAGGTCAACTATGAGGAGGGGATGGCACATGTTAAATTGGAGTTTATGCCTCTCCTAACTAATTCATATCAAGGGGAAATCACCAGAAAATGTATTTACTCCAGTAGGTTCCATGTCTCACAATCAATATGGTGGGTGGCTCCATGAGGGTTCAAGAAAGTAATTTTAATTTTTTGAATGTTCTAATGAAGTACATAAATATGCATGCAACAAGTAAAATATATTACCATAGTTAGTGTTAATAAAAGTTAATTCAGCCAGTTCATGATTGAATTGGGACTGGTGATTGTATCACTTGATATGTTGTCCTGTTACTGCTTTTTATTTTGAATTAATATCTGAAAATAATTAAGTACTTGAAGATATTCATTTCTGCACAATACAAGCTTCTTCTGTTCAACAATATACTTTTTCAACAGTCAGCTCTTTACAGAAATATTGAATGTAGGACCTTCAATATTTTACAGTAGTAAAGATAACACTATATACAGATTACAACTGTCTGAAGAATTCAATTATTTATTTACATGTTCTGGAAACATATCAATTAAATTTGACCTACTTCCTCATGTTAGGCAATGGCCGTAGCCATGTTGAAACGCCGGATCCCGTGAGATCTCCGAAGTTAAGCAACATTGGGTGTGGTCAAGATTTGGATGGGTTACCATGCGCTGTTGTTGGGGGGGGTAAGGGAATGGAGGAGCGGAAAGGAACTGGCCACTGTACCGTACATAAAATCCAGCTCAGGCAGAATACACCCTTACCTTACCTCATATTAAAAGGATATTTTGAAACAGGATGCAGTTTCCTCTTCAAAGCGAGAGACAGACTGTATATCCAACGTTTTGGGGGATCTTCCTGTAAATGTATGAAAGTTAACATTCAGTTTTGCATACTCATGTCTGAACTTACGGAACTTCCAACTTCATGAACACGTGCTACATTACTGCCCACTTATTGAGTAGCTATATGCTTCTTATCAATCAATCAATCAATCAATCAGTCAGTCAATCAGTCAATCACCACTGATCTGCATTGAGGGTAGCCGCCCAGATGGCAGATTATCTGTTGTTTACCTAGTCTTTTCTTAAATAATTGCAAAGAATTTAGAAACTTATTGAACATCTTTCTTGGTAAATTATTCCTGAGCCTAACTCCTATAATCACTGTAATATAATAAACACTCAGGCTTCCAAGAGAAACTAACCCTTTTCATGTGAGTAAATACACTTTGGATTGAAAATAAAATTCTTCAAATGTAGACTTTCAAGATGACTAAATGAAATTATAGTATTTTGGGACATTTGGTCATGTTAAAACTATTGTAGGCTATTGCGTTTTGATTAAATTAAACATTATTTAATGATTAGCTCAATAATATTGTGAACAATCCACATAATTTACATGCTATTAAAAATATATATATTATATATTTGAATATAAAACTCAATCAGTGTTCTATCTCTAGGATTAACTGAAATCTGAGCCTCAGAAGTCATGGAAAATAAAACTAAACAATAATTTCAACAAAATCTGAAATCTGAGCCTTGGAAGTCATCAAAAATAAAAGTAAACAATAATTTCAACAAAACTTCCTGAGCGCTGTTACTGTTAAAAATATATGTCATTGTGATTCTGAGGGTTTTCTAGATCTATATTTTTTAAAAGAAAAATCCCAAGATCCTTTTTTGCATTTTTTTCTGTCTGACTCAATCTTATGATAATCCTGTTCTTGTTGACATTCTCAAAGTTCTAACTACCAGTATTACAAATAATATTCCCACTGATGAAACATCATGTTGTAATTTTTACTGAATGGTGCTGCAGGCTGGTCCGAGAGGTGATGGGCGTTAATGTGAACATGAGAGTCGGCATCCACACTGGGCGAGTCCACTGTGGAGTGTTGGGGCTGCGCAAGTGGCAGTTCGATGTCTGGTCCAATGATGTGACACTTGCCAACTACATGGAAAGTGGAGGTATTCCTGGGTAAGTCGGAAAAACAAGGATTTTCAGAGAAATGTACCTTTTATATAAAAAGTATTAGTCAGTCTGAAATGAGTAATGTTTGAGACAAGTTCTCTATCTTGGTGAAGATAGCGAAAGGAGTAAAACAGTAACAGCAGTAAAGCATAGAATTTTAACCTTTATGGTCGGGGGCTGGGTGTATGTTATCATCTTAATATTAATATCCACATACAATATACATAACCAGCAAAACCTTTAAGCCTATTTATCATTGGCTGAACTCGTTTCCAAGTAATTGACTCCTTCACAAAGGAAAAATTAAATGTATCCTCCTAATTCAATACAAAACATAATTCTATCATTAGATGGAGCAATAAAATTCAAACATGTTTTGACTCGTTTGAGCCATCTTCATTGAAATAAGGGGGGTTAAAGTAATCTACATAATACAAGCTAAAAATGTGCTAAAAATATAATGAAGAAACAAAAGAAAAAACAAAAGAGACATGACAGAAATAAAAACAATAACAATATACAATATTTACATCACTGCATGGAGCAATAAATAACTCGCTGAGACAAATTCAGTAAAAAAAAGTTAATATAAAACATAATTGAATCCAGAAAGTGTGCTAAAACTAACAGCATGTCATTCACAGAGCAGCTGACAGGTATCAGAAAGAAACAAACAACTGATAAATCAAATTACATACTGAAAGATAGGAATGTGAATAGAAACACATAATAGGATGAATGCAATGACAGGTCAGTACTGGTAAAGGAAGCAATAGAAAGAAAAGATAAGGACAAATTTGAAAACACAGGACGGGGTCAATCTGTGCATCTTCATACAGTGCCTTCTTGAAATAGATAAGCTCCCTCCTCATCAGTTTCAGTTCTTCACCCATTTCTCCTCATGCCCCGATGAGCTTGTTTCTGTTTCCCAGCTTCACTGGGAAGGCAAACTATATCACTGATAAAGATGAAAACAGGTGATAAAAGACTATAAAGTCTGTCCTGCTGATGAAGTTGAGAAGCAGAAACAAGTCTGTCAGGTGCTGAGAAGAAACACATGCAGACTGGGCGAGTTGGCCATGCGGTTAGGAGCATGCAGCTGTGAGCTTGCATCCGGGAGATAGTGGGTTCGAACCCCACTGTCGGCAGCCCTGAAGATGGTTTTCCATGGTTTCCCATTTTCACACCAGGCAAATGCCACGGCCACTTCCTTCCCATTCCTAGGCCTTTCCTGCCCCATCAACACCATAAGAACTATCTGTGTTGGTGCGACGTAAAGCAACTAGCAAAAAAAAATACCACATGCAGAAGAACTAGAATTGATGAGGAAAGGACTTACATACAGTATGTGAAGAATGCAGTGTATAAGATGTACGGTTTGTCCTTGTCTTTTTGTGTCTTCATGTTTGCCCTTTCTCCTCTTTCTGTTGCTCCCTATTCACACACTGACTAGACATTTTGTTTATTCCATGATATGTTCCTTTCTATAAATATGACTTGATTTGTCACTTGTGTGTACCCTTCCAAGACTTGTAAAATATTGTAAGCAAGTATATTACCACTGAAAGCTACTGCAATTGACAATTATAATTTTGGCTACAATGGTAATTTGTTTATTACATTATTTTTATAATGTTCCTACTAGCAATGGTATTTCAGCAATGATATTGAACAATGTAAAGTTAACTGTGATATAGTTAGTAATTGAGGAAAATATGAGTTAAATTCCTTCCAAAATTTTACTATGAGTCAAGGAATAGTCTCTCAAGCTCCTCCTATCACTTTAATATCCCTCAATCCAAATTCATCTTTATAATAAGATATAATCAGTTCATAGATCAGCTTCTTTTCCCCGTCATCATCTTCTAGCTGGTCTCTGGAGTCTATTATACATCCTACACAGTCTGATTCCTTGTAGGTTGTGATGTCAGTTCTCCTACTGTTACCATTAACAGCAAGTCCAGATACTTCTTCAGTGACCCTACAACTTTTCTTTCTGAACAAATTTGCTATTAAGGACTGAATCTTTATATGGTTAGTGTTCTGCATGATCCCAAAACATGAGCAAGAGTTTCTATCTATAAATAAAGTAAATATTTATGGTCTATTGTTCTCCTCCACTGCATTACATTCAAACATTCAAGCATTTTATTCAAGGTGGAATACCAGTTTAAAACGTTTATTTCTCAATGAAAGTATTATTCATAAGCTGAATATCTTTATTACAATACCCATAGGCCCTGAAAGATGGTAAGAACAGTCTTTTTTTCTTGATTATTTAACCCGATGTATTTTAATGTTGCACCTAACCTTTTCAGACGAGTACACATCACAAAGGAAACCCTACGTTGCCTGGATGGTGACTACGAGGTGGAGCCTGGCAATGGTGGGGAAAGAAATTCATATCTACGAGATCACAACATTGAGACTTTCCTCATAGTTCCTGGAGACACCTATAGAATGGTGAGTTTCTGTGGTAAATAATGTTCAAAAATCTCACAAGACAGAAATTTGAATTTAACATGACTCCAGATATCCCTCTAGTTACTTCCCACTGTATGAAATTTCAGTCACGATAGATTGCCACGAGGTAGTGATAGTTTTGATCCGTAACGTACTATCGCAAGTTAGTAACAAAATATCAAATATTTTCAAAATAATTATGAGCACTTTTATGATATTAATATACAGTAGAAGTCTGCTGTAGCGAGTACGGCATATAGCGACAACTCCATTATAACGACAGCTTTTTTCCGTCCCTTGAAAGTTCCTATATCACCAAAACTTCATTGGTACAAGCAATTTTGACCAAGGCACAGGAGGAAAAATCTGGTACCATTATAGTCTTCCTTAACATCTAAAATGCTTTTGATAATGTTGGTCATGAGCACCTGAGAAAAACCCTAGAAAGTTCTAACACTCCATCGAATATCTTCGAGATAATCCTGTCTTTTCAAGAGTATAATGAATCCCAAATTGATCACTCAAGAATGAAGAAGATAAAATTAAGAAGAGGAGTTTTGCTTGAACGACCTGCATAAACAGAAACGTATCAGGAAGAAGAAGAAGAGTTTTGCTGGGTTCATCATTGTCACCTACTCTTTACAATGCAGCAACAGACCATATCCGTAATGAACTTTCAGAGGAGGCAGTAGTTAAGGAATACAGATTTTCTCTTGAATCAGGTTTGAAGACTCTCTCAGTACTAGGCTTCGCCAATGATGTGGTTATTGTTGCAAAAGGCTTCTGCTCTTGAGCTGACCAAAATGGCAATCGGCCATGGGGGAGGGGGTTCAGATAGATCGGTCTGAACATTAAAGTGTCTAAATCAGTAGCCACCACCAATCTAAAGGTCAACTTCATGAACTTAATGAAGAAATAAAAACAATATCAAAAGACTAGTCCATTGAATACCTTGCAGTGAGCTTCCATAACTTTATTAAATTTTACATGCTCAACACAACACAGGAATTATTTTTTCTAAAACTGGAGTCAATGTCATCTTCTCCTCTTCTTCAGGCAAACCAGAAGTTCACTGTCCTTAGTTCTTAAATATGTCCAGCTTCAGTATATCCTCTTCAAACTGTATATCTGAATAATGTCCCTCTCAAATTCCTTAAAGATAGTGTCAAAATGATCAAATGCACCTTAAAGGATATTCTCCAGCTTCCTACTGGTATACCAGGCAGTATGATATATACTCACTGGAAGTTAAAAGGTAGGAATCTTGAGCCACACCCTCCCTCAAGAGGAAACTGCACGTGAATCACGATCAAGAAGGGCGTATAAATCTGCCCTGAACTGGAAATGTTTTTCACCTAATTAGTTCTAGCATAAACTAACACTACTAAGAGTCGAAACCCGAATAAGTGATAAATGAATGTTTATTGAAAAGCAACGTTAATTAAAGAATTAATTGAAAAAGAAAACATAAGATACAATAGGGTGATACATACGTATATGGGTTAACACCAATGACAATTAATCGTGATATCCATATCTCATCAATATGTACATGCACAGTTGCAGAATTACGCAAGGGATCTTAGCATTTTTACTCACGAAGATTTCGCATATAACAATTGCGAGAAGAATAACTAATGAGGGTCAATACATGATTACAAATCGGAAGTACCTTATTCATTCCACCCCCTACTTCTTATCCGTTCTCTTTTTTTCTTTTTTTTTTTAAACAATACTATGATCTCCTTTCATTAGGATCCCCCACACACCCAGGGGCGCACACACCCAAAAAAGGGTAGACCAGAAAAGAATAACCCCAGCGGGCAAAGAGAAAAAGATACATAGGATGGATCAATCAGATAAACACGGGCCATCGTGCGGCCAAGGAACAAAATAAATCAACATGGCGACGCCCAGGTCGAAAAAGATCAGGGCGCGCACCAAATAAAGAGAAAAATAGAACCCGAGATAAAAGGGGCAAATAACGAAAAGTTAAACATAAATAACTAGGCCGACACTTCTTCATCAAAACACTCGACTCATTCATTAATTCATCCATGACAGCCATACGAACAAATCGCCTCGAGGGCGGATAACAGTGACAACTGGTGCGAAAGGATCAATCCAGCCAACTCGTAGAGTGCAATATTACCTAACATCAATGAGGCCAAACGTCAATAATAGCTGAATGACAACAGCACATGTCGTGGCTTCAAGGCCACGCGTAGATCTGTCACAAACATCGCTGTGTACGGCCATAATAATACGACGGTCGACACACAGATTATAATTTCAAACGAGAGCAAAGATGTCTCATTGAGAAATTCATTATAATGCACAGAGACTCAGATTATGAATGCACCACTGTTATATCAACAACACACTTTCACACACGCCTTCCACTCTCCGAGTATCAAGACGGGTTACGGTCGGCCAATAAAAAAGGGAGAAATACAAATACTAAATGGTAGATCACCCACAATATCAAGCATCAGAACACGTTAATCGTGCAGCGATCTAGCACGGTTTTAAACTTACGATACATCCATTTGAAAAGCGTTAACATAGCTCCTGTGTGTGAGGGTCCCATGTTATTATAAGCTACCATCTTCCGAACAGAATATAAACCAAAGAGAAGATAGTTAAAGACTTAGTCGAGGAAATATCATTAATGTTCTCGACAGAGGGGGCTGTCCTCTATCGATTAAAACCGGAAGCACATATAATAACAGGTCGAAACCAATTCAGTGAAACATAGGTAATAAATTATGGAAACCATGCTGAAGCAGCATGTTTCAATCTTCCAATCCGATAACAGTGGGAAGCTGTCCTACTAGACCGTTAAGGTCAATCAACAATCAGTCATCAACAGTCTGCATTTAGAACTGTCACCCAGTTGGAAGATTCCCTTTCAATTCTTAACCTAGTCTTTCCTTCAATGATTTCAAAGAACTTGGAAATTTATCAAAAATTTCCCTTGATTAATAGTTCCATTCCCTAAGTTTTATTCCTATAAATGAATATTTGCCCCAATTTGCCCTCTTGAATTCCAACTTCATATTATCTTTCCTACTTTTGAAAACTCAACTCAAGCTTATTCGTCTACCAAATATAACCTCACGTAAAGATCTATAAGGTCTTCTCTTCTTCTCTTGTCAGTTTGGAACATTCCGCTTAGTCGAACTGTTTGTCTCCTTACTCCCAAGTCTTCTCAGGCCAGAGTTAGCAACATTTTCATAACACCACTCTTAATCTATTTATGTCTTCGTTATGATGACTGAACAATATTTGCATATCAGTGATGTTCCCCATCAATTGATTTATAAATTTCTATTAGAATAAAATTTATAAGGTGATATTTGTATAAATTGGTTCTAAATGTTTAACAAAGACAAGACCTGGGTCTTGTTCTTAAGATTGACAATAGGCTGAAGATGCCCAAAAACAGGGCAAAACATGTACCTATGTAGTGTATACAAATCACTTAGAATTTAATCACCACACATGGTGAATTGTATTGAATAGATGGCACAATCAATTTTATTCTAGTAGAATCTTAATTATTGTTATCTTCAATATGGAACAAACATGAGATTAGTTACTTATCAATTGATTTGTCACTAAAAACCTGAATTCATTATAATGGCTCATCTAACAGAGATGAGTGGCAATAGAATAAACAAAGCACACCTCAATTAACAATAGGTAGTGTTGTGTTAATGTTAAAAAGTGTTAGGGACTTAGGACAATGTAGGTCATCACATTTTGTTTACTTCTGGCTCAGTGATATTAAAGCATTCAAGACCTACACTTCTAACCCTTTCACTTTGCTTCTTTTCTTTCTTCCTTGTTCTTCAAGCAATCATTTCTTCATGATTTTTTCCCCTTATTTCAGTAGTTTTCTGCATTATCTTCCTGATCACTAAAAGATAACCATTGCCAGCTAGTTCATTATTATAATAATGATTTAACAATATTTCCATGTCGGCGATGCTCAACATCAATTGATTTGCCAATAAAAACCTAAATACATTAATCATTATTATTGCTCATATGGCAAAAGTGTATCACACATAAAAGATTTTCTCTATTAACATCTTTTAGATAGAACTGGAGATGTCTGGAAGTTTGTTAAAAATTGTATAATTGTGCATATCTCCATATGATTCTTCATGAGGTCGTATTTTTATTCTTCTTCCTCACTTTGTCATCGATGTACTTCATTGATGACATCCTGGTTGTGGAGTTGCTGCCGCAGATCCTCCAGGGTTAGCAGACTGGAATTACACTTTGTTGTTGGCAGCTGCTTGTGTCTGAACATCAGCGCAGCCATGAAATTGTTGTTGTCACCTCATCTGTTGGGCCCAATTTTTCTTAGACCTTCCTCTTCTTTGTACTCCAGGTGGTTGAAGGTCAAGGGCTCTTTTGGCCATATAGCTGTCATCTTGTACATTCACCTTCTCAAATCAAGTCAGCCACTCACGCTGAACCATTGCCATGACTGTCTCCTTCACATATAACATGCTTCTGATGCACTTTTGGATGTGTTCTTTGAAATCCCTCTGTGGCATTTAGATAATGCTTGTGGTGTTCATAGAATGTCCAGCATTTCAAAGCATAAGTCAGTGTAGAAGTCACCACTGCCATATAGACCTTTCCTTTGAGCTTCAGTGGCATCCTCTCATCACAGAACACAGGTGGATCTTGTTTCCACTAGCCAGTCTATACTGATCCTGTGATTTACTGCACCGTTCTTGCCTCACTGTTGGGTGCCAAAATGCACCCTACGGCATCTTGGCCCCGTCGATTAGCACTGGGAGCACTCTACACTCAGGGTCTTAACAGGTTCTTCTTGTTGTGGGGCTATTTCAGAGAGTCACAGGTCTTTGTGTGTGCCGCAGCTAGCTAATGTGTTCAGATGAATACGCGTCACATCTGTGGTGGAAAATCGGATTTGGAATCCTATCGGGCGACCCAGTTTCTGAATATTTGCATTGAGGTTTTCAATCCGTCACTGTTCAGTTTGCATTATCTATTTTTATAATTCGTACCATGCATGTAATGACCGTAACTTTGTTTTGGGTTAAAGTTACTCATATTTCAACATGACCTTGAGGTTTGAATTAAGTTTACAGGTAAGGTTGTTTACATCTATTTTATAATGAAAGGATGGAGATATTCTGGATTGGATTCTGCTTATTGATTTAAGTGATCCTACCTAACTAAGACAAAACCAAAGCGTGATCTTAATTTTAGATATTTGAAATCATTGATAATGACACCAAGATGGCTGACGTAATTCAATTAATTTAGACCCATTTCAACATAATGCAGTGATCTTGAGTTAATTAATCTTCATTTTCCAAGAGCTATTTGAAATTACGAACACATGTTTACATTTATTCATTAATATACCTGAACCTTGAAATTAATAATTATTTTTGAGATCTCGTTTTTAACCTGTTCTATTTGCATATATCACCTATCTGATCATACTATTTGTTTACTTTCATTGTTTTGGGTAGGTACCCTTTGTTATTTTCATATAATGTTTACATTAGGAGAAGTTTAATTTTACTTGCGTCAATAAGTCCAGCTAATGCCTTTTTATGTGATACCTATCCTAACTAAAATCAACAATCATCACTATCCCAACTAACTTATGCCGTCCTGATGAGGCTCGTCTTGATACAACAATAGCTACACACCCATCCTCGCACATACCTTAGAGGATCGTATCAACTCAATACTACTGCAGGAAATTAACAATAAGAAA
This sequence comes from Anabrus simplex, assembly GCF_040414725.1. NCBI lineage: Eukaryota > Metazoa > Arthropoda > Insecta > Orthoptera > Tettigoniidae > Anabrus > Anabrus simplex. The sequence goes on along the minus strand of NC_090270.1, from coordinate 260,256,074 downwards.
CAACACATGTAAGGACAAGAAATATGTACACTCAAATGTCAACAAAGCATCACATGATATCTCTATTACTTAAACTTAACCACTATGTCCATGAAATAAAATACCTAACCTAACTAATATCATGCCATGTGTCCTCGTAGTTATGTGCGTGACAAGCTTTCTACACGCCGCAAGCGTATTGCTATCATACCAACTGAAAATCCTAATAACCAAACGTAAATTCCGAATATGGCATCCGTAGTGTCGTGGTAATCGATTGAACAACCATGGCTGACATCGCATCGCAATTAATAATCATCAACATCCCCATCTTAACCTACACTTACATATGAACATTACAATCTTAGCATTCACTCAAGTATGAATATTATAACCTTAACATTAACTTACACATGGGTATTACAATCTCAGCATTAACTTGTACATGAACATCACAACTCCATTTACATGATCTAACTTCACAGTAACATAACACAGTTAAATAGCACATTCTGCATAATGAATTTAGGATGAATTTTCACTATCACATCTCAGCTTATTGTATAATTCTCATGGCACAGCACCTTCCACTATTTGAATCACTTAACCTCGCGTGAGCTCGCCCACGCATCAATAGCATATCACGATATCACTCTACACTATATTACTTATCAACACAATAACTATCACCATCGCAGGCACTTAATAAACTTGGCACTCACATCATTATTATTATTATATTTATTTCACGTCGATTCACATTAGTATCATCACTCGTAACTTCGTTATATTTGTATCACTTACCTGCAGAACATCGTCATTGATACCTCGATATGCCGTTGCTTCATGACCATTCTCATAATTATAGTGAACCTGCTGCAATTATCATTCGAAGAACAACGTACCCTTGAATTTACAATGTTCGCTGTCTCCGTACTTATATTAAATCACGTATCCATTTACCTGTGTTACCTGTGTTAACTTCACAATAAATATGCTCAGATTCTATGCTAACGCATGTTACATATACATACATAAGCTCGTGCCTTTCAGTAATCACGATACCGCAACATAATATAAACAATGCCAAAGTCGCCTACTGACATAACTAATCGTTTGCTCACATGATACCACAGAATTTTGAATACCGTGTCGCCAAACACGTATATGAATTACTACAGGCCAAATAACATAATATCACGTCGCTCATTGTGCACTTATTATTACGTCTTGACGAACTACTTCAGGACATGTACTGTATATACACTACTATCTACATTGAGGATACTAGTAAATAAAATAGAATGCAAATAAATGCTGCATAAAATAAAATACAGTACAAGAAAGGCATTATTACTAAGAAGAATATGAAACTACTGACTTGGATGGCCAGGGTATTGGAAAGCACATGGCTTAGGTTATCCTTCCTCGTAACCACACCATCATCTCATCTGGACCTGCTTGTATCCATTTAACTCTCCATGCTCTCTTGTGTACTTGTATTTCCTAGATATCTTTCTGACATTCTACTTTTGTGCAGATCACACCTGAAAAAGGCTAACATTAGATTATTCAATACACACACAATCACTATTGAACCAACAATGCATATACTTACAATTATACGTAGATGTTTGCGAGATACCAACAATTTCTATTATGTATCGCGTTGCTTTCCTTGTAATGGCTTTGCCTTGTACTACTCCAAGTATTTCGTTGTTGTTTCACACTATTTGCACTCATTTACTGCGTACATATCATCTAATAACTTCTTTCCACATTCAATTTTCATAGACTAGTAATATGTTCATTTAACAACAACTTTTCTTAAACTTCCGTGTATCAATTTCACACTACCATTACATCGACACCAACAATGAACAAAATGACCAGGCTTTGTATTCCGTCTTTTTATTTTAAAACAAGACATGGAATAACAGAATTATACACTAGATGTGGAAGTTTATCTTAAGTACCGACTTACATCTATCGATACCTAGGTGTCGCCACCGTCCTTATTAACAACTATGGATGTTTTACATTGCATAACATTACCATAACATTACCCTTGTATGTACGATCTTTGGTTTCGTCTTATTTTATACATTTTACATTCTACATTTAACTTAATTTTAACGTTATTTACATGTATTTACACTACTTTCCGCTCAAAGATGAAAGCAAAGTCTCTCTCTTCATGATCACTTCTTCACATATTCAATGTATGTAGTTGAGTTCTCGCCTAGACTGTTCCGGCGCCATGTTTCCGGACCTCGTGCTTGCTGTTTTCACTCGCGCTGTGGCGCATGTTCCACATGGAAAGGGCACATTACATCCTGATTATATCCACCTAGATTTTCCACCTCGGAGCCAAAGTATTTAAAACTGCTTCATTTCAGGAGTGACTGTTAGTTAAGCAAAATATCTCACATTGAAGCCAATGGATTTTTGAAAGTGCAGTGAAGATGTTCGGTCTTTGAATGGCTCACTTTCAGTCCATTGTCATCTAGCACTTTTTGCCATTTCTCAAATACCTCCTGTAGCAATACAACATTGTCACTGATCAATGCCACATCATCAGCAAACAGTAATGTCTCAAGAAGTACATCTGTCATGTCTGAAAATTCATGACAATGATGAAAAGGAGCAGGCTGAGAGCACTGCCCTTATTTGTAAGGTAAAAAAACATGGAACATAAAAGATTGGAAATTATATTTTACAGAGCTTTACATCTTACATCATCATCATCCATTACCCTTATCCATCGCCTGCTGGGTTGGGTTGTTTATGGCAAGTTTCCACCTTCTTCTATCCAACCACCATTGTTCCTCTTTAACTGTGTTCCAGTTCAGGTTTTTTCTGATTATACTATTCTTGATCATTTTCAACCACCTTAGTCTGGATCTCCCTCTTGCCCTCCCTCATTCTATCTGGTTCTCCATCATCCATTATGGCATAATTCTCTCTTTAACATGCCCAAACACTCTATATTTATCTCTCTCCATTCTGTCGTAAAGCTTTTCCACTCCAATCTCCTTCCCAAAGTCTTCAGTTCTTATTCTGTCCTTTCTTGTCTTTCTTATCACACTTCTTAAATATTTCATTTCACTGGCCTAGATTTTATTCTCCTATCTTTTTGTCAGTGTCCAGGTCTTTGCTGCATGTAGCACATCTCAGTACATTCTGCCCAGCCAGTTACCCCTCTGCAGTAATGAGTAGACTGTACAGCCAGCATATCAATACAGAGTGCCAAGTGGCAGTAAATAACCCAATCCCCTAAGGTGACCAACAGTTTTGAGTGGAAATTTGACATCTCGTGCTTCGGTCCCTTTAGTATCGCTATGCTACTGCATACAAATCAAATAAAATATGACAGAGCAGGTGGCTGCATGGTGGCATAGCACGCACAGTGCAGTGACACGTTGCTGGTCCAGTGACAACCATTACAAGCACAAATGGAGCTGAGGAACATACAAAGGGCACTAGGAAAGTTTTGCAATACGCAAAAACGGTTGGCTAGACACCCCTGTTATGAAAAGAGGGGTGAAAACTGGTCTAGAAGACAGCAAGGCACGACCTTCAAGATAGAACCAATACCAACATGTTCTATGCACTGTGGAAGATGTGCATACTGTGATTGAAAACTGCAAGTGAGAAGCTCCATCAATAGCTAACAACATTTTATAATGCACAATCCCCGTTGTATGCACACTTCTAGTCACGATCAACAAGTTCAGATATGCCTTGATTGAATAAAAACATTTGAAGTTTCCACTACAGTTAATCAAATCAGTAGACAGTTTCACCTAATGTTGCCTAATTCATTCACTGGTCATTAAAGCTGTGGTAAAGAATAGAAGTGTCACATTTCAGGAATTACCAGCTGCCAATATTTTTATATCAAACATATCCATCTGATGTCATCTGAATGGAAAACCCTCCTGAACATAAACTATGCTATAACTTATGGGGCTTCTGGTAATGGCAGTGGAATGAACGGGCCCTCCCTTTGTAAAAGATGTACAAAGGAGAAAGAAACACTGAGTCGTGTACTCGGTCCTGACCCTTCAATTCATTGATAATCAATCAGAGGCAACATAAAGTAAAATATTTACTTACTGATCTGTTGAGCAAAAATGGATATGAGTGTTTTGAGGAGGTTCATGCATTATATCAGTCAGGAGCTACCAGATTCACAGATATTGTAGCCTTCAAGAAGAACTCCAACACAGTCTTAATTAAATATCCTACAATTGGGTATGAAACAAAAGCTATCAACCAAGCAGAAAAAGTTGACAAAGAAAAACTTAATGTTTATGAAGGCCACATCCCTTTCCTTAAGGAGAAATATCATGCATTCTGTGGTGATCAAAATTTGTTCTCCACAGGCTCCTGTTTGGTGCTCGAGGAACTATAGTATACATTGATTTGTGACTGATATTTTGATGTCACTAAGCATAAATAAAAGGAGTCTGTGCTCTTTAGTGAAAGGCATTATTGCTAACAGTGTTGCTGCTGTTCAACATTACATTTACTCTAATAAGTAACATACAGGTTACTTCATTATTAATTAAATGAGCTACTCATCATTTATGGGAACAGGCAGATTTTCACACAACACAGCTGAAATGGATGTACATTTAGAGCATGTCATGTAGATGCTACGTAGAGAATCAGCCAGCTCATTCAGAATTCTATCCATTGCCTCTATGAGTAATTTGTTCATGAGGACCATTTTGAACATCATTTGTCTTTCACATATGGCGAGCACCATGTACTATGTGACTTTTAACAAAGCTGGGAAGCAGTGTGTCATCAACATTTTATGACAAGTGAAGGTAGCTTGCAGCTCTTTTTATGACTTATTATATAGACTAACCTTTTAGCCTCTATCTTCACAAACATGTCTTCCCAGAATTGATCAGACAGTTGATGAAAAAAGTGGTAATAGTTTATCTCACCATGCCTCGCCATAATCCAGCATGAACAAACAGGGAAAGACAGTTTCTTCACAGGAGTCTTTTGTTCTCTGGAAAGCCTTGCTTATAACATTACTTCCACACCAGCAACATGATGACCTTGTCTGTTGTAGGCTGGTTTTAGTGCCCTCAATGATAATCTTGTGGATGTCACCATCTGACATTGCTTCTAGTCATCTTCAGCTGCTTCACATGAGGGCAGCTAGTGATTTTCAGTGTGCTTTCATAGGATCTCACAGACTGAAGGAAATTACTAGAATTGACAAGTGTCCCTTTTGATGGAGAAATTTCATATTCCAGTGAATGAACTATAGGAGCCTATTCAATTTAGCCAGGAGAATACCAAATTCCTTCTGATTTATGTTTCCATTTATGATCAGTTTTTGGCTGCTGAATGTAATCCTTGAGAGGTTTACAGTATCTGCAAATATACTTTGCTGCTTTTCACTTCATGAAAATTTAATACATCTAACTTCAGTTGAGGTTCATCTTAATTTTCTAACAATTTCAAATCTTGCTCTGTCTGCTTCTAAGCACCTGTAATCATTATTATTAGTCTCTGACCTCGAGCAGTTTTCTTCTTAAGTCCGTTGGCAGAGAGCCTGTTCTCACCCTCTGAAGCAGTATTGCTGTGCTGAATAGGTTAGATATTAGAGTGCTGGTTAGCAATCACCAAGGTGGTGGGTATGATCCTGCCTTAATTTGGTGGTATTTGAAGAGGCTTGTATCCACCAACATCATGTCAGTAGATATACTTGCACTCTACTTGCAATGAACTGTTGCGGCACAGAATTTCAGACTCTTCACCATCTTCGGTAACCTTAAAGTATGTAAAGTACGTAAAAACAACAACAATATTAAAAGTAGTCTCAGACGCCCCAGACCTAAAATGGCTGTGAGCTGAACCAGGCCTAGCTATCAGCATTGCTCTCCAATTTTTTTCCTAAGTCTATCCGCATTCAGTCCGGCCTTACATACAGCAGCATTCTCAGATGCCCTAGACTTGGACTGGTGCTATCTCTCTGGACTGCACTGAGAAGCAGCCTCAGGCACCTTGGATAATCTCAAAGCATTGAACGATGATTTCCCAAGAATAGCTCATTTCATAGCAGCCATAGTAAAAGGCATCAACTCTCCAAAGTGTTGAAATCTACCCACTGTAAATAAGTTCCAGTTAATGCCTATGTGAATTAGCATAGATTGTAAAGGAAAGAAATAGTGCATAATATCACTCAAAGAAAGGAGAGTCCAGGTTTCAGGACTAGCAGTCTCATAAATATTTTGATATCGTGGAAGCCATTTCTTTCTAGTTTTGGCTCAGTTAATTTATAACTGTTAGGTTCTTCATACTACTAAAACTAAGTTATGAATAAATGGAATTTAGAAAATACCTGAAAAAAACACATATAATAACAGATTATACCTGAAAAAGAAACAACTTAATTAAATTTTAAAATATTTGAGTATAGGCCTTTATGTAAATATCATATATTGTAGATGTATTGGAAAAATTAAATGCCTCTCTCTACATTCTTATCATATCATTTACAGGGAAGAATTTTTGCCTCAGGGCTTGTTAAGTATTCTGATAAGAAAACTGATGTTGTTACTACTTAAGACTAAAGAGGCAAAGCAGAGTCAAGGGAGGCAACCAAGAAATTAAAGCAGAAAAAGAGAAGAAATAAAATACCGGTATAGCAAATGCTGGAAAACACCTTACCATGTGAAATAATGGTCTGTGCTCTATAGTACTGTTCAAATATTAACAACCATGCTTAACACAATTCAAATACAACTGTAAGCTTCAACCGTATTTTGCACGTATCCCACAGAATGGTAGCTTGATGCCCTCTTGCCTAGTTAATAACCTTGAGTTCACTTGAATGTTGACGAACATAGCATTACATTACTTCCTTACTGGTAAGCAGACTAAGACGTTGCCTTAGCAACCGGTAGACATGCTGTCGAGCTGTGTGTCTGTCACTCATGACAGAACATAAATTCAATAGAAAACAGTAATTTTTTTCCTTCATTTCAATCAATCAATCAATCAATCACCTGTATTTAGGGCTGTTGCCCACATGGCAGATTCCCTATCAGTTGTTTACCTAGCAAAAGTATGTATAGAGCAAAAATAATATTAAATAAAGAGACATTTCAGATGTAGTGCACAAATTTTACAGAAAAGCAATAGCAACGTCAAATGGGGTGATTTCGGACACAGGTGGTTTCGGACGGTATGGTAGATTTGCCTTCTTTTTTTTTTTTTTGCATAGCTTTGCACTTCCGCGCATGTTTTAGTTTGACCTTAAGGTTATGTTTCCCGTGTTCGCATTTTTTATTACGAGTCAACTTCATACTTTCGATTGTCAGCAAGGAATGCATTATAATTACGGTTCTTAGTGAGATCAACTGATGGAAGAGTTTATAAATGATTACTGTGGAATATTGGTGTGATTTTGTGAAAAGTAGTGTTTTCCACACATTTTATTAAAAACTGAAAGCAGTCAGGGTGATTTCAGACAATGCCTAGAAATTATCCGAGGCAGAAGGGAGCTATGTACTTCAAGGTGTAATTACTAACCAAAACTATTAGAAAAGCCGTACGTGATGAAAGTGACAAGTTCTCTTATAGGAAAGCATTTGATTTGGTTTAGCTTGGTCCACCCTACAAAATAAAGTGCAGATAGTACATCCAAAAAAATTGGGAGGACAACCAGTGCTAAATGAGGACGAAGAAATGCCCAAGGAAGCTTGTTACCCTCCAACATAACCTGTTACTTCCCACCACTGCAAATGAAATGTCATATCTGGGAAGGCGAATTTTGGCCGTGACTTCCACTGAGATGAAAGCAGTACAGAAACAAGTGATAGTGCTGGCAGGAGCAGTGAAAATGAATACGATGAAACACATACCTTAATGAAAGTAATGACCAAGGTAATGATGTTCCGGTGTTGCAAGAAGAGGCTTTCCTTGTTACAGATTATAAACAGAAGTTGAGGAACAAAGAGCATACAAGGAAGTATTTTGGCGTGGTCTCAAATATTTGTTCAAGGTATGTGGATGTCAAATACTAGCGCCCACATAAAAACAGCAGAAAAGTGTTTGTATTCCCTAACATCCCTGATGAGCAGGCTATACAATAGCTAAGAAACAAATTTTGAAAATACTTCCAGCCCAAGTTGAGAAGAGAGGAATGTTTACTTTCAGAGAAAATGTATTTTAGATTTATAGGCCACTAGGCCACGGTAGCTACATGTTCATTGTATCGACCCTTTTTCTTTTTTTTTTTTTGCAATTTGTATCATTTGTAAAAAAAAAAATGATCTCTTTCAGTAGGATTTCTGTGCAGTTTATAACTATTAATATTTCAATTTAGACCGGAAAATTTTACATTTAACTTGTCAGAAAATAAAGATCAATCAGTAACATATTAAATTTATCATTACAATGATTTTAACCAGCTAGTCAAATTTTGGACACCCTCAGAACACTTTAAATATCACAACACAAAGGCAGAAGGAACATAGAATTAAAATAAAGGACTATTTGTGTCCCAAAATCACGTAATACGCTTTAAAATTTTTGGTCAGCGGTTTAAAAAGCATGTGCGTCCGAAATCACCCCAATATATGGAGTGAATTCGGACACTCCTTCTTGTTTTCTCAGGAACACATATGTTGGCATATATTTTTTGTTTCTACAATCACTACTGATCTGCATTTAGGACAGTTGCCCAGGTGGCAGATTCCCTTTCTGTTGTCTTCCTAGCCTTTTCTTAAATGATTGCAAAGAAATTGGAAATGTATTGAACATCTCCCTTGGTAAGTTATTCTAATCCCTAACTCCCCTTCCTATAAAAAAATATTTTCCCTAATTTGTCCTCTTGAATTCCAGCTTTATCTTCATATTATGATCTTTCCTACTTTTAAAGACACCACTCAAACTTATTTGTCTACTGATGTCATTCCATGCTATCTCTCCACTGACATTTGTAGGGTATTGTATTAATTGGATATATTCCTCATTATTAGGATGATAAACAATATAATTCAAGATTCCCTTCATGAGTTAAGATGAAAATAACCTCAAAACTGTCCAAAATCACCCCGTTTGACAGTATATAAGGAAACATTAAATAACTGTCTTGGTCTTCCTATAAACCTCCCAGTCTATTCAGTGATTTTAAAATCATGATCATTTCAAAGCCTGCTCCAGAATGAGTAGACTCCAAATATGAAGTTTGGTAGAAATCCATTCAGCTCTTTCCGCATGATGGTGGAACAGGCAAACAGACATGTACCGGTAAGCTAAAAACCACTGTAACAGTCTTGAGTTGACTAAAATGGATAAATATCTCAAAAATGTGCAAAAAAATGAATTTACAGACATCAGACCCCTTACAACTTTATTTATATAGATTTAATATTAAATAATTTACAGTTTTACAATATTGCCATTCACCATGATTAAATTGGTATGCTGCATCTTTGGGCAACTAGTGCAAAAGCATTGCAGCTTCATTTTTCAAATAAATGATTAGGAGACTTTTCCAGAACTTTGTACTTGGGTTGACCTGTTTTTAGTTCAAACCTAAGAAGATCATACACACACCCTATTGTTCTTGTGTTCAATAATCATAATATCTGTACATTTATATAGGTAAAGAAGTAAGATATTTGAGAACTACTTATTTTAGTGATTCTAAAGACCAATTCTGACTCTTCTATTGCCCACAAAACTATGTTCTTTGTTAGAAAGCACGGAAAGAAATATTGCATACTGGTGCATAAGAATGTTATTGTGTTCCAGGGTCCACAGTCCAAGAAACCAAATAATACATATTCCATGAATGGCAGTATTTCTAAAGAACTCAGGATGATGGGACATACCTCTCAAGGGAAGTATTCAAAGTAAGTATGGTATATCTTCCCCTAGATATTTATTCATTTTTATTACTACAAGTGATGTGGTTGAAACAAGAGCACTGGGCGAGTTGGTCGTGCGGTTAGGGGCGCGCGGCTGTGAGCTTGCATCCGGGAGATAGTGGGTTCGAATCCCACTCTCGGCAGCCCTGAAGATGGTCTTCCGTGGTTTCCCATTTTCACACCAGGCAAATGCTGGGGCTGTACCTTAATACGGCCACGGCCACTTCCTTCCAACTCCTAGGCCTTTCCTATCCCATCATCGCCATAAGACCTATCTGTGTTGGTGCGACGTAAAGCCACTAGCGAAACAAGAGTAATAGATGTGAGTGGTCAGTAACGGGTACCTGCAACACATGAAAGGGGAAATGAAACGAGAAAGATGATAAACACATTTAAGCATAAGCTTGCCTGATGGCCATGATCATACAGTGTCAAGTTTTTGTTGACTTACACTGTATTTAAGCTTGAGTCCTACTGAGAGAGTTGGCCATGCGGTTAGTCATGCAGCTGTGGGCTTGCATCCAGGAAATAGTGGATTCAAAACCCACTGTCGGCAGCCCTGAAGATGATTTCCCATGGTTTCCCATTTTGACACCAGGCAAATGCTAGGGCTGTAACTTAATTAAGGCCATGGCTGCTTCATTCCCACTCCTAGTCCTTTCCTATCCCACAGTTGCCATAAGACCTACCTGTGTCAATCCAATGTAAAGCAAATTGGAAAGAAAGTTTGAGTCCTGTTGTTGGAAAGAGTTTTTCACCATCAGAATATTGGCGGGAAGGTAGGAGAGGTGTTGATATACAATTATTCCTAATCACTAGATTGCATACCAAAAGCCTGGGTTCATTTCCAAACCTCTCCACAATGTTTGTAACAAAGGAAGGTAAATGCTGCTGTTAATAGTTATTCATCTGTTGGTTGGAGATGTTAAACCCTAAGCAGACCCCTTGGTGTTTTTTTTTTTTTTTAAGTTGCTTTACGTGATAAATCATACACTGACATAGGTAGGTCTTATGGTGGCAGTGAGACAGAAAAGGGTTAGGAGTGGAAATGAATTGACCACAGCCCTAATTAACGTACAGCCCTAGCACTTGCCTGATGTGAAAATGGAAAACCATGGAAAATGATCTTCAAGGCTGTTAACAGTGGAGTTTGAACTCATTATCTCCTGAATGCAAAGCTGACAGCTACATTACCCAAACCGCGCAGTCACTCGCTTGGTACCCTTGGTGTTAATCAACAGGAGTAGACTATGGAGAGACACTGGGTTTCACCCTCTCCCTAGGCCATTATGACAAATTACACAACACATAACATGCAATCATCACTCTGGACACAGAAACACATACACTCACATAATGATCTTTGCCTCTGAGGTAAGAAATAACTTAACTCTTTGACCTAAGATGGTGTGCACAAACAAATGAAGATCTCAAACAGTCCATCATTGCAGCCAATGGCTCATATTCAAGTGCCAGGGCATTATAAAACACACACCTCAGCAAACACAGCTGTAAATATAATATTCTGATGGCTACTGGATATTGGAAAGTATTGCTAGTGGCTTTACGTCGCACTGACACAGATAGGTCTTATGGCGATGATGGGATAGGAAAGGGCTAGGAGTGGGAAGAAAGCGGCCATGGCCTTAATTAAGGTACAGCCCTAGTATTTTCCTGGTGTGAAAATGGGAAACCACGGAAAACCATCTTCAGGGTTGCCGACAGTGGGATTCAAACCCACTATCTCCCGGATGCAAGCTCACAGCCGCGTGCCTCTAACCGCATGAATAACTCGCCCGGTTCGAAAGTATTGACTATTTCTCCTACATGCTGAATATGTAATGTTATTTCAAAGTAAATTTGGAGCAGAAGAGCCACCTGATATTTTCAACCTTTGAACTACAAAGGAACCTTCCTATATACCTTGGAACTTTAATTTTCATTGCATGTTCAGTTGTATGGTGGGGGAAACAATGTCTTCTGGACATTCCAGTTGCCTCTACACACACTGTATAACATTGTTAACTTATGAGTACATTTGTCAATCTGAAGAGTTAAGAGTTATCAGTAACTCATTTAAAAATGTATTATTAACTCCTCTTTAAGACTAGGTACATGTTCAGTCTTAAACTTTGAGGAATAAGTTGCACATTAGTACTATTAAACAATATTAATAAGATGTCTTTTGACAGACAGTAATTTCAACCTACTGGATACATAGAAACAGAAAAGGGTTGAAAAATCTCCTTCTCAATACCACAAGATAATATGACTCTCAAGGAAACCAAGTGGCTTTGATCTACCTCCACCCTAAAATAAGATAAGGACAAATAAAGGTAGATATGCTGATTCCCTCTACATCATCATCATCATCCTTTCTTCTCATTATTCAGCTCCTGCCAGGTCAGAACATTTATGGCACTTCACCTTCCTCTCTCCTTCCAACATTCCTCTTCCATCATTCTGTTCCAGTCCAGGTTTCTTCTTCATGCACTCCTCTTTATTGAATCGTCCACCTTGTTCTAGGTCTTCACCTCACTCCCTTTCCCTTGAACTTCATCTCCTTCATAAGTTATTGTATTCTCTTCTCTTTACATATCCAAACCATCTTAGTTTACTATCAATTCTCTCATTTAGGTTGCCCATTCTGACCTCCTTTCTCACATCTTTATTTCTCAATCTGTCTTTCCGTATTCTTCCTATCATACTTCTGTGGTACAGTATTATCCTGCTTTTACATTCCCATATTCAATGTTTTCCCGTTTTCAACATTTTTTGTTGGTCCCTTCAAATTTCCTAATTTTTCAAAAATTTTGGTATATAAGATTCCCATGGTTTACACTTTCCTGCCCTTTAGACCAGTATTCTGTCGGTCCCTTGAAAAGTGTAAAATAGAGGTAATACTGTATACATTTTGCCGGCTTGGATTCTACTCTCCTCCCTACTTGTCATTCCCCAGGCCTAAGTTGCATAAGTCAATATGTGTACATAATATATTTTGTACATGTCTTAGTCTCATTACATTTCTAAACCATTCCGTCTTCCCAACTGGAGTTTGTACACTGCTGACACAGTTGTTGTACATTGCTGGCACCATTTCTACAGTTTGTGTACCCAGACTCTTTTTGAGCATGGTTTCTCAAACCTTCTCCCCGGGAACACGCTGTATGCCTTGAATGTCATGATCAGTTCTTTACTGTATTCCCAGTTCTTTTCCATTAATTGCCTCATACTGAATATTGGGTCCACTGTAGATCTTCCATTTCTAAAGCCATACTGTTCATCTTGCAACTCTCCTTCCACCTTCTTTCTCATTCTCCTCTCTAATGTCCTTTCCAGTATTTTTGCCACTTGTGATAAGAGTGTGATTCCTCTATAGTTAATCACAGACGTTTTGGTCCCCCTTCTTTAAAAAAGACCTACAACCTGTTTTCCAGTCAATGACCAGGTCAGGGATGGAATGAATGAAGCCCCCATCTTGCGGCGAGGATGGGAATTGTACCGGCTGATGGGGCCTGTCGCACTCCTCTGGGACAATTATTAATGACTGACAGGTGAAATGAAATGATAATGGAGAGGGTTACTGGAATGGAAGTTGACAGGGAAAACTGGATTACCTGGAGGAAAACCCGTCCCACCTCCACTTTGTCCAGCACAAATTTCACATGGAGTGACCGGGATTTGAACCACGGAACCCAGCAGTGAGAGGCCGACATGCTGCTGCCTGAGCCTCGGAGGCTTCCCCTTCTTAAAGACTGGTATTATTGTTCCCTTTTCCCAGTCTTCTGCCACATGTTGCTATTTCCAAACGCACTTTAACGATCTATACACCCACTGTAGTCCAACAGGTCCAGCAGCCTTAATCATTTCCACACTAATTTCATCCGTCCCTGGTGCCTTCCCCATTTTCATTTTATGGACTGGTAATTTTAACATGGTTATATCATCTTCTACTGGTGAGTCATCACACCGTCGCACTACCCTTTCCTCTGCGCAATTACTCACATTCAGCATTTTATCAAAATACTCCTTCCATCTTCTCTTTATTTCTTCTGGATGAGTTATCATCTCTCCACCTTCATCTTTCATCAGCTTTGTATAAACTCTTTCTTTCCTACTACTTTGTATAATTTCATGTAGCTCTTACTGCCAGCTCCATCCGTTTCCATCGTTTGTGTAAATTCTTAGCTTTTCTTACCAACTTCTAACATTTCCTTTTATTATCAAGATACTTCCTTTTGCTTTCTTCTTTTTTATCTCTATTCTATTCATGCCTGCTTTCTTCTATTCACTACTTCTCTCATCTTTTCATTTCACCATGATGTCTCCTTTTCTTTCACTCTCGTCAGTGTTCTACCAAAGGCACCCCACTTATAAATGCCCTTTTAAAGTTGAACCATTCATCTTCCACATTTCCTACTTCAGTTACTGGAATTTGTTGTTTCAGTCCCTCCAGAAATTCTTGCTGTATATTCTTATGTTTCAAATTCCACACTTTCAAATTTTACTATTCAGCAGTTAGAAACAGATTGTTACCGAATTCCCTCCAGAAAAATGTTTGAATCTGTACCTTTCCTATTGATTGTCATTTCAAATGATGATTTATTTATTTATTTATTTATTTATTTATTTATTTATTTATTGATTTATTTATTTATTTATTTATTTATTTATTTATTTTTTTTTTTTTTATTTTTTTTTTTTTTACAGATGTTGTACAATGAGTGTAAATGTGGAATATTGCAAATGTGAACCTGAGTAACTAAAACTTTTTAAGTACTATGGTTTCATTCATCATAAAGATTTCTTTGTAGATCCAACAAAATGCAGGAACATGGAAACCTGTGCTGTTTGTGGCAAGGAACTTGCCAGGAATAAAATCAGCATTGACCATGTGAAAAGATAATACCATAATATTAATTGCTTTACGTCCCACTAACTACTTTTACAATTTTCGGAAATGCCGAAGTGCCAGAATTTAGTGCTGCAGGAGTTCTTTCACGTGTCAGTAAATCTACCGACATGAGGCTGACATATTTGAGCACCTTCAGATACCATCAAACTGAGCCAGGATGGAATCTGTCAAGCTGGAGTCAGAAGGCCAGCATCTCAACCATCTGATTCCCTCAGCCCGGCATATGTGAAAAGTGGACCCATGGTAAATATAGTGAAGTGAACAATGGAAAGTATTGTGGAGCAATTATGAATCAAAGGATGTGGTAAGAGTATTACTAGAGCTACAAAGTGAAATAAGACGACTCAAATTTGAACAAATAACACAAGAAGGTAAACTGTGGAAATCTATAGATCTCCACCATAAAAAGGCAAGCAGGAGCACCATAAGGAGTATTAATGAGTAGGTGGATGTAATCTGGGCAAAGAATACTAATATCAGAACTCAGTTAACCCGCGAGGACTGGCGCATGGGTGTTTTTGACCCGAGGCTTAAATATTAGCCTATAATTCTGATTTGGTCATCCCTCGTTTCCTGTCGCCTTCAGTACCTTCCTTCCTGACCTTGAAGTAAATCCTGAGAAAGTTGACATGTTATAGCTTTGTCATCACCCGAGTTATTAGAGTGTTACTCTCCAGCGGGTCAGATTTACCCAAGGCGCCAGTCCTCACGTGACTGTTCTTTGTTGAGCAAGCATTCCTCGTTCCGCCGCCTCCTGCTCGGTCAAGTCAGTGCTTATCTTGATAGCTGTGGCGATGGATCGGAATAAGGAACAAGAAGTTTAAAACTGCTAATTGATGAAGTATTTCAAGAAGATGAAGAGGAGGAAGGAATCGGAGGACAGGCAAGTGAAAGTGAAGAAGACTGTGTGTCAGAAAGTGAGCATAACACTGATAGTGAGGCAAGTGCTGAGTCGTGTGATAGTGAGAGTGAAATTACTGATGAATTCAGTTGTAACGTAATTTTAGGCAAGGATAAAACTACAAAATGGAAAGATACACCATGTCAACCACCCAATGTACGTACAGAGCGGTAAATATTGTGACTCACTTGACTGGAGTGAAAGGTAAGGCAAAACATGTGAGTTCTCCATCTGATATATTTTACTGTTTCTTCACTGAGGACATGATTAGATCTATAACGAAATATACAAATTTATATATAACTAAAATACAGCCTAATTTTGAAAGACAAAGGAATGCCTCCCTCACAAACCCTATCAAAATAAAGGCTTTGCTCGGACTGTTGTTTCTTGCCAGAGTACTGCGATCGTCCCACTTGAACTGCAGGGATCTGTGGAATACTGACAGTACAGGAGTGGATAGATTCCCCGCAACAATGTCCATGTACAGATTCCAGTTCCTCTTGAGATGTCTCCGGTTTGATGACACTGAAACTAGGAGCGAAAGGAAACGTATTGATAACCTTGCACCAATTCGAGATTTATTTGAAGAATTTGTTGTGAACTGTAAGACGAATTATTGTGTTGGTGAATATGATAGATGAGAAACTTGAACCTTTCCATGGAAAGTGCAAATTTAAGCAATTCTTACCATCAAAAACTGCAAAATACGGAATCAAGATTTTCGCACTTGTTGATGCGAAAACTTTTTATACGTCAAATCTTGAAATTTATGCCGGAAAGCAACCAGAAGGCCCTTATCAAGTCGATAACTCCGCCATGGCTGTAGTGAAAAGGTTAATTGTTCCAATTAGTGGCACCGGTCGCAATATAACATGCGACAATTGGTTCACGAGCGTGCCTTTAGCAAAAGACCTGCTGAACAATCATCGGCTTGCTTTAGTCGGAACGATACGTAAGAATAAAAAAGAAATTCCTCCTAGTTTTGTACAACACAAAAACAGACCACAGTATTCAAGTAAATTTGCATTTGATAATCAAGTGACTCTGGTATCACACGTTCCAAGGAAAGGAAAGACCGTGCTGCTCCTATCAACAATGCACCATGACGCAGTCATTGATGGAGAAATCGGTGATAAACAAAAGCCGGAGATGAACACATTTTACAACTGCACAAAGTTTGGCGTTGATGTTGTTGACGAGCTTTGTGCAACATACAACGTTGGACGTGTGAGTAACCGCTGGCCACTAACTGTATTTTATGCCATGCTGAATGTAGCTGGCATAAATAGTCTCATTATCTACCAATCAAAGAGACCTGATAAGGTAGTTAGACGAGCTTTCCTCAAGCAACTGTCTCAGGAAATGGTCCACGAACACATGAAAAGCCGAGCCGTAATGGAGAACCTTCCTCGTTCGCTGAGGTCGAAGATAGCTAGATATGTAAGCATTGAAACTCCGATGACAGGACCTCCAGCTAAAAAAGGCCGAACAAGATGTGGGTATTGCCCTTCCAGTGCTGACAGGAAGATGAAAACTGAGTGCAACAATTGTGAAAAAATGATCTGTGGTCAACACACCGCTCCCATGTGTCTCCAGTGTGCGAGTATCGCTACCAGCCAGCGTGAATAAAAGGACACATTTTGGACAGCCATGAATTCTTGAGAAATACTGGTAACGATTTGTGAGTGACTGGAAACACTTATTGAGACTTGTGCTATATATTAATGTGAATATTTCTTTAAATTGTTCATCCTAAGTGACTGAAATTTAAGATAAATACTTTCCTGCCGTTATTAAGGTCTATTTTACTCTTCATGAAATAATTGTATTTATTTTCCATATTATATTGAATAAATTTTTTAAAATCACATTAAACGATTTAGAATAGTTTATTAGAACAGTCTAGGCACAATTTATTTTATACGTAGTGAACAATGGCTAAAAATAAAATTTAAAATTCCGGGTCAAATACACCCATACGCCAGTCTTCGCGTTACATTTTTTCGTGCCAGTCCTCAAGGGTTAAAAATATCGGAACCATCAAACGGAGTGATTTCAGAGAGTTTTGAGGTTATTTTTATCTTAACTCACCAAGGGAATCTTAAATTGTATTGTTTATCATCTTAATAATGAGGAATATGTCTAATTAATACAATATGATACAAACAAAAAATATGCCAACATATGTATTCCTGACAAAACAAAAAGTAATGTCCAAATTCACCCTCTACATTGGGGTGATTTCAAATGCATAGGCTTTTTAAACTGCTGTCCAAAGTTTCAAAGCGTATTAAGTGATTTTGGACACAAATAATCCTTTAATTTAATTTGACGTTCCTTCTGCTTTGGTGTTGTGATATTTAAAGTGTTCTGAGGGTGTTCAGAATATGACTATCTGGTTAAAATCATTGTAATGATAAATATGTGTTACTGATGATCGATCTTTATTTCCTGACAAGGTAAATGTAAAATTTTCTGGTCTAAATTGAAATATTAATAGTTATAAACTGAACAGAAATCCTGCTGAAAGATCTTAATAATTTTTTTTACAAACTATACAAATCATAATGCTAAAAATGAAGGAAAGGTAAAAGTTTGATACAGTGAACATACAGCTGCCAGGGCTATAAATCTAAAATGCATTTTCTCTGAAAATAAACAATCCTCTCTTCTCAACTAGGGCTGGATTTATTTTCAAAATTTGCTCTTTAACTATTGTATAGCCTACTCATCAGGGATGTTAGGAAACACAAACACTTTTCTGCTGTTTTTATTTGGGCGCAAGTATTTGACATCCACATCCCTTGAACGAATATTTGAGGCCACACCAAAATACTGCCTTGTATGCCCTTTGTTCCTGAACTTGTATTTATAATCTGCAACAAGGAAAGCTTCTTCTTGCATCACCAGAATGTCATCACCTTGGTCATTACCTTCATTGTGTGTTTCATCGCATTCATTTTCATTGTTGTTGCCAACACTATCACTTGTTTCTGCACTGCTTTCATCTTGGTAGAAGTCACAGCTAAAAATTAACTTCCCAGGAAGAACATTTCATTTGCGGTGGCGGGATGTAGCAGGCTTTGTTGGAGGGTAACGAGCTTGAGGTTATGCTCCCGTGTTCCGCGTTTTTTAATTACAAGACGACTTCATACTTTGGAAAATTTGCAGTGTGCACTGGCATTGTTGAAAGTTCATGCATTATCATTAAGTGGATACTTTCGAGCATTTCCTTCTTCCTCATTTAGCACTGGTTGTCCTCCCTTTTTTTCGGATGTACTTTCTGCACTTTATTTTGTAGGATGGACCAAGGTATATACAAATCATATGCTATAAGACAACTTGCCACTTTAATATCACATATGGCTTTTTCTAATAGTTTTGGTTCGTAATTACACCTTGAAGTAGCTCCTTTCTGCATCTGATAATTTCTAGGCATTGTCTGAAATTACTCAAACTGCTTTCAGTTTTCAATAACATGTGCGTAAAATGCTACTTTTCACTAAACCAGACCAAAATTCCACAGTAATCATTGATAAACACTTCAGTCAGTTGATCTCACTAAAAACCATAGTTATAATGCAATTCTTCCAGTCGTGGCAATCAAAAGTATCCACTTAATGATAATGCATGAACTTTCAACAATGCCAGTGCACACTGGAAATTTTCCAAAGTATGAAGTCGTCTCGTAATTAAAAACCATGGAACACAGGAACATAACCTCAAGGTCAAACTAAAATGCACGTGCAAGCACAAAGCAGCAGCGACTCATTGCTATGCAACAAGAAGCAAATCTACCATACCACACCCAAAACCACCTGTGTCTGAAATCACCCCATTTGACGGTACTCAATTAACAGAGTCCAACCTATATTCTCGCAGAAATGCCATTGACATATTTGGTGTTCCAAGAAAGCCAGTCAAGATGTGCTGAGAACTTTGAAGGATATAAGAAGAGCTCTGGACCTTCAAGCAGAAGAAGAAACTGTAGACATCTATCACCAGCCACCTATATTGCCCAGCCAGTCTCATAGTAGAATCATCGTGAGGTTTGTTTGATATTCCAATAAGGAGAACTTAATGCAGAGAAGGCACATAAAATGCATCTTGTCAACACAGCACCTAGGAATTTGGGATGACAACATCCTATATATGAACAAGAACCTGGCACCAGAGAAATGGAAGCCATTTGCACTCGCTCACAGATTCAATATAGAGAACAACTACAAGTATCTGTGGATAAGAAATAGTATCATAAGAGTGAGAAAGATTAATGAATGTAATCTAATTTGTGAAAGCAAAGACTTGAATAAGTTAGAAATGTCCATCTGTACTTGAATGTTTCATATCGTGTGTGCTGTCTACTCCACTGCTAGTAGTCCAAAAGTTGTCTCACGTGTTCATAACATCACCAATTCACATTTCATTAACAAGTTTATGCAAAATGTAACCTCCAGAATAAGTGACGTTACAAGTAAAGTTTATAATAATAATAATGTTTGGTACTGTTGTGCAACCACATAGTTACACACTAACACAAATTAATGCCAAGAGACATGATTATATGTACGAAATCATAACTATAAGCACTTTAAACACAGAAAATAATAACAACAGGATAACCAATATGATGACTAAGAAAGGATAGTTGGGAAACGACTGGGAACCATATCCGGGCGGTGAAAGGTATTGGCAATGCTGAAGAAGCAAAGTCAAATGTAATCCTAAACTTTACTTAACAATTTATATTCAAATTAGATCGCAAAATAATGAACAAAATGTCTTTACAAATCAAAGATAACTTTCACATGAAAAACAATTTACCCAGAGTGTAGACTATTTATTTATTCAACTTTACATTTGAACATCTCACACAACATTCCACTGTTCATGGCGAAACATTTAAATCACATAATACTGACGAAAGAAAAGGAAAGTAATATAATACTGCCCCCATTTTTCCCGAGCTAAGCCCAGCCATCGAGCGATGAGTCCCAAGGTGGACCGTTCGATCGTTGGCTATCACTTTCTAGAGGCATTTAAGGGTTGTAAGGATTGATGACCAAGCAGGATAAAAAGAAATATTAAAACAACACTCTGACATTTATTCACATAAGCAATTAAACAACAAAATATTCTTGCTAATATTTCATTTTTACATAACAGAGCTTTCATAATATCGGGTTTCTTCCTCGATTTAGAGTGACTTGTGTTCATATCTCCAGCTTTACTGTGCTGTAAATGAAACCAAAGAAGTAATTAGGCCACTTGCCTTTTTTAAACCAAACATTTGACTGAAAGAACTAAATAAACATGTGTTCAAAGTTTCACCAATTTAAAGTTGCCTCAACACGTGGTCTTTACAATGTACACAGCTGAATTAGTCATTTACAATATTTAATAATGGTTAATGACACTAACGTGAACTTCAGTAGCAAAGAAAACTGTTTCTAAAATTCTTAAAATTAATTAATTATTATCTTGATTATTATTATTATTATTATTATCATCCAATTAACCTGTTTCATTGTAACACGATCGTGTTCTTACTAGTTCTCCACCGCATCATTTATCTAATGTTCATCATTAATATTTCAGAGTAATGATTTTTGATTAATCATTAATGACTTATTTTTACAATGTTTCAAAGCAATCATGCGGCTAACAAAATTTCTACCTTTAATCTTTGCATTTCATTTCTATTCAAATTAATCTTAAAGTATTTCAGATTTTTAGAAATTTACATTGCCAACGTGTGAGCTAGTTAAATAAATTTTCTTACAAATCGAGTGCCTTTACAAAGTAACGAGATGATCTTTCCTTTTAAATCTCGCAAAATAAAAATTAAATTCCTTCCTAGTCTTCCTTGACTTAATTTAATTAAACTTTCCCTTAAGGGCATGAAATTATTTCTTAAGGCAACACACAACGATGAATGTGATCCGCGTCACGGCGAGTGCGCGATCAGATCAGAATTAAATGAAATTAACATGGCACAAGAGAAATATACACACTTACACACACATTCACACTAGGGAAACACGTTTTATGTACACTATTTACAACGAATCCTGACTTAGCAATTTTAGTTATGATTTTTATCGATGGTCGGGACGCGTAATGTCTCGCAAAAATAATTCGTGCACAGAAATTCTCTTACATTAATGGTGGCTAGTGATCGAAGTCATGGGTATCACTTGATAGAAATACATTTCACATATCAGCGCAAGTTCATCTAATTCATGAGATTATAATGGAAGATTCTAGTAAAATCCATAAGCACTACCATCATGTGGGCTACAGGTTGAATTTACCGCAAGCGTGAGCCTTACTCGCATTATTTTTACTTCCTACCTGTGAAATGCACTCACAAACACGTGCTCCACTAATTATAATCTATCTTGCGCTCCAAATACACAAGAATAAATCAATATCACCACTAATTCATCATTTACTCAATTATGCAACAAATATCCCTCAGGATAGGCCATATTCCAGACCCTTCATGAACAGAGCACATTCTATCTCACATTTAGGAATTCTACAATAGTTTTATGGCTCACGAGCGTTTACTTCTGTTTTACCCGATCTTTAATCGATATTATTATTATTTAAGTGATTATTACATCTACTGATTCTCCTGGAATGTCGTAAAATTAGATGACTTCATCATAAAAGAAACAACAAGTGATTTTAAAAGACACTAGGTTCGACCCTATTCACTCAAAATGTACACGCAAGTTTTCCGTCCGGTAACGTTCAATATTACAAATAAAGTGGATTTATCGTGTGGTCAGTGATTATTAAACTTAAGCTCCTTAAGCATGGGAAGTCAGTCAAAGACAACCTACATGTCTACTCTAATAGATTTCAAAATCTCACTCACACGTACCTAGTCTACCATGACACCTTAAGAAGTAGGAAAATGAAACATTTCTAACTACAGCAAACTGATAGATCTACGACTTAAGAAGAAAGATCTCTAGTTGTACAGAAGATAGGACAGATAAATTAAATTAAAAAGGTACTCAAGTTTTTGTAGAGTTCGATTCCCGTCGACAGTCAGTTATTTCAGCATACTCCGGCCAGTCTTCTTCCAATTACCAGAGACGCCTTACATTTTTACAGCTCCATGGAGGCTCTGTGATGGATGTCCCTCGATGAAATGATGTTGGTAGTTACGGAATTCTTCATCTTGAGATCTTCAATTCCAAGACGTCTTCGTTGATTGCTGGTCACAAGCTGTAACTGAGATGACAAAATTAAGTATTTTGTACAAGCACACGCAGAGTAGAAACAGCTCGTCTACACTGTCACACTTAACTTGGCTCCTAGGTTTTTATTCCACAGAATTCACTAATTGTCAGACTAAATTCTGGTAGAACGGGCGTCGACTTGTCTTGAAAATTTTCCTTCCACGTGGTCCGGTGATGTCTCTCACAGCAAACAAGCATTAAGAAGAGCGTAAAGCGAAGAGCATTAAGCATTAAGAGAGCGATTCACTCGAAGCAAGGCCTTTTATAATTAGCCCAGGGAGGCGTGTTCTTCAGCGAGTACGGTAATTGGCTGATGATCACCTTTAATTTGCGCAGACTATTCTGGAAACAGGCTGAGTCGCGCGTGCGAAGGTAGTCACGTGGTTAGCTATAACCTTGACACAGTCCTGCCGGTGACGTATCGCACCCCTCTGAACGACAAAAAAAAACTCGTTCACGGCTCGCCACAAGTTCCCAAGTGATGTGTTGCGGCTTCAAGCAGACAATAAAATCTTTGCTTTCCACATGTTAAAATATTCGTAAGATCGCCAATTTTCACGGGGACAATACAGTCATGAGCATGTACATGTAAGAAAGAGAAACAACCTATAAAATATATATCCTAGTGCAGGGCACCTTTAGGAGGCAACCCCCTCAAAAACACTTCTGAGAAAGGGTGCCCGTCCTAAATGTGAATACTCTAAGATGATGCGGAATGACATAATACAATCATAAGGATACACATAAGAAAGAAAATACGTTTAAAAGATAATCTTGGTGCAGAGCACCTTCAGTAGGTAGCCCTCTCAAAAACACTTCTGAGAAAGGGTGCCCGTCCTAAAAGTGAATACTACAAGATGAAGCGGGATAAACGAGACAGCCCCAAGGTGAAATTTACATATTATGATTACATCGAAAGGCGTTGAATATCTCATTTACAAAATCAACAAAAGAAATGGGAACTGTCTCTTAACATAACTCTGATGTGACTTGCCGGTAGGCTAAGTCATTTTGCTGAAATTTTTGGCGATTGAAGGAAAAACAGGTAAGCTCCGGCAAAAGAAATTAAACGGAACACTACTTTTGAAGATAACCTGAAAGATGAAAAACAACTAAGTGCTTACCTGTTGGAGGGGCCATGAAGACCCGTCAGCTGCTAAAGGCAACTTCTCCCTTCAGTGGTCATGATTCACAGATGCCTCAGAAGAGCTAGGCTCCAGCGAAGCGCTTCTCTCCGGAAATTAGGAAATCGTAAAACAACCAATGAGCGTCCATTCTTTTTCCTTCACCCACCAATCAAAAGAAATTTTATAATGACCAATAGGGGCCCAGGAACAAAATCTGATAAAGAACATCAAGTAGTATCCAGAAACATCGAAATTGATGCAATATTAGGAAACCGGAAACATACCATGCTGATCTGGCACATGTGCTACAGTATATGCCTGAATTATTACATTTTACTTCAATTTTTCCCATGACAATCGAACAATCTTAAAAGTATATTAAAATCAACTAATTCCAAACTTCAAACACTGAAAATATAAACCAACACAAAAAATATAAATAATTACCTGATATAAAATTCCACAGTCTTACAATTTTAAATAATCACTAAATACTATAAAATTCCCCAGTCTTACAATTTTAAATAATCACTACATACTATAAAATTCCCCAGTCTTACAATTTTAAATAATCACTACATACTATAAAATTCCCCAGTCTTACAATTTTAAATAATCACTACACAACTTAAATAACATTGTTCGTATATATATGCATGGTTTAAAGTGATTTGATAGAATCTGAGGATGTTCTTCTAGAACAAAACATGTTATTTTTAGTTTCTTAGTGTGTATTATTTTACGCGCCACAAAATCTGTGGATCCAAAAGACCTAGAAAGCTGAAATTAAGAGTATAGGTTCATATTTTGCCCTAGAGGTGCACTAAGAAAGGATTTTTCAAAATTCAGCTTCTGCCCAAGCATAGTCTAACATAGGCAAAAATCAAATTTGTTTTACAAGGACGAGGCAAAGCTCATTTCAGGTCTTAAGACATGAAGAACAAATGTCGGTAACCATGAACGAGGCAATTGAAAGCATTACAGCTTCCACTTGGGCAGATTGTGTAAGACATGCAGAAAGATTGCAGGAAGAAGATATTATTCCATGAGAGAATTTTACGATGCTCACTGTCAGATGTCTCATTTACAACTATACGAACAGACGTGCTGCATTTATACTTTGCATTGAACTAACTTTTATTTGTCATACATATCTTCTCTTCTTTTATATCTTTTATTTGTATTCTAAGAGGTTTTCGTTCCCTTTCATCTACAGCTCCTGTATACTGTAGTACCTGTTTCTCATAGCTGACTATTTACCTTTTCTTTTCCATAATAGGATATGTTAGGCATGGAGTTCATTGCTATTGGCAGCATAATGATACTTCACTGCATTGTACCCACAAAGGGAGACGGATCTTTCTTTTTCTATTCCCATCTTGCTTAATATACGGCACTGACTGGTGGTGGTGGTGGTGATTATTGTTTTAAGAGGAAGTACAACTAGGCAACCATCCTTTATATAAAACTAATCAGAGAGAAAAATGGAAGGGATCCGACACTTTGAAAAATGAGGTACCGGTATCGGTACAGCACTGGCTCACTGGCCAAATTGGCTTAAGGAAAGAGCTATTCTCATGCCTAAGAATGTCACCGCAGCAAGCATCAATGATTCCTTACTGATTCAGCAGCAACCTTGGAAAACATAATTTGAATGGCAGTAGAATTCAATTGTGACTTGTTATAGGCAAGGGAACCTGCCATTATAACAAGAACACCCCAAGTCGAGTGTGACCAGCAGTAGGCAAGGTTAGCTGCCATTATAATGAGAACTCCCCAACTTGATTGTGATTTTGTAATGGACACTGCAAATCGATTGTGACTGCCAAGTAGACAATCTGTTTGTTCTTGTTTGGATTGAGATTTTTTCATTTAGGTTATGTGTTATTACTTCTCCACGATATTTAAATTGAGTTACTATTTTGATTTTATTACCATGTATGGTATCTTCTTATAGTTGTGTTGGTTTTAGGGGCATAATTTCGGTTTTTTCAAATGATTTTTGAGACCAATTTTATTTGCAATGTTTTGAAGTTCTGATATCTGAGTTTTTGCTTCTTTTATGTCAACTGCTAGTAATGCTAAATCGTCGGCAAAACCCAGGCAATTTGTTTTTTCGGCCAATTTTTATTTTTGGGGGACATTTCTTAAACCATTTGCTCATTACCATTTCTATAGCACAGTTAAATGATAGTGGTGAGAGCCCATCTCCAATTTTAATTTCAAATGACTCTGATATTTCACCCCTAAACTTCACTTTTGATTTGGTGTTAGTAAGAGTCAGTTTCATCATGTTTATTAATTTGGGGTGTAGTCCAAAGTGTCTTAAAATTTTAAACAGGGATTCTGTATGGTTGCAATTGTAAGCTTTCTTGAAGTCTATAAATGTTATCACCATATCTCTGTTTCTTGTCCTGTTATAGTCTATTATCATCTTAAGACTCATGATCTTTGTAGGATATAAATTTCATGTTGATTGATCCGTATTGAACTTTGATCTTATCAGGACAGCTCCTTCAGGGTCTGAAACCTCCTTGATATTCTCCTAGTTCTTTCTCAAATTATAAACTTATCCTATTAAGGATGATTATTGAAAGAATTTTGTATGTTATGTCTAGGAGTGAGACTCCCCTGTCCAAATGAAGGAGTTCTGTAGGTTCCTCACAATTTAGAAGCTTGTTGAAATATTTAGCTAGAATTTCTGCATTGTCTTTATTGTTATGATCTAGCTTTCCATTTTCATCCTTCAAATTAAGGACACAACAACATCATTCAAAAACTTGCTGGCTCCACATGAGGAGCTTCTACATCTACTTTGTGTACTTCAGCTATGGTGCTGGTGCTTTTCACAGCTAAGTACTGTTCTTCAGTTTGGATCAACATCACTCATGCTAAAAAAAGTGGACACAGTCCGGAATGAAACAATGCGTGTCATAAGTGGCACAGTAAAATCTACTCCTCTTTTCTGGTTGCTGGTGCTCAGCCAGATAGAATCTCCTAGAATTAGAAGATTGAATAACTTGGTTAGAGAATACAACAAGATATTGACCAATCCTGATCTTCCCATCCGTGAAGATGTTAACATCAGGTTCAGCCACCTCAAATCAAGATCTCCTCCTATTCAAACAGTACAGGAACTTGTTAGGAGGAATTTCAATCCAAAAACTTATTGGCAACAAGAGTGGAACAGCGTAACTCCGACTCAATGGCAGACATTTTTCAATTATAAGAATCTTCCAGCTGGCTTTGATTTGCCCCGTAAGACATGGATAGCCCTCAGCAGAGTCTGTACTAACCATGGCAGATGCGGATAATACCTAGTCAATTTGTTTATTTACACAGTACTGCCATAAGTTCTGTCGGTAAAATCTAAACGTGCTGTAGTATTGTAATTGTGTGCCAACAGCAGGCAGCGGTGAAAGATGGAGTGGGCGTGTATGAGAATCATATCGCTGTATTGGCATTATTTCATTGCGGAAAGTAAGCTAAGGAAATTTTTTCTAAGCTGAAACTTCTCGGTATCAATGAACAATTTGTGTTTCGGACAATAGCATAGTTTAAAGAAATGGGTGCAACTGTTGATGGCATCAGATCAGGCCATCCTCGGTGTGTATACTGAAAAGAAATTATGAATGCTGTTCGTGCAAGGGTTCAATGCAATCCTTTGCAAAAACAAACAATTTTGTCTAATGATACAAATATATCTCTTCATTCACAATTACCATACTACAGCACGTTTAGATTGTACTGACAGAACTTATGGCAGTACTGTGTAAATAAACAAATTGACTAGGTTATAACAGCCTGAATGCTGAATGGATCCTCATTATAGGGAAATTGGCAGAAACCTATGGGGGTGCTAAAATGAGGAGTACTAGGCTAGGTAAGGAGTGAGGTAATTTGCCATTGCTTTCCTCAGTGGGCCAGGATGTGTTATTTACAGTATGACTGACCCTATGAGTAACACCTTTCATACCATATGGATGCACTAGTTTTACTCCGAATCTCATTACTCAGCACTGCCCGTGCCTCAGCAGCTTCCATGCTATCACAGCCATAAATAAGACTGGGACTTTGGTGGAAGCAATAACAACAAGCAAATGGGTATTATTAATCTCTTCAATATAATGGTATAGAATGATCATGGTGTGCTTTGAGTAGATCCAATTTAAACTTTCTATGCTTTGAAGTCCAATACAGTCAATCCTTTAGATGAAAACTCTACTCAAATCTTTACAACGGTTTATGTTCATGTGTCTTTTTGAACTCTTTTTGAACACAAACTGTAAATGGTGCACTGATAGTGTCATCAGGCCACTGCTCCTAAAAATTACTCTTCTGTTTCAGGTTAGGTTTTGGTGAGAGTATGGAAGAGAAGGATCCAGAGGACGAAGTGAATGAGTACCTGATGCGTGCTATAGATGCCAGGAGCATTGACAGGCTGCGTTCAGAACATTGTAAGAGTTTCCTCTTGTCCTTCAGGAAACCTGAAATTGAAGAAAAGGTGAGTGTCTTCATGTTGTAACAATAGAAACAGAACAATTAGCTCAGCCTGTGAGGACTATTCTTACACCAGGTCAACCCATTTCAGTTCTATCATCAAGTATGGCTAAGTTTTAGGACATTATTATTATTATTATTATTATTATTATTATTATTATTATTATTATTATTATTATTATTATTGTTATTGTTATTATTATTATTATTATTATTATTATTATTATTATTATTATTATTATTATTATTATTATTATTATTATTATTATTATTATTATTATTATTATTATTATTATTTCAAATGGGCCAACTATGGATCATGACATTCAATTTTTTTTGCTTAGAGCGATCCTTCATGTTTGCCCATAACTTGCACATTCCCTGGCTATGCTCTTCTTTTCTATCCTTCATCCAGAGGGTGCCTGTCTTCTTACAAACTGATTTGTCCTGGAGCCTCTTTTATCATATGGGGAGCTCAGAAACTTAAGGGCTTTCCCATTATCCCCGACTTGCCTCCTGCAGCGAGGGCTCTTATCTGTATTGGAAATCACATTCCTTTCACAAGGGAAAAGAAATAATATTTTCAGGGCTAGGAAAAATGTGATCACACTAAGCAATAATGGCAAAAATTTGTGACACATAAGTGGTGTATTTTCATACAGATTTAATACAATGGGAATCAGGATTTTGAACTTATAATGTGCTAACTGAGAAAACATCTTAATGTGGAACGTATAAGGTTCCACTGTATTTGCACTGAATAAGTTTATACAGAAAAAGCATGTTAACATGTGTTTCTTACAATGAACTGACTTTTTAATGTATCAAAAAATGAGACTTTAATTTTATCATATACTGAATCAAGCACATTATCGTGTAACCCTTTTTTAATGTATGAATGATCCATAGCTGAACATGATCCAACAGACCCAAACATGTCCTATACGAACAAATTTTAATGAATGTTTCAATTTCGAATTGTAACATATTATTGTTTTTATGACCATACAAAAATTACATGTATAATTAATCATGAACACATTGCTTACAAAAATAAATGAATTGAAATTGTCTCATGATACATCTGAATAATCAACCTCAACAGATTGGAAGAACTAAGAATTTATTTTTTTTTTTCCTATGGGCTTTACATCGCACCGACACAGATAGGTCGTATGGCGACGATGGGATAGGAAAGGCCTAGGAGTTGGAAGGAAGCGGCCATGGCCTTAATCAAGGTACAGCCCCAGTCTCTATATAAATGCTGTGGTCAACATGTATGCATCCACTTTCTGAATTGGGTTGTTGGCTGCTACTAATTTGTCATTAACTCCTATGTTGTAATCAACGCAAAGTCTAACTCCACCATCGGACTTGCTCTATTGGTGAAAAATATCTAATTCCCTCTATGGGAACTTAGAATTTTCCATCACTACTAGTGGCGGACCCCAGTCGCTGTAATTGATTTTTGAGATTATCCCACCTGCTTCTAAATCATCTAATTCTTTTTCTACTTTCTCCCGTAAGGCATACGGAACGTCGCGTTCTTTACGAAATGCTGGCTTGGCATCCTTACAGAGGTGAAGAGACACTTTAAAATTTGGCACAACCTTATCTTTTCTTTGAATCTTTCTGGAAATCTCTTGGTTATCTCAGTAAAACTACTGACTGTTTGGATATCGTTAAGACTCGTACTGTATTTGATTCCGCTTCATGGTCAATTTCCTGAAGATTAATTTTTTATCTGGACTTATTTGCTGGTTTTGCTTAGCTTTGATCATCGTGAAGTGTGTCCTGCGTTGATTTGTGATTGATTTTTTGAACAGAATCATTATAAGTACCCTTGTATACAGCTGATGGTGATAGTTCCTTGCTGTCTAACTTACGTGCTTCAAGAGCGATAGATTTTGTTACAATTTCATTAAATTCTTGAACATTTGCCTGGAGTAATTGTCCACGAATTGAACTGTCATAAATTACCCTGATGAATTGTGCTCTTAAAAATATATCAGCAATGCTTACCTTACATTCACATGCATAACTGAAGTCACAGTCAATTGTAGCACACCTTAATGTAGCCACATAGTCGGCAATAGGTTGTTTTTCAAGCTGGTAAGTGGATAGAAACCTATTCTGGGCTACAAGATCATTCTTTTTAGGACAAAGGTGTTTTCCTAGGATTTCAATTAAATTGTCATAATCAAAATCATTAGGTGTTTTTGGTGCCACTAGTGCAGATAATGTGTTATAGCTCATAGATCCAATTGAATTAAGTAGCATCTGAGCAACGTATTTCTTATTGGTGAACACATTTTTCAATTGTAGATAGATTTCAAAATGTTGCCAGTAATTTCGAAAGTTCTCTGCTTGCGGGTTGAAACATTTGAAGGGGAGAATTAGAAATGTATTTGAATTAATAATAGGTTGAATAGGTTGAACTGGTGCTTGACTTCGCAGTTGATCTAAGAGTGCCTGTTGATTGGCATTCATTGCCGCCAAAAAATGCTTAAACCGGTCTGCATCCATGTAGGAATGTTTTGAGTTATGTCTCACACAAAATTAATTGAATATTAGGAATATGATATGTACGTAGTCAAGGTTATATACGTAACACGACAGTCATATTTTTGTTCAGTCACTAATCGCAGAACATGTTTTTATTCACAAAAAATATTATCATTTCACTTTGAAGTTTGAAAATTTTCCTCGTAACCATTTTTATGACCATACAAGAATTACGTGTATAATTAAGCATGAGCACATTGCTTACAAAAATAATTCTATTGAAATTGTCTCATGATAATCTGAATAATCAACCTCAATGGATTGGAAGAACTAAGAATAAAACAGTCTCTATATAAATGCTGTGGTCAACATGCGTGCATCCTACTGGAATATAACAATAGTATTGATCAGGTGGACAAATAAATAATAAGAATTATATGATTGTAAATGACAATATGGAACCACATTAAAGTTTATTATGTGTAAATATTGGAATACTGAAACGTTATTGCAGAAATTCCTGAGGTCTTCAGTAACATTACGATTGTCAATGAACAACATACAATATAGTCCAAGTACATAACAATCTTATTGCCTTGAATGAAAAATTGGTCAGTTTTAACTGTGATCTTCTTAGCACTTCTAATACATTTTATTTTAAACCCCTATGTATTATCTCTAACATCAAGACTGTCCGGCTCCATGGCTAAATGGTTAGCGTGCTGGCCTTTGGTCACAGAGGTCCCGGGTTCGATTCCCGGCAGGGTCGGGAATTTTAACCATCATTGGTTAATTTCTCTGGCACTGGGGCCAAAACAGTCTCTATGGTCTCTGTGTCGTCTTCATCATCATTTCATCCTCATCACGACACGCAGGTCACCTACGGGTGTCAAATCGAAAGACCTGCACCTGGCGAGCCAAACATGTCCTCGGACACTCTCGGCACTAAAAGCCATACGCCATTTCATTTCATTTCAACATCAAGACTAATATTTTCTTGGGACTGTTAATCTAAATATAATTAGATCTCCAACAAATTATTGGGAATTTAATGAACAGTAGTGCTCTTTGTATTCAGTGCACCTTTACATGTTTTTACTTTATATCTTTATAATGTGTATCTTTAAGTATTTTGGAAAATTGTGCCTAAGTTTTCTCATAGCTGAAGATGTCCCATGCTGGAAAGAAACATGTACTATTAAGAATGTAATTGTATTTCTCTTATAACAATATATTAATTGGTATTGAAAAGGTGGACTCCTTTCAGTGTTTCACTTAATACTAGAATTTGTTGCCAATAGATATAAATATAACATTTATTTCATGCATATGAATTTTCTCAAACTTTCAGTGTGCTGAACACTAAATATAACACTATAACATACCTGTAAAAAAATAGTATATAACCTATCTGCAAAAACATCTGTCTTATTTACAGGTATGTTATACGTGT
Organism: Anabrus simplex; assembly: GCF_040414725.1. NCBI lineage: Eukaryota > Metazoa > Arthropoda > Insecta > Orthoptera > Tettigoniidae > Anabrus > Anabrus simplex. The sequence continues at coordinate 260,223,527 of NC_090270.1, read as the reverse complement.
TATATTTAGTGTTCGATAGTCTGAAAAGATTTAAAGTTACATTAACTGAGTTGACACTGAAAAGTATGGCTTCCTTCATAACAAAATATGCATTTTCTTCATAACTCCAACAGTTTTCGAGGTGGTTTTGACTGCATTCACCTTGAAATTAAATTTTCTACAAAAAACATCACATGTAGTACAATTTACAAACTTCATCATATAGATCCATATTGATACAGTTAAAATTAAGAAGAATGTAAGAATCAATACACATCACTTTACAAATGAAAATTATTTAATACAAAAACATATTAAACCTATTTTGGGACAGGTTTCGTCTCTATTTGAGACTTCTTCAGCCATAAAATCATGTGGTAAATTACAAAACTTATTGTTCAGAAATGTAAAAAAATTTGTAGAACCCAATGTCTTTTTAAGAACTATTTGAGATACACTAAAGATATAATATACACATTAATTACACAAAATTGTCCTCACTTCTTGCAAAAACTTTTGTTATCTTCAATGTTAAAGTTAGAAATATAACTTGAAATATGACATGCCGGCCATAACGTCTTGTAACAGAATGCAAATGTTCATTGTTGCTGTCTAGTAATTTAAAACGGAAGTTCCTTATGAACTGTTCATTGTTGCTGTGTAGTAATTTAAATAATTTTCACTTGTAAAGTGATGTTTGTTGATTGTTCTTAATTGTTCTTAATCATAGAACCATCACATACCGGGAGTTGGCCATGCGGTTAGGGGCACGCAGCTGTGACCTTGCATCTGGGAGATAGTAGGTTCGAGACCCACTGTCAGCAGCCTTGAAGATGATTTTCTCTGCTTTCTCATTTTCACACCAGGCAAATGCTGGTGCTGTACCTTAATTTTTTTTTTTTGCTTGTGGCTTTACGTCGCACCGACACAGATAGGTCTTATCGTGACAGTGGGTTAGGAAAGGCCTAGGATTTGGAAGGATGCGGCCTTGGCCTTAATTACGGTACAGTCCCAGCACATACACACGCACACAAACAAAAACTGTGATATTCAGTGAATGCGAGTAAAGAGGTATATATATGCCATTTTCATTATCATCATCGTATTATACAAATATTCCGTGTTTCTATCTTTTTAATATTGTGTAGTTTTAGGATTCATATTTAGTGGGTTTATATTTTACATTGCATTTTGCGTCATTATCTATAGAACCAGTGCTTCAGTCATGACCAGCTTTATGTGGCATGCTCTCGAGGGTTGAGGGTGCATAACCTTTATATTTATGTACCCAATGAGATGAAAAATGAAATGGTGTATGGCTTTTAGTGCCGGGAGTGTCCAAGGACATGTTAGGCTCGCCAGATGCAGGTCTTCACAACTAAGTTTTTCTTTTTAGTGTATCGAAAAGGTGGAAAATAAAAAATACTTAGTTATGAATCTGTGTAAGTGCGATACGGACTATGAAGCTGATTTTATGTAATAGTTGCAGGTTTTTTGATTTGACGCCCGTAACTCTATGAGATCATAAATATTGTCTACAACAATGTGTTGTAATGCACACATGTACTTGTGGGCCACCTTAATTTAACTACTTCAATCTGTATTACAAGTTGTCCATTTCATGACCGTATCGATTAATATAATCAAGAAGTTAGTACAATAAAGTATCGATTAGGTGGTTATTGTACTACCTTCTTGATTCACTTCAATCTATACGAAGAATGAGTACTTCAGCTAGTACTTCATAAATTCTTTCTTCCATCTTATGTTGTTTCTTAACCTATTAATATCACCCTCTGTGAATGATATAGACTTGTGAATTATTATAATAGACATGATAGTCTTTTGGGTTTATGCTGTATGAAATAAGGCAAACTGATGCAAAACTTGACTTTTAACAGTGACCTTGCTTGTCTTCCTCAAAAGCAATCTATGACAACTGCAGAAAAATATGAGCATGATATATTTTTTTAGAAAATAAAACAAGTTCCCTGTTAAACTTCAAGTTTTCCTGCCAGTTTTGCCTTAAGAAATTGCCTCTTGTATTTTCATTCTCCTATCTTTCACTCATCAATCGTGATACCATCTTTGTTACCTATTCTTTGCTTTCAATCTATGATGCCTTTCAAGAACAATTTTTTGATGATTTCAGTACTCTAAAGAGAGAGACCGTATGCTGTCAACGTACTTCTTTTGTTCGTGTTTCATCTTCCTGTCAATAGTTGTGGTTCAGCTTTTGATTATCCCTCAGTAAGTACATACAATTTATTTTATAATCAGCTAATCATGAAATGAGATATCTTCTAAACTCGTTCTCTGTTCTAGCTCCATCACCGCATACATTTGCATTGGGTGTGGAGGCTCACTGGTTCTTTTCATCGTCTTCATCGTCTTTGCTGAAAACCGACAAGTAGGTGAACACCTTTTAACCTTTGAAGGGTGGCAGAAATATGAAGGATTACATCTTTCTACACAGATTATTATATGTATGTGTGTTTTACGTGGTTAGAAATGGCTTTAAAGTAGCAGTGGCCAAAACTTGTGCCCTTCTCAGGAGCACACGTGCACATGCACACACACGTGCGCACACACACACACACACACACACAAACAAACAAACAAACAAAAACTGTGATATTCAGTGAATGTGAGTAAAGGAGACAGATATATGCAGATAGTTATGGCAGGTAGGGGTAAGCAGAAAGTGTGTTTGCGGTGAAATCGGATCCAAGAAGCAAACTCTGTGTTCACAGCCTTCATAGCCAAACATGTTAAGGTCCATTAAAACTGCATGCTGCCGAGTATTGGGCAGTTTCATAACAGAAAATATATTTTTAAAAGCACTCGCATATACAGGTGGACCGACATTGAAAGAACTTTAGCGGCTCACCTGTTTAGTCAAGTATATTGCTGATGAGGAAGTATTTTATAAAAATTGTGCACAATTCAGGATTGCAGAAATATATCCTAGAATTAGGTGTTCGACTGCAGATCTGTCAGCTCAGTCTGGAAGTAGTGAGGAACATATTCAGCCAAAAGGTCTGATAAACTGAAGTCAGTCTTGAGCCCTTTGAAGTCTTGAAACCTCTTTGAAAACATACTGGCTAACAGGCAACTGCTGTTCTATGGCCAGACTGCTAACCTTCCCTTCCACTTCTCCCCTCGACACCCTGACATTTTTGTACTCAGTACTCAAGGCAGGAGTGCGACCAAAGCACTGTTTGGCCAGACCTGCTTAAAAGGATAAATGCAGTTACTCCATCATGAGTTTGGAAGGCAAGACACTTGATCACTGACCATTCTGCTCATTGTGCTCATCTAGAGAACTGGAAGGATTCAAATTCCAAATCTTTCTTTTTCATTCTGGTATCTGTTTAGAAATGCATGTTTTGGTCAAACACATACCTACCTATAATTACAAAGAGATGGCCATTTATGTGGGAGGAACAGGGTGTACTTCCTGATCTTGGTGAAATAACCATTCTTGGACACTGTTTACTTCTAAGTACATATCGAACTCTTACTCAATACTTAAAACAGGTCACCCGAATAACCCAGCCATTTGCAGTAATGGAAGATAGTTCTTCAGACCAATGTCACTTGGCTTGAAAGGTACATACTGTAATATAATATTGAGAGTTTTTTCAAAGGTGGAGACGTAGGGGAAATATGAAAGATTATTTTGTTATTTTAAATGGATTGATATATTTTATTATCCACCTTTTAATAGTGCATTTGAAGACTTGTACAATGACTTGTGTTGAGAGTCATTTAAGACACAAGATTCAAGAGGTAATTGAAGGCAAATGACTAAGGAATAATGACTATTTACTGTAGCTTTGATGACCACATTGTACTTAAAATAGACTTTCAGCTTATTAGGTCATATCTGCAAGATGTTATCCAGAAATTTCCAAGGATTTGAATATCTCACGTGAACATGTACAGAATTGATACAAGTCTCTTAAAGTATATTAGAGGCTGCCTGGCCGAGGCGGTAAAGGTGTGCTCGGCTCGCCCGGAAGGACGTGGGTTCGATTCTCCGCCAGGAAGTCGTAAAATTTAAGAAAAGAGATTTCCACTTCCAGAGGTGCACATGGCCCTGAGGTTCACTCAGCCTATACCAAAAATCAGTACCAGGTTAATTCCTGGGGGCAAAGGCGGCCGCCGGGTGTAGAGCTAACCACTGTACCCCATCAAGTGCACAGGTTACGGATAGTGGAAGCCTTTACCTTCCACTCCTCCAAGGGCCTTCATGTCCTGTACGGAGATGACTTTGCTTTTTTTTTTTTTCTTCTTAAAGTATATTTCAACTACATTAGAAGTCCGCTATAGCGAGTAGGCATATAACGAGAACCCCGTTATACCAACAATATTTTGCTGTCCCTTCAAAATTCCGATATTCAACTGTGTATTATCCTTCGGTTAATGCGAGAGCCCTATCACTGACGCATCCGTTATTACGAGCGATTAAACGCGCATGATTTTTTCCATTATCGATATTTATGCACCCCAACGATTATGTTGCATGCAATCGATTATCTTCGGTATCATTTTCTCGCTATGTTCACGAGCGAGTTCTCTCGTCGACATTCGAAGGTGATGTTGGGAGTCCGTTTAATACCCACCGACTGCTGTTCCGTAAAGAAAATTTGAAATGAAGAACATATTTTCGTAATAAATCCGTAAATAACGTGTCCAATAACAGTTCTTAATAATACCAATATAAATGGTCCGTTATTGGACATTATAAATTTTCCAGCTAACTCATTCCTGGTTGCCAGCATTTCGCCCTCGTGTGTTAGGCTGGGCTCATCAGTTGGTACTTAGCACACCTACCAAGACGCATGGCTAGTGCATACCATGGAGGCCACTGTGTAGGCCAATTGTAGCCACCGGCAGTGCCAATGCACTATGAGACACTCTGTCTCACTACTAAAAATTGATGCCTGCTTGGCCATCAGATAATACAGATGTTGATTCCCATAGGGAATCTGTAATATTTGTTCCGAATGAGTAAATTTATAATACCAATATAAATGGTCCGTTATTGGACATTATAAATTTTCTAGCTAACTCATTCCTGGTTGTCAGCGTTTCGCCCTTGTATGCTAGGCTGCGCTCATCAGTTGGTACCTAGCACACCTACCAAGACGCATGGCTAGTGCATACCATGGAGGCCACTGCGTAGGCCAATTGTAGCCACCGGCAGTGCCAATGCACTATGAGACACTCTGTCTCACTACTAAAAATTGATGCCTGCTTGGCCATCAGATAATACAATACTGCAGTTAAGTAAAAATGGGATACACCTCGAGATATGGCAGAGTGCATAATTGATTTCACAGGTTACTTCATATTTTCTCACGTCTGGTCAAATTACGGAAAGGTTATTTTCATGTAAATTTATAGCGAGAAGGTTATCATTTCTCTACTGGCGCTTGAAGTATGTTTTCATCATATGTTTAGTACGGTTAAGTTAGGATAGGTGACGCTGTTTGGATAAGGAAACTGAAACATTTGCTACTAAATGCGATCAATCATCTTTGGTACGGTATAGTTTTCTCACTATGTGCATTTGCGAGCTCTCTCGTCGACATTCGAAGACGATGTTGGAGTCGATTAGTAATACCCAACGACTGCTATTCTCTAAATAAAATTCAAAATGAAAGAGGATAACAAGTTTTCATAATAAATGCGTAAATAACGTGGCCGGTAGCAGTTGTTAATTCGTTCAAAATAATGGCTGAAGTAAACGATCTCTTAATTTTAATGTTATATACTGAAATTAAGTAAGAATGTGATACACCTAAAGATATGGCAGAATACATCACTGATTTCAGATGATGGTTCATATTTTATCGCGTCTAGTTAAATTTAGGAAAGGCTATTCACATGTAAATTTTAGCAAAGATAACATATCTCTACGTGCGTTTTAATTATGTTTTCATGTCACATATATGGTCAGGTTAGGTGACGCCATTTAAAGAAAACTCTGGAGTGATACCATATTTCTCTGAATCCAAGACAACGTTTTTTTTCCTCAGAATCTCGCGAACAATCAAGGGTCGTCTTGCATTCGTGGCCTAACAGTAATCAACACAACTGGCAACTCTCGCTGTAACCACGCTGCTTCTTTTCACCCCTGCACATGCACGCACACACAAAATTCATTGACAATAAACAACCGACTCTTTAGTCTACATCACTAGCCGCGACAACCGGTTGTTTAGTGCCTGTGTGTAATGTCACTGGATCTCGGAAATAGTGAAGAGAGAAGGACATTCTATTAGCCTCTACAAAAACGTTTCTCAAATCTGCAGAATGACATCAAAACATGTGAGCCTTCAAAATCTTAGAAAGGCCACGGCTACTCAGTGGCAGAGTTATAACGTGTCTACTGTACCTGACTCTTAGTAAAATTAAGTTTTATAGAGAGCAAGAATATTTTCATGATGGATAGTCGTAAAGATACGTGGAACAGGTATTACCAGCAAATTTTCGACGGGTTCTCATTGATATTATGATGCCAATTTTAATTTAATGGTTATTAAACACTCGGAAATGTAGAATAATTGTGCAGCCGCAAGAAAATATGGCATAGGCCTAACTAAAGCCAATATTTGGCGTCAGCGTGAAGACAAAGATACAAAAATTGCATTCAGTGGTCTGCAACAATGACGCTTTAAAGAAGTCGAAAATGAAATTTTGAGGTACCGGTATGTGCACAAAATACGCAAGGGCGGAAAGGCCATACCTTGGCGCAATAAACTCGTTCGTTGACATTCAACGTCCGCGATTAGACCTATACTATTTATAAGTTTCATATTCCGTATTGATTGGATTCAATGTAATAGACAAGAAAAATGTTCCACCGATCAATACATTTATTGTGAATGAATTATTGCACTAGTACCGTTTTCGGCCTATCTTGGCCATCATCAGCTAGCACACAAATTTACAGTCATTAGACAAAATTACAAAGATGTTACGTTAGAGCATCCGGATGTCTAATGAAAAATGGAAGTAAAATATATTGCAGTATGTTGCGTTAAAATATCTCTGATTAAAAGTGGTGATGGTTAGAATAAACTAAAACCTATTGATTGAGCATGGACATGAGTACATAAACACATTAAAATATATATGCCACATCATAAGACACTAAAAAATATAGCACATTAAACACATTAAAACATAGTATATTTTAAAAACGTCTATTAAAATTTGAGTTCATGTTGCGTTGCATTCATTCTTCAATCCTCTTGTAGTTCTTGTGTTGATTAAGTTGTATTAGGTGAATATCGAGAATGTTCTATGGCTGATATACTTTGTATTGGTATGTTATAAGAACTCTTGTCATTAAAATTTGAAAGTTGAGTACTGTGCAATTCAACTGTTGATGTAGTCAGGTAAGATTTATATATACAGCAAGATAGGGTTTAATTTTAGAGCAGTTGGTGGTGACACTTCTCTCGTCTATGCACGTTATATGGTTGTTATCTGTAAAGAAAAGCTAATATGAGTATAGCGTATTCTCCAAACATATCGGTACACAACCTCCACAGCAACAACAGTAAGTACTCTTTTCATTTCACACATACATCCAGGCATTCCTTCATACATACGCTATACTCATATTAGCTTTTCTTTACAGATAACAACCATATAACGTGCATAGACGAGAGAAGTGTCACCACCAACTGCTCTAAAATTAAACCCTATCTTGCTGTATATATAAATCTTACCTGATTACATCAACAGTTGAATTGCACAGTACTCAACTTTCAAATTTTAATGACAAGAGTTCTTATAACATACCAATACAAAGTATATCAGCCATAGAACATTCTCGATATTCACCTAATACAACTTAATCAACACAAGAACTACAAGAGGATTGAAGAATGAATGCAACGCAACATGAACTCAAATTTTAATAGACGTTTTTAAAATATACTATGTTTTAATGTGTTTAATGTGCTATATTTTTTAGTGTCTTATGATGTGGCATATATATTTTAATGTGTTTATGTACTCATGTCCATGGTCAATCAATAGGTTTTAGTTTATTCTAAACATCACCACTTTTAATCAGAGATATTTTAACACAACATACTGCAATATATTTTACTTCCATTTTTCATTAGACATCCGGATGCTCTAACGTAACATCTTTGTAATTTTGTCTAATGACTGTAAATTTGTGTGCTAGCTGATGATGGCCAAGATAGGCCGAAACCGGTACTAGTGCAATAATTCATTCACAATAAATGTATTGATCAGTGGAACATTTTTCTTGTCTATTACATTAGACCTATACATCGCTAGCCACTGAAGCTGGCCGAACCCAGCAAGCGAGACGCGCATGTAGCGGTAGCCGGTTACATCTGACGCTGAGTAAAAGTACCGTACCTTAACAGTTTTATAGACAGCGAGAGTATTTTCCAGATGGATCGCCGTATTGTAGAGACACATGGAATAGGTATTGCCGTCAAATTTGCAACGGGTTCTCTTCGGTATTACGATGCCAATTTTAAGTTAATGGTCATTAAACCCGCAGAAATAAGGAATAATTGTGCAGCCGCAAAAAAATGCGGCATAACGAAAGCGAATGTTCGGCTTCTAAAATAGTATTAAAATGCGTACTGTACAACATAGGCATTCATATGATTTTACAAAGCACTTTTTGAGCCTGATTTAAATTTTTGAATGAAAAAGTGGGTATCGTCTTGGATTCAGAGAAGTACAGAAGTGTATTTTTTTTTTTTTTTTTTCAGAATGAAATTAAACATACACTCTCACATAGTATCGCATTTCGAAAAATAACACAAAAGTAAGTCGTAGTGTGGATATCATCCACGGACACACAAGTTTTGAACAAACTGATTGCCGTTTCATACCGATTTTAATGTGTATGGGGAGTTTTCCGACTTTTATACAAAAATCGGATATAACGACAAACCGCTAAAGGGAGTAAATTTTCCGCTGTTGTGAATTCTCGCTATAACGGACTTCTACTGTATTTGGATACGTTTTTGCTGCAACTTCGCTGCTGTTACATGGATGCTTGCCCTAGCACCTTGCTGCTGACTATAGCCAAGCTGCTTCCATGGAGCGTTTATCCTGCAGCAGTCCCGCTCTCACACTGCTCCCATCGTGTGAGAATGTTCTCGTCTGCTGAGAGTTTATTTACTCGTTCTGTATTCTTTTGCTTCTTCATTCCATAGTTTACCCTGGTATGATGCCAACCACTGATTCCAAATCACATTTTATTCAAAGATAGCCGATATCAGCATTTGTTTAAAATCGTCACCCATAGCAGAAATGAAACAGCACAATATGGCCTGATGAGGACATAATTATCCAAGCCCTATTAATCACTCTCTTCTTGAAAGACTAGGGATTGTGACTAAATAGCCAGGAATAAGAATTCAGATAGCTATAGTGTGATCACAGAACATCTCTGCAGATTGCGGACAGAGGAGGTGTGGGAGAACAGGTGACCTTGAAAGAACCAATCACAGTCCAAGTTACAGGATAGCCAACGATGTGCCAGGCTTTGAAAATAAATGTGTTTGAGACCATAGATGTGACAAGGATAGCAGCCAACGGCATAGTGAGAAGCTTGGGCTTCAGGGTAAAGGCATCGATGGAGTCCACTGGTTTGTAATACCAATATAATGGTCCGTTATTGGACATTATAAAGTTTCCAGCTAACTCATTCCTGGTTGTCAGCATTTCGCCCCTGTGTGCTAGGTTGGGCTCATCAGTTGGTACCTAGCACACCCACCAAGACGCTAGCTAGTGCATACCATGGAGGCCACTGCGTAAGCTATTTGGAGCCACCGGCAGTGCCAATGCACTATGAGAGACTTTGTCTCACTACTAAAAATTGATGCCTGCTTGGCCATCAGATGATATAGATGTTGATTCCCATAGCGAATCTGAAATATTTGTCCCGAATGAGTAAATTTATAATACCAATATAATGGTCCATTATTGGACATTATAAAGTTTCCAGCTAACTCATTCCTGGTTGCCAGCGTTTCGCCCCTGTGTGCTAGGTTGTTTCATCAATGCCTGACATCAATCAGCAAGGCTTGATGATGTACCAGCAGCAATGCTGCAGCATAAATGTACCTTTACTCTGCCAACTGGCATTCTTCTGGTTCTGTGAATTTTGAAATGGCTGATGTTATGGAGCAAAGAATCTGCATTAAACTTTGATTCAGGCTTAATAAAAGTTTAATTGCAATAATCAAATGCTAAAGAAGGATTTTGGTGACCAAGCTTTAGGCCAAGCAAGAATATTTGAGTGGTTTAAGGTTTCAAAGAAGGTCAGTAATTGGCAGAACATGACTGACAATCGTGTCAATTTTCATCGTGCACAACTCCAGAAATGATTGTAAAAGTGCATTGAAATATTTTGAGTTAACTGAGGAATGATGTGAGGCGCAAACATCCTGACATGTGGAATGATGTGGACTGGTTACAGCATCATGACAGTCCACCTGCACACATCTTGCACATTGTAAGGGGCTTCCTGACAAAAAACAACATCACACTACCACTTTCTTTCTTTTTTTTTTTCTATTGGCTTTACATCGCACGGACACAGATAGGTCTTATGGCGACGATGGGACAGGAAAGGGCTAGGACTGGGAAGGAAGCGACCATGGCCTTAATTAAGGTACAGCCCCAGCATTTGCCTGGTGTGAAAATGCGAAACCACGGAAAACCATCTTCAGGGCTGCCGACAGTGGGGTTCAAACCCACTATCTCCCGAATACTGGATATTGGCCGCACTTAAGCGACTGCAGCTATCGAGCTCTGTCACCCTACCACTACCCACTCCCCTACTTATCTGATTTGGCCCCCTGTGACTTTTACCTCTTCTCTAAATTGAAAGGGCAACAGAATCGCAGAAAGTGCTGAACACACTTAAGCTGGAAAACTCTGCACGTGCTTCCAAAAATAAATCACCGTACTGAAGCCCAGAGTAACTATTTTGAAGATGATGATGGAAATTAGACATAAATGAAAGTATTCCTGTTTTCATGAGCAAATTATTGGAAATTCTGGGCAGTACGTTGTAATACATGCCAAAGAGACCTTGATTACAGAATAAAAGTGGTCACTGAATGCAGAATTGAAAGGTTGTGGGTTAGGTCATCACAGTTATCTGGTTAACCATTATGCTCTGCATTTAATATCTCTTCAGCATGTACGGTGTACTTGATGCATCCTAATAAGTTCAGTGTGGTTTTGAAAGCTAAATATTCATTTAGAATAGCCCGCAGCAGGTGACTTGTGTGAACTCTATAGGTGGGAGCTGGTATGTTTTCAAAAATGTTTCAAAACTCTGAATGGCTCAAGTCTGATTTCAATTTATCAGACCTTTCTCACTTTCAGCTGAGAATATTCCTCACTACTTCCAGACTGAGCTTAACACCCAAATCAAGGACATATTTTCACAATGTGCATATTTTTTAAAATAAAATACTTCCTCAACAGCAATATCCTGCACAGGTGAGCTGCCAAAAGTTCTTCCATTGTTTGGTTCTGCCTGTGTATGAGAGTGTTTTTTCCTTTTCTTTCTGTTACAAAACTACCCAATACTCTGCAGCATGCAGGTGTTATGAACTTCATTTAACCTGCGCAACTTTGTGCAGTTGATCCTCTCACAAACGATTGTTCTCAACATAGAACACACTGTACAGTCTGAACATAAATAAACTAACATACACCTGATCATTTCTGCTTACCCCCACCTGCCACAACTGTCAGTATACATCTGTCTCTCTCACACACTTTCACTGAATATCACAGTTGGTGGGGGCAGAGTACTCCTGGGACACGCAAGGTAGATATGTTGAATTATTAATGATGAAGCATTTATTTTGAGCCGTGAATTTTATCCCCCCCTTAAAAAACTTTATGTATGTTGCTTTGCTATTTAGCTCATTTGATATCTATTTAATTATGCTTGCTTTCTTTGCATCACGCCCGTTGCTTTGTTATAATAAATGTGTTCTCTCCCTGTTCGTAACTTATGGCTCCAGGGTTAGGAATTCTTTCCATCCTGGGGTGCCCTTCTCGCCCATCCCCTTTTCTTTCTTTCATACCCCGCTTGCTTGCGCTTACTCCCTTCCGGTTCTCTGAGAGAGGGAGCGCGCTGACGTAAGCCTGGGTCATTTCCCTCCTGCCAAGGCTGGCTCGCCTTGCCGGGGAGTGGAGACTCTCACCTATTGCACTTTGAGCAGATCGCTTGTTTTTCATCGAACCAAAGACCGTGAGGGGGTATGGGAGGTAAGATGCTCAGTTTTTCAAGATGTTGCTAGGATGAAGGGAGGAATTATGAAATGGTAATGTAAAGCCATGTATCTGGCATCTTGGTTTGTGGGCTGGTATCAGCAAGCTTGGTCTTGAGCTATCATTGTAAAATGTACTTTGAAATTAAGTGTACTTTCTCTTAAATTCTATGTTTCTTTTATCATTAGCTACTGGTGGGCACTTAAGCCTTCGTTATTGATGTTTTGGCTTGTAGTCACGGTAGGAGCTAAAGAATGGGCTCATGGAAATGATATGTAAAGTGCCAGAATGTTCTGGGTGTTTAGTTTGGGAAGCGATGTGTTTCGCTTGCAAATGTACCTAAATGGGATGTCAACTTTATATTGACTTGTAGATGGTGTATTATTTGAGAAAATTTGTGAACTAAATTTCAGCCCATTGTTATTGTTCGAATATTATCTGGAACCAAGCCAAATAGTTTACGTTGGTGTGAGTCCTCTTGTAGGAGGAGAGGATTATGTTGCTGTTTTATATAGGGCTGGTCCCCTACTTACAGGTGAATGATGAAAACGGGTCAAAACCCTCTACTTAAACATGTTAATTCTCAAGCGCTTCCAAACCTGTTTGTTGTTATTAATTTGTAAAAATAAATGTTCTAGTCAAGTTGTTTTAACCTATTGTCTTGAGCATTGTAGCCTCTGGGTTGGTCCTTACTTTGTTAGTCCAGATCCTTGGCCCGCACCCCTATGGGTCATCCTGCCGGTAGAGTTATGGTACAAATTGCTGGTAGCCAGGAGCGTGGTTCAATCTGGACTTCTTCTTAAGTTACTTGCGAAATTTGAGCCCTGGGAGCTCTCTCATCTCGGTATTTCTTAACTCTGCCTTGTGTCTTGTATCAGTTATACGATGGCTACTTGAGACATCGTTTATCCGGGAGCCTTGCGGAAGGAGGAGCTGCTATATGAGCTAGCGATACATAATCTAGAATCAAAAGGGACGGTTAAGGCTGATGAACTTTGGTTAAGGAACAATTTACATAGGACTGTTTCAGTGCCCTGTTATACCGAATGCGAGGTTGTGAGTTCGGTATCCCTTATCGAGGCTAATCTCTCTGATATCGCCTCAGTAATGGATTTCCTGGAGAGCAACGTAGCTTCGCCCCATCACCTTAAAAGAGTACAGGGTCATTTGATGCATTACATTCATTGTGTGGAAGATCTGCTGTCATTAGAATTAAAGGAGGAGGTGTTGAATCAGGTTCAGCATTTAGAGGACAAATCCTCTAGCTGGCTAGCTGGTCCTTCTATCAAAATGAAGCCTGTGCTAACTTCCACTGCACCGGTAGTAGGCGAGTTAAACCAACCTACTCCTGACCTTGGATCTGACGGACAGCAAGCTTCCCTCGAGCCGCATATCTCCTCTTTAAATGTTTCTTCAAAACATCAGTTTACGAGTCAACAGCCAACCTTGTTTTCGCAAGTTTCACCCTTTTTGAGTATTCCTCATCCCTTGAATAACATCCTGAAAGGCAGCCCTCGCTATTCTGTGAATTTGGCGAGTGATGTGGTTGCGTTTCTTCTTTTTCTTGTCGAATTCTTGGATCTGCTCAAGTAATCACAAAGTTGATACAAGGAGTAATTTTAATAGCACCTATTCAATACAATTTATTCCACTATTGTGTGGTTAAATACACATGAAAATTACCAGAAATTTGCAGGGTACATGTTTCGCCCACTGTTTATTGGGCTTCATCAGCCTCAATCAATCTTAAAACACACATGGTCTAAGGAGTCATAATAATTTACATAAAACATATTGAAGAATACTTACAAGTGTTAATACTGTGGATGCAAAATATTTACAGTACAAAAATATTGAATAAAACAGAACTTACGCTAAAATCACTTTGAAAAATTGAAATGTTCGTCTAAAAGTAATTGTCACACATTGCTTTTTAAAAAATAATCTATGTCTGACACTGAAATGGATCTTTTTGATAAAAAGCTTGAACAATACATATTACATTTGAAAAACAGAATATAAAAAATAAGGCGTCACAGGACAAGAACAAGACAGTTAAAAGATACAGTATTTGCTCATGTTTGAGGCTAAAATTTAAAATAAGGATGAAAATATGTAGTCAAATTGGAGGCGGTATAGATTAAGACGTCTTGGAAAGTTGGATAAAAATCATAGTATGTCATGAAGTGCTAAAAAACATCAAAGAATTTGCCGTAAATGCTGCTAAAAATATCCAATTAAAAGAAAATGCCTCATGTAGACGTGGATGTCTGTAGTAAACAGTGTTGTCAATTTATTCTCAGACTAATGCTGCAGATACATTAGGACATAAGTTACATCTTGAGAATAAATTGACAACATTGTTTACTACGGACATCCATGTCTACATGAGGCATTTTCTGGTTACACGAAATTGTCGTCCAACCTACCTTCTTTTAATTGGATATTTTTAGCAGCATTTACGGCAAATTCTTTGATGCTTTTTAGCACTTCACAACATACTATGATTTTTATCCAACTTTTCAAGGTGTCTTAATCTATACCACCTCCAATTTGACTACATATTTTCATCCTTATTTTAAATTTTAGCCTCAAACATGAGCAAATACTATATCTTTTAACCATCTTGTTCTTGTCCTGTAACGCCTTATTTTTTATATTCTATTTTTCAAATGTAATGTGTATTGTTCAAGCTTTTTATCAAAAAGATCCATTTCAGTGTCAAACATAGATTATTTTTTTAAAAAACAATGTGTGACAATTACTTTTAGATGAACGTTTCAATTTTTCAAAGTGATTTTAGCATAAGTTCTGTTTTATTCAATATTTTTGTACTGTAAACATTTTGCATCCACAGTATTAACACTCGTAAATATTCTTCAATACATTTTATGTAAATTATTATGACTCTTTAGACCATGTGTGTTTTAAGATTGATTGAGGCTGATGAAGCCCAATAAACAGTGGGCGAAACATGTACCCTGCAAATTTCTGGTAATTTCCATGTGTATTCAACCACACAATTGTGGAATAAATTGTATTTAATAGATGGTATTAAAATTACTCCTTGTATCAACTTTGTGATCAGCTATTCTTCAATACGGAATAATAACGAGAATAATGGTTTGTAATCTGCTCAAGTATTCGGTTTGACGCATGTACAGATTTTACAGGTTATTTATCCGCATACAGTTGGAGTTCTTTCTGATAAGATTGTTAATGCAATATCTGAACAATTATCATTACATCAGTTTCATGCATATTTACTAACTCACTTTATCCCCACTAGGGCTCTTAATTCTTTTGTGCAACAATTCTATTTTAGAGTGCAACGTTTAAACGAGACCTTATCAGAATATATTTCTGACATTAAATTTTATGCCAGGGTTTTCGCACTTAAATATACGGAGGAGCAGGTGGTTTCTACTATAGTAGAAGGGATTGCTCCCTTGTATCGTTCTTGTTTGTGTTTTGTTGATCAGCCTTGTAACTTTGCCAAGCTAGAAGCCATGGTTGTCTCTGCGGAGGGCATTCATCATGCTGATTCACTTCGTATTGCTGATCTTCCTTCTTCTGATCGGGGTGTTACTGAGCGTTCAATTACTCGCAAACCTGCTCCGTTAAAAAGGTGTTTTGGCTGCGGCGCTTCTGATCATCTTTGTAATAAGTGCCCTTCTCTATCTCTTCAGGCACAAGGGCCTAGTCGTGGCTCGAGTACCGAGGTACCGCCTAGGGTTTCGAATGTTGTATGTTTTCGGTGTGGGACCCCTGGTCATGTGGCGAGGTATTGTACGCAAAGGCCGAATAGTAGCTGACTAGACCGGGAAAATTAATTTGCCGTTGCCTAGTCAAAAGGATTGTATGTCTTCAGATGAACGTTTATCATCCTGTCCTGCCGAGTGTTTGCAGATAATGACAGAGATTAAGGGTGTGGCCCCATTTGTCAAGGCTGAAATTAATAATGAACTGGTGTCGGCACTTTTAGATACTGGAAGTGTTGCTTCCTTTTTAAGCGAGAGGTGGTTTGCTTTGCATAAATCTGTGTGCAAATTTCCCATCGTCCACCCGGTTTCCTTTTCCTGCGTGGCTGCTAATTCTTCTAGAGTTGAAGTTTTGGGTGTTGTGAAGTGTAAGATTCGCGTTGCTAATTTTTCGTGGAAATTCCTTTTGTATGTGGCCAAAGATTTACAGTCCTCTATAATCCTTGGATTAGATTTTTTGGCTTACTCAGGCTTGGTTTTGGATATGCAGGAAGGGTGCTGCTGGTACAAATTTTGTCATACTGTTAAAATTCCTGTATTGCGTTCTAACTCTGTTTCTTATTTTGCCGTGGTGCCCCCTCAGGATGAAATGGTGTCCGATCTTAGCCATTTGCCTGATGATCAGGCCGAGCACATTAGGGAGTTGTGTGTTGCCTTTCCCGAGGTTTTTACTGAGAAATTGGGGATGACTAACTTGTTGGAGTACAAGATAGAGGTCACTGATTCAATTCCTGTTAGGAGTCCGCCCTACTGTCTTTCTCCCCCAAAAATGCAAGCATTGAAGGAGATAATCAATACAATGTTGGAAGAGGGAATAATTCGGCCTTCTGCTTCAGCTTACTTCTCCCCCATATTTCTTGTGCCTAAGCTTCAGGGAGGTTACCGTCCGGTTTTGGATTATAGGGCATTAAATAGGAAGGTGATATTGCAATCTGTTCCACTCCCAGACTTGCATTCTTGTTTTTCATGGTTCAGAATGGCTAGGTATTTTACCATTCTGGATTTAAACCAGGCCTATTATCAAATCCCTTTGGCAGAGGAGTCCCGTCATTTGATAGCCTTCACTACCAATTGGAATCTCTATGAATTCTGTCGTCTGCCCTTTGCATTTCCACTGGCACTGCTGTCCTCACTAGGCTTCTGGATCAATTGTTCTGTTATCTTTATCATTACCTTGACGACATTGTAATTTATTCTGAAACTTTTGAGGACCACCTTGACCACCTAAGCGAAGTGTTGTCGTGAGTACGTAACGCTGGATTGACAGTTAAATTGTCTAAGGTGTCTTTTGCGAAGCCACAGATGTCCTTTTTAGGACATATAGGGTCATCAAATGGAGTTTCTGTCGACCAGTCTCGCACGCATGCCATTCATGAATTCAGACCCCCGCAGGACGTTAAAGGCATCGCCCGCTTCGTCAGAATGGTCAACCTTTTCCGGAAGTTTATTCCTAATTTTGCTAAGCGTGCTGGGCCTCTTAATGCCCTTCGTTCTACAGGGCCTTTGATGATCTGAAATTGGCAATATCTAATGCTCCGGTACTTGTGATGCCTGATTTCTCAAAAACCTTCATTGTTCAGACCGACGCTTCATCCTCTGCTGTTGCGGCTGTTCTACTGCAGGATTCCGATTTGGGCAGGCGCCCTGTTGCTTACGCTTCCAGGACCTTGTCTCCTCTCAAAAGTAAATACTCAGTCTATGAGTTAGAGGGTTTGGCTGTGTTGTTTGCCTTGGAGAGGTTTCGAATGTATTTAGAACATGTAAAATTCGAACTTGAAACAGATAACCAAGCGTTGAGCTGGGTCCTGGGCAAGCCTAGGAAAACAGGCCGTCTAGCTCGATGGGCCATAAGAATCTCGGCGTTTCAGTTCGATGTTCGGCACATTCGAGGCTCGGACAATGTTGTGGCCGATTCTCTTAGTCGCATGTTCTATGGTCAGCCTATTCAGGATGACGACTTTTCAGACCCTGAGTCCCTAACTTCATTACCCCTTGCTGGAGCGATCTTGTCTGATGCCCCGTTATTATACAATTATCTTGCTAAATTCCAAGTGGAAGATCCCATCTTAGGGCCTATTGTGCAGCAGTTGAATGAAGGCAAGATTGTTAATCCGTATGTGTAAAGGAATGGGATTCTTTGTTGTCCCTCCCGCCATGATCGCAAAATGAAAGTAGTTGTACCCTCGGTATTAGTACCTATGATATTTAAATATTTCCATGAAACTCCTTTGGCTGATCATCAGGGAGTGTTTAAGACCAGGGAAAAGATTTGAGAAAACTTCATTTGGAAGGGGCTTAATGCTGAAGTCCGCGAATTGGTCAAAGCATGTAAAATTTGTAGGGTAAGCAAGCCTTCCCTTAATACTCGTGTCTGCCTGTTGTCTTCTACCCAGGCTACGCGACCCATGCACATCTTTTTATCGATTATGTGGGTCCCCTCCCCAAATCAAGGACGGACAGCAATAGATTCATCTTCGTTTGTGTCGATGGCTTCACTCTTTTTTTCTTGGTTTTTTCCGACGAAGTTAGCCATGGCAGAATCCACCATAAGGTGTTTAAAAACTATTTTTTCATCCTTTGGTCCTAGCCAGTACCTGGTTTCCGATAACGCTAGGGCGTTCACATCAAATTTATTTAAGAAATTTTGCTTTAGTCTGTCCATTACCCATGTGACAACGTCTCCGTATTACCCTCAACTGTCTTATGTGGAGAGAGTCAATAATTTGCAGTCCGCACTCATCGCTTTCCATCATGACGATGTTTTTAGGTGGGACACTTCATTGCCATGGCTTGCTTTTGCATTTAATTCCGCTGTACATGAAGCACATCAGTTTTCTCCTGTGTCTCTCATGTTTTCTTTCGTTCCCAACTCCCCGCTCAGTAATCTTTGGAGCATTTATGAGCTGTTACCAGGAAGGATTGACCCCCTTAACATCAGGGCCATTTGGAAAAAGGCCAAGGAAAACCTTAAGGTGTCATGAGAAGAAGAGAGAGCATTACGGTAAGGGGTGCAGACCTAGCGATCTTGCGGTTGGAGATAATATTTTTGTTAAGAATTTTGTGCCTTCCGGGAAGCTCGCCCCTCGATTCCGTGGACCTTATGAAATTATTGTTAGTCCAAATCCTTGGCCCGCACCCCTTTGGGTCGTCCTGCCGGTAGAATTACGGTACATATTTATTTATTCATTTATTTATAACAAGTGTTGAATATGTTTTTAATATACCGTATTTACGCGAATAATCCCTGCCACCGAATCATCCCCGCACCCTAATTTTAGGAAGGCTAATTTTGAAAAAGAATGCCAACATTGACTCAAATAAAACCCGCACCCCAATTTCGTGCCTCAATTTTTTTTAAAAAATATGCGGGTATTATTCGTGGAAATACGGTAATTGGTATAGGCTAATAGCAGTTATAAAATAATTAAATTTGATTAATACTAAAAATACTTGGTTTATTATAAACGTATTTTATATGCCTCTAATCTACCGTGTGTTCATTCCAAATTTTCCACCTTGAGTAAATTTAATGGCTTATTGAGAAAAAAACACATCAATTTAGTTTTTGAGGGAGAAGTTCAAAACACTGGTGATTGAATTTTATGTACTTCTAAAGCGACATGTTGGTACATTTTCTTAGAAGTGAAAATGGGAAACCACAGAAAATCCAGAATAAAAATGGCTAACTAGACACCACTGAGAACCACACACATACAGCCTTCCAATTTTACACCAGATATACTCCTGACTGAGCTGACTGAGAAGGCAGCTAAGGATAACATGATGGCAAGCATAATTGGCAGTCATACGAATTTTAGTGAAAAATGGAAGGGTATGTATAGGTATTTTAAGGCAGAAACAGGTTCCAAGAAGGACATTCCAGGAATAATTAATGAACAAGGGGAGTGTGTGTATGTGAGGATCTTCAAAAGGCAGAAGTATTCAGTCAGCAGTATGTAAAGATTGTTGGTTACAAGGATAATGTCGAGGTAGAGGAAGAGACTAAGGCCAAAGAAGTAATAAAATTTACATATGATAACAATGACATTTACAATAAGATACAAAAGTTGAAAACTAGAAAAGCGGCTGGAATTGATCAGATTTCTGGGGATATACTAAAGACAATGGGTTGGGATATAGTACCATATCTGAAGTACTTATTTGATTATTGTTTGGTCAAAGGAGCTATACCAGATGAATGGAGAGTTGCTATAGTAGCCCCTGTGTATAAAGGAAAGGGTGATAGACATAAAGCTGAAAATTACAGGCCAGTAAGTTTGACATGCATTGTATGTAAGCTTTGGGAAGGCATTCTTTCTGATTATATTAGACATGTTTGTGAAATTAATAACTGGTTCGATAGAAGGCAATTCGGTTTTAGGAAAGGTTCTTCCACTGAAGCTCAACTTGTAGGATTCCAGCAAGATATAGCAGATATCTTGGATTCTGGAGGTCAAATGGACTGTATCGCGATTGGCATGTCTAAAGCATTTGATAGGGTGGATCATGGGAGACTACTGGCAAAAATGAGTGCAATTGGACTAGACAAAAGAGTGACTGAATGGGTTGCTATATTTCTAGAAAATAGATCTCAGAGAGTTAGAGTAGGTGAAGCTTTGTCTGACCCTGTAATAGTTGAGAGGGGAGTTCCTCAGGGCAGTGTTATCGGACCTCTATGTTTTCTTATATATATAAATGATATGAGTAAAGGAGTGGAATCGGAGGTAAGGCTTTTTGCGGATGATGTTATTCTCTATAGAGTGATAAATAAGTTACAAGATTGTGAGCAACTGCAACGTGACCTCGAAAATGTTGTGAGATGGACAGCAGGCAATGGTATGTTGATAAACGGGGCTAAAAGTCAGGTTGTGAGTTTCACAAATAGGAAAAGTCCTCTCAGTTTTAATTACTGCGTTGATGGGGTGAAAGTTCCTTTTGGGGATCATTGTAAGTATCTAGGTGTTAATATAAGGAAAGATCTTCACTGGGGTAATCACATAAATGGGATTGTAAATAAAGGGTACCGATCTCTGCACATGGTTATGAGGGTGTTTAGGGGTTGTAGTAAGGATGTAAAGGAGAGTGCATATAAGTCTCTGGTAAGACCCCAACTAGAGTATGGTTCCAGTGTATGGGACCCTCACCAGGATTATCTGATTCAAGAACTGGAAAAAATCCAAAGAAAAGCAGCTCGATTTGTTCTGAGTGATTTCCGACAAAAGAGTAGCGTTACAAGAATGTTGCAATGTTTGGGTTGGGAAGAATTGAGAGAAAGAAGAAGAGCTGCTCGACTAAGTGGTATGTTCCGAGCTGTCAGCGGAGAGATGGCGTGGAATGACATTAGTAGACGAATAGGTTTGAATGGCGTTTATAAAAGTAGGAAAGATCACAATATGAAGATAAAGTTGGAATTCAAGAGGACAAACTAGGGCAAATATTCATTTATAGGAAGGGGAGTTAGGGATTGGAATAACTTACCAAGGGAGATGTTCAATAAATTTCCAATTTCTTTGAAATCATTTAGGAAAAGGCTAGGAAAGCAACAGATAGGGAATCTGCCACCTGGGCGACTGCCCTAAATGCAGATCAGTATTGATTGATTGATATTGATTGATGGTTCTGTCGTCATTCTTGTTCTGGTGGCAAGGAGGCCACATGCCATTAAAAAAACTTTCAAAAACAGTTACAATTCTTGGAATTGAGTCTACATGTTCCTGACTAAGGTTTTATTAACAGATGAAGATTCAGTTAAAAATCATGACCAAGCGAGTTGGCCATGCAGTTAGGGTCATGCAGCCATGAGCTAGCATTTGGAAGATAGTGGGTTCGAACCCCACTGTCAGCAGCCCTGAAGATGATTTCCGTGGTTTCCCATTTTCACACCAGAAAAATGCTGGGGCTGTACCTTAATTAAAGTTATGACCGCTTTCTTCCCACTTGTAGTCCTTTCCTATCCTATCGTTACCATAAGACCTATCTGTGTCAGTGCGACGTAAAAAAAAAAAAAAAAATCAAGAACAAATTAATCTTATCAACATGAGACCGTCCTTTACCTTTTGTGTATTCATATTTATCCTAGTGTCCTTTCTTTGTTACTCCCTCTTCTGACAACCTGTCATTGAGTTTATTGTATAATTTGTTCCTGTTTATGTTCCTACATTTTTATCTAAATAAGTTGTGAACCATCATCTGTGATGCTATACTCTTAATAGCAATAGTGTGCATGTGACACCAGTTACTTACATATCCAAAATATATGTATCACTGATACTTATGTAGCCTTATTATGAGAAAATTGTTTATAACTATTAGACACCTATACCATACAGTTTGCACCTGGTAAACAATGAGATAACATACACCCAAATAGAGGAACTGGATTGTTTACTGTTGAAATAACCTTCCCCATCTTTAACAGAAGACAGAGGCTGGAATGTACAATATTAGATTGCCTCTTTCCTCCATACAAAGCAATAGTGTGAGTATACTCAGATTTGAGTGTACCCTGTTTCATAAAATAGTTTGTAAAACCAAAACAGCTGTGGAATATTTGATAATTTGAAGGAGATATGCCTCCGTGGCTCAGGCAGCAGTGCACCAGTCTCTCACCGCTGGGTTCCATGGTTCAAATCGCGTTCACTCCATGTGAGATTTATGCTGGAAAAAGCAGAGGCAGGACAGGTTTTTCTTCGGGTACTCCAGTTTTCCCTGTCATCTTTCATTCCAGCAACATTCTCCAACATCATTTCTTCTCTCAGTCATTAATCATTGCCCCAGGAGAATACAATGGGCTCTGGCAGCCAGCACAATTCCTATCCTCACCACTAGAAAGGGACTTCATTCATTCCACTCCTGACCCAATCAAATGGTTGGAAACAGGCTGAGGATTTTCATTTTTTGAAGGAGATATATTTTTTTATACTTTCTGCATTTGTGTTATATGAACAAATATGAAGATGTGTGAACTGTTGAAACTCCAGGAGGATATATTTAATAATTTCTTCTTTTCCAGGGAGTTCCCGAGTTCTTGAGAAACTTGTCATCCAGGGTCTATCAGAATCGAGCTGTTGCTCAAGTGTTGGCATCTGTTGTTCTTTTCATCACATACCTTGTCACTGTCACACCCCTGGTAAGCTCATATCAAACTATGCAATAGGAAAATATTACATTTTTAATGCTACTGTTTCTTTTGGATACCAGGGACTGGATTGCAGGGATAGTTTTGGTCAACATTTCCAGAAATATCTATATGTGGAAACTGTCTGATAACTGTTCAGTCCTTCTTGCATATCGTGTGTTGGTAAATGAGAGTACAGTCACTATCGCACTGACTGTTCCTTTAAAACCCACTTTGATGAATGGATAATCTCAGTGAAAATAGACAAAAAAATAATAAAATTTACCCCATTACAGTAAGTGTTGAAAATGTTCTCCCTCAGTCTGTAGATAAGCAGTGCAGCATATGATGATATTCCCGTTCACTCTCTGCAATTCAGCCTCATGAATCTTCAAAATTTTAGTGTGAATTGCATTTAAAAATCTACAGCACACAAAAATACACTGTTCAACATTTAATTCAGAAGCCACTAAATGCAATTAACCGATCAATTACTGCTGTATAAGATGCAGTGATACTGTACGTTGTACGCTAGCTTATCGTAGACTAGCTGAGACCGTGACATCACTGAGTGAGCTATATGGGTCAGGTGGCTATTGCATCATCCACTCACCCAGACAAGCTGTAGGGAATAACCGGTAACTTGTCTGAGGATTGCTCTGTAGTGTGTATTTATGAATAAATCATCCACCAACATTTGCTATGACCTATGACATATTCCTCTTTAAGACTGGTCAGCTGAGAAGTTGAAATCGCATGAGAAGTCAGCCTGCCAGTGGGAATTGATAATGAAACATTATGTTTGTGAAGTGAACTTTGTAGATTTCTTTATTGTGACAGTGATTGATATTTCATGTTTACATTACTTTTTTCACATGTAACCTGTCCTTGTGGTAGTCCAAATTGTCTGAACACGATTCCAAATGCCATTGGGACCACCACCAATCAGCTTAGCGAACCTGAAAACTGTGGATTCAACACTAATCTCGGTCATTTTGGATGTTACGTTAACCCCTTCTGAACCCCATGCCGAAGGACTTAAACGGCATCCAGAGTGTCACAGTTCATCTCAGTGACTCCAAAAAGCACATATTCGAAGCTAGTATTGGTCATTTTTGGTGATTGTTACATGTCACTCCCTTCCTCCCCACCAACCGTAGGGGTGTCTTCAACCAACAGTATTTTTATCCAGATACAAGTAGTAAGCCATATGTGTAGCAAGTTTGGTTGAGAGCTACAGTATGCTGGAACAGACACATATATATACATCCATAGTCTCGGTCATTTTGGACATTTTCTTTTTTCACCCCTTTTCATCTCCCATGCCAATTGAGACTTGAATGGTATCTTAAATTTCACAATTTACTTCAACGACAACAAAAAGTATGGATTTGACACCAATATTGGTCGTTTTCAATGATTTTTACATGTCACTCCCTCCCAACCCCCAACCGTAGGAGTGCTAAGGGTGTCTTACCATTGCAGTATTTTTCTCCAGACAGTAAGTCATATGTATATCATGTTTGGTTGATAGCTATGCTGGAATTCACACACACGCACACGCACACACACACGCACGCACGCACACTCTCTTTACATAATCTCGGACATTTTGGACATTTTCTCTTTTTAAACCCTTCTCACTTCCCATGGTGATGCTGACTGAATTTGGACTTGAAGCCATCCAGAGTGTCATTATTCATCTCAGTGACCCCGAAAATTATGCTTTTTTTTCTATTTGTTTTACGTCGCACCAACACAGATAGATCTTATGGTGACGGTGGGATAAGAAAGGGCTAGGAGTGGGAAGGAATTGGCCGTGGCCTTGATTAAGGTACAGCCCCAGCATTTGCCTAGTGTGAAAATGGGAAACCATGGAAAATCATCTTCAGGGCTGCTGACAGTGGGGTTCAAACCCACTATTTCCTGAATGCATAAAAACTATGGATTCAACACTAATATAGGTCATTTTTTATTATTTTGACATGTTATTCCCTGCCCACTCCACCCCTAGGGGTGCTAGGTGTGTCTTACTCCCACAGTATTTCTCTCCAGATAGTGTTAAGTCATCTGTGTACCAAGTTTGGTTAAATTTACAGGTTTGCCTATATTCGCCATCATTCTTTATCATTTAGCTTCACCGATATCTATACTGTTATATAAAGAGGTAAAGTTTGTTTGTTTGTAATGGCTAATCTCAGGAACTACTGGACCGATTCTAAAAATTATTTTACTAATATAAATATTCATTATCCCTGATGGTCATGGGCTGTATTTTATTTTCAAAACAATTCAGGGGAGGGGGTATGGGGGGGATATATAAAAATACTAGGCTAACATAGGCAAAATATCGAATTTGTCTTACAGGGACGAGACAAAGCTCAATTTAAGCCCCTTGACACAAGGAACAAAACTCGGTAAGCTCCACGGGCCCGAAAACCCTGTTTAAAGGCCCTAAAACCAACCATTACGGAGATATTGGCACCACACTACCGCTGCTCTAGGAATCGGATAAAGAAATGAACTGCCGTAACTATGGCAACGTCAGCTCCAGTATTCTTACAGTAGCGAGATTAACTACAATATATCACAAAAACCTAACATGAATGAAAATTAGTATTTGGATATTGATATTTGGAATCTCCTTTAAAAATAAAAGAACACAAATTTTTGTTTTCAGAAAATCCACTTAAAGGGTGAGGGGGTGAAAAGAAGTGAGGAAGGAGTTGAATTCTTTACATGCATACACATAATATCTCACAAACTGAAGATGTTACAGACGTTAAAACTGGTACTTGGAATCTCTTTTAAAAATAAATGAACACACTTTTTTTGGAAAATCCACTTAAGGGGGTGAAATAATTAAAAAAGCGGGTGAATTTTTAAAATGATTATCTTCTTCTTCTACCGCTTTTCCCACACCTGTGCGGTTGCAGGTGCGAACTGTGTTGCACATGTGGATTTGACCCTGTTTTACGGCTGGATGCCCTTCCTGATGCCAACCCCGTGTGTAGGGATGTAATTACTATTGTTTGTTCCTGTTGTGGTTGGTAATGTGATGTGTTGAGTGAATATGAAGAGGAGAGTGTTAGGACAAACACAAACAACCTGTCCCCGAGCCAGATGAATTAATCACATGCGATTCAAATCCCCGTCCTAGCCTGGAATCGAACGGAACCCTGTGAACCGAAGGCCTCAACACTGACCACTCAGCCTAGGAGTGGATCTGTTTTTAAAATGAGTATATATACAGTATATCTCATAAACTTAACATGTTACAGACGTGAAAACTGGTATTTGTAATCCCCTTTAAAAATAAAGAAACACGTACTTTTTGTTTTTGGAAAATCAACTTAAGCTGGAGATCGAAAATAAGTGAAGGAGGAGTTGAATTCTCTTTATGAGGATACTTATATCTCAAAAAAAGTAAGATGTTACAGACGTGAAAATCGGTATTTGGAATCTCCTTTAGAAATAAAGAAACCCTTCAACTTAAAGCTCTGTTAGCAGCCTGGTCATCTTAGCCTCAAAAGCCAATACCACAAATGTGGTTTACAAAGAGGCTATGGATTAAAGGAAATGCAATTTTTCTGTGAGTTTTTATACTTTAGGGATTTTCAGATAATGTCTTAGTGCAATACCAAGGAACAATTAATTTTTATCAACTTACCAAATCCTCGCGAGTGAAGCTGTGGGTAACAGCTAGTCTTTACATAAAGATATTAACTGAGTGCAACTCGCTAAGTACAGAATGTATTGCGGGCCAGCGTAGGCCTTCACCAGCAATTATTGGAGTGGTCATTTAGTAATTTGATTTTAGGACTACTCATTGACTGACATATCGATGCCTGATGATTCATTGGCAGGTAATTCTGGAGAGAATAAAACAGAAATAGAGCAAATTGATCCAGTAGAATGGTTGGACAAATTGGACAAAGGTTTTTAGTACACTTTTTTAATATATAGATATAAATGTGAATAATCAGATTACAATTGGGAAACTAAAACAAATGAAAGGAAATCATGTTTTGTCTTCTCAGTTGTATTTTTTGTTGTTTTTTGTTGCATTACCTAGCAGTATAAGAATACAGTTTGTTCAATCATTCATTCTTCTATGTACAATTGCATATTATGAAACATTGTAGGAATTGAATCAGAACAGAAATGTTATAAAATCACATTTTCAAGAAAGAAAGAAAGAAAGAAAGAAAGAAAGAAAGAAAGAAAGAAAAGTCTGTTTTATAAGCAACGTGAATTTTTCTGTAGGTTTTAAGCTTTGCCTCAAAGAGGGTGCCTCTTAAAGTAAGTTGGCCTTCACAAACATTGAATTTGTTATTTTGGTTCTAATAAGAGAGTACCGGTATTAGAAATTTAAACTTGTCCCCTTTCCATAATCATCATAATCTTTTGTACTCTTTGAAAGGCTGTAAAATTAATGTGGAGGTGAAAACAGTGTTTATTTGAGAGGTTACTGATCAAGTCAACAATAAAGAGAAAAATACTTCAAACTGAAAGTTACTGAGAAACTCTCAAAATAGTAAACATGAAAAAAGGATGCTATAATATACAACTTTACAGAAATGTTCATATGTGCTTCTTATAACACATAAAGGCAGTTCCCTTTTTCTTTCTTACTTTTACTGAATAATCTGATTTACATAATAGTAAAGTTTCTGGCTACTGCTTAGAATATAAAGGCAGTATGAATGTGTTTTACAAATAGCATAGTTTTACAGAAAACCATAGGATAAAAGTTGCTTGGCCTACTCTCAATCACTTTCATCACCACTATTCTTGTTGTGAAGCTTAGTTGCTTCATTGACTGTTGCGCGCCTGTAGAGTTCATCATAGAAGATGTACCCATGCAGATAATCTTTTAGCTTCTTTAAATCAACTGTTATTTTGGGGGTGGAACACAACTTGCTGGGTAGAATTTATCTTGAGGCAGAGGAGGAACAGTAGTTTGTGTAACAACCATGAATGTGTGTTCCAAATCCTCTCCATTGACAATGCTGACTACAAATCTTCCCTTTTTATCATGGCTATAAGCAAAGTATTTATAACTGGAAACTTTGAATGGCTCCCTCTGGCCATGTGGAACTCCTGGGCAGAGTAACTCATCACTGAAACTTGTTCTTCTATATTTTAGGCCACCAGAATTTAAAGTACAAAATGTCTTCAGTACATACCACATTTACACTAAATCTGCCATACAACTTGCTTATACAATCCAGTTTATTGTATTGTGTGAAGAGTATAGATCTGATTTGCTTGCTGGAGAAGATGTTTAATGCAGCCAAAATTTCTATTGAGGCAGACTCATAACATCACCTGTTTTATCAGTGTTGAGATAATTATATTGGTACATTCAAATTGCCGCAAACTGGAAAATGATGAACCACACATTCAAACTGACCAGTATCTGTGAGTTTCATTAGGAATCATCATCACCACTTTCTTGTGCTTCCTTTATTAAGGAATAAAACCTTGTGGCACACCTTTTATGTACAACCAATTCAGCACCAACGTTTCTTTTTTTTTTTTCAACATCATTTAAGCAAGGATCCCGAAGCTTCACAGAGAGGCTCTTGCACATACAGCATACATCAACTTAATGCAGCCTATATGAACAACCACAATGCGTATGAAAATAATCAAGATAAAAGTGGTATTAAACTGTTTTAGCAAGTACTGGAACATTCTGTACATGTCCTCTAGCAACAAGATACACTTTCTCCTTACTGCCATAATGTATTCTTTTATCATTAACCTACATATTTGGTTGTGAACAGCTTCATGAACTGCATCAGGTACAGCATTTTCACTCTGAATTTTACCATGCGTATCATGAAGTAACTTACTTACTGCTAATAATTTGCACAGACTATCTACAAGCTTTTTGTTGTAACATGTAGTGCGATGAATGCTTTCTCAGACACTGGCAGTTTTGTTTTGTTTTTCTCATAACATAAAAGGCTTCCAGAAATGCCTTATAATTACTTGACATGGTCTCTAATGGCCCTAAATGAGAATTTGACCTGTAATATTTTGTCTCTCTCTTATCTGTTAGGCCATGAAGTTAAGTGTTTTGTGTGTTCTTAAAGTCTAAAGAATAAAAATATCCCAATATACTATCCTGTTGAATACCATTGAATTTTTTGAGGCAACCCAGTCTACAGTTATAATTATCTCCTGTCTTAGCAGCAGCAATCGGTTTGCCTGAGTAAGAAGTACTACGTGTTCTTCTTGTTGTTGTTTATCATTTTCTTGCACTTCCTTGGTACATCCTTCTTCTACAAAATAATATTTTGGTAGAATGCATTCGCCTGTTGTACACTTTTGCTTATCTCCATATCCAGCCGAGCTGAGTGGCTCAGACGGTAGAGACGCTGGCCATCTGACCCCAACTTGGCACTTTCGATCCTGGCTCAGTCCGGTGGTATTTGAAGGTGCTCAAATACATCAGCCGTAAGTCAGTAGATTTATTGGCATGTAAAAGAACTTCTGTGGGAGTAAATTCCAACACCTCGGCGTCTCCAAACACCGTAAAAGTAGTTGGTGGGACATAAAGCCCATAACATTATTATTCTCTATATCCAACCTTGCATTTAGCATCAGTTCACTCCCTATGTGTTTGAAACCGTACATAATTTTAAGATATGAAGCAGTATTAATTAAACAGATTGTTATGACTACTATTTCTTTAATAGAATTTTCCTCATTAAAGTTGTTATTGTTGATATCTGTTACAGTGTACACCAGACTTTGAACTCTGCTTGACTCCAACAAAGGTCAATGTGTCTCAGCCTACAACTATAACATACAATTTCACTGTTCAAATCAAAATGGCATACAGTCATGCTGCACTGTCCCCCTGTCAATCGGAGAACAGTCTACATCTGGGTGATGTAAGCAGACCACACTTTATTATAACTAATTCAAACTGTACCCTCTCAGATGGATTTCAAATAGTGAGTGCATGCTTTTTATTGCTTACAATTCCTAGCAACAGATGTGTACTTTCTATTGAACAGCTGAATCGCCTCATGCTAAAAGTACCTCAGTCAAAGCTAGTTTTGAGAAAACTTAATAAAACTGTCCCTGGCTAAAATGAAACACCATACAGAAAGGAAGAAACCATGAAAATCATAATATTTATCAGCGAATGGTTAACAGTTCATGCATATGTGTAGAATTAAATTTGTTCTTTCAGTTATCGTGACGTTCTCTAATGGCCCTAAATGAGAATAATAATAATAATAATAATAATAATAATAATAATAATAATAATAATAATAATAATAATATGGACCTGAAAGCACAAATTACAAATTAGGGAGTGGATTTTTATGAAAGTACATATTATTTTGTGCATGTTTTAACACAAGTTACATTTATTATTCCTCTTGTGTATCCCCAAGCATTAAAACCTAATCTTATTCCACATAAAAACATATTTTCACAATTTTTTATGTAAATACATATTTTAATAAAATCTATAATAAGCACATAAATCAGTGTTATACATTACTCAATAAAATTTAAGATGCTACTGTGTTATAAAATGGTGCTCATATTCTTATTTTATGATTACGGTCTTGTTTTTTTTTTTTTTTTTTTTTTTTCTTGTTTTTTTTTTTAACAGTGTATCTTATGTCATATTTCTGAATGTTGTGGCTATTTATGGACTTACCTCTGGAAGTTCGAAGACCTGCTGGTCACCGAATGCTAGCATTCTAAGCACCCCAGTGAAAGTCTACGAGGGCTTATGGTTCCAATCTGTAGCTAGCTTCAGGTCTAACTTTTAGATGGCGCTGGAGGTCATTCACAATGTGTAGATAGTTGTAGGAAGATTCTGTAGATGGCAGGCAAGTAGGCATGAAAAGAACGATTTTAATAATTAAAGGCCGTTTGTCTCGAAGTGAAGTATGTCAATTCTAACCTCAATCAGTGGGCCCTTCTGACAAAGAACTAGTTGTATAACATCAAGTATTACAGAGATAATATTGCTGGATTGCACTGAATCCGACTTTATCCAATCAATTAACTTTGTTTGAACTAATGTTGATTTTAAGTGATACCGGTAGTTTCCATGGTGCTACAGTATTTGTGTTGTTTGAATTCCAAGTGCCCATGTGCTTGTGCTGTAAATATTTGTTCCTTGTGCTTGTTCCTTTGGCAGTCCTCCTGAAATCCTGAATTTCCTGTTTGAGTACACCTCAGGGGCTGGAAGCTCAATGGTCCTGTTAATGTATTTCTATATATTTCCTGTCTCAGTGCACTTAATTCTGTTATTTTTATTTTCATGTGGTACTTGGATACTGATGTGATACCCATATATTGTGTATGCTGTGCTCTGGTGTCTTACTTTAGAAGGGATTTATTATTTGTCATAATATCAGCTTTGTCATTCATTTCAAGGTAAAGATACTTTGTAGTATGAGGTTATGCTCTCAATAACATAGTGTGCCATACGAACTAGGGGGTATCAGATCATTTTTTTTTTTTTTGCTAGGGGCTTTACGTCGCACCGACACAGATAGGTCTTATGGCGATAGATCATTATTTAGGACATAGCAAGTACTTGAAAATAAAAATATATGAATTATAATGTATTGGGACTGGAAATAGTAGAACTGCATTATAATCATCATAGAAGGGGAGGGGAGGTTTTGATGGGAGGGATGAAGGAGGGGGGGAATACGATTGAGGGTGGTGGGAGGGGTGGTGAGAATAACCGGATGCGCATTAGTACGGCGGAAGTCACCTCTCTGTGCTATCTGTTGATAATAAAAGTAAGGTATTGCACAGAATGCGTATTGCGGTACAATCTCTGATTCCAAACTGAAACTACAAGGCACCATCTGTCTTGGAACCAAAATTTATTATTGACTTTCATCTCTATTCTGTTATATCCTCTTTGATTCTGACTCGCTCGTATTAGTCAGCCAGCTCTCTGGTTTTGTTTATAGAATGTCAGCAAAAGACAATCACAGAGATATAAGGTGGCAGAGAATACCATAAATTAAACTGCGCACTGGGGACTGGAACGATATTCTTGGTGGGATTGTGTCACTTCTAAGAGTAAAGTTAGTTGTTTAGGTCCATATATCATTCCCATGGTCATGTGATTTTTCTGAATTTCTAAGAGAGAAGAAATTTTTTTTCATTGTCTTGCTGCTATTCTTTTTTATTGAAACAGTGATTCACCGTAAATGCATGTGTAACCTGCAGAACAATTCCGAAAGTGAAGTCGAGTACAAGATTGTATCTTCAACAATACATAGAAGAACTTAAGAACATTTTCACTACCGATGGAAAAGTATTGTTTTTGCCAACCATGTGGTAAAACAGTAAGTGCAGATCAACGTTCTCAAGTAACCCAGCATTTGTCTGGAAATAAGCACATTGCAGCTGCTTTGCATATGCATTCGTGACAATTACTAATGGATGAACCAGCTACTTCAAATGTAGGCCCATCCAAATACTCCCAGTTATTATCTAGATTTATGCATAGCATTTGTTTGTACCGACATTCCTCTTGGCAAAATAAATAATCTGGGACTGCAAAATTTCCTAACAAAATACAGTAATTTTGAGCCTCCAGACAAATCCACATTAAGGAAAAACTATCTTCCAAAATGTTACGAAGAAACTTCACAAAGAATTTGGGCCATATGTGATAGCAAAAAACTGTGGGTGAGCATTGACGAAACCACTGATTCAAGTGGTAGAAAATTAGGAAATGTAGATGGTGTATTGAACGACAAAACTGCTTGTGAACATTCTTATTTGCTAGCATGTAAAGAAGTACCTGCTGCAAACCACGTCACTGTAGCTAGGTTGTTTAATGAAACCATGCACTTACTTCGGCTAAAAGTTGTAAAATACGACAATGTATTGCTTCTACTTACTGGTAGTGCAGCTTACATGCAAAAAGCAGCCAAAGGCCTTCCTGTAAGCTTTCCGAAAATTATATGCGTAAGTTACGTAGTTCATGCTCTACACAGGTTATGTGAAAGTGTACGGGCTCAATATCCGAAAGTGGATAAATAAGTGTCTAATGGCAAAAAAGTCTTTGTAAAAGCTCCCTCAAAAATCGATCTGTTTAAAGACAAAAACCCTAGGTCTTGCATTTCCTCCTCTGCCTATTGTCACGTGGTGGTTTACCTGGTGTAGTGCAGTGGTATACTACACAGCCAATTTTGAAAGTTTCACATCAGTTGTAAATGCACTAGTTAAAAACAACATATCTTCAATTGAAATTCTTCAAGAGTTACTGAAAGACAGCTCTTTGAAAAGTGATTTGGTGTTTATATCTGCCAACCTAAGATTCTTGTGTAAAACCATAGACATACTTGAAAAATTCACTAACCTGTTATCCAAAACAGTAAAAGAAGTGCGGGCTGTTGAAAATAAATTAGGTTCACCCTCAGCTTCGCAGGTACAGGGACTGTTAAAGACCAAATATCAAAATGTGTTCTATAAAAACGGAGGGTTTAAAAAAATGTGCAAAATTGCTCAAGTATTGGATGGTGCTCATGTTGGTGAAATTGAAGGCATATGTGTTAGTGACATTCCTCTCTTTAACTATGCACGTCTGACATCCTGCGATGTGGAGTGATCGTTTTTGCAGTATAAGGTGTTCTTCAGAAATAATTGGCATGCATTTGTGGTGGCCAATTTGGGGATGATCTTTGTTGTTTACTGCAATTTTTTTGAGACTACTTCTTGCAACTAATATTCCAGTGTGTGATTGGCGAGTACGAACTGGTACAATTTTTTCAAAGATGATAGGTTTTCATGCTAAAGTTAAACAAAACATTACCTTTTTTATAAGTGCCATAATATCCAGTCAGGTACGTCAAAAATTAATATACTGTACTGTACTTTTCCATATACAGACATCCATTTGTCTTAAGGAGCTCGTTTGGTAGCACCATATTTTAATTTTTAAAAATTATATTTATTTACCTCTTGAATGCAAGTGGTTATGTGATATTTAAAGCAGAATATTTTTAAATTTTTATCACATAATTTTAGGTTTTAAGCACATAAAAAATAAATGTTTTTTACTTTTTTAGCACATAAAAATCTGCTCCCTAATTATGTTAGTCAAATAAACCATTATTGACCATAATTAGTCCTCATGTAGTCTTTCTTAGCTTTCATTAGTAGGCCAGTTCATTATTTCATCTTGGGAGTTTTTTAAATTACAATTTGCTTAACGTCGCACTGACACAGGTAGGTCCTATGGAGACAATGAGATAGGAAATACCTAGGAGTGGGAAAATAAGCGGCCGTGGCCTTAATTAAGGTACAAAATGGGAAAACACGGAAAACCATCTTCAGAGCTGCTGACAGTGGGGTTTGAACCCACTATCCGCATGGCTCTTAAAAGTTTTGATGCTTATATGAAATATGTCAGAACCGAGCTCGATAGCTGCAGTCGCTTAAGTGCGGCCAGTATCCAGTAATCGGGAGATAGTGGGTTCGAACCCCACTGTCGGCAGCCCTGAAGATGGTTTTCCGTGGTTTCCCATTTTCACACCAGGCAAATGCTGGGGCTGTACCTTAATTAAGGCCACAGCTTCTTCCTTCCCATTCCTAGGCCTTTCCCATCCCGTCGTCGCCATAAGACATATCTGTGTCGGTGCAACGTAAAGCAAATAGCAAAAAAAAAAAAAAAGTCAGAATTTGCCCAATGTCTTGTCGTTCTCTATATGCGATTTTCTATTTTACGCAATAAAAATATCACACGAGAACACTTTTACGTATTCTAAAAACAACTTTATTATCGCTACGAACTTATCCTGTCAGATGAAGAAAAAACAATCACTCGTCACAAAAACAATCTACAAAGAAAAAATATATATGTTTCACATCAGAGACCTAATGGTGCTGTTCCTTGACGCCATATTGGAAGTCTGTGTGTCCGTACGTCCGCACGTTATACGTCCATGGACACGAAACATAAATATAATAACATAATAATTTCGGCTCATCATAAAACTTCAAAATACGAGTATTGAAGGTTTTATCATAATTAGGATACCTGTCCTACGACAATTATTCCCCCCTAAAACCTTCAATACTGATTCCGGACCTTTCTGTTTCTAGGTCTTAAATTATACCTAGAGGTCCCTTATCTCCATGTCTTCAGTTCTCTCATCCTCCAATGTCGGTACCGACACATGTTGATCCTCTCTGGAGTTCGTGTCCTTCTGGGGTCCTTTAGAGAGTTCCCACTCGCCGGTCCCTCCGCCTTCTGTTAGGGGTTGGGGTAATACCTTTAATTCTGACGTATGCACCTTCGTCGGCGGCATAGTTTTCAGAAGATACACACCATTTCCCAACTTTTTCTCCACCTCAAAAGGTCCGAGCCATTTTGGGGCCATCCCAGCGTGGAACTTTTGATGCTTGTTGCTGAGGGGGTGGTTTCGACGAAGAACTAGTGTTCCCGGTCTGAGCTCCGTTTCTTCCGGTGTATCGTTGTTCTCGGCTTCTCTCCTGGAACGCTCTTCGGCTTGGCTATGTGCCTGTTGCATTCGCTGCTGGTTATGTACATACCATGTATCAAGACCCTCCGGTTCCTCCTCTCGTCTATGTATGAAGTCCCAGTCGCCGGTTCTCTTAATTGGACGTCCAAGAAAAAGTTCTGCGGGCGAGAAACCTGTGACGCGATTAATCCGCTGTCTGATGGCCAAAAGGGACTCATGTAGTTGTTGGTCCCACTTGGTATGTTCTTTGTCAACCAGGTGAATTCGGAACATCTTCTTCAGCTCCTGATTTCTCCGTTCGGTTGGATTCGCTTGTGGGTGGTAGATTGGTGTCGTCCAGTGTTCGATTCCCCATTCTAACAAAGTTTGCAACCACTGCCTCGAAGTGAATTGACTACCATTGTCTGTGAGTATACACCGAGGATATCCATAACGACTGAAGACTTCTGTCCTTAAGAGGTGTATGATACGTCCCGATGTAGCTTCGGGAATGGCGAATGCTTCCACCCATCTGGTGAATAGGTCAGTCACCATGACTATTCCCGTTTTTCCCCGAGATGTCCTTGGGTAGGGTCCCATAAGGTCAATAGCGAGTACCTCCCAAGGTTGATGGGGTCGTCGTCCTCTCATGCTGGTACTCGCCTTCTGATTGTTCGCCTTAGTGTGAGCACAGATAACACATGCTTGAACGTAGTTCTTAATTTCTTGACGCATGTGTATCCAGAAAAAACGTCGCCGAATCGAAGAATATGTTTCCTCTTGACCAGGATGCCCTGCTTCTGGATCATCATGATATTTATTCAAAATCCTCGTGGTTTGCGACTTCGGGATGACGATGACCGGGGAAGATCCAGACAGATGTGAAATGTATTTGAGTATGCCGTCTTCGAGTCGGAAGTTCTTATAGCACATCTTAAACTGGACTGGGACAGCTTGACGATTAGTGCTGCGTTTGCTGATCCAGGATTTCATTCGGTTACAGGACATGTCCTCAGTTTGCCATTTCCTTATTAATTCCAAATCGATCTCATTATTCCTTCGATGGATAGCAAGAAGCACATGATCGGTTTGAGGCCCTTTAGCTGGCAGAGGGATCTCTCTCTCTAATAAATTCGTCGCTGATACCTGCCCGTCCTCAGGATTTCTTGATAGGCTATCCGCCGCTTGATTGGTCGCCCCAGGAACGTGACAAATCTCGAAGTCAAAGTCGGCAAGGATCAAGGCCCATCGCATGAGTTTGGACTTCGATCCAGATACTTGGTTCAACCACTGAAGTGAAGAGTTATCCGTAAATAGCCTGAACTTCCTTCCCTCTAGGTAACCTCTAAACTTCCCGACAGCCCACACCACTGCTAATGCTTCCTTCTCGGCTGTACAATAGTTTCTTTCGGAAGCAGAAAGTTTCCTACTGGCATACTCAATTATATCCTTGCTTCCTCCTTGTTTCTCGTGAAACAGTACAGCCCCAAGACCGACGTCACTCGCATCCGTCTGTAAGCAGACCTCCCGGTTTGTATCCAGATAGGCTAGATTTGGAGCATCACAAATAGCTCTTTTTATCTCCTGGAAGGCTGTTTCTTCCCTCTGAGTCCATTTAAATAGTATGTTCTTGTTGAGGAGGTCGGTTAACGGAGCAGCTTTCGTCTCAAAGTGCGGCACAAAACTACTGTACCACCCGCAGAGGCCTAAAAATTGACGTACCTGGCGTTTCGTTCGAGGTCTTTCTTGTTCTTGAATGGCCCTATTCTTTTCAATTTGTCTCTCTAATCCCCTGTCCGTCACTACATGACCTAAGTACTCCACCGAGTTTGATGCGAATTGACACTTCTTGACTTGGCAAGTAAGTCCGTGGATCCTCAGTCTTTCTAATATTCTAGCTAGGTGTTCCAAATGGTCCGAAAATGTCTTGCTATATACGAGGATGTCATCCAAATAGACCTGACAGAATTCCCCTGTATATCCTGATAAGACTTCGTCCATCAGACGCATAAAGGTGGCTGGAGCATTCTTAAGACCAAATGGCATGACTCTGAATTGATAAAGTCCTCTTGGGGTACAAAAAGCAGTCATCGGTCGAGATTCTTCTTCGACTTCGACTTGCCAGTAGCCAGAGTTTAAATCGAGGGTACTGAAGACTTTTGCCCCACTCACTTGCTTTATCAGGTGGCGTAGATCCGGCATGGGGTAAGCATCGGACATAGTCTTGTTATTAACTTGACGTAAATCTACACACAGTCGGTAATCCCCACTTTTTTTCTTAGGCAATACTATCGGAGAAGCCCATCTTGATACCAAAGGCTCAATCAAACCTTGGTTCTCCATTTCCTTGACCTTCCTTATTACAAATTTTCGCTTATCTGGGTTCAGTGGGTAGGGCCTTTGTTTGACTGGTGTATTATCCTTGCATGTTATTTTATGTTTTACCGTTGTAGTAAACCCGATTTTATCAGTGATGACCTCCGGGAACTTATTCAGTAATTTCTCAAGATTTTCCTTCTCCTCCACCTTCAACGGTCCTGTTTTCAGTTCCGCCCATACCTTGGGTTCTACTGTTTGTGACTCGAGAGCTTTATTTTCAACCCATGCCAGTCTACATCTTTTCCTATTACCAAGGAATATTTCATTAGCTGTGTAATCTATCACTACCCCATATTTAGTTAAGAAGTCATGTCCTAAGATTATGTCAGGTATCAAATCCTTGATAACCTTTACTGGTATGTCTATGACTTCCGAGGAGCATTTGGCTCGAAGGAAAGTACAACCATCAATCTGATAATGTGTGTGACGAACTGCCCCTCTGACTGTTTCCACCTTATCAGGACGGATGGGTTCTAAAAATTTAGCCACATTCATGCTCACAAACGAGTGTGAAGCTTGAGTGTCAAGGATAGCGATTACCGGCTTATCATCAATCGTCAAATTAATAGCCGGGTGGGGTGAACTAGGCTCATCACTACAAATTTGACCAATATATTTACCTTCCAGCCAGGTGTCATGTATCTGGGGATGCTTCATTCCGGAACCCTCCTTTCCCCAGCTCGAACGGTCCCAAGCTAGTTTTCCGGACATTGTCCCTTAAAATGCCCGATCTGCCCGCAACGGTAACATTTCTTGGGTATCTCCGCTGTTGAGATTTTCGTTCTCGAGGGATGGTAGCTGGTTTCCTCGTCCAGTTTTGCTACGATGTGACGGAGCTCTTCAAAAGTTTTTGGTTGTGCCACTTTAATAAGTGATCGTACCTTATCATGTAGCAGCTCGATTATATAAGGAACGCTCGTGTCAATATTTTCTTTTTCATGGACTCGTTTAAATAGTTGGAGTTTTTGAATTATGAAAGTTCCTGCTCTCATCCCACTGGTTTGTGTTTCTGTAAGGAACTTCTTTTGGACCGACGCTTGGACAAACTCTGAGTCAAATTTCTGGATGAATTCCTTCTTAAATTCCTCCCAGTCGAGACTGAGCCCTTTTATATTCTGCCACCAAGTCCCTGCTGATGCTTTTAGTTGTTGGCTGACAAGTTGTAAGTATATCTCCGTAGGTATATTCGTCCTACCTAGTAGAGATTCTTGCCTACGGAAATGTTTTCTTCCAGGGTTGAAAGTTTTCTCTTAACCTCAGATTCAAACTTCGTAAGTTTCCGGTCTACTTCGGTTTTAAACTGGTTGGATTCCCGCTCGATTTCGCCAATCTTTTTTTCGACTTTGTTTTCCAAGGTATGCATTTCATTTGCTACTTTGTCTACATCTAATTCTACGTTGTTGATTTTATTATTAATTTTTGTAATATCTTCTTTCAGATCTCTTACCAAGGAATCGATTCGGCCTTTTATCTCTTCAGATTGTGTCCCGATCAAGGTAGTTAGTTGCGTAAGCATCCGGTCGTTGGCTTCCTTCTCCGAGACGACTTCAAAATCGAAGCTACCTGGGTCTTCTTCATTTTCGATCAGATCCTGTCGTAGTCTCTCTTGTAGTTCCGACTTGCTCCCGGCCGTCGGTAACCCTCGGGATATCAGCGCCTTTCGTAAAATCACGACGGTCATTTGATCAATCTTCATCATTAAACTTCCAATATCCTGTCACGGTCGCCAATTTGTCGTTCTCTATATGCGATTTTCTATTTTACGCAATAAAAATATCACACGAGAACACTTTTACGTATTCTAAAAACAACTTTATTATCGCTACGAACTTATCCTGTCAGATGAAGAAAAAACAATCACTCGTCACAAAAACAATCTACAAAGAAAAAATATATATGTTTCACATCAGAGACCTAATGGTGCTGTTCCTTGACGCCATATTGGAAGTCTGTGTGTCCGTACGTCCGCACGTTATACGTCCATGGACACGAAACATAAATATAATAACATAATAATTTCGGCTCATCATAAAACTTCAAAATACGAGTATTGAAGGTTTTATCATAATTAGGATACCTGTCCTACGACAGTCTTGTATTCTAGTATAGTATTCTTTAAAGGTATTTTGCCTAATGGGTAAGCTGGTGGTCAGTAGCCAAAGATTTTATAGCATAATACACTGCTTTTCTATGTCTGTTTCTATGGCAGAAACGCATCAGACTGAAATCCTTTTGGCATGAGAATGAGCATATTCAATGACTTGCATGATTTATGTACATGACAACATTGGATCTACAGTAATTATTTTCATACCTCTGTGGATGACTGGTAGAAAATTGCCTTCAATTATTATTATTATTATTATTATTATTATTATTATTATTATTATTATTATTATTATTATTCCTGTCGTTACGGCCATCTACAGACCTTGTTATTTCAGCTGTCCTTTTCCTTTTCCTTTCCCTTATGTTTGGGATTTAACTTTCGCCCAGTATTCCTGCATTCAAATCGTATGCTGTTCCTTCCTCGCTTCAGTCTATGTTTTGCTATTAGTTTCGGCTTTTCTTGGAAACCACAATGCTGTTGGAGTTTCTTCTTGAGCGGAATATGTTTCTGGATATCCTCCTGTCTCTCTCTACTTCAGTGAACCACACCTCTTTGGTTTTTTTATTGAGAAATGAATTAAAGATCCTATTGCTCAGCCTTGTAGGATTCATACGGGCAATGTGGCTATAGAAAACAATTCTCTTCCTGTGAATGGTGTCTGTGATATTTTCTACATGTGTGTAGAGTTCATGATTATGTCATCTTCTAAATTCACCATTGTCTCTGGTTGGCCCTAGGATTTTCCTTAAGATCTGCCTTTCTTTTATTTCTAATTTCTCGATCAGACCTTTCCTATAAGAGTAAGGCATTCTGCAGCATATTAAGTCTCTGGTCATATTACTGTGCAGTAATGTCGTATCTTGGCATTAATAGATATAGATTTCTTCATGTAGACAGTTTTGGTTAGTTGATATGCCATTTCCATTTTCCTGATCTGTGATGTAAAGGCTTCTTTCTCAGAAGTACTCGAATTTACCCACTCTCCAAGATATTTCAATTTCCCCGTTCATTTGATTTTTGCTTCTCCTACCTCTAGCATTCTCAGTGCTGACTTAATATTTATTAGAAAGTCTGTTTTCTCGAAGGAGATCTGGAGTCATGCCTTTGCCGCTTGTGTCTTCAGCTCATTGATTTGTTCTGCAGCTATGTCTAGTGAATCAGAAAAATTTGCAAGGTCATCTGCAAAGTCCAAGCAATCAACATTCAGATTCATATTTCTGTAGCGAAGCCTGACCCTTTTTTCAACACCTTTGTGGCTCATTCCCTTCCTCCACTCACGGATGACTTTCTCAAGTATGACTCCCATCCTGATTTCAAAGGCATCTGAAATCTCTCCCATGAATTTCACTTTGGAAGTGGTGTTAGTAAGAGTCTGTTGGATAATTGCTCTTGTTTTATTATCTGGGCCAAATTCTTTCAGGATTTCGATAAGAGTGGCTTGGTCAATTGAATCATAAGCCTTTCTGAAATCTACAAAGGTGACTACACATTTCTTACTTCTATTTTCAGGTAGGAGATGATAAATTAAAGATTCATGATTTGTTTGGCACATGAGCGTCCTATCCTGAAACCTCCCAGCTGCGAGTCTAACTGTTCCTTTGCTCTAGTTTGAAGCACTTTTGATGGAATCTTGTAGGTTATTAAAAGCAGAGAAATGCCTCGATAATTGTTCATGTCCATTCTGTCGTCTGGAAGTTCTTCAGTTTCCCAAATGTTGCAAATTATCTCCATTAGTTTATCTATTGCCTTGTTTCCTGCACTTTTCCATATTTTGGCAATTATTGATCTTCCCCTGGTGCCTTGTTCTTTAGCGAATGTATGATCTGTCTAATTTCTTCTTTTGTGGGAGGTGATGAATCAGAATGGGCATGCGCATTGTTTCCAAATGTGAAACTGGATTCTGGAGCTTCGCAATTGAGGAGTAATTTGAAATAATTCACCAGGTCATTGTAGGCAACTTTACCATCTTGTCCCTTAAAATGTAGACTTGGTGAACTTTTTTTGCTGAGATTCCGTTTGAAGGTCTTATAGAAATCTTGAGTATTGTTCTTCTTAAAATCATCCTCTATCTGTATTAGCTGGTTCTTGTTGAAAGCACACTTAACCCCTTGGATAGTTTTGGCAGCATGCTTTCTTGTGTTTAAGAGTTTTGATAGATTGTCCTGATTCTTCTGTGAGTTCCATTTCTGCCAAGCAAGCTGCCTTTGCCTCAAAGTGACATCACATGCGCAAATCTACCATGGATGTTTCTTGACTAGTGCTTCTTGTAATTGCTCCCAATTATCTGGATCTTGATACTCAAGCTTCTGGGTGAACTCTATACTTGTCCCATTAACAAAGTCAAACACAACTACACGTTAATGGCAGTAAAACACGAACTAGTAGTTACCATAAATTAACTAGTTCATCAAAGAACGGGAAGCGAGTACAGACACTGCAAAACACCACTTAAAATAAATAAGGAAGGACTTACCAGAACTAGTGGAGAGGTGTCCCAATTAAAACCATGGATTAAGAACAACTGTACCTGATATCAAAATACTAAAATTAAAATAAGAACATGTCTTACCTTGAAAAGAAAAATATAATACCTTTATTTCAAGAAAACCAAATTAAATTAAATACCATAACAGAGAAAACGTCCACCAATTAAAGGAAACTTAATAGTCTATTTAAATTAAGTTAAATGACAAATTGGAACGATTACTAACGTGGTCGACCAACTAAAGAAGAAAATATTAACTTAATAATTAAACAAGGTAATTATTTCAGAAACCTCAAGTCTCAGTGAAACTGGATAAATCAAGATTATTTCTTTCGGTTTCAGAAAGGTAAAAGTTCCTTATTACTTATCCTATTAGAATTTTAGTTCATTTACACAACATAACGACATGATTAATCACGGAATTCTCTCCAAGGGAATCAGATACTAACTCCACACATTACCATCAATGAAAAACATACTACCACAAGTACCAAAGGGAGAAATATAGATATATCTCACTCAAGATAGAGAAAATTTCAAAGGAAATATTAAATGCTAAAAAACATAACTTACTTTCACCCAAAGTAAATGTAACATGATAAGCATTAATATGCATACAGAACATGGTTTTCTAGTATAGATATCTATATATTTAACTTAGTTTACAAGGAAACCTGAATAAGTTTAAAGACACAATCAATGAAATTTAAAGCCAAGACAGGAAGATGAAACTTATTTAGGAGACCAAAAACGCCTCAAGTCCGAAAAATAGTTTTTCCCAAACTTATAGACGAAGTACTGAAGATCAATTTCACTTAAGAACATGAAGAAACAGGTTTTCTAAAGCTTGCAAAGATGCGTTACCGTCAGTTCGCAATACTCACGTCGACACAGTTATCCAATAGATTTTTAAAACATCCAGACGGCCTGGAGACATTTCCAAAAAATGCTCTGAGGGCAAGAGAGAGCCCTCTCACACAGATTATTTATCCATAATCCATAATGTGGACCAAAATCTGGTCCTGCAGGAGACACCAAGCACACCAGCGATCCATCTCACTCCAACGACTAGACTCTAACGGCGGCACATGCCCGCTAGATGGGGAAGAGAGAGCTACCGAGACCGAGAGCTCTCAGTGGTTAAGGGGCGGAGCATCACAGTAAGAAAACTCCGAAGAAGATAGCAGCACATCCTAGGGATGTTTCAAACCTTAAGAATAAGGCATGATATCGAGCGCTAGGCTCGGGGAATATATGAATTAAATAAGACATGAAATGACTAGAAAAGCGGGGTAAGATGGTTTGAAGAAAAATTAGAATAATAGGACACAGATTTCAATGGCGATTAGCCCACAACTAAAATGTTAGGGGAGAAGGTAAATGAACATGACACCATGGTGTCATACTGGATCTAAGCTTCTCTGCATCAAACCTGTTGATTTTTTCCACTTGATCTTCTGAGTGTTCCGTGGAAGAAGTGTTACTTTAATCTTTGAGAGATAATGGCCTGAGTCAAGATTTGCACTTCAAAGAACTTTGACGTTCTGGATCTCCTGTTGTGCTTTCTTTGCGATGGCAACATGATCTATTTGGAACTTGCCAAGGATGAGGTTTGGGGATGTCCAAGTTTTCTGTGCAAGTGTTTGAAGGCAGTTGATTTCAAGATCAGATTAAATGTCTTGCAAAGTTCAGTGAGCCTCACTCCATTTCTATTTGTTCTTCGATGAGAAGGATACTTTGCCATAATGTTCTGGAATTTTACAGAGGATGTTTTCCAGTTCCTCCCAGAATTCATCTGTTCTGTCTGGATCCATCTTATTTGCCTTATTGACTGGAACATGCACATTTACGATAGTGTAGATTTTGTTCATACTTCAAAAGGTGAGGGTTGAGACTCGGCTGTTAGGAAAGGATAAATCTGTGACTGGAATTGGGGAACCTTTTGTTGACAATGAATCCAGTACCAAGGTGAGGTGTATTTCTTGCTACACGGTT
Source organism: Anabrus simplex (assembly GCF_040414725.1). Classification (NCBI taxonomy): domain Eukaryota; kingdom Metazoa; phylum Arthropoda; class Insecta; order Orthoptera; family Tettigoniidae; genus Anabrus; species Anabrus simplex. Next base: position 260,178,907 of record NC_090270.1, on the reverse strand, counting down.
GCCTGGTTTACTCTTTAAGATCCTGTAACCCTGAGATTCAAAGGCATGTTCATCCATAAATCTCGTTTCCTGAATTGCTGCAATTAGGACTGGATGTTGTGAAAGGATGTCAGTGAGACGTTTCAGTTAGCCAGGTTATAGCAGTGAGTTCACATTGAAAGTTGCAAAGAAGTTCTGTTGCTTGTGTTTGATCTTGTATTTAGGAGTGTCCGATACCTCCAAGCATATAATACTGTACCATTACGTTACAGTTGAGATGGTCATTAATATGGAGATGCAGCGGATAAAATGGTGCGGAGCAGCTTCAGGCGGCATAAATATATATGAAGTGTATCCATGTGGCATGTTGATCATAATTAGAAGGCGGAGACTTAAAAAGTCCGGCGAGAAAGAAAAGAGTTTCTTAGATAGAACAACTATGGTCCTTAAAATAATAATTGAATTCATTCTAGTCTTAACTACTTTGTAAGAGAAGACCACATTAAAAAAGATAGCAATTTTTATTGCGAGCTAAGAAGAATATTATCAACGCGTGAGAGGAAGCCGTGAGATAATATACGTTAGAACGAAGGATTTAGTTATTTACATCTGCAAAAATAATTCAAGACAAGAGGAAAACGTATTCACTTCGTTTAAAAATATTGAATAAAGAAAAGCTACGGACCAGTAAAAGATTGGAAAGAAAGGACCAGTCGCATCATAATAAGTGGGCAGATACCGTCAAAAAAAACTGCAGAGATATTATTCAGAAGCTCTAATCAACATTCAGTAGGCGATATATTTGATGAGAACAAGCCTATTTGGAAATCTATAGATATTTAGACTACTATCTTTGAGTATTAAGAAATACCAATAGATATTCATACGTCCTAGAAAGGTTAAAATGGAAGATCTTGATATGTATTCTGCTCGATTAATGTTGTCTTCTTATTGCATGGACACCGAAGTCATGATGAAGCACACTTAAACTGGTGGAGGAAGACTACCTGCGATGCTTTAGCTCAAGCCAGACTGCCAAGACCGATCCCCAGCTGTGACATAAACAAGGACCAAGGCTGATTGCTCAGAGATGTCATAAGAAGCGAATGGAAGCCAGCAGCTGACCAGTCGAGACGAGATAAGTAATAAGTTTCCAAATTACCAGTTCAAAGTTATTTGTAGTTGTTGAAATATAATAATAGGAGTGCAGAATTGCCTACAAATAAATTATATGTGCCAGGAAGTGAATATCAGTGCAAGATTTTAAGAAATTAACCACAAGCATGTGCCAATTTGAGTAATAGTTATACCGTGCGCGTAAGATGATTTTAGGTTATTGTAAACACATACGGAATGTGAATATCGATGTTTATGTACCAATCTACTTGGAAAGATCATTTAGCATTGAACCAGGCGAGGTTAAGAAGAGAGTCTGTGAATTACAGAGTAAAACCTGGATATTGCAAAGACCAGATCAGCAGACATGGCCATTATGACTGTATTATAAGAAGAAATGGATTAAATATTGGGAATTCGCGGTTGATAAGAGGAATTTGTTGTCGATAGACTAGTAAACCATAACAAAGAGGTTGTTTAGAAGAAATGAGATGAGAATTTATATATGCAGATGAGTCTGGAAGAAGAGATATATGAGAATTATGAAGTAATAATAGTATTGGGAAATATGAATTATTCTTTGTGTAAGCAATGGTTGGAAGATGTTGTTACGGATTTATGTGTTAGTTACGGTTATTGTATAGTAAATAATGCCGCATGCAGCGAGGTTAGGTCATGCTCATATCAATATAGAGGTACAGTCCAAGTGATTAATGGTCGATTGGTAGTATTTACATGAGAGATTATGCTAGGTTAATTGAATCTCACATACGTTATGGAGTAGATATAGGGATATGAAGGAACATCGCCTAGCAGAACAAATGTTTCACAATGTGAATATAGATTGGTCAATCAATATTGGCACAGCGGTAAATGATCTAAAAGTTTATTTTAATTGCAGTAGCACATAAATATGTAATCGCGCACAGCACGACTTTCATAGTTTGAACTGATTGGTAATTCTATTAATGGCACTTACTGATAAAATATTGGATTTCTACTGGTATGTACGAATGAATATGATGATAATATCCTTGGTATTAGTATAGACATAGTTATTTAAAGTGTGATGACATTTTGAAACCTTACTTAGGAAACTTATTGTTTATCTCGTGTCTCAAAAAATTTAATACAAAAATCCAAACAAACTAAATATGAAGAAACACTACTCCCTCCTAAAATAAAGATTCAATCCTCATTTGCCCCATGAAATATTTGTAAAATGATGAACTGAGATGATTCAACAAAGTAATAACAAGAAGTTGTGAATTAAAGGTTATAATTTACCCAGTTTCAACTATGTTAATGGAAGTAATTTATATATTCAAGTTAAATATGTAATGTAACTGCATTTTCTTTTCTCTACAGCCCTCAATTCGACTTTTATTTTATTTAATATCATATTAGCATGCTAATAAATTAGATTTAGGATAATTTCTGCATTTTCTTTCTGAGAATAGGTAATAATATGTAGTCATAAGGTAGCATAAGTGCTAATAGTAATAATTTATGATATGATATGAGCGATGTCATGGATAATTGCTTGGTTTTGGGGGGTTGAATGATTAATATGCGGATATCTTTACTCTTCAACGGAACCTGCGATCACATTAATATATTTTGAGGACTAAGTTGATATATTTTTACCCTGAGTAGCTAGCTGGAACATGTACTTCCTACCACTGTACAGGATTTATGCGATCACATTAATATATTTTGAGGACTAAGTTGATATATTTTTACCCTGAGTAGCTAGCTGAACATGTACTTCCTACCACTGTACAGGATTTATGCAATTAACCCCCGTTCTTGAGAAGATGAGTGAAAGAATGATAGGTGGAAGGGTGTAATACCAATATAAATTATCCATTATTGGACATTATAAATTTTCCAGCTAACTCATTCCTGGTTGCCAGCATTTTGCCCCAGTGTGCTATGTTGGTTAATATTGGTATTATAAATTTACTCATTTGGGACAAATATTTCAGGTTCCCTATGGGAATCAACATCTATATCACCTTCGAGCATGTTGATGCAAGCTCCCCAGAATCCAAAAGCCTCCATGCGTCACTGAAAGCGATGGTGGATTAGGTACCACATGGGGTAGTAGCTTCTGCTGAACTTCCTGCCATGCTTTTGACAGTTGACAGTTGGAAAGCTTTTGATTGGGGCTGGTGATGTTTCACACCAACCAAGTTACTACCAAGGTTGTGAGCCTTGGAGAGAGCTTAATGTTCAGCTCAGGCTGGCATTTCGTCATGCTTTGGTTTTCCCGCTGGTACTTGGATGACTGATTGCAGTGGTTTCCCACTGGGCAATGGGTGTGCCACGTCCCTACACCTTATTATTATTGTCATTTTTCTTTTCTATTGCTTTAACATCGCACTAACACATAGAAGATTTTCAGTGGTACAAGGAGGGGAAAGGGCTAGAATCAGGAAGGTGTAATATAATATAATCATCATCATTATTTTTGGCAACTCCCTAAATCATTTTCTTGTATGATTTACAGAAAAAAATATTAAATATACCAGAAAGGAAGCTAGGAAGGAACAGGAACATACAGTACATAAAAACATTTGGTCAGTTTGAGAAGAGAGATCAGTAGAAAAGAATGACAAAGGCCAACTCAATGTCTTTTCATGTTGTAATTTTCATAGATGGGGCCCTCTCATTACCAATATCACTTCTTGTAGTTCTCCTCAGCCCTGCCAAGCTCATTTCTGTTTCTAACTTCATCACAAGGAGGAACATCTTCTCTCATAGAAAGAACCAGTCTTGATATGCCTATGGGGCTCTCAACTTGGAAGAGTCCAGTGGCAACGAAGGGGTCCCTAGCAGAAACTAATATTGTTTCCGCTTACTAGTGCCAGGCTCCTCTTTCTTCCAACTCCCAACAGTATTAGATTTGTGAGGCCTAGGGTGTTTTCATCTAAGAATAATAACTTTGTTTTTAGACCTACTCACTCCTTTAAAGTTTGGAAAATTCATCCCACAGACATCCTTTTACATGCAGGAAAACCTACCAACCAACACAAGACTGGCATATTTGAAGAGAAACACATTTCTACACTTAGAACTGACATTAACACTGACAAGGTTTATCTGAGTTAGTGGTATGCTTACCATGTTTGCATAATTTATTATGATATCAAAATATATGAATGAACAATGTGCATTGTCTTTAAATGTGTATATATTAGGCATTATTTTGTTTATATTGAAAAGTGCTTAAATGCAGAAGATACTCTGAATTCCATGCTGTATAGTGCCAGGAAGGTCAGAGGGATGGGTATAATTTGTGTAGAATGAGAAGCTAGTAAACAGTATTACAGTATAATGTTTGTAATCGCTTACTCCATATTCAGGATGTTCATCTACAGTATGTAAGGAAGTGACCCAAAGATATGGCACTCCACAGACTTGATAGACATAAAAAAAAGTCTTCCCCTGAAGAATGACAAAAGAAAACTGCATCAGATTGTGAGAAATTGATCCTTACAGTGATGGTGCCAGTTACCACATAAAGGAAAAGGAGTAGTTTTATATTCAGATTGCCTGAAAGCAAACTCCTGCATGACTACTTACTACAAAAATTAAAATTTCCATTGTGCAAAATAGAAAAAATATAATAAAGATTCTGAGGGACTCTCTACAGATCTACAGATCAGGCAGGAGTGAACCTGCTAACTTGGACATAGAAAGCCACCATTCTACTATCTCAGCCACTCAACTCAGCAGTTTTCCCCTTCATGCCCTTTCTTTTGCCAACGTCTTTCTTTCTTTTTGGAAGAGGTCCTCTTTCCTCTTCCATGCTGACTCGAGTTGAGGGGATGGTTACCTTAACCCTCTTGGAGCCAAGAGCCGATCTAGTCGGCCGCTCCCCATTAGCTGGAAGAGGCCAGAGCTCCGCCTCCACTCTACTACTGTAAAGTGCCAGGCCGTTTTCAGTGGAAATACATGTATTTTAAAATTCGCGTATATCTACCGGTGTATAGCAAATACCGGCATGAAATTTTCTACATATCGACTACGCAGAATAATAAACTGGTTTGGAGTGATATAAAGAGTCAAAAACGTTTTATTGTTGATTTATAGTTGTCGAAAACGTTTATTTTTAGGAAGAGAAAAATATTTTCGCACTTTCTCTCTCAATATCTACTTTGAAAAAATAATTTACGATACAAAAGAATATACGTAATTATGTATAATGTATTTCTAAATACAATTCTATAGAATAACTAATTTGAACGAGAAAAATAAAAACGTAAAAAATAAAAATTCAAACATATGTCACTAATAAAAACAAGACAATTTTACTCACCGATAAAATTCGCGTGTATGTATCGATGTTTGACAAATACTGACAACAAATTTTCTACGTGTGGACAACACAGTATTAAAATAATTCTGAATTATTAAATAAGTAAAAAATAGTAGTTGATATTATAGTTTTTTGTTTTCAGAAAAAGTAGTTTCTCGTTTTCTGTTGTAGTATATATTAGAAAAATAATTTTACAATACAACAGAATTTATGAAATTAAGAAATGTATGGCACTAAAGCCGTGATTTGCTTTGAACTACTAAGCGACCGCTGCTCAGTTCGGTACCTGCACTTTACGAGGTGAATCATGGTCAGTGAGACAGATCCTCTCAGAAATTATTCTTGGTTTTCCAGACCGGGGTCCCCTACCCTCAAATATCTCCTCAATTGCAATCACTTAGGGTCGCTTAGATTGAGTGAACCTCGAACCAACCCTCAGGACCAGGCGAAAATTCTTGACCTGGGCGGGAATCGAACCCATGACCTCCGGGTGAGAGGCAGGCACGCTACACTTCGCCCGCGGAGTCCAGCATTTAGGTAATGGTAGAGGACTATATGTGACTACAAGGTTTAGCAGAGAGTAAGTGAAAAGTAAATAGAAGTGTGATATGGGCGGAGAATCAGACGGTAGGGCATGTTTAGGTCCAAGAACTTTCTTGAAGGAGACAGGAGGTTGAGGAATGTTGTCGGGTTCATTGGGACAAATTTCCACAAAATGTTCTCCAGAGACATCATCATCATCATCATCATCATCATATTCGTTATCACTAGTTTCATCTACCACCATATTCAGAGCAGCTTTAGTGCTGTTAGACACAATTAAACATCTCTCCTTTAGCTGCGGTGATTCCGCGGACGTGTCCGGTATAATTTCATCGCTACTCTCTGAACTAAATTCCCTATCGCTATCCGATAAATCATCAGCGTTAACTTCGCACTGTTCTAAATACTGCACTAATTTATTGTCATCAATACCTGCTGAAAAATTATCACGTGAATAACATGCCATTTTCCTGTCACAAAACCACTCACTGCAAGGAGCAATCTCTTACTGACCGGTTAGCGGTATTTGTAAACACAGGAAACGACTCTTGTGAAATGTATAACACCCTCTTAGAACTGCCAAAGCAAGGCCAGGCACACAATGACGTGTAGCCCCTTTACTACAGGTAGTAACAAAAGTATGCACTTCACTATAGGTTGCCTCAAAATTACGTGTATCACAGAATTTTAAGCCGGCCGATGTAATCGGCTCTGGCAACTTCCGACTGGATTGTTAACGGCCGACCAGATCGGCTCTGGCAATTTAAAGGGTGGATGCTCGCACTACCGCCTGGCACCAAGAGAGTTAAAACAGCAACCACCACCAGATCTTCAGATGTGGGTTTTGTCTTTGTGCTACGTATTAATGCTCCTTCTTCTTCTATTTCTTATTCTTCTTCTTCTGATTATTATTCTTGTTATTATGTCCAACTCGTTGGCTGAATGATCAGCATACTGACCTTCGGTTCAGAGGGTCCCAGGTCGATTCCCGGCCGGGTCAGGGTTTTTAACTTCCATTGGTTAAATCCACTGGCTTTGGGGCTGGGTGTTTGTGCTGTCCCTAACATCTCTGCAACACACACAACACACACAACACACATAACACTATCCTCCATCACAATAACACGCAGTTACCTATACATGGCAGATGCCGCCCGCCCTCATCGGAGGGTCTGCCTTACAAGGGCTGCACCCGGCTAGAAATAGCCACACAAAATTATTATCATCATCATCGCTAACCCCATTCAAATTTCTTTAACATCATATGATCTCTCCAGCTGACAATTTCTTTGGCCATGGGAATACCAGTGAAACAGGACATCTGAATAAAATCAGTTGCTTGGTAACAGAAGATTACCATTTCCATAGCCTGTATATGTTCTGCTGATATTTTTGTAACACATTCCACAAGAGTTCATTTAAAAACTGTCATACCCAGACATATCTTGATAATCACTTCAGTAGATTGCTTTCCCATCATCCCCAAGATATTTCTTTCTTTCAGTTATTGCAGTTAATGTTACATCTTCTTCAGGTTACCCCAGGTATTTTGGGGATTCTCGGAGGCGCTCTTTCATTTCTCTCTTAGCCAAATCTAGCATTGTTTCCACTTCCTTGCATCAGGCTCCTAACTATCAGCTTTCTTATCAAACATCCCTTGGTCAACTCCTGTTTTCTTCCAACCCTGACAGTATTGAACTTACGAGGCGTATTGGACCTCGTTCTTCTTTTTCTAACAATTAGTGTTAAGAAGCGATGGTTGCCTAGTTGTATTGCCTCTTTATACAAAAAAACCCCCTCCCCCTCTCCCCAGGATTCACCTCGGCTGGAAAGAAAGCTAAAAAACATTTTGCATAAATATAGTAACTGTCTCTTAAGTCATCAGCCTGGAGACTGGTTGGAGCCTTAAACAACACCACTGAAGCTTATGTGGTTGTGGAGAAACCATACTAGGCAAGATGAAGATGTGGTTAATTTGCCATTGCTGCCCTCACTGGGCCAGAGAGTACTATTGCAGCAGGACTAGTCCTTTGACTAACATTTTTTGTAACATTCAGATGCACAATATCATCATTACTCAACACCACCCATACCTCAACAGCTTCCGTACATTCACAGCAATAAGTAAATGAAACAGACTTCAGTGGAAGCTACGAAGGTCGATTAAATATAAACGAGATTTTTGTTCCTGAACATCAACAATTCATTGGATGGGCCCCGCGCTTCTGCTATGCTCAGGCAGGACCATTAGGAATGGGGAGAGCATGCTGTTAGATATTTCCCGCCATTTCATCAGTAACACCCACGATGTCGGAGCAACAGGTGCACCCCTCCACTGTGCAACGCATAATTATAAAATTTCTTGCTTGTGAAGGAGTTACAGTGGTGGAAATTTGCCGGAGATTGACTGCACAGTTCGGTGATCAAACACTGTCAAGGACGCAAGTGCTTGCCTGGCATAAAGAGTTCAAGGAAGGACGAGAACATAAGAAAAATCAATAACATGTTGGCCTCCTCAGACCTCATTGCAGACGAAAACATTCATGTGGTTAAAGACATTATTGACGACGATCGACAGTGTTAGATATTGCAGAACAAGTTGGAATCAGTTATGGGAGCAGTCAAGCAATCATCACTAACGACCAGAGTTCCGTAAAGTGTGTTTCAGATAGGTCCCGTATTGAGAGTGTTTATATGTGCATTGATTTAATGATGATATGTATATTTATGATTGCCTGTTCTCATATTTGGCTGGAGATGATGCTCACCAGTGTCAAAACTAGTTCCAAGTAAATGTTATAACTTATTTGATTTAATATTAGTACTGAAAAGGTGAATTTTAATTTTACTTATCTATTATTCCCAGTTCAATATGGACTCAAAATTCTTAAATTTAAACCCTCACCTTTTGACCGAAAATCTGAAGTTGAGACTTTGGAGGTCTGTCAGATGATTACAGCAAGGTTTTCCGGAAGAAAGTGATGCATGTTTGAGTCAGATCATCACCTGCAATGAAACATGGGTCCACCACTACACTCCTGAATCCAAATAAGCCAGTAAGGAGTGACGGAGGAAAGGGGAGGCAGCACCAGTGAAAGCCAAGATTCGACTGTCAGCTGGTAAGGTTCTTGCTAACCATTTTCTCGATCGGCGAGGCATTATGCTGCTTGATTTTTTGTATGAGCGATGCAGAATCAATGCTGCTTACTACTGCAAGCTGTTGAACACAGCAAGGGTTACACATCACCTCAAAAGACGAGACCAACCGATTCGACAGGTCATCCTCCTCCACGACAATGCGTGGACCCATACTGCAGCTCTAACTGTCTCCAAGGTACAGGAAATGCACCGGACTCCACTTGATCATCTTTCATACAGCCCAGACTTATTGCCCTGTGATTTCTATTTGTTTAGACCGCTTAAAGAAGCTCTAGGAGGGCAACGATTTGAAGGTGACGAGAGTGTGGAAAACTTTGTGAGCAACTGGCAGGTAACACGACCCTGTTTATTTTATGATGATGGCATCAAAAAGCTGCCCATATGCTGGGACAAATGCATTTCCAAAGCAGGAAATGATGTAGAAAAATAAATTGTAATTGCCTTGTGTTTTTCAATAAATGAATTTAAATAAAAAATAAAATCCCTTTTATATTTGACCCCCCTCGTACATTTTGCATTGGCCTTTGCCATGGATGCAAAAGTACTGCATCCATTAACAAGCAACAGGTGTAAAGTACAGAGCATAAAACATTTAATTAGCATGCTTATGAATTAATTTTGTACAACAGTATTGCTAATGAATTTCTTGCCTGAACAAATATTGTATTTTTTGCAAGTGTGTAAAGTGGTGGCCAACAATTGTAAGAAGAGAGCTTGTCTACTTGAAAACAGTAGTATATGAAGTTGTGGAGATTGTCTTTGGCCTTTTATGTTTTCATTTTTGTACCTTTCTCTTTTGTTCTGTTGTTTCCCCTCCATTGTTGCTTATCCTATAATCTTTGTACAATGATTTTTTCACTTACATGTCCTTTCTGTTCCTTGAATATAGTTTTAGCTGTTCTTCAGGTAATATGTTGCATGAAATTTTTCCTTGGATTAGCAAGAAACAAAGTCCTGCCCTTTCTCTCAATATTGTAAAACAATGAGTTAAATATTACAGTAAGCAGTAAGTTATAAACTTCTTTGTTATGTTCACAGTACTTCACATTCTGCATCCTGTTGGTAATGATCATGTGTGCAGTATATCAGATCCTCATCAGCATGGTCAAACTACTGGCATTGACATGTATTTGTATTGGCTATCTTGGTCTCGTGACAATACACAGTAGGTAAGCAAAGCCTCTCTTACAAGATAAAACAAACTATCTATCAACCATTTCATTCGAGTGAACTGATGTAACAGTTGGTAGAGAGCCGTGCATGGTACCAATGGACTGCTGTAGCAGTCGTGTGTTGTTTGGTTTTTCTGTGCTTCGCTACGGTAGACTGTTGGAGAAGTTCAATCTTCATTATATCTAGTAGTTGTCTTGTAAGTCTCTAGTTAACAGTAGAGTCACCAGGTGTCAGGAGCAACCAGTTAGAAGGTAAGGGTTCACATGATCTTTGCACTCGTTATTTGCCACATAACTGCTGTTCGCTACCAACATATTAGCACTTTTATAGGTAGCTTCAGGCCAACCACCCTCGGCACTCAACCTCAAGGCTACACGTCCACTCTTACTTCGCCGGAGTGAAAAGGTTAATCATTTTATATAAAAATGGTTCAAAGACTAAGAAAAAATTTAATCTTTTAATTTCATGATTTCTCTCTTGAATTTAAATTGTACATTTTTTAAAAATTTTAATCACAGTTACCAATAGTATTTTAAAATACTCAGTCCTTTTGACTTTAGTTTCAAATATTTTGTACAAAGATGGATTTATACATGCCTTCAAATATGTTTTACATCACCTGTACTTTGATTGTTCATGGAAGATGTTCACTGGGACAGTTGGTTTATTATACAGAGACGTCAGAATTATATGCTTTTTTTTTTAAAATAACTTAGGTTCTTCAGTCTGTCAAAACTAACTTAAGAATAAAAGAAGACATATGATAACAGAATTATGCCGCAAAAAAATTTGACGGACTGAAGAACATAACAGTTATAAATTAACTGAGTCGAAACTGAAAAGAAATGTCTTCAGATATCACCAAAAAAGAAAATTATGTGTGACGACACATGTTAAGTGTATGTAGACTTATGACACAGAGTCACAGTACAGTCCATAAGAGTGCACTGGTATGGGAAACTTTTTACACTACATAACCAGAGTTGGGAAGTAATTGAACAAAGTAATCGAATTACTTGTAACAATTACATTCTTAGTAATTTTTACTTGCAATTGTTACTTTTTACAAAATGTAATTTTTAGTTCTAATTTACTTCTTTAGCGGGCGAGTTGGCCATGCGCGTAGAGGTGCGTGGCTGTGAGCTTGCATCTGGGAGATAGTAAGTTCGAATCCCACTATTGGCAGCCCTGAAGATGGTTTTCCGTGGTTTCCCATTTTCACACCAGGCAAATGCTGGGGCTGTACCTTAATTAAGGCCATGGCCGCTTCCTTCCAATCCTAGGCCTTTCCTATCCCATCATCGCCATAAGACCTATCTGTGTTGGTGCGACGTAAAGACCCTAGAAAAAAAAAAATATTACTTCTTGAAATGAAATTGTAATCGTTACATTCTAGTAATTGATATACGGGGCTCATCAACAAAGACTGAGGCTGATCTTTTTTCCACAGATGTTTATTACTCCATTTCAATGTTATACATGATCTTTTTCAAAGTAGTCCCCCCTACCTCAATGCACTTTTTGTAGCAACTCTGCCAGTCCTTGAACACATGCTGCAGACCATTCTTTGTCAGGTCCTTGAGAATCGCCTCACTTTTCTTGCGCACTGCTTCAGAGTTCTCAAATCGAATGCCCCTAAGCTTTGCCATTAGTGATGGGAATAAAAAAAATCACAGGGTGCAAGATCAGGGCTATAAGGTGGATGCGGTACACAGGTAAGGTTGAGTGGAGCCAGAAACTGCATGAAGCTTTGCCTTGATGGGAATTTTAAAAATCACAGGGTGAAAGATCAGGGCTATAAGGTGGATGCGGTACACAGGTAAGGTTGAATGGAGCCAGAACCTGCATGATTTGATTTGCGACATGAGAGGCCGTGCATTGTCATGATGAAGTCGTCCCACGTCCCGGTGGTATTTGAAGGTGCTCAAATATGACAGCCTCGTGTCGGTAGATTTACTGGCACGTAAAAGAACTCCTGCGGGTCTAAATTCCGGCACCTTGGTGTCTCCGAAGACCGTAAAAGTAGTTAGTGGGACGTAAAGCAAATAACATTATGATGAAGTCGTCACCCAGTCCGAGAAAGCTTTGGTCATTTCTTTGCAACGTGCTTTCTTAGTGTAGCCAATACTAATGTGTAGTATGCTGCTGTAACAGTAGTGTGAGGGGGAACTGTATGCTGGTAAATCATTCCATTACAGTAAAAAAATGTGATCACCATCACTTTCCCTGCACATGGAACAATTTTTGCCTTTTTTGGTGTTGGAGAACCTGGCGATTTTCACATTGTGTTGGCTTGTTTTCCTTCAGGATCATAATGATGCAGCCATGACTCATCACCGGTGATAATCGATTTCAAAAACACATCCCCTCCATCAGCAAAGAGACGCAGCACCTCACGGCTTGTCTTCATTCACACAGCCTTTCGTTTGGAAGTCAACAGACGTGGCACCCAATGGGCACAAACATGGGTCATATGGAGATGATCGTTCATAATCGTAAAGACACTGGCATATGAAATTCTCAACACTTCACTAGGTTACATAATGTTATCCATCGATCCTCACGGACAATCACAGCAGAAGCCCAAACACCAGGCCCACCTTGCTTAACACAGTCAAGTCAGCCTTCTTTGAACTCCTTGAACCAGCTAAATACTGTTGTACAAGGTAGTGCATCTTCACCATACGCTTGCTTCAGCTTTTCGTAAGTTTCAATGGCTGTATGGTTTAAACGAAAACAGAATTTGATTGCTCTGTACTGCTCCTCTCATATCACCTCCATTGTCTGGTATGAAAAATGCACATAGCATTTACACAATAGAGAATTACTACCAACCTACCGATATGAGAGTACTGCCGCCTATGGACATTATACATAAAAACCTGCTCTTTTCAAATATTTATATTAGAGATTGGAAACTATCACAGAAGCTACAGGAAAAAATCAGTCTCAATCTTTGTTGAACAGCCTTTTTTACATTGCACGGAAGCAGAAATGAGGAAAAATAACCTATGATAAAGATAACTTTTCCAGTTCTACTGCAGCAGAACCAGTAGCTTCACCAGATCTGGATGAGGTACTTTATTACTTCTCCAGAATTTTCCAAACATTCCAATGATGTTCATAAAATTAAACACAGATATTCCTTCAAGTGCCCCAGTAGGATGTCTTTCAGTGGCGTATGCTGGGATCAAGACGTAGGCTACCACTAGACTTTGGTTACCGATTGTTGGTTTCATGACTGTCAAGCCCTAAGCATTTTGAGCTGCAGCCAATAGCCAACGGAGTAGCTCAGTGCTGTTTCACAAGCTACTGCCCTGGTCTCTGCTACTGTCAATAATCAACACCTGGTCAGTGGAGATGGTAGCCTAAGGTTTAGCAAATTAAAGTCTGGCTTTGTGGCAAAATGGATAGAATGCTTGTCTTTAGTCTGAAGGGTCCGGTTCAATTCTCAGATCAACCCCCTCATACTCAATTCCCCTGGCTTGGGGGTTGGGTGTTTATCACGTCTTCACCATTCATTTTACCCTAATTAGGTCACCACCATGCCTATACAGATGCCATGCATCATCATTATTATTATTATTATTATTATTATTATTATTATTATTATTATTATTATTATTAAAGTTAAATTTGAATTTTACAGCATTACCACCACCGTCGTTCACTGGTTTATTAGCTTCCTCGGGAGATTAGTGGTGGTGTCTGACCCATGATCACAGGTTTGATTCCAAACAACCAAAGAGAACACTAAACCTGAAAGAGTGCATTCATTTTAGCAGATCTACCTATAAAAAGAAAATTATACTTCCTCTGTCCCAAAATAATAGTCGCATTTCTTTCGCAAGTAATTTATTGACAATAAACAGTACAGAAAGGAATATACTTATAACACTAATACACCACACCAAGCTGATGATATTGACAGCACTCACAACTGCACCTGATCACTCAACACGTCCTAAGGCAGCATGAGCTGATATGACAATATCGGAATCACACTGTAGAACAAGATGTATACACCCCTGTCGTTGCAGTTTCTGTTTCCCCATGGGAGGCAGGTTGTAACAGTTCTTTCCATGAACCTTCATGCATTCAACCATAACTTGTTGCAGGGTCAGGAAAACATTATTCAGTGTCTCAGTAGGGAGGTCGTTGAAGGCTTTTTCAATAGGTAACAAGTTCATCTACTGTGGATGTTGCCTCTTGATATTTGAGAAACTGTATGGCATGGAATAAGCCGAGATCTAGGACATTCATATCTGGAATATTTGGAGGCTGACGGTGCAATTGTATGGTTAGACCAGTATTAGAAGCGGCAGCTTTAAACTCAGGATCAGACGGATCAATGTGCGGTTTTCCATTATCCTGTTGTATGTAGATGGGTTTTTATACTGTCCATGAAGGCCATTTTAACTGGATAGTAGGAAGAACTTTCTTGAGCATCTTTCTGTATTCGTCCTGTGTAACAGATTGGATAGGTTTCAAAATCAGTGTCCCCCTAGGCCTATTTTTGCTACTGGTTTTTGCTGGTTCCTGGACGATGAATGGAAATACCCAAAGTTCACCATCAAGGTACTGGTTACTCATTGAATCAGGACGGGGACGTGCCACTGCTGCTAGAAACATCACCTTCATAATGAAGCATTTATTCTGAGAGGTTCGATGTGGATAGGGTTCTTCAGCAGCAACGTAAAATCATCCTTTTTCTGCAGTCATGTAAAACCATTTTTCATCAACATGAATCCGATCGAACATGTCCTGAAATCTTGCTCTGCGTATCGAAATTGCTGGATCGAATATTGACAAACCAAATTGCAAACGCTGTTGTTCTCCTGTGAAGTTCAGTGTTGGTTTTAGTCTTGATGAATGTCGTCGAACAGCTTTTTCTTGGATTCTGCGATGCACTGTTGATTTTGCCATACCCAAAGCGACAGCTACAGATCTGATAGTCTTTCTTTGATGCAATGGAATGTTTTTAAGTATATCCTGATCTATGCACTTCTTCTTTCTACTGACTCTCCCTTTCATTCTAGCAGAGACATCAGCAACAATGTTATCATTCATTATGGAGTTCTCACCTTGTTTCCATATGCGCTCTATGGACCGTCTATGAACGGCAAATTTCAAGCACTTTCCTTTATTACACCTCATTGCAAGATGCCATTGTTACACAAAATAAATGCTCATAAATGGCCCTCCTCTGATCATCATAAATATTTTTCACTCTTCCCATTTCTTCAATGGCACTTTATCACTGCAAGTACAATATGTAAATGGTACGTACTTCGTATTGACATTTACTGTACACACGAAGCGTCTGACTCACGTCACTACCACTGCATTCACCGATAGCTTGCGTTGATATGAACACCTCGTTTCATGCGACCGCCTACCAAGGTCATGCACATATGTCCCAGACGACTAAACTAGTTTATATGCTCTGCGACAGAGCAAACATCACTGTTCTGTGCTTAAATCGCTATTATGTTGCCGTTGTTAACAATAAAAGCTCGTTGACGGAATGCAACTATTATTTTGGGACAGAGGAAGTATTACTCCTTTAACAGAAACCCTACAGTGTCTTTCTACAAGAATGTAGAAACTAAATGGAGTGAAATACCAGCAGTCTGTTATCTGTATGAAAAATGAAATGGCGTATGGCTTTTAGTGCCGGGAGTGTCCGAAGACATGTTCGGCTCGCCAGGTGCAGGTCTTTCGAGTTGACACCCGTAGGCGACCTGCGCGTCGTGATGAGGATGAAATGATGATGAAGACAACACATACACCCAGCCCCCGTGCCATTGGAATTAACCAATTAAGGTTAAAATCCCCGACCCAGCCGGGAATCGAACCCGCGACCCGTACACTGACCATTCAGCCAACGAGTCGGACTGTTATCTGTATAATGAAGTCAAAAGTATGAGGTGAGGAAGTATATACGATGACGAACACATGTATCAATTCAGAAACTTCCGGAGAACTTTGAGTCTTTTAGCTATCTCTCCTTCGTTAGCAGTGGTGATCTGACAGACCAAAATCTAGCACACCATTCCCCCCCCCGGTCCCCGCCCCTATCGGGCATTCAGCTGCAAACCATGCAAAGTGAAGCGAGGGGAGAGGGACGCAGTGCCTGGGCTGCAATATCTTTCTCCGATGTCTTGCACCCAGAAATACAAGCAACGTTCTATCTCATTGCATTCAAGTTTTGTAAATAGAACAATGTGCCAGATGCCTACAATATAATGTGCTTTAGATTTCCATCGTTCTCATTTGAAGTTAGGGCTTCACCGATAGCCTTGGTAGCCCTCAGTATATGCCACTGGTGTCTTTTCAGTAATGCGAAGATGTACTTTCCCCCTTAAGACATAGAGGATTAACAATGGAAATTTTAAGAATCAGTTCCTTTATATGTAAAAGTAAATGGAAAATCATTTCAAATGCTAAAAGTCATTAACTAAAATAAAAATGATGGGAAAAGATCATTTCATGTTAAATCTTGCCTAGTGGTAATAGCCGCTTAATGACTCTATGTTAAAAAACTACAAAAATTAATTAATATATTCCTTTTCCTCACAAACTTTTGTATTATTCCAGCCCTAAATGAAAAGAAATCAGTGTTTTCCAGACTAACATTCTGTAAAGTAATTGTAATTATTGTAATTTTACCGATTACCTTTTGTAAAAGTAATTTGTAATCGTAATCGACTAAAATATTTCTCGAGTAACTGTAATCAAGCCCAATTACTTGTTTCTTGTACTCTTCCCATCACTGTACATGACAAACACAGAGGTAGAGTCCTTTTCAGTGGTGCAACATGCTTGCACACATCCTGACTTTAAATCAGAAAGACCTCTTCATGAGAGAAACTGGCCATCTGATTGGTGAACAACTTAATGACGTTAGGACATGCAGCCGCTATCATGTTACCAGAACTATTCAAGATTGTCCTCACACTGGTCTCATGCAGACCACAACAGAATCTGATAACAGCTACTTGCAACTCGGGGCTCGCAGGAACTCAGAAGATACTACGACAGAGCGGCAGAATACCTTCCTGCAGGCAACTGGGAAGACTGTGCCTGTGTAGACAATCAGAAATAGTCTTCATAGGGACAACCTACACCCATGGGTTCCTTGTTAAGCATCTCCACATACATCCCCAACACCAAGAGGGAATGACTCAACTGGACCTTATTAGAATAACATGTGGTCCTCATCACCAATGTGTGCTGAATGTGTCTGATGCCAAATAATCAAAGGACAATTTGGAGAGATGAGGGAACACCAAACAAGCCCTGTATACCATCCACAGGTCCAACAGGTAGGAGGATCCGTCATGTTTTGGAACAGTATTATGTATGGTTGTCAGATGCAACTCATCGCCGTTGAGGACAGTATGATAAGTAGACAATTCCATGCAGGCCTATTGTTCAGCCATAGCGACACAATATCAACAAAAGCTTCATTCTGCAGGATGGCAATGCGTGCCTGCACCACTCTCATCTCATTAGCGGCTTCCTCTGGGAGTACCATATCTTATGTATTGTACCCGCTCAAAGCCTGAGTCCCAACCAGCATTTATCTCAGGGCATGTTACAGTCCGAATCTATCGCAACTAATAAACAATAAAATTTAATATAGAGATATAAGATCTCAAACTCAATGTATGGGCACCATCCAATCAGTACTACAGGGTTGAACGTGACACTCTAATCATTAACTTTAAGGCTCATTATAAAACACACAAAATATTTAAAAAATCAGATCAAAGGGAAATTATGAAGGCTCCATCCTAGGAATGGGGACGGATATTTAAATGGTCACCATGGGTTTACTATTCTACAAGAACAAGAACCTGGAACTGTTTCCTTGCAAATGCTAAAGGAGCATTTTATTTAAGTAAAACAAAATAATTTTTTACACACAACCAAAATCTGTTGATCCTTAATTTGCCAGTATTAGCAAATTATTCCTGAAATTTTTTTACATAATATTTGACACTTTTGACCACCCATCCATTTGGGTAGTGGAACCATTGATATCTGAAGGTATCAGATTTACCCTTGTTCACACAATGACCATTGATGGTCATGGACCAATTACCTGTTGGCCAAGTGGGCGCGATCACATGACCCATGTCATCGCCTCCACTTTTATTGAGATGAGACCAACCCGGGACACTACAAACTCTCTCCAGGTTCCTAACCAAGATATGCTAATCATTAACTGAAGGAAATGACAAAGTGACTCTAACCTAATGGTCCAGATGTAGGGATTTGCCTTCATATTACAAATATTAACTTAACTTATTATTTACAACAACTTGACATTATTATGTTATTTCGCCAGCTGACTTCCCTAGTATCATTCATCATCATCATCTGAAATAATAATAAAAAATTAATTTTTATTATTATTAATAATATTATTAACATTATCATTAATAGTGGAGATCATGATTATCATAACCCGTAATCATCCTCGCTCTAATATTTCAATTTCTCACTCTTATTATTATCATCTGAAATAAAAAAGGTAGGTTCTTCTTCAGATTCTTCAAATATTATTATTATTTTTATAGTAGTTTGAAAATTTCAATATTTTTTTTCAACTCCCACCATCATTATTGTGTTCAGAAATATAAAAAATATTTTATTCTTCTTCTACCTCTTCAAATTATTATTATTTTTATAATAAATTAATTTTGCTTGTTACTTGTTGCAGTCCACTGTTATTAGGTTTAAAGCATAACCCCTTTTACAATTCCGGTCTAGTTTGGCACTTAATCAATTAAGACATGATTTACTAGGAATATTATAATTATTATTTTGAAAATGTATATTTTAATTTCCATCTTTAGAACTTAGTCACATATGTTAACTCCCAAATATGAACCACCAAGATCCGATTTCATATCGGTTGGGACATAATAACGGTATTCGTTAATTCATGAAGACCATGTCCTCCTAAGACAAATCTCAAATCCCATAACACCTCGCAGTTGGGCAAATACCTCCAATCTCTGCAAGTGCTAAATCATTCCTTCCTTTTCCTTTTGAAACCCATTTATTCACTGGGACTCTTCAAAACATTTAATTAATTAACCCTCGGTGCGTGGACTCTATTCTGCCACTCATAACATCGGTCTCAATGTCGGCCTTAAGATCCATCTATTTCTTCATCAACATCAGTACAATTCACTTTCATCTCATGCCGGATTTCTGTCCCACACGACTTCCGACCTCAACCTTTGGCTCAAATCATTCTGGGCTTCCAACATAGCATGACCATCTTATTAAAGTGCCTCTATAGTTTCTACAAAATTATTTATGATTATTATGGAGTCCAAAATAAACGTTAAATCAACAATTAGTGTTAAAATCAGATTTACTGCCCGAATTAAAATATTCACGCTACATGTTATCTCCACATTTTAATTACTTTAATTTGCAATCATTCTATCAAATTAGACCCGTACCTTTATTCACAACACATTATTATTAAACACGCATTTACACATTACCCATATTAATTGATTACTCCGACACTTCTACTGATTATTATTGTTTCTGTCCACTGGTGAAACTTCGCGGCAAAATAATCATCGATATTTACAGATAATTCAATGGACTTCATTCCGTCCCACAATGATTAAAGTCACATGGCAACCCTCTACTTCTGGAAAATCTTACAACATGCCTTAATATCTATAACATTTCCGCTAACTGAAAACCACAGTTGAGCACTTCTAGAATGAATATTAATCTTATCTTTATGTGAAACGTGCTCCATATAATTTCAAACAATTCAAGCACTTGAATAAACAAATCTACCCTACTCTATTAAATAATCAAAATTATGATGAGTGCTTGATCTAATTATGTACATATTAATTTGTCCCTTTGTCTGTCTGTCTCTGAATTTATACGAGCCGGAAACGGTTCATTTCACAATCAAGTTACCATAATGAAAGAATATGATTTCCTCCCACTAACAATAGCAATCTACAAATGTATATTAATGGGTACTCATCTCAGCCTGTAGTTTGCTAAACCGGACGTGGAGCACAGGCCCCATCCAGTTTAGCACTGCATCCTACTTGTTTTCATGCCAGCTTGAAGAGGTAATCCAATTCACTTTTCAGATTTACACATATTAAATTTCAAGTTTTAAAATTTTAACATTTTAACAATTTTACACACACTAATATTGATCTGAAACTTTACATTTCTGGCCTTTTATCTAGCCCACTTAATGTAAATATACATTCTTTGTTCCTTTCCCGCACACAAGGAACATGGGATATCTCGGGATCCCCTTTACAACAGCCCGGGCGCGCACTCAAATTCCCATCGCGTGTTCACGCAGCTGACCAGGTATCAGTTGATGATTGACTGTTTACTGGGTGAAATACATCGAACACCCGTGATCGTTCTCACGCCACGTACTTCCTAATTTCTTTTTGTAGAATCTCACACTCCTATCCGTAGGTTTTAATTTAATGAGTTCGGTAAATATTGGAACTCTTCTTCCTAGTAGACTGTTCTAGACTGTAATATGAACTACTACACATCACAAATCACTGTGCTATGTAACATTCAAACACTTCGAACACTATTCCACGAGTAAATACACACATGCTCCCTGGCGTAGTAACAGCACGGAAAATATTCACAAGTAAGTTACGCACCCCTGGCATGGTAACAGCTCGAACACATTATCAGAAGTCAGTAAGTCCGTCTCCACGACCCTATATTTATATTCGTCTCCCCTCTCCTCCGAGTTCACGAAAGGTCATCTTACGACGCGCAGCTCCAATATCCTCATATGACTATTTGTGGCTCTACCAGTGGCTGTAATTATGTAATTATGTTCTCAAAGGCTCCATGCCAATTCTCAACTAATATCGTTTGCTGGTAATTGATATAATTGCGAATTTAGCTCTTGTATCCCAGCCTGGGATTTCGTGCCCTTTTGTAGTGTCTCTTGCCTGCAACCAATCAACGGATAGCATTCATTAATTCTCAGAACTACGCCAATCAATCTCCCTCAGTTAATAACTTTTAATAACTTTTATTATATGGTTAGGCTTCTAAAATTCACCTTATCCCAAATTTATTAATCACTTCCTTCTATAAATTTAATCCGTGGAGTTAAGGTTGCTAGTGCTTCTTACAATACGAAGTTGTCGTGCCTGCTTCCTGGCCTGCGAATTTCACGATTGGTCCAAGCTAGCGCGGGAGAGAGAAGTATCATATTTTTTCTTCAAGTGCCAACCTTGCGTTCATCTCCTGCTAGTAACTTGGAGCTCCCTTGACGTCTTTTCTAGGAATTTTGCACATGGCTCTTGCGGGGTTGCCACTGCAAATTTCGCTCGCGGCGATGAATCTTTCCACTAACTTGTCAACAACTCTCGCCTTTCTTTTTGCCCTTCGTCACTATTTCTGAGAATTCTAATTCTGCTGGCCATTGTATTTCTTAATCTTAGTGGAGACAACAGTCTGTGGCAGGTTGCACAATACCATCTCGACCTGGCCTGCACTTACAATATGTAAAGTAAGATATTCTTGCTTCTGAAACTGAAATATATATTCCTCCATACTTAATTATAATTGAATGATGCCTATCACACCCCCACAAGGGCGCAGTATAGACAAGAAAAGGTTCCACCTTATCAATACAATTTTTATTATTGTAAGAATTAACCTACAGGACCAGTTTCGACTTTTAAATAATCATCATCAGCTGTACATGAATACCTTCAAATTTGAGTCAAGTATTAGATAATATGTCCTTTCTTAAAGGGAGATGCCATAAAAAAGCATTATGTCTTAGTGTCCAAATTGGGCATGTTGAATGTGAAATGGTTATATATTACGATTGAGGTACTTAGGTATAGAGCAATCTCTTTAGGACTAGAATTTGTTTGTAAAACCTAACTTAAGCTTAAATCTAAATTACAAATACATTAAACACATTAAAATACACAGTACATGTTAAAATCCTTTAAAATAATGAATATAAAACATTTCATAGAAATTAATGTATGTGTCTTGCATGTATCTCGTTTGAGTCCAATGTTATAAATAATTCAGTGCTTGCGTTCATAGGCAATGCTGTAGCTCTCATGGGAAGTCATATTGTATATTTAAATGTCTCCACTTGTTGTGTGGTGAAAAGCTTCTATTGTTAACAAAATCCAGTATATAGACGGAGGTAATTATGTGCAGCTGTGAGTGGAATATTATCTTTAAGTATGGGAGGAAGTTGTGGTCTAGGCTGTACGTATTTCATGATGCAAAGTGGTGGCTCCTTCCTCATCTATAACTGTATGCAGATGTATGTTATCCGTGGAAGACGAAAATAAAGTACGAGTAGGGTTATAAGCTGAAGGAATGCCTATATGTGTGTGTGTTAAGAGAATATGTACTTACTATTGCTGTCATGGTTGGGTTGCATTGGATTTGAGTGCTTGGCTTGTACTGTATCATGTTCTCTTTAGGTTTGTGTCTGCTGCTGTGAGGGGAATGGATAGAGGGGTAGGGAGAGAGTTGCTGTTGTGGAGGTAGGGGCAGAGCTGGGCGTGTCGTTCGTCGGTAGTATGGCGCGTGTTATGTTCTGTTTGTTGATTATTTTGAGATAGTCATTTTTTAAAGCGGGGATGGCTTTATTGAAAATGGTATTGGTGTTTTTCTGTAATTTCATTTATATTGTAATTGGGATTAGTGTATTGGTCTAACAATATGTAAAACTCTTCTGTTATATTGAGCAAGGGGCCTTTAGGATTTATATTTAATATTTTCATGCCATTTGCAATATGCGTGAAGCTGTGTTTATAATCTTCGATGTGCTGGCCTATTGTGGAGAAATGATTATGTTTTACGGCATTTAAGTGTTCATTATATTGGATTGTGAAGTTTCTACCGGTACGTCCAACATAGCTGGTTTCGCAATTGTTACATCTGATACGGTATCTAAAGTAATTGTCACACATTGGTTTTTAAAAAATAATCTATGTCTGATGAACGTTTCAATTTTTCAAAGTGATTTTAGCATAAGTTCTGTTTTATTCAATATTTTTGTACTGTAAACATTTTGCATCCACAGTATTAACACTTGTAAATATTCTTCAATATGTTTTATGTGAATTATTATGACTCAGACCATGTGTGTTTTAAGATTGATTGAGGCTGATGATGCCCAATAAACAGTGGGCGAAACATGTACCCCACAAATTTCTGGTAATTTCCATGTGTATTTAACCACACAATAGTGGAATAAATTGTATTGAATAGGTGCTATTAAAATTACTCCTTGTATCAACTTTGTGAACATCTATATTTTCGTCAGCTTGGACAGAAATGAATTCAACTAATTCTATCTCTTGTTGAATACGTTCCTGAACGGCAACGGTAACAGCCTTAATCAAATCATTTTGTTCGTCACTAGAAGTACCTATGAAGACATTTTATGATTCCAAATAATCTTTCATGAAAGATTCCGCCGAAACCAGTAAATCAAGAGTAGCCAAGTAATTCCCTTTATTACTTGAACATAAAGAAGAACATTGACTTTCTCGATGGCCCCTGAATGACAATTCCTTAATACTTAAGCGAGAAACAACGTCTACTAATCTGTTGACAATTTCCCTATTTTTTGAAACCATTTCATTGTGTTTCATGGCCTGTAGTCTCTGCCCCTCTGAAATGGCATGGTCGATATGGCATCATCCCAACATATGAAATTTCTAGGCACACTATATGATTCTCAGATGCCGTGTGTACTTAAGCATTTTTCTCGAAATTTTTATGGAATTTACACCCGTTCTGTGCCACGAATCTTCCCTGTCAATGCCAAACATACATACATACATACATACATTATCATTATAGACTGCTATGCCTTTCAGCGTTCAGTCTGCAAGCCTCTGAGAATTTACTAAATGACGCCACAATCCTCGATTTGCAACTAGTGTTGTGGCCTCATTTAGTTCTATACCTCTTATCTTTAAATCGTTAGAAACAGAGTCTAACCATCATCGTCTTGGTCTCCCTCTACTTCTCTTACCCTCCATAACAGAGTCCATTATTCTCCTAGGTAACATATCCTCCTTCATTCGCCTCACATGACCCCACCACTGAAGCCGGTTTATGCATACAGCTTCATCCATCGAGTTCATTCCTAAATTAGCCATTATCTCCTCATTCCGAGTACCCTCCTGCCATTGTTTCCACCTGTTTGTACCAACAATCATTCTTGCTACTTTCATGTCTGTTACTTCTAACTTATGAATAAGATATCCTGAGTCCACCCAGCTTTCGCTCCCGTAAAGCAAAGTTGGTCTGAAAACAGACCGATGTAAAGATAGTTTCGTCTGGGAGCTGACTTCCTTCTTACAGAATACTGCTGATCGCAACTGCGAGCTCACTGCATTAGCTTTACAACACCTTGATTCAATCTCACTTACTATATTACCATCCTGGGAGAACACACAACCTAAATACTTCAAATTATCGACCTGTTCTAGCTTTGTATCACCAATCTGACATTCAATTCTGTTGAATTTCTTACCTACTGACATCAATTTAGTCTTTGAGAGGCTAATTTTCATACCATACTCATTGCACCCATTTTCAAGTTCCAAGATATTAGACTGCAGGCTTTCGGCACAGTCTGCCATTAAGACCAAGTCGTCAGCATAGGCCAAACTGCTTACTACATTTCCACATAACTGAATCCCTCCCTGCCATTTTATACCTTTCAGCAGATGATCCATGTAAACTATGAACAGCAAAGGTGAAAGATTACAGCCTTGTCTAACTCCTGTAAGTACCCTGAACCTAGAACTCATTCTACCATCAATTCTCACTGAAACCCAATTGTCAACATAAATCCCTTTGATTGATTTTAATAATCTACCTTTAATTCCATAGTCCCCCAGTATGGCGAACATCTTTTCCCTCGGTACCCTGTCATATGCTTTCTCTAGATCTACGAAACATAAACACAACTGCCTATTCCTCTCGTAGCATTTTTCAATTACCTGGCGCATACTGAAAATCTGATCCTGACAGCCTCTCTGTGGTCTGAAACCACACTGGTTTTCATCCAACTTCCTCTCCACGACTGATCGCACCCTCCCTTCCAAGATGCCAGTGAATACTCTGCCTGGTATACTAATCAATGAGATACCTCGATAGTTGTTGCAATCCTTCCTGTTCCCTTGCTTATAGATAGGTGCAATTACTGCTTTTGTCCAATCTGAAGGTACCTTACCAACACTCCACGCTAATTTTACTACTCTATGAAGCCATTTCATCCCTGCCTTCCCACTATACTTCACCATTTCAGGTCTAATTTCATCTATTCCTGCTGCCTTATGACAATGGAGTTTATTTACTATCCTTTCCACTTCCTTAAGCATAATTTCACCAACATCATTTTCCTCCTCCCCATGAGCTTGGCTGTTTGCAACACCACCATAATGATTTCCTTTTACATTGAGAAGATGTTCAAAATATTCCCTCCACCTCTCCAGTGATTCCCTGGGATCTATTATGAGTTCACCTGAATTACTCAAAACATTGTTCATTTCCTTTTTCCCTCCCTGCCTAAGATTCTTTATTACTGTCCAGAAAGGTTTCCCTGCTGCTTGACCTAGCCTTTCCAGGTTATTACCAAAATCTTCCCATGACTTCTTTTTGGATTCAACAACTATTTGTTTCGCTCTGTTTCTTTCATCTACGTACCAATCCCTGTCTGTCTCGGCCCTTGTTTGGAGCCATTTCTGATAAGCCTTCTTTTTACGTTTACAGGCTGCTCTCACTTCATCATCATTCCACCAAGATGTTCGCCTTTTTCCATCTTTACACACAGTTGTTCCTAGGCATTCCCTTGCTGTTTCTACTACAGCATCCCTGTATGCCACCCATTCACTTTCTATATCCTGAACCTGCTTACTGTTTACTGTTCGAAACTTCTCACTAATCATATCCATGTACTTCTGTCTAATTTCCTCGTCCTGGAGATTTTCTACCCTTATTCGTTTGCAGACAGATTTCACTTTCTCTACCCTAGGCCTAGAGATACTTAGTTCACTACAGATCACATAGTGGTCTGTATCATCGAAAAATCCGCGAAAAACTCATACATTCCTAACAGATTTCCTGAATTCAAAGTCTGTTAAGATATAGTCTATTATGGATCTGGTGCCCCTATCCTCCCATGTGTAGGGGTGAATAGCTTTATGCTTGAAGAATGTATTCGTAACAGCTAAACCCATACTAGCACAGAAGTCCAGCAAACGCTTCCCATTCCCATTAGCTTCCATATTTTCCCCCCATTTACCAATCACCCTTTCATATCCTTCAGTTCCATTCCCAACTCTCGCATTGAAATCACCCATTAGCACTATTCTATCCTTGCTGTTGACCCTGACCACGATGTCACTCAATGCTTCATAAAACTTGTCAACTTCATCCTCATCTGCACCCTCTCATGGTGAATATACGGACACAATTCTTGTCCTAATTCCTCCCACTGACAAATCTACCCACATCATTCGCTCATTTACGTGCCTAACAGAAACTATGTTGCGTGCAATGGTATTCCTGATAAAGAGCCCTACCCCAGACTCTGCCCTTCCCTTTCTAACACCCGTCAAGTACACTTTATAATCTCCTATCTCTTCCTCATTATCTGCCCTTACCCGAATATCACTTACTCCTAGCACATCCAGATGCATCCTCTTTGCTGACTCAGCCAGTTCTACCTTCTTTTTTCCATAAGCCCCATTAATATTGATAGCTCCCCTTCGAATTCCATTTCGTTCGCCAAGTTGTTTCCAAGGAGTCCCTCGCCTGTCAAATGGGAGTGGGACTCCATTACTCCTATAGGTCCGAGGCTTGCTTAAAGTGTTCTGAGCTCGGTAAATTCATGAAGCAGGATGCTGCCCTACTTGCACATAGTCCAAGTGAGCATCTCTCCTCTAACGGGTTATGGACCACCGGTGAATTGTATAGTCCTAGCCGCCTGAGCACAAGGAGGGCCACGACTCAGAATATGTCCGAGACGCCCACTCCCATTCCATAGCAGCTGGTATCCCGACTCTCAGGACCACTTACTAGGCCACTCAGCCGTTGCCCATGGTTCACGAACTAGGACGTGACTACAGTAACCCACAAACATGAACCATGCCAAACATCAAGCAATAAAAACACAATCACTTTTGTCCATGACCTTTCCCAGTTCCACACAACCAATGATATTTATCATACCAGCTTTTCTGAAATTTTCGAATAAATTTTCTGACCTGTTGTGATAACGTTAAGTCAGGCCGTTTCTGTAACGTTTTTATTGTTACCTTTTGTTCTAATGACAAGGAGGAAATACACAACTGAATCAAAGTCAGAACTGTTAAATTCAGAAGCCATTATAGGCCTATCCTGAGTAAACACAAACTGCCACACAAAAAACAAGGATAGCACTTTATATTTTATCACCATTCACTATTCCTATATAATGTAAACTTAACACTTAGGCTTATCACTTTATTATAATACACTAGCATACGCATACACTATTAGCCACCTTGCTCTCACATTTCATACCACATTTATAACTTTGAAAGTGTAATTGTTCGTTTCCATTATAATACCGTACCGTAACTAATATTGGCTGGCAAGAAAATGCATGTACTTGAAGGGTTTTGATGCTATTATTCATTTATTAGGTGTAAGTTTGCTATACTTCATATTTGAATATTAATGTATCATTATTTTATTTTTAGACGTGCCTTATAATAAAGTAATGATAGGGGAATTTATGGAGGTAACCCCTCCTAGAGCCCTACTTATAATAAAGTCAATTCAAATTAATTACATTTAATGCATGCCTGAGATAGCAGCCAATAAGAACACCTTTATAACTGAGATCCAAATATTAGTCAATGAGAGCAATAAGAGATGCTGGTAAGTCTGTCTACTGGGCAGAGAAATCTCACTATAGGAAAGTAATATCGACAGTTAGCACCTACAAATAGCATTTATGTTGCTCTATCTGAAAGCTTTGAAAATCAAAGCGATAATACACTGAATGGACAGCATCTACTTTTGTCGACGTGCTTCATGTAACTGACATGAGCCTGAACATTGCCAAAGTGAGTCGAAAATAAGTAAAGCGAGGAATACAATAATATCATGTATTTGGAAATAATTAATGTTCTATAAAAATAATTGAATTTACTAGGCAATTTCTCGTTCACAAAATTTTAAGGGTACACGCTGTCTACCCTGTCTCCCTTGATGCTTTGCCCCTGAATGTATGGCTATGAGGTGTTTACATCCATTTATTATTATTATTATTATTATTATTATTATTATTATTATTATTATTATTATTATTTACGTAGTTGAACGATCGCATTGTTTGTGAAATTATGTCATGAAACATGTACTGTATATAGACATTTATATGAGTTCAGTTAATGTAAGAACCTGTATATAATTTATTATTACCTGTATATATGAAGTGTAATCCACTACAATATTGTGAAAGACACTGTAACATCCAGAATGACGTATCTTTGACACTAGATGACGGTAGAATATTCTGTACATTATATCTATGTAGAACTTACTAGAAGGTATTTTGTAACATATCTTGCTAAACGCCTGGCCAGGCTCATATATAACGAGATGGTCTTGATGGTAGAGATGAGTTATTGCTTAGTAAGAGTTATTGTTTAACAGGAATTGTTTTGGTCAGACATGTGTCGTGTTAGCAAGTGTTTGAAGTATGTGAATTGTGAATGTGCTTGCAATAGGCAGTTGTTAAAAATGGTGGTTTGTTGATGTTTTCGGAGTGAAGTGTTTTGTTGTGACGGCAGTGATTAAGGTTATGTGTGTTTAATTTGTAAATAATTGTGAATAAATAAGTGTACCAACTGACTGCATTTTGTGTGCGTCTTTGTGGATACTTCAATGTTATGTTGGATAACAGAAAGTAGAAGTGTGGAGGTGAAAGTAATATCTTTAAAAAATTATACAGGCTTGCTTTATGATGTGATCTATTAACCAGGTATGTCAGTTACGCTATGTTTATCTGTCAACAGTATACAGTTAGTTAGATGGAAACATGTACTAGTTCAATTTTGTTCCATTCATATGTTTTTTCCAAGAGCAGACTTCTCTCTCTGTCATCTTCCTTTAACAAGCGTCTTCTTGCAAATTTCAAAGGGACCTAAAGAAAAGGGGGAAAAAGGGATAATCTCTATTGGATAGATAGCTGCAAGTTTTATGAGTGAATAAATCTCTCAGGATGGGATGTTAACGGATTCATCTTGAACATCCTCTAAAACTTCCATTGTCTCTTGAAATCCGACAATCTCTGGAATTTGAACATCAAAGTCTATCATACCGTGTTTGCTACATTTTGGAATACATCAATATAACCAGTACTCATAAATATTCTTGGCTCCCGCACAGGTGAACTAAATGTGCTTGCATCATAGTCGATATGCTGCATCACCTCAAATATCTTTTGTTCTCCATACCTTCTACACCTCTCAGCATTGGTAAGTTTGATCTAGTTCTCTTTTTCATGACACACTGTATCGCTTATATTCCATTCCATTTGCTTTGCATATGCTTTAACATTGTGAATTTATTCTCTTCACTCAACTTCACATGCAACTTCTCCAGTTTAACTTGTTGACAGCTGATTATTGCTCAGTTGTGATTGTAGCCTGGTTCATTACAAATTTTTGACACTTCTATGAACGTTCCATCTCGAGTTACACTACTTCGGCTTCTATGCAGCCTGTCAATTTTTGCCATAACTTCCCCCTACCACGTATCACTGCACCTCAAGGTCGTGTTAGATACAATGATTCTTCATCTGTCGATCTTCTAAGACACGTTGTGTAGTTTAGAAATAATAGGCTTAGCAAAACTCACCTGAAAATGTGTTGGTCAACTTTCTGGGATGGCACACTAGTACTGGACCAAAATTACAGACATATTCACTTCATAAAGTAATCCTACAGCAGAGAAATGTGTAAGGAACAAAAACAGTTACTTATATTTTTATTGTTTGCATTTCTACCTGCATTATAATTTATCACAATTACACTGCACTGCTCATGTCTGGCTCCATGGCTGAATGGTCAACCTTCAGTTCATAGGGACCCAGGTTCAATTCCCAGTTGGTCTGAGGATTTTAGATGAGTTTGGTTAATTCTTCTAGCTTGGGAGCTGGGTGTTTGTGATTGTCTTAATACACAGATTCATTTTCATACAACACATCACTCTACCAACCACCACAGGCACTCTCAGTAGTGAATATATCCCTCCACATGGGGGATTGATTGATTGATTGATTGATTGATTGATTGATTGATTGATTGATTGATTGATTGATTGATTAATTGATTGATTGATTGATTGATTGATTGATTGATTGATTGATTGATTGATTGATTGATTGATTGATTGATTGATTGATTGATTTCATTTATAATTAATTTGTGGATGGCAGATGGAGAAAGAGCACTCCATCTCCATTGGTTAAATATATATTGTACTATTAAAATCTGCATATGAGACATATATACAATTTTACATTGTTAAATACATATACACATAAATCCTGTACATGACCCTATCGACATATAGCTTATAAACAAATGCAATAATCACTCACTCACTCACTCACTCACTCACTCAAAGACACACACAGAGTTACTTTGTATACACATTCAGTTTACATGGGTTTTAAAGCCCTTTAAAGCCTTCACTTGGCAGTGAAATTGTCATAGGTGAAAGTCCTTTATTACATGAGGGAGGTCATTCCAGTGTCAAGCAGAGCTATTGTAAAACCCACATTGGTATGCTGTTGTTCTAGCCAAAGGGTAAAAGAAAAAGAGGGAGAGAGAGACTTTGTGCTCTGGGAACTGAATGATATGATAACAGAAAATAATGAGAGGGGGACAGTTTAATGGTGCCAGCCAAAGATTTTGGGAAAGGGATTAGGTCTATTTGGTACACACATCGTTAATGATGCAGTCATAACTTTAGTACCTTGTCTGTAATTGAGTTGCTTTGCTCGATGTTGGATTGCACTTAATTTCATCATTGCTGGAATGCCAGGTAGGGAAGCGATATGGTAGAATGGTAGAGCAGGTCATGCCATGGAAATGCGCACTGCTTGGAGTGCATAGGTTCTGAATCCTTGAAGACTATGATTGACATTAATGATGACCCCAGATAATTGGGGGGAGAAAACAGGAAAGAAAAAGAAACTGTACTTCTCATACAACTAAAGTTTTCTAAACTAAAGGACAATTTAAAATTTTGCATTTCTCTCAAAAAAATAAATTTCATAATGATATCACTTATTAAATATCTTTGGAACTGTAGTACCAAGGAACATTTTTTAAAAGAATTATTTAATAGTTTAACACTTTAGATAATGTTTAAAAACCATTTTTAAAAGATAAAACAAAATTAAAAATCTGTTATGTACTATTTCCCACAACTGGTCAGTCACTTTTATGATAAAGATCCTGTTTTATAATGTTTCATGAATGGTAACACAGTAACAAGAACCAGAGGGTGGATGAACTGCTTCTTACCCGCTACCTCACCATTGTCATCCTGCTGGGTTTTCTTGTGGCTCTGGTGCTGCACAGTCAACAAACAGAAGCTACGTACCGGCTTGACTTCCTGTGGAAGCTGCAGGCCACTGGTAAATGCACTCTCATACAGATGTTTCTTCTTGTATGTAAATGGGAACATTGTATTGACTAAAGGTGTTTGTTCCAGAGGAGAAGGAGGACATGGAGCATCTTCAGGCCTATAATCGCAAGCTGCTGGCCAACATCCTCCCTGTACATGTTGCCGAGCACTTCCTTTCCAGTGACAAGCATGCTGATGTGAGTTGATCATTTCTATACATGATAGTAGTGAGAAATTCACACGGGATAGCTGCTCTAGACAAGTTATATGCCAGATGTCACATCTAAGACTTTCCATGCCCCTTTCCTCTGGTGTTTTGGAAGATATTTACAATTTAGTTTCTGTAATGTGTAGATAGAATCACCGAGTGGAGTGGTCACTCATCTTAACGCATTACAGCTACTGGGCCAAACTGTACATTCGGGAGACATGTGGGTTTGAATCCCAAAGTCAACTGTCCGGACAGTGGTTTTCTGTGGTTTCCCATTTTCTACTTCCAGGGAAGTGCTGGGATAGTTCCTAATCACAAGCCACAGCTGATTCATTCCACCTCCTTATCCGGTTTAATTTCCCATCATTCATTTCATCTTCATTAGTTCCTCAACTGGGGTTTGTGTCAGGAATGGCATTCAGCTGTAAAACATGCCGTATATATTAATCTCACCTCATCCCCGACCCCATTTTAGGAAATGGGACTAAGAGGGTAGACATACATACTGTTATAAATACTTCATTTATACTCTTTGAATTTGTTATCTTTATGAACTGTTGATTGAGAGTTCCTAGGAGTAAGTAACTATCATGGGTTAATATGCTAATAATGTGGTTGTTGTTCTTGTTTTTCTATATAAATATTGCAGAAGGTGAATTTCAATATAGTTTTCACGAGAGAAAATAAAGCATGTTTTAATATAAATATGGAGTCAGATAAAGAATTTCTAACATCCGGTGACCCCCGACGTGATCGGAGATGTATATAAATTAATGTGAATATTCCTGTCCAAGACGAGAGAGGAATATATGTTGTGAGCAATCGTGAATAATTATTCCTATCCAAGGAGAGAAGGAAGCAACATGAAACGGCTAAAGAAAGGTAGGATGCCTATTAGGCAATGAGTAACAAAGAAGTTTCAATGTATTAAAGAGTGTCTTGTAACAGAAATTACCTCACAGAATTGTGACTTGTTGTAATCAAATTTTAACCGTTTAGAAAGTTTAATGGAGG
This sequence comes from Anabrus simplex, assembly GCF_040414725.1. Taxonomy (NCBI): domain Eukaryota; kingdom Metazoa; phylum Arthropoda; class Insecta; order Orthoptera; family Tettigoniidae; genus Anabrus; species Anabrus simplex. The sequence goes on along the minus strand of NC_090270.1, from coordinate 260,145,647 downwards.
AACTTCATGAAATTGACGTGAAAATAATGGATCATTTATTAGACAGTCATGTGGAGGATAATGTTATTTTAGCTGAAAGAGAAAGTACTAAGAAATATAGGGATGAATTTGAGGTTATTAAAATTCAAGTAAACAATACACTTTTGCACGCAGGAAAGTTTAGTCCACCACCTAACGAGATGTTCGGAAATGAGGTAGGCAATCATAACAGTAAGTCCTTTAAGTTACCCAAAATTGAACTGAAGACATTTGATGGAGATCTTAAGGAATGGTTAGGGTTTTGGTCTCAGTTCTGAAAGATACACGAAGATGATACTTTGCACAACAGGGGCAACTTTCATTATTTATTACAGGCAATGAAATTTGGCACAGAACCAGAGGCAATTGTTCTTAGTTACCCTCAAACAGCAGAAAATTATCCAAAAGTTATTGAAGAGTTAAAAGAACGATTCGGTAGAGGTGACCTTCTGATGCAAGTCTATGTAAGAGAACTGTTGAAACTCGTAATTTCAAATGCTACTCAAAATGATAAACTTCCCCTTTCAACTTTATCAATTAAATTAGAATCTCATTTACGGTCATTCAGTACCTTAAACCTGACCAGCACAGATCCAGGTACATGGTTATTTCCCTTGGATGAGTCGAGTCTGCCAGAAGAAACGTTACGGGCATGGCAGAGGAGTCAATTTTCTAAACAGAGTGTGAATGAAATGGAACCTAGGATGTCTCAACTCGATTGTTTAATGGAGTTTGTCAAGACTGAAGTCCAAAATGAGCAGCAAATCCTGTTAGCACAGTCAGGTTTCGGTAGTACAGAAGCGAAAGGAAAGACTGAAAGGAAGGGATCTTTCTCAAAAGTAGATAGGAAGCATATTACAGATAAGATGAGTTCACCTACAGTGGCAACACTTAGCAATACTTCAGAAGACTTATGTATCTTTTGTGAAAAGGCCCATGACAGCGAGAAGTGTTTCAAAACAACAAACATGACAGTTGAGGAAAGAAGATCAAAGGTTAGAGAAAAAAAGCATTGTTTCACGTGCTTGCGACCTAATCATTTGTCAAAGAACTGTAAATCAAATATTAGGTGCTTGGTTTATTGTAAGAAGCATGCCACGGTTATGTGTCCAGATCTTTTGCAGAAAGATAAGGATGAATCGAAGAAAGATGAGGAAGCCAGTCAGCTTCACACAACTTCAAATATGGCTTGTCTTACATCTGTTTGTCAAGTAATACTACAAACACTGATAGTTACTGTCCACGGAAATGACAGAAGAAAAACAGTGAGAGCTTTCTTGGATTGTGGCTCTCAACAATCCTATATCTTCAAGAAAACAGCTGAAGATCTCAGATTGATATCACATGCTGAGGAAATGGTTTCCCATGTTCTGTTCGGTGGAAGCAAGACCTCGGAATTAAATCATAAGAAGTACACAATCAAGCTCCAAAAACCAGGTGGTAACGTTGATTGTGAGGTCGAAGTCAGGGACCAGCCACGTATTTGCCAGTCAGTCCCACGAGTTTCAGCATGCTCTACATTGTTTAAAGAACTTAGAATGAAGAAAATATGGATCAGCAATGTGGGTGATAACTGTCCAGAAATTCAGCTTCTTATTGGAATGAATGTCTGTGCTAAAATTCTAACTGGAAATATTGTTCGACTTAAGAATGGTCTTACAGCCATTGAAACAAAGCTAGGATGGACTTTGGGTGGAGAACTAACTGACAACTCTCTTGAAGTGAATATGGCAAATACAACAATCACGATGGCTTACAGATATGGTTCAATCACGGACTTGTGGAATCTTGAAACAATTTGTATTCAGGATCCAGTAGAAATAAAATCAGCTGAAGAACAAGATGAGAAGTGGGCTCGTCAGCAGTGAACTCAGCTACAGGCTCGCTTTGATGAACTGGAGACATCTGCCGAGAGCAGTAGACGACAGTGCAAGAGGCTTGTCCAGGAGAACGACGACTTACTACAGCATCTCGATGAAGTGGAGACGGAAGTCAGGCTGCTCCACACTCACTCTGGACTTACAGATGACCGATCCAAGATGACGTCTCTGGAGATTGAGTTTTCTGTCTTCCAGGAAGAGCTGCATGGTATCTTGGATGAAAACAAGAAGAATGAACAGATGAAGTTGCTCAACGAACAGTTCCTCCATGAGATGGCTAAGATGGAAGGAAAGTACCGTGAAGATCTGCGCATTACGAATGAAGTCTGACCGAAATACGCTTAATGAACATTTGGAATTGGTTACGCGAAAGAAGGATATCATTATACAAGAACATAACATCCTGAAGTCGGAGAATCGTGAATTAACTGTATGTTTAGAATTTATCAGCAAATAGAAACGTATGCTTGCTGAAGAAAACAATTTCTTGAAATCTGAGAAACAGAAGTTGAGTGAATATCTTAAGGCTGTAGTTACTGAGAAAAATGCCTTATACGAGGAGAAGGAGAAACTTGCTAGTGTAATAGAATTAATTAATACAGAGAAGAATGTCATTTTCAATGAAAATGTGTGTTTAAAGGATGAAAAGGAGAAACATATATCAGGACTTGCAAGCTGTTAGCATTGAAACTAGTGCTCTGCTGGGCCGATGAACTTCGAGCATCATCAGTGCTCTGCTTTCAGAAATCATAGATGCTGAACAACATTTGCAGAATATAGTACAACAGACTGCATTTGCTTTACAACAGATTGGGTCCACCGTGCTGCAGGATACGAAAGATGATTTGTCAACATTTTATTCCTTGTCTGCAGCAATCGCAGTTCTGGATGAGAACTTGGAGAAAATCATCTCTCTCTCTAAAGGAAACGAAACTTCAGTAAGCGTGACTGAGTCTTCCAGTGATAGTCAAGGAAAGGATGGTCTGGATCACACTCCTGAGACAGTCGCAGAATTACCTCCGCCACCGGAGGAGATTGAAGGGACCTTAGAAGGTCATGGGAAAGAAGAGGTGGCCAGATTATACTCAGAGTTGGAACATTTAAACATTGTCATTTCGAACCTTGAAAACCACAGCGAGAAACAACAGACTGAAAACATGAAGCTCAGGGAAGAAATTAAAATGCTTCAGTCGTTGGGGGGGGGAATGTGGTGAAAGGTAAAGATAAATTGTCCCACGTTAATAGTGCTGTCAGGCAGAAACAAGGCGAGGAACTGACAACCATTCAGGAAGAGGTAGAGACTGTTACAGGTATGTTTGCAAATGGTGGACTGAGAAGTGAGGAGGGTCTAAGGGATGAATTAGATTGTTGTAGGAAATAGCTCATTGAAGAGAACACTGCCCTTAATCTTTTGAAAGAAGAGCTCAGTTTTGTTCTTGGGCATCAGAGCGGACCAGATAATGCTAGCAGGAGAGGAGACATTTCATCCGTTCGTGCAGAGCTGGTCCGAACCACTGAACTTCTCGCATCAAAGATTGCAGAGTTGGAATTCAGGAAAAGCGAGTGGGAAAAGGTGAAGGCAATGTTGGATGAAGCTGGAAAATTGAAGAGCTCCAGAGGGGGCTCTGAGCCTTTAATAGAAGAGTACAGTTGACCATAAACATCCATACACGCTGAGCTAGCTATTCTCGGGTAGGCAAGAACCGCACTCCACTGCACATTCCACTTATGAAATCATGATCAGATATTTCGCCTACTTTTTTATCAAGAATTGTTAACATCATCACGCCAACAAGACAAACTCAATACCATTTTACTGGAATCCTCACTCATGTTTAACACATGTTTATCAATCGTCTTCATTCTACTGGAACTAAACATTGTGCTCCATATCACCAAGTTTCTACCGACGCATAGGCAAACTCTATGTCAACACAGCATCATCACGTTAAGAAGGACGCTATTACCAATTTTATTGAACCATCTCATGTGTAAAATATTTTAATTTTCACTTTTAACAGCATTCAAGTGTTGTGCTCAGAACATTCCAGCACATTCTTGAACATTTTAACTGACCCATTCGGCAGTCCGATTTTTAATGTGTTTTTGTCCTTGTCCTTTGTGCTTAATCTTAAAACTTTTCGGCTGATGATGTCTGCAAGATAGATGAAACATGTTCCATTATTTTTTAAATGTTACTTAAATAATTAAATAAATTTTTTTTAAATTAGTATTGTAAAGGTGGAACATTTGACCATACCTTTTAAGTATATGTACGACAATACGGACTTTATAATGAAATTAATTTTATGCAATGATTATGCCAACCAGGCAAATAAAGCTAACACTTATTTGAATTACAAGATTAAGTTATCAAAAATAGGCAAGGACATTGCTTTTTTGAAGAAATGTTTACATAATGAACTTATACCTAATTTCTTGAAGTTTTATCAAAACAAGAACAACACTTCTTTTTGACACACACAAAGAAAAACAGTTGAAGTCCAATTCACTATGGATTAGAAATGAAATTAAGTTCCTATACAGGAAAAAATCTCTACTCAACACTAAATTATATGAAGCACATCCGGTTGCTTCGTCCACCCCAACCCCTTTAGAATGGGATTCTTTTCAGAAATTCGCATTTACGAAAATAGAATATATTGTTACCAAACGACAGACCACTCTAGACAACAAATTCAACACACTCATGCGTAATAAGAATTCTAGTAAAAACTCGCCTCCACACAATAGGAATATTAATGAGACTTGAAGTTCCATGACCCTGTTATAAATATTTCTGATACCCAACTTAGTGCTTCAGATATCAACATCTTGGAAAAAGGCCCTAAATTTAATTGGCCTGTTGCCTTTAAAGAAAAAGATGCTATTGCCATTACTGCTGAAGCTGAGAATGCTATACAAAAACTGCCAGTTGACAATCAAACAGAAATTAGATTCAACGTTCGTAAAAAAAACTCTCTAACCTAATTGAAATCAACAAATCCACAGCTCCTTTATTCCCTAAAAAAGCCATTGATTCTTTAAAACAAAAAATCAACAAGAATGATCTGATAGTCACGAAAGCGGACAAGGGCAATGCTATAGTTATTATGAACAAAGAGACCTATGTGCAAAAAACTGAAACTTTTTTTTTTTTTCAGAAAATTCATTTTAACTGATGAAGAAAGATCCAACTAACAATATTCAAAAGAAATTAAAACAAATATTGAAACAAACATCCTTCATTCTCAGTGAATATGATTCTCAGAAAATAATCAACATGAACCCCAGTATTCCTACAGCCAAAGCATTGCTTTCCATAAAACAAATATTCCCATAAGACCCATAGTTAACTATAGGAACAGCCCAACTTACAAAACCTCCAAATTTATCCACAACTTTTTGAAAAAATACTACAATACTATTAGGAATTCTATAGAATTTTGTAATTTGACTAAAAATCTAGTGTCACAACCACAACAAAAATGTACCCTTTTGACATAAAAAACATGTATTCTAATATTCTGGTCAAAATAACTTTAAAGATTATCAAGGACAATTTTCAAAAACATAGTAAACTTCTAACAACTGTTTCACTTTCAATGGAAAAATTTACAAGCATGAGAGTCTTCCTAATGGCAGAAATTTATTTAGACCATTTGGAAAGCACCAAAATTCATAATAAAATTGAAGGTATTGTGTTCTGGACATGCTATGTTGATGATACGTTTGCCATAATAGATCACATCACCAACGGTGATATCGTCCTTGAACAGCTAAATGCAGTTGATCCATGGATCAGGTTTACTTCCGAAGTTGAAGTCAATAATTCTTTAAACTTTTTAGATATCACTATTAACAACAGCTCCAACAAATTTTCTTATACTATCTTTAGAAAGATCACCCAAACTGTAAACACCATTCGTCAAGATTCGATGCATCCGGACTCTCTAAAAAGAGCAACCTTTTATATATAAACTATATTGCACACAAGTTGTGCAGTATTAGGATACATTAATCAATACAGAGGTCTATGATTGATTTCACACGATTTTTATATGACAGTACGTGATATCGGTCACAATGTTTACCACAGAGTTCACATATGCACATCGAGTTTGGGTCGTGGTATGTCTTCGACCTACAGATTTACAAAATGTCTCAGCTCCTGGTTTGTGCCGGTCCACGCTCTGTTCATCATGGCCTCTGAAGAGTAGAACTCTGGCCATATCTCCTTCTTTTTCTTCTCCCTCTCTAACCGCAGTTTCTTCCAGTTGTCTGTACAGGGCAGATTGAATTTCCATCTCAGGTCCTGTATTAGAAATGTTTCTCTCGCGAGTTTGTACGCTAGTCTTGACTTGGTGTACTTTGAAATTCCGAGGGCTGCTTTCAAGAATCTGGCTTTCACTTTTTCCATTCGTATTAGGTCTTTATAGCTTAACTTTTCCCATGTTATCTCTATTCCGTATGTTAGAATAGGAACGATTTTGGCTTCAAAGAGGGCTATAGTTGTATCCAGGGAAAGTTTCCTTAATGACATGATGTCGTAGATGGCTTTGGTTGTGGCAGCTGCTCATTGTGTTGTGTGAATTCTGAATGAGTGTGCTGTTGTCTGGACTGTTACGCCCAGATATTTGAAGCTGTTCATAGTTTGTAGAGGTTCATGTTTGAGGTAAATTTTGTCCCTTGCGGATAGGCGTCCTCCTTTCCTGAAGACCATGTGTACTGTCTTTTCTGCATTTATATGCAGTCCGTTGTATTCAGTCCATGTTCCTGGAGCATTTATTCCTTTCTGGAGTTTGTTAGTATCGTGACAACCCATCACCATGTCGTCTGCGTATATATAAATCTTGAGGGACGGAGCGGAAGTTCTTATTGCTTGGACCACGTCATGTGTGGCTACATTCAACAGAAGCTTAATTCATAGAGCTTTTCATGTCCCTTTATCTGACGCAAATCGTAAAAAAGAACTTAATGCTATCTATTTAATAGCGAGAAAAAAATAGTTTTGGCAGGCATTTCATAGACAGGATAGTCAGCAAAATTGTTAACAAATCCACTTTAACTCTGCTCAGAGAAACAAAAAAGAAAACAGATAACTACGCCACATTCACTTACACCAATAAAAATATTTATGAAATCACCAATATTCTTAAGAAATATAATGTCAATATTGCCTTTAAAACGGTCAACAACAATATTAATCTCTTTAATAACCAGCAAAAAATCAATAACATTGGAAATAAATACAACAAATCAGGTGTATATAAGTTAAATTGCAGCCAATGTTCCGTGAGCTACATTGGGCAAACCGGAAGAAGCTTTTTAATTAGATATATATATATAAAATAACTTGTCCTGACTGACTGACTGATTCATCATCGCCGAGCCAAAACTACTGGACATAAAGAAATGAAATTTTGGGCATAGATTCATACTAAGATGTAGGTGCTCGCTAAGAGAGGATTTTTGGATATTCCTTCGCTAAGGGGGTGAAAAGGGGTTTGAAATTTTAAAATGAGTGTATCTATATCTCAAAACTTTAAAAGTTTACAGATGCAAAAATTGGTATTTAGAATCTTCTTTAAAAATAAGGAAATACATATTTTTTTGTTTTCAGAAAATCCCATTAGGAGGGGTGAATAGGGGTGAAAGAAGGGTTGAATGCCTTTAATCAGGATACCGGTACATATATCTCAGAAACTGAAGATATTAAAGACCTGAAAATTGGTACTTTTGATCTCTCTTAAAAATAAAGAAACACATATTTTTTGTTTTTGCAAAATCCAAATAATGGGAGGGTGAAAAAGGGGGTGAATTTTTAAAATGAGTGCATCTATATCACAAAACGTTTAAAGTTTACAGATGTAAAAATCGGTATTTAGAATCTTCATTAAAAATAAAGAAACGCGTATTTTTTTGTTTTCGGAAAATCCCAATAGGAGGGGTGAAAAGAGGTGAAAAATGGGTTGAATGCCTTTAATGAGGATACTTATATCTCAGAAACTGAAGATATTACAGACCTGAAAATTGGTACTTTTGATCTCCTATAAAAATAAAGGAACATGTATTTATTTGTTTTCTGAAATCCAATTAATGGGAGGGTGAAAAGGGGGGTGAATTTTTGAAATGAGTGCATCTATATCACAAAACCTTTTAAGTTTACAGATGTAAAATTTGGTATTTAGGATCTTCATTAAAAATAAAGAAACACGTATTTTTTTGTTTTCGGAAAATCCCAATAGAAGGGGAGAAAAGGGGTGAAAAATGGGTTGAATGCCTTTAATCAGGATACTTATATCTCGGAAACTGAAGGCATTACAGACCTGAAAATTGGTACTTTTGATCTCTTTTAAAAATAAAGAAACACGTATATTTTTGTTTTTGGAAATCCAATCAATGGGGGGGGGGTGAAAGGGGGCCAATTTTTAAAATGAGTGTATCTATATGTCAAAACTTTTAAAGTTTATAGAAGTAAAAACTGGTATTTATAATCTCCTTTAAAAATAAAGAAACAGGTATTTTTTTGTTTTCAGAAAATCCCAATGGGAAGGGTGGAAAAGGGTGAAAGAGGGGTTGAATGCCTTTAATGAAGCTACTTATATTTCAGAACCTGAAGATATTACAGACCTGAGAATTGGTATTTGGGATCTACTTTAAAAATAAAGAAGCAGGTATTTTTTCGTTTTTGGAAAATCAAAATAATGGGCGGTGAAAAGGGGGGTGAATTTTTTAAATGAGTGGGTCTACATCTTAAAACTTTAAAAGTTCACAGATTTAAAAATTGGTATTTAGAATCTCCTTTAAAGATAAAGTAACATATTTTTTGTTTTCTGTAAATCTTAATAGGAGGGGTGTAAAAGGGTGAATAATGGGTTGAATGCCTTTAATGAGGATACATATATCTCAGAAACTGAAGATATTACAGAAGTGAAAATTTTTATATGGGATCTTCTTTAAAAATAAAGAAACACGTATGTTTTTGGAAAATCCAATTAATGGCGGTTAAACAGGTGTGACAAATTGGGGTGAAATTTTCGAAAGACTGTATCTACAGAATATCTGAGAAACGTAAAATGTTACAGACGTAAAAAGTGGGTATTTGGAATTTCCTGTAAATGTAAAGAAACATAGGTAATATGTTTTTGGAAACTCCCCTTAAGGGGAAATAAAAAGGGGTGAAATTTTAAAATGAGAACTTCTAGAGTATATATAAAAAACTTAACATGTTACAGAAGTAAAAAATGGTATTTTTTATGTCTATTAAAAATAAAGAAAGGTGTATTTTTAGTTTTCGGAAATACCACTTGGGTTGGGGGGTGTAAAAGTGACTGAAAATGGTGTTGATTTCTTTTAATTAGGCTACTGATATCTCAAAAATGAAGATGTTACAGACGTGAAATTTGATATTTGGAATCTGCTTTAAAGTAAAGATACACGTATTTTCGGAAAATACAATGAAATGGTGGGGGGGGTGAAAGAATTGAAAAATTATTTGAATTGTATGAGAATACATACATCTAATAAAAATAAAGTTGTTTGAGACGTGAAAATTGGTATTTGGATATCCTTTAAAAACAAAGGAAAACGTTTTTTTTTTTTTTTTTGGCGGGGGAAACCATCTTACGGGGCGGGAGTGAAAAGGAGTTGAATTCCTTTCACCAGGACACATAAATAAAAACTGAAGAAGTTAGAGTCGTGATAATTGGTATTTAGAAGATCCTTTACTATTAGAGAAACAAGTAATTTTTTGCCGGTAAATTCACTAGGGGGTTGGGGAGGAGTGTGAAAGGAAGTGAAAAGAAAGTGAATTATTTTCATGGGGATACTTATATCTCAAAACTGAAGGTAATAGACGTGAACATTTGTGTTTGGAATCTCCTTTAAACGTAAAGAAACACGCCTTCTTTTAATTTTTTGGGGGGGGGAGGGGTAAATAAACTTAACGGCGGTGGGGTTTGAAAGGAGGCGAGACCAATAGATTTTACTGTTCATAATGTACTTATAAGGAGCCTCCGTTGCTCAGGCAGCAGCGCGCCGGCCTCTCACAGCTGGGTTCCGTGGTTCAAATCCTGGTCACTTCATGTGACATTCGTGCTGGACAAAACGGAGGCGGGACAGGTTTTTCTCCGGATACTCCGTTTCCCCTGTCACCATTTATTCCAGCAACACTGTCCAATATTTCATTTCATTTGTCATTCACGGATCATTGCCCCAGAGGAGTGCGACAGGTTTCGGCAGCCGGCACAATTCCTATTGTCGCCGCTAGCTTGGGCTTTATTCATTCCATTCCTGACCCTGTCGAATGACTGGAAACAGGCTGTAGATTTTCGATGTACTTATTCTGATCATAAACCGATCATTTTTAATCTTTCCTGGGTTCGATTTCAACAGCCATCTTTTCCTTCGGAGAACGTTCTTAGATTACAGTAGACTCTCCTGGCAGATAAATAAAAATTTAAACACATTTGAAATAAACGATAGGAATGAGACTGACCGTCAAATTGTTCACCTTTATAATAAGGTCAATAATGCACGGAAGTATGTCATTCGTATCGCCAGAAATCCCGCACACTTGCCTACTCGCGGCAATGGTGCTGGTCACATTGTCAAAAATGACAATGGCAGCAGATGTAATTTACCGCCAAGTAGCGGTCTTGCATCTTGCTGTGGGGTCCAGAACATCTAATAATAATAATAATAATAATAATAATAATAATAATAACAACAATGTTCTGGACCGTCGTCAAATTGTGCGGACCGTGCTGGAAACGGGTCCTGGCCTGGTAATGACTACGAATACAGTCCGGCCGCGGGTTCAGTACCGCCAAGGCACCCAAGACGACACCACGCCGGATCTCCTTCAGGATTTGATCCATACTAAAAATGCTTATAGGGAAAGATGGCAAAGATTTAGGGGCCCAACTGACCGCTTGGAATACCTAGACCTAGCCCGGGAAGTAAGAAATCGATTGCTGGAAAGAAAGATTGAAAAATGTGAGGAACTTTGCCCTAATCTCTCAGAAAACGAGTCAGATCGCGAATTTTGGTGGATTCTCTCAGAAAACGAGTCAGATCGCGAATTTCGGAGGATTATATATAAAACGTTAAGCATTCAATTATAAATTTCAGTATAATACCGTAGCGAAGCACGGGTATCTTGCTAGTTAGATATAAAGAACATGTGAGCGCCGCCAAGCACAAAAAATACTCCGCCATGAACACTCATATAACAGAGTCCAATCATTCCTTCACCTCCATAGAGCAGGACTTAAAAGTTCTTTTTTTTTCATTACAAGGGCAATTTATTCAACGTTTTAGAAAACATCTTTATTAATATAGACCAAATATGCAATCCTGCTTACAATTTAAATGAAATTTCAGAAACTGTGAACATAATTTTCGAGTCATTACTCAACAGTTCCTATTTTGACAAGCCTCGTAACAAGCCTTCACGCAGTCGCTCCCCGCCTATTGGTTCCAGCCTTCCCCTACTCTCCCCTCATACCAGCTTCCATCACACACGGCCTCCACAGTTCGCCTCCAGTCAACCATAAACATCCATATAAGCTGAGCTAGCCATCCTTGGGTAGGCGAGAACGTAAGTAATCAGATGTGCCAGAAAAAAAAAAAAAGTAAAAAAAAAAGTCAACCATAAACATCCATACAAGCTGAGCTAGCCATTCTTGGGTAGGCAAGAACAGCACTCTACTGCACATTCCACTTATGAAATCACGATCAGATATTCCGCCTACTCTTTTATCAAGGATTGTTAACATCATCATGCCAACAAGATGAACTCAATACCATTTTACAGGAACCCTCACTCATGTTTAACATATGTTTATCAATCATCTTCATTCTACTGGAACTAAACATTGTGCTCCATATCACCAAGTTTCTACCAATGCATCGGCAAACTCTATGTCAACACAGCATCATCACGTTAAGAAGGACTCTATTACCAATTTTATTGAATCATCCCATGTGTACAATATTTAATTTTCACTTTTAACAGCATTCAAGTATTAACGTAAGAAATTTCATTTTTTGTCCGTATTGAACTGAGAATTACAATAAATAAACTTTTAATGTCCACCTATTCAATACAATAATGATGTTGTTACATAGATGTAATTACAACATACTAATTATGTACAGTACTAGTTTCGACGCATTTTTTGTGTCACCTTCAGCTGTACAAAGACACAGAAAATAGGCAAATTATATAAAACTCATGATATACCTTAAATTGTGCGTAATATAAAACCCTATGAAATGTACAATAAAAACAATGACACATAATAAAAACTTATTGAACAGGTAGAAGACTTGCGAGTCAAACATATACTGAACTGTTCTAAAGTTGATTGATGTCTCTGTGGACATACAGTAGTGTTGCGGTACATTGGTATAATTAAATATGAGTATGTATTTCCAAGTACTTGCAGCAATCGCTTGGCAAATATCAACGAAAGTTCGATGTGAAGGAAGTGAAAGACTCCCAGTAATATGTGCTGGTATGCCGCACAGAGAACTTAGTAAGCAGAGCGCAGGGAAACGTGTAGTATGGGGTAATGGCACTATTCAAATGTCATGCTTCAAGTAACCACAATCAGTGCAGATAACATCCCAAGCCGTGTGCCGATTACAATTATGGGCCTTTTCCCAAGGGGAATTTCCACGGTAGGTACATACTAAGCAAAACGAAGGAGAACACAGAAATGAGAACTCCCAAAAGCACAGGTTTAGAAAAAATGAACATATATATTGAAACAACTTCAAAAGAGATAACAAATGTTTTCACAACAGAGAGTAAATTTGGACCATTTGATACACCATGGGAAAAGGGAATCATACAAGTTATTGACAGGTCTTTTTTTGGTTCATACAGGCACTAAAAAGGGTAACCACACAAATTACAATAAATCTTTGGTATACTCAGGTACGAGATAAGGGCTATAGGAATAAATTAATGTTCTCATTACATTCAAGTTCCAATATGACAACGTTTACATGCATGCAGCGCGAAAACAGCAAGAAATTTTGAAAAGGAACAAGTAAAAATTATACAAGTTAAAGGGAACTTTCCAGTACCTAAAATGGTACACAATAAAACGACATCATATCCCCCAAAAATCTAACACACACTTGTTTAAGACAGGAAGATACTAGAACATTCGAAATGTAAACAGCAGACGCAGTGCGAAATTGGCAGACCACAATATCACCAAATTTCATTAGTAAATTATGAGAAATTACGAACGGGAGACGAAAAGGAGAATGGAAAGAGGAGCAGGAAAAGAAAACCAAGAAACAAACAGCAGGGAAAGGGAAATGATCAGGCTGTCAAGTCCCACTTCAAAACGAGGGAAGGCAAAGTTCATGCACAACACTTTAGAAGTTGAAGGTCACCATAATATCGCTAGTCCAGTACACTTCTTCCTTCACATTTCCACCACAAGTCTAAAGCCAATAGTTTGGCACAGCGTAATTTCGTAGAGTCCTGAAGGGACTAGAGTTCGAAATCCAAGCATTAGCCAAGCCCATATGGAGAAAGAGAGGGCAAAATTGAATGGATGATAATAATAATAATAATAATAATAATAATAATAAAAGTCTGCTCACCCAGTACGTAAAGAAGAATGAAGTAAAATTGAAATGCACACGGTCCAGCCGTGTATACTGCTCAAGCTCCCACTGCCGATTACAACATATCAATCACACCTGACCGCCGGACAAGAGAAAGCGGCGAGTATATATACGGAAGCGAAGCGAGCTCGAGAAAACACTGGAACCGGGTGACGTCACGGTGATTGCGCGTGGAGGGGCAACAGTCGAAGCAGTGGTGAGACAGACTTGTAAGCTGAAAGTTCGTGAAGCAGCGCAATATAATGTGCACTAAATCGGAGCGGAGAAGTATGCATAAGGTAAGCGAAGTTGAGCTCGTAACATACTCCCACCACCAGAAGAAATCCGAAGGATTTGTGTCCAAAGTTGACGAGACGGCACGACGAGAAGCAGGGGGTGGTGAAAGCAGTACAGGTGATCCAAAGCGATGCGGACGAAGATGAAGAGTGGCGGAGATCCGACGACGGTAGAAACGACGACAGCCGAAGAAGCAAAACCGACAAAACGTACAGATGAAGACAGGAGAAGCGGCAGGTCCCACGAAGTCCCAAAGAGGCGCCATCTCAGGGACAGGCAGGATGATGCAGCATAATAGGAAAGAAAAAATAAAGAGAATAAGTAACAAGATAGAATAAGGGAAGAAAAGGGGGAAAAGGACGGGGGGGAAGGAGAGGGCAAGGGAACGAACCGGATAATTTTAGTAATAAAACATGATTATCTAGTGCTCTGCATGACAATTTGACAATAGAAAATTCCAATATTTATCAATAATATATCCCAAAGGGATAACAAACAAACAAAAAAAACTTTAGTTATAAGAGGGGGAGGATCAGGCATGAAAATTTAGGCAGTGGGAGGTGAGCTGGGTGAGCAGAGGCAAAAAGAAAAAAACAAACAAGAAATATGAAGGAAGGAGAGTGATAGACAGCAAAATAATATCGCAGAACCAAGGAGATAAAAAAGGTGATAACAGAGCTGATCAAAACCCATCTCCCGCCCTACCAAAAAAAGGGAAAATAGGGATTAGGTATGGAACGGCTTTAGTAGAGAGAAATGAGCCTTTCGGAGGTCAGTAGGGGATTCCACAGACTGGAGCTGAGCGGTATTAGGCGAGGGAAAAGAACGAATACGGAAGGGACCCATCCAACGAGGGGAGAGTTTAGCAGAAATATTCTGAGGTGTAGAGCTGAGGGGGTGATTTTTAAGAAGAACTAAATCAAACAATTTAAATTTAGAAGGTAAGACACGAGAATTACACAGTTTCTTGTGAACTTTGCTGGCCTGAAGGAGCTTTTGATAAGCGGAATGCAATTGGGAATGATTAAGACGATCGGAGGGGGCGTCCAAAAGCGAGGGTAGATCCCACGTTAGAGCAAGAGGAGTATTCAACTCACGGCCGAGAAAGAGTTTAGCCGGAGTACAACCAGTAGAGGAATTAATGGTGGAGTTGAGGGCCAGAACAAAAGAAGGAAGTTCAGTGTCCCATGATTTCTGGTTTTGGGAGTGGAAAATAGATAGAAACGTTTTCAGGTTACGGTGGTAGCGTTCAATGGTATTTGCCTGAGGGTGATACGGGGAAGTGCAAACTTTTTTTATGCCGAGAGAAAAACAAAAATTATAGAACTGTCTAGAGGTGAAAATCGAAGCATTATCAGAAATGAGAACTTTAGGGAGACCAGTGATAGGAAAGATGTAATTAAACAAAAGATTGATAACAATTTGTGAGGAGATATTTCTCAAAGGACGAACAATAAGAAATTTAGAAAAACCATCTAACAGAGTGAAAATATATGAATTGGATTTAGAGGATTTGACAATAGGCCCAACAATGTCAATGTAATACTTTTCAGACGAGTAAGTAGCAGGAGAGGCGGCATAGGAGCCGTAAGGAATGTGATTTAACGGTTTATGTTTCTGACAAGAAGGGCAAGATCGAACCCACGAAAAAATGTCTTTACGCATTTGCGGCCAAAAAAATTGGGAGGCAAGGCGAGCGTAGGTCTTAGCTCTCCCAAAGTGGCCGCCCATAGGCGAATCATGAAAATATTGAAATACCATAGATCGGAGAGTGGAAGGAAGAACCAGGCGAGGAGTAGCTTTAGGGGTAGGTTTAAAAAGAAGGAGTTGGTGATGGACCCGAAATGGGCCAGAATAATTAGGAGAAGTAATTTCTTGAGAAATTTGTTGACAGTACGGGTCAAGCTGTTGATGGTGCAAGCAAGATTGAAAAGAGAGGGGAAAGTTAGTTAAAGAAGAGACGGAAATAACAGAGTTAACGGGAAGGGAATCAAGTTCGGAGGGTTGAAGCTGGTAGTCATCAAAGAGACGGGAAAGAGCATCGGCGACAGAATTATTATAACCGGAAACGAATTTTAAGGAGAATTTGAAACGAGACAGGCGGAGTAACCAACGACCAGTAGACCAATTTTTGGGGCATTATGTAGTAGCCAAGAAAGAGCCTGGTTATCAGTGCTGACAATGAATTCACGATGGTCGAGGTGTTCAGAAAAGTGTTCTATTGACAGAATAAGAGCCAGGGCTTCTTTTTCGTAAGTAGAATACTTTTGTTCAACAGGGGATAACAGGCGGCTAAAATAGGCAACAGGAAGCATACGGTCATTAACAGTTTGTTGAAGGACAGCGCCAATGGCAATGTCCGAGGCATCAGTGGATAGTTCAAAGGTAAGATTAAAGTCCGGAATTTGTAAGAGGGGAGCATGGGATAATTTCGATTTAAGAAGATCAAAGGCCATTTGTTGCTGAGGGGACCAGTGAAATTTCACCCTTTTGAGTTTATTCAATGGATCAGCAATGGATGAAAAATTAGGGATGTACTTGACGTAGAAGCCGACCATTCCCAAAAAGGATCGTAAATGTTTCAAGTTAGTAGGAGGGGGTATCTTATTAATGGCGGAGACACGGTCAGGGTCAACAGCAATACCATCAGAGCTCAATATGTGGCCGAGAAATTTAATCGAGGTTTGGGCGATCAAAACTTTAGAGGGATTAACGGTGAGACCGACATTGCGAAGACGAGTAAGGACTTCGCGTACATGAGACAAATGCGATTCAAAATCAGGAGAAAAAACTAAGATATCATCAATGAAAGGAAAAAGATATTTATACTTAATGTCAGCAAAAAGGGAGTCCACAAAACGCTGCATTATTTGGGAGCCTAGATTAAGGCCAAAAGGAACTTTTTTAAATTGATAGAGCCCATTAGGAGTAATGAACGCCGTATACCGAGAACTGAGGTCATCTAAGGGAAGCTGATTGTAGGCAGAATTGAGGTCGAAAATTGAGAAAAATTTGGAACCGGAAAAATGTTGAAATGCCGAATTTAATTTAGGCATCGGATAGGCGTCGTAGACGATTTTCTCATTGAGCTTCCTGTAATCAACAATGAACCTCACAGAACCATCAGGCTTATCCACCACAAAGGCGGGTGAGGCATAATCGGAAGATGATGGAATAATAGTGTTGTCTTTAAGCATTATCTGAATCAACTGATTTAAAACGTTCATCCGAGGAGGGCTAAGGAAATAAGGAGAAGAGCGAACAGGAGTAGAATCCACTAGATCAATATGTGCAAAAAAATTCTTAACCGTACCCAAATTAGGGGTAATAACGTCAGAAAACTCAGTGAGCAAAGCTTGAACCTGGTCAGAATGAATAGAGTTAATAGTAGGAAGTAGGGAATGTGAACGAAAAGGAAAATCAGAGA
The DNA here is from genome assembly GCF_040414725.1 of Anabrus simplex. Classification (NCBI taxonomy): domain Eukaryota; kingdom Metazoa; phylum Arthropoda; class Insecta; order Orthoptera; family Tettigoniidae; genus Anabrus; species Anabrus simplex. The sequence continues at coordinate 260,128,391 of NC_090270.1, read as the reverse complement.
TGCTAATCAACGGAACAAACTTGTCCGAAAAGGAAAAAAAAACTTTAGACTGGGCGGAAGCGAGAAGGAGACCAGTATGCGAAAAAAAATCATATCCTAAGATAACCGGGAATGACAAGTCCTCAACAATCTGAAAAGTGAAAGGCCAAGAAAGGTGCTGTAGTTTAATATGTAACAAGATACTACCCAAAATTTGCAAGGGTTGATTAGAAACTGAAAGACATCGAAGGGGAGATGGAAGATATTTCAAATGAGGATTATTGTGAAGTAAATCTTTATAAAATCGGGAACTAATAAGTGACACTGCCGCCCCAGAATCGAGGAGCGCAACAGAAGGAAGGTTATTAACAGTAAGCAAAACATGACAACTCGGGGGTAAAAGGGAAATAGAATTATGAATGGATTGGGAAGATGCTGATACGGAGGTAAGCTGCGAGGAATGAGGCAGATTTTCCCCATGTGAACGCCTACTGCCTAAGGACACGGGTGAAGGGCGTTTCCCGAAGGCAAATTAGTACATTGACGGGCAATATGGCCCGGTAATTTACAGCGATAGCAGGTTATGGGAGGACGAACACTAAGGGGGGGTACTGCAGACAAAAAAGAACGTAAGGGAGGAGCAGTAATAGGTGGAGGAGAGACGGAAGCATAGTAGGAACGATTCCCTAAAGAATTTATGGTATGTTGTTGAGCAAGATTGTAGAGTTGAAAGAGGGAAACAGGGGGGGCAAGAACATTAAAAAGCATGCGGAATGATGGGGCGGCATAAAACTGAATAATAGATATCAGTTCGGAAGTAGTATATGAAATATTTAAAACATCACTATAAGTGATAATAGAGTCCAAATAGTCGTGCGCAGGTTCGTTGGGTAGCTGGTGGCGTCTGATGAACTCGGTACTTAATTTGTGACGGACTTCTAGGGGTAAGAAATAATTGTGTATCGCATGTCTCAATTCATACCAATTTGTAAAATTTGACATATTATCCAACCAAAAGGTGGAAAAAAAACCCGTAGTTTTGGTGGACAGGAGGCCAATTAATTGGGGAAAAGAGGCAACTTTTATGTTTAAGAACTTGCGAACCGAAAACAGCCAAATGGTAAGATTTCGGGAAACTGTCGCTAATAGTTGGGGAACTTGTAATAACGACTGCTTAATGATTTGCACATTAAGTGCACTATCAACAGAGGGGGTAGTAGGTACTGGGGGTTGAGAATAAGGAGGAGGGGGTGGGGCCATGTGATGTAGTAAAACGGAAGGTTTAGTATCATCAGATTGAAAATCAGGTGTGTGGTTGGATGAAGACGGGTATAGGGAGGGAGAAGACGAAGCAGAAGAAAAGGAAATTAAATTCGGTACAGGAGGGTTGGGCAATGATAAACTTGGTGGTAGCGGAGAAGATAATAATGAAGAGTCTTCCCCTAAAGGGAAGTTATCGGAAAAGCAAGCCATGAATGAAAGCACACAAGAAAAAGAAAATAAGGGCAGTCAAAATAGGAAGTAATCTGCTACCATGTGTTGCGGTACATTGGTATAATTAAATATGAGTATGTATTTCCAAGTACTTGCAGCAATCGCTTGGCAAATATCAACGAAAGTTCGATGTGAAGGAAGCGAAAGACTCCCAGTAATATGTGCTGGTATGCCGCACAGAGAACTTAGTAAGCAGAGCGCAGGGAAACGTGTAGTATGGGGTAATGGCACTATTCAAATGTCATGCTTCAAGTAACCACAATCAGTGCAGATAACATCCCAAGCCGTGTGCCGATTACAATTATGGGCCTTTTCCCAAGGGGAATTTCCGCGGTAGGTACATACTAAGCAAAACGAAGGAGAACACAGAAATGAGAACTCCCAAAAGCACAGGTTTAGAAAAAATGAACATATATATTGAAACAACTTCAAAAGAGATAACAAATGTTTTCACAACAGAGAGTAAAATTGGACCATTTGATACACCATAGGAAAAGGGAATCATACAAGTTATTGACAGGTCTTTTTTTGGTTCATACAGGCACTAAAAAGGGTAACCACACAAATTACAATAAATCTTTGGTATACTCAGGTACGAGATAAGGGCTATAGGAATAAATTAATGTTCTCATTACATTCAAGTTCCAATATGACAACGTTTACATGAATGCAGCGCGAAAACAGCAAGAAATTTTGAAAAGGAACAAGTAAAAATTATACAAGTTAAAGGGAACTTTCCAGTACCTAAAATGGTACGCAATAAAACGACATCATATCCCCCAAAAATCTAACACACACTTGTTTAAGACAGGAAGATACTAGAACATTCGAAATGTAAACAGCAGACGCAGTGCGAAATTGGCAGACCACAATATCACCAAATTTCATTAGTAAATTATGAGAAATTACGAACGGGAGACGAAAAGGAGAATGGAAAGAGGAGCAGGAAAAGAAAACCAAGAAACAAACAGCAGGGAAAGGGAAATGATCAGGCTGTCAAGTCCCACTTCAAAACGAGGGAAGGCAAAGTTCATGCACAACACTTTAGAAGTTGAAGGTCACCATAATATCGCTAGTCCAGTACACTTCTTCCTTCACATTTCCACCACAAGTCTAAAGCCAATAGTTTGGCACAGCGTAATTTCGTAGAGTCCTGAAGGGACTAGAGTTCGAAATCCAAGCATTAGCCAAGCCCATATGGAGAAAGAGAGGGCAAAATTGAATGGATGATAATAATAATAATAATAATAATAAAAGTCTGCTCACCCAGTACGTAAAGAAGAATGAAGTAAAATTGAAATGCACACGGTCCAGCCGTGTATACTGCTCAAGCTCCCACTGCCGATTACAACATATCAATCACACCTGACCGCCGGACAAGAGAAAGCGGCGAGTATATATACGGAAGCGAAGCGAGCTTGAGAAAACACTGGAACCGGGTGACGTCACGGTGATTGCGCGTGGAGGGGCAACAGTCGAAGCAGTGGTGAGACAGACTTGTAAGCTGAAAGTTCGTGAAGCAGCGCAATATAATGTGCACTAAATCGGAGCGGAGAAGTATGCATAAGGTAAGCGAAGTTGAGCTCGTAACAGTAGTAAGATCATTAAGTTTGATGTGCGGTTTACATTAATAAAACATTTTGTGTCCATTCAACTACGGTTCATAAACTGCAGAGTCATCTTAAAAATCTTGGGCAAACTGAGCGCAACTTCAAGATAAGAGATGCTGAACATGTTAATGCCATGAGATACAATAGATTCTCTGCTGTAGGCCAATACGTCCATGAATTAAAACATAATTTCACAAGCTTGGAGCAAGACATTCAAATACTAGAGACTTTAAGTAAAGGACCACTTCTGGATGCTACTGAATTATGTTATATCCATCTAGACCAGTATTTTAATGCAAATCTCAACCTAAATGATATATCCGAGACACCGAAAGTTCTCTTTGATTTCCTTATAGCATTTTTCAAAAATGTTCAAATTCCAAACAGGAATTTAATTTTACGTATTATACGCAACAAGTTTTCCCAACATTCGTTTCGTAGTCCACGCCCACCAGATCCCCTCCACATGCCCGCCCCACACGCCCTGCTTCGGCCTATCCCTATCACCCCTCCCTTCTTCCGTCCAGATATGCATACCTGACTCGAGCTGTTCATTGTTTACTACACGTTACTTGCAATACGATCGTTCTACGGCCATATGAGGTGAGTCTTGCAAACATTTATATTATTGAGTAGAGCCTCAACACTTTCTGCTTCAAATCGTTAACAGTGGTTTTTATTTATTTTTCACAGGTTCCACATCTGAACTGAGAAACATAGATCTTATATACACCTTAAGGAGCTATTCATATGTTTCCACATCATAGGCCTTAGATATAGAAGAATTCCGTCATACCTGAATTTTATCCAGCAATATTCACTATTTTTAAGATGACTCTGCAGTTTATGAACCGTAGTTGAATGGACACAAAATGTTTTATTAATGTAAACCGCACATCAAACTTAATGAACTTACTAATGTATGTCCACAGAGACATCAATCAACTTGAGAACTGTTCAGTATATGTTTGACTCGCAGTCTTCTACTTGTTCAATAAGTTTTTATTATGTGTCATTGTTTTTATTGTAGATTTCATAGGGTTTTATATTACGCACAATTTAAGGTATATCATGAGTTTTATATTATTTGCCTATTTTCCGTTTCTTTGTACAGCTGAAGATGATGCAAAAAATGCATCAAAACTAGTACTGTATATAATTAGTATGTTGTAATTACATCTATATAACAACATCATTATTGTATTGAATAGGTGGACATTAAAAGTTTATTTATTGTAGCATTCAAGTGTTGTGCTCAGAACATTAAAGCACATTCTTCAACATTTTTACTGGCGCATTCAGCAGTCCGAATTATTTTTATGTGTTTTTTTTTCCTTGTCCTTTGTGCTTAATCTTAAAACTTTTCGTCTGATGATGTCTACAAGATAGATGAAACATGTTCCGTTATTTTTTAAATGTTACTTAAATAATTGAATAATTTAAAAAAAAATTAATATTGTAAAGGTGGAACATTTGACCATACCTTTTACTTAAATAATTGAATAAATTTTTTAAAAATTAGTATTGTAAAGGTGGAACATTTGACCATACCTTTTAAGTATGCAGTACGTTTCAAGCTGTCAGTGAAGAGTTGGCGTGGAATGACATAAGTAGAAGAATAAGCTTGAGTGGAACTTTAAAAAATAGAAAAGATCATAATATGAAGATAAAGTTGGAATTCAAGAGGACAGATTGGGGTAAATATTAATTTATAGGACAAGGGGTAAGGAGCTGGAACAAATTATCAAGGGAAATGTTCCATAAATTTCCAAGTTCGTTGAAAATATTTTAGAAGAGGCTACGTAAACAATTATAGATAAGTGTAAATATGAGGTAAACAATTGATAGGGAATCTGCCACCTGGGCAATCACCCTAAATGCAGATTGATTGATTGATTGATTGATTGATTGAGTGATTGAGTGATTGATTGATTGATTGATTGATTGATTGATTGATTGATTGATTGATTGATTGATTGATTGATTGATTGATTGATTGATTCATATTCCAGCCATGTCCATTTAAACAGGAGCAGTGTGAGGTAGGTACACAGTGACCTTGTGATGGTAACGCACATGTGCCCTTTCCTGTTGTGACATAATTTTTTTCTCCCATAACTTCTTGCAGCTGTGGCACCAGGTAATTTTTCTACATGCCTACATATGTGATGCCATAATAGTCCATAACTTTTCACAGAGCTTAATGCATAAAACACATTCAGTTTTGGTGAGTCCCATATATGTTCTGGGTGCCCCGTATCCTCACATTGTGGCAATTAACTTTACCACTAAGGTTTATTTATTCATGTCAAAAGCACAATACAGATTACAGATTGCAAATTAGATAAAATATATGAAATTACAATATTACATAAAATTAAACAGTTATTTACAAAATATCGGCCCAAAATTTGGCCACGTTAACAGCACTGATACTGGTCTGTGCCAGATCAAGTTCTGTGCATTTAACAGGGCATAGAGGGCAATTAATATGATGCCTTGTTGTTTGTACCATGCTGCATTCACATAGGGTCTGATCCTCCTTCAGGAGGCCCCATTTCTTCGTATTGTCCTTTGATCTTCCAACACCTGTTCTTAGTCTGTTCAGTGCCTTCCATGTAGTCCAGGTTTCTTCATGACCAGGGGGAAGCTTTTCCTCCAATTTCAAGCATTCTGGATGAAAATGGATCTTCTGATTCCAGAGTAGAAGTCTGGTCTTCCTTGCATCTGCACTGGCGGGGGATGAGGAGTGCATAAAACTGTTCCTGGACTTCAATCGAGTGGGTGATAGTTTGTGTCCATGTCACCACTAAGGTGAAAGTTTTCCTCATCACAGAATACAATCTTATTAAAGAAAACTATATTATTTTCCCATCCTGTTCATCATATCCAGGAAAAACTCACACTGTCTCTACTTGTCACCGTCATAACATTTTCCATACCATAGGCTGTGAAATGGCCAGCTCCAAATTTGCTCTCTGGAAGTGGGAACTGAATCAACTAAGAAGAATTGGATAATGGTAGAAGTATTTCAATCAATCAATCAATCAATCAATCAATCAATCAATCAATCAATCAATCAATCAATCAATCAATCAATCACTACTGATCTGCATTGAGGGCAGTCATCCAGGTTGCATATTCCCTATCTGTTGTTTTCCTAGCCTTTTCTTAAATGACTGCAAAGAAATTGGAAATTTATTGAACATCTCCCTTGGTAAATTATTCCAATCCCTAACTCCCCTTCCTATAAATGAATATTTGCCCCAATTTGTCTTCTTGAATTCCAACTTTATCTTTATATTGTAATCCATAACATCTAATGACCTTACAATGGAAATATAACAATGTTGATTTAGGGAAATATGATGAATTAAACATGATGTGTTTAATTGGCATAAGACGGTAAAAGAAGTAACAAGTAACTTCAAAACTCGACCTTACACTCAACTACTGAATGCAGCAAATAGACTGATTTCCAGTGAAGAGGAAGCAGAGGAGGAATGGGTGAACTACATGCAAAGTCTATTTGGAGGAGGAAAAAAACCAATTTCATCATTAAGCCTAATAAGTACAGAACCTGAACCTGAAATTTTGATCAGTGAAGTGCAGAGCTGGAAGAGCAGCAGGTCCAGATGATAGTCACCCCGAAATTCTAAAATTATTTAATGAAAGCAATATTAGATTACTAACACAGTTCATAAATTATACTGTATGTGCAGGACAGGATACATCTCACAAGAATGGCTTAAATCAGTTCTAATCCCCATTCCTAACAAACCAAATGCAACTAGATGTAGCCAATACCGACTCATTAGTCTCATGAGTCTCATGAGTCAAGTTCTTTAATTGTTTCTAAAGGTAATACATTTGAGAATTCATTTTAAAAAATGTGGACTGGACATAGGTGATGAACAATTTGGTTTCTGTAAGGACTTTGGGACATGTGAGGCCTTGTTTGGCATGATGACACTTTTACAGAATTGTAGAGACTGCTCTAAAGATGTAAACAGTATATCTGATTCATTGATTTTGCCCAAATAATTCTGAATAGATAGTGAAGATCTTGCATTTGTCAAAAAGTTATATGAACATCAAGAAGCTTCCATGAGGATTGGAAACCCCGAGACTCGCGCTACTACGATCAAACAGGGAGTACGGCAAGGATGTGTATTATCCCCCGTGTTGTTTAATCTATACTCTGAGCAGTTTTTCCAAGCTTCTCTTCATGAAGCGGAAGCTGGGTAAGCTGATCAACAATCTGAGGTACACAGATGACACTGTCATCTTGGTTGACAGTACTGAAGGTCGTCAGCATTTGGTAGATAGGATCGTAGCAGAAGGGCATAAACTTGGACTCAACATTAACAACAGCAAGACAAAGATGATGGCCATTACCAGAACTCGTAACACGCACATTCATATGAACATTTATGGGGAACAAGTTGAACAAGTGTGGAAGTTGGCAGCCGGATTTAGAGATCTGTGTATAAAATGGCTTGTGCTAGCTTTCTGAAAATGAGGAATCTACTGTATGACAGAAGCCTCAGCTTGGAGACATGTCACAACTTTGCCAGATGCTATGTATATTCAGTGCTTCCGTATGGCACTGAAACATAGACCCTGAAATGTAACACCATTAAGAGAATAAATGCTTTCAAGATGTGGGTGTCCTGAAAGATCTCGTGGACTGACCACTTCTCCAATGCTATCTTACTCAGGCGCATGAGGAGGGAACAAATGATATTTGTTCGTGGCGTCGACCTCTGCAGATCTTTTGCCACTACTTTCACCATATGATAGGAACCTGCACTTAAGTGTAATTGCGGAAGTATAGAGTGTTGAATGTGAGGAAAGGAACATTAAGGACGACACAAACACCCAGTCCCCAAGCCAGGGATATTATGCATTTAAATTAAAAACCCATGACCCAGCCGGGAATCGAACCCGGGGCCGCCGGGTGACAGACGGACACGTTGCCCCCTACAGCGCGGGGCCGGACACCTTGGGCATATTATGAGCTATGAAAAGTACAACCTACTAAAATTGATCATGCAGGGTAAAATTGATGGATGTAGAGTTCACAGTCGAAGGAAGCACTCTTGGCGAGGAACTTATGGGATTGGACAGGACTAGATTCAAGTAGGCTGATGAGGACAGACAAACATCATGCAGACCACTGTGATCGAGGCCAACCATCAGCAATGGAGAAGGCATTGCAAGAAGAAGTAGAAGAAGAAGTAGATTTCTTCTTGGGCTTCATGTATACATCCCTCTCATGGCTTCCACAACATGGTCTGCTACACAAGGGAGAGGGAGAGTAAACTTTTGTAAAAGATACCTTGACTAGACTTGTATTTTAGTGGTAAAAGAGTGTAGACCAGAAAATTTGGGTGAAAGCAGTAAAGAGAATTTGGAAGAACATGTACTACTAAAAATTCTACACTCTAAAGCAGTAGATTCAGCTACTTTTGCCCCCTACCAATGACCCATTTTATTGGGAAAACACTGACCAGACTCAGGATTATGTGTTAAAAAATTGAATAAATCAAAATAAAGATGCTGACTTTTCTCAGTCCTCGCAGTGATATTCTGATGGAACACCTTGATTTTGCAGCAAAAAACTATTGCAAAGGGTTTTAGTGAATGGAGACATTGTCACCCGTGAATATCTTGCTTATTCTCCTAGCCAAGGATCATTGTTTTGTGCCCCTTGCAAGTTATTTGGCGGTACATCTCAGTTTGCAACATTTGGTTTTAATGATTGAACCCATGCAGGCATGCGAATAGGTGAACACTCACGTAGACTGCAAGTTAAAATTGAAAAACAGAAGAGATGAGGCAAACAGAATAGACAAACAATTACTCAGTCAGCATGGACATTAAGTTACATATTGGAGAAATGTGCTAAAAAAGTTGTTTCTGTCATTATGAAACTACCTTCAAGAGGTATGGCTTTTCATGGAGACAAAGTGGTCTTTGGCTCTGTGAAAAATGAAAATTCATGATGTGTTTGGAACTAATCACGGAGTTTGATCCTTTTCTGTCAAAATATATTGCACGGTTTGGTAACCCTGGAAAAGAATGTATCCTACTTCATACTTGTCACCAGCCACCCTTGAAGAATTAGTACTCCTTACGGAGAAATTAGTAAGTGAAAAAATTACTAATGAAAATAATTTCTTGCAAGTATTTTTCTATCATAGTAGATTTTACACCAGATTTATCCCATAATGACCAGTTAAGTTTAGATTTCTGTGTTTTATAAAAATTACAGGCCATACTGGAGGAAGGCTTTCTGAAGCAGTTTTGAATTCTTTAGAGCTGCATGGTCTAAAACCTGACAGGTGTGGAGGTTAGTCATTTGACAGTGTAACCAACATGTCAGGAATATTTTCAGGCTTGCAGGAAGACTCAAGGAAAGGAATTCTCTTATCATCTTCATTCCATGTTCAGCTCACTCGCTAAATTAAGTTGGAACGCACACTGTCAAATGCTGTACAACTGCAAAACTGTTTTTTGGTTTATTACAAAATTTGTATAATTACTCTACAGAAAGATGAAACACCTTGGAAACAAATGTTTTATTCTGAAAGCATGACAAGGAAATCACAGTCAACAACTCAGTGGTGTGCATGTGAAGATCCTTGCAAGAGCTTAAATGCTGACTGAAAATGCTTTCTTCTTTAAAAGCAATGTTAAAAAATGAAAAGGATAAAGTCAGATATGAAGCTGTAGGTCTTCTTAGAAAGTTAAATGGTGAAAAAAATTGAAATGGTGTATGGTTTTTACTGCCAGGAGGTGTCCAAAGACTTCAGCTCGCCAGGTGCAGGTTTTTTATTTGACGCCTACAGGCGACCTGCACGTCCTGATGAGGATGAAATAATGATGAAGATGACACATACACCCAGCCCCCATGACAGTGGAATTAACCAGTGATGGTTAAAATTCCCGACCGCACCGGGAATCGAACCCGGGGCCCCTGCACGCTAACCATTTAGCCATGGAGCTGGACAGTTAAATAGTATTGAGGTAGCATTTATGACATCTGTATGGGGTTGTATTCTGCAGCAGTTGGGCAATGTAATGAAAAAGCTGGAAGCTGAAGATGTGGACATGTTGTTGAAATTTATGATTCTCTTACTATGTTTTTGACTGAACTTCAAACCTCTTTCAAGGTTTACAAAGATTTAGCTGAAAGGAAACTTGATCTGATCAGGAGTTCAGACTCAGTTCCATCTGCTTCTACTGTTGACATTTCAAGACCAAATCATCAAATTAACTATAAGAGATTTTTTTAAAAAAAATGTTATTATTTGTATGCCCCATTAACTACTTTTTTGATGGGTTTTGGAGACGCCCAGGTGCCGGAATTTTGTCCTTCTGCAGTTATTTTATGTGCCAGTAAATGTACCGACATAAAGCTAATGTATTTGAGCACCTTCAAATATCACCGGACTGAGTCAGGATTGAACCTGCCAAGTTGGGGTCAGAAGCACCTCAACTATCTGAGCCACTCAGCCCGGCAAGAGATTTTTTGGCAAATGTCCTGAGGAGGAAAAAGGATCAGATTGCTTCAAGGATGATGATGATGAGAGCTGGAAGAGAATGGAAGTATTATATTCTAAAATATTACAAACTCTTTGAAATGAGTTCAATATTTTCATTTTTCTCAAATATGGAGGAACTAGAAGCACTCAAATTGTTGATGCTGTTGAGAAACTTTGAACCATTTATGATTCTGACATAGAGAACAACTTTGGTGAAGAGTGTATCCATTTTAAAAGCTATCTCTTATCTGTAAAAGAAAGAATATGGTGATAAGTTATCCTCTCTTCCATTTCTCTGCAGGATGTTGGCTTCAAAAAAACTTACTGATGTCTACCTAAATGTGTACACTTCACTTAAGATTTACAGCTCTATTCCAGCAATAAACTGTTGTGCTGAAAGGTCATTCTCAGTTTTAAAAGTTAAAAATCATCTATGGACGTTACAGAGTCAATAATGATTTGGAGTTATCATTAAGCATATGGAATTTACATAATGGACAAGTATATACAATATTATACAAAAGAAAAACCTGCAAAGAATACATAGTACTGAATAGGGAACAATTACACATGGATATCTAAATTATTTATCCACTGCACTAGGGATACTGAGACATCAGCAAAGTCTTTCCAGTCTTCACCCTAAGCGCACAGAGGGCATTCATCCATTATATGATGCATGGTCTGGACCAATGCACCACAATCACATGCTGGAGAGTCCCTGATGCCCCACTGGTGAAGGGAGAATGTAAATCTTCCATAATTAGTGCTAAACCTGTTTAGTGATGACCACGTTCTTCTTGGCAAACTGAAACCAGCTGGGGCGTGGTTTGAATTAAAGAGGCTTGGCTACTCTGGAGCTGTACAAAACCATTGCTCTTCCCATTCCTCTTTTAAATTGAAACCAGCATCCATTAGATTCTTAGCTGTTTTCATTGGTGGCTTATGGGATTTCAGCCTTTATCTCCAGAGATCTGCAACATCCCTGTGGATGGGTAGAGTTGGACTGGACATGATCTTATCATATTCTTGAACAAGGGCTCTTGAGCATCGCAGGCTTGGTGGAGCAATGTGGGACAGGACTGGCAGCCAGTGCGTTGCCGTAGGCTTCAGAGTACCAGAGATGATACGCATGGTGGTGTTAAATTGTACATCGACTTTCTTCACATGGTAACTGTTAAGCTATACTGAAGAGCAGTATTCAGCTACAGAATACACGAGGCCAAGCGCAGTACGTCGTAATGTGTCCGCTGAAGCACCCCATGAAGTTCCACACAATTTAAATAGAATATTATTACGTGATCTCAACTTAGATCCGAGGTTTTCAATAAGCTTTCTATAAGACAGGGTTCCTCCTCTTTGAACCATGTGACCTTGCCACGGTGGGGAGGCTTGCGTGTCCCATGACGCAGATAGTCGAGCCGCAGGTGCAACCGTATCAGATGGGTATCTGTTGAGAGACCAGACTAACGAATGGTTCATTGAAAGGGGGGGTAGCAGCCTTTCGGAAGTTGCAAGGGCGGCAGTCTGGATGATTGACTGATATGGCCTTGTAATAATACTCAACATGGCTTAGCTGTGTTGATACTGCTACACGGCTGAAAGCAACGGGAAACTACAACCGTAACTAACTCCCGAGGACATGCAGCTCTCTCTGTATGAATGATGTACTGATGATGGCTTCCTCCCGGGTAACATATTCCGGAGATAAACTAGTCCCCAATTCGGATCTCTGACTGGGGACTACACGAGAGGGGGCGATCATCAGGAAGATGGATACTGACATTCTGTGAGTTGGAGCGTGGAATGTTAGAAGTTTGAATTGTTGTGGTAGGTTAGAGAATCTGAAAATGGAGATGGATAGACTAAAGTTAGATGTAGTTGGTATAAGTGAAGTACGTTGGCAGGAAGAACAGGATTTTTGGTCAGGTGACAGGTTCAAAGAAGGACATTCCAGGAATCATTAATGAACAAGGGGAGTGTGTATGCGAGGATCTTCAAAAGGCAGAAGTATTCAGTCAGCAGTATGTAAAGATTGTTAGTTACAAGGATAATGTCCAGATAGAGGAGGAGACTAAGACTAAAGAAGTATTAAAATTTACATATGATAACAATGACATTTACAATAAGATACAAAAGTTGAAAACTAGAAAAGCAGCTGGAATTGATAAGATTTCTGGGGATATACTAAAAACAATGGGTTGGGATATAGTAGCATATCTGAAATACTTATTTGATTATTGTTTGGTTGAAGGAGCTATACCAAATGAATGGAGAGTTGCTATAGTAGCCCCTGTGTATAAAGGAAAGGGTGATAGACATAAAGCTGAAAATTACAGGCCAGTCAGTTTGACATGCATTGTATGTAAGCTTTGGGAAAGCATTCTTTCTGATTATATTAGACATGTTTGCAAAATTAATAACTGGTTTTACAGAAGGCAGTTTGGGTTTAGGAAAGGTTATTCAACTGAAGTTCAGCTTGTAGGATTTCAGCAAGATATAGCAGATATCCTGGATTCAGGAGGCCAAATGGACTGTATTGCGATTGACCTATCTAAGGCATTTGATAGAGTAGATCATGGAAGACTACTGGCAAAAATGAGTGCAATTGGACTAGAAAAAAAGAGTGACTGAATAGGTGGCTATATTTCTAGAAAATAGAACTCAGAGAATTAGAGTAGGTGAAGCTTTATCTGACCCTGTAATAATTAAGAGGGGAATTCCTCAAGGCAGTATTATCGGACCTTTATGTTTTCTTATATATATCAATGATATGTGTAAAGAAGTGGAATCAGAGATAAGGCTGTTTGCAGACGATGTTATTCTGTACAGACTAATAAATAAGTTACAAGATTGTGAGCGGCTGCAGCGTGACCTCGATAGTGTTGTGAGATGGACAGTGAACAATGGTATGATGATAAACGGGGTTAAAAGTCAGGTTGTGAGTTTCACAAATAGGAAAAGTCCTCTCAGTTTTAATTACTGCATTGATGGGGTGAAAGTTCCTTTTGGGGATCATTGTAAGCACCCAGGTGTTAATATAAGAAAAGACCTTCATTGGGGTAATCACATAAATATGATTGTTAATAAAGGGTACAGATCTCTGCACATGGTTATGATTGTATTTAGGGGTTGTAGTAAGGATGTAAAGGAGAGGGCATATAAGTCTCTGGTAAGACCCCAACTAGAGTATGGTTAAAGTGTATGGGACCCTTACCAGGATTACTTGATTCAAGAACTGGAAAAAATCCAAAAAGCAGCTCGATTTGTTCTGGGTGATTTCCGACAAAAGAGTAGCGTTTCAAAAATGTTGCAAAGTTTGGGCTGGGAAGATTTGGGAGAAAGGAGACAAGCTGCTCGATTAAATAGTATGTTAATAAACTTAACCATGATATGTTCCGAGCTGTCAGTGGAGAGATGGCGTGGGAGGACATCAGTAGACGAATAAGTTTGAGTGGTGTCTTTAAAAGTAGGAAAGGTCACAATATGAAGATAGAGTTGGAATTGAAGAGGACAAATTGGGACAAATATTCATTTATAGGAAGGGAAGTTAGGGATTGGAATAACTTACCAAGGGAAATGTTCAATAATTTTCCAATTTCTTTGCGATCATTTAAGAAAAGGCTACGAAAACAACAGATAGGGAATCTGCCACCTGGGCAATGCCCTAAATGCAGATCAGTATTGGTCGGTCGGTCGGTCGGTCGGTCGGTCGGTCGGTCGGTCGGTCGGTCGGTCCGTCCGTCCGTCCACAATAGTGCAGGTCTATATGCCTACTAGTTCAGCGGATGACGAGGAAATCGAAAGATTATATGAAGAGATAGAAGATTTAATACAATATGTAAAAGGTGATGAGAATCTAATTGTGATGGGAGACTGGAATGCAGTGGTAGAGCAAGGAGGAGAAGGTAATACAGTAGGAGAATTCGGATTGGGACAAAGGAACAAAAGAGGAACTCGGCTGGTTGAATTTTGCACTGATCATAATTTAGTCCTTGCCAATACTTGGTTCAAACACCACAAACGATGGCTGTATAAGTGGACGAGACCTGGAGACACTGGAAGATATCAAATAGACTTCATTATGATTAGGCAGAGATTCAGAAACCAGGTGTTGGATTGCAAAACTTTCCCAGGAGCAGATGTAGACTCTGACCACAACTTGTTGGTCATGAAATGCCATCTGAAGTTGAAGAAATTGAAGAAAGGAAAGAATGCAAAAGATGGGATCTAGACAAGTTGAAAGAAAAGAGTGTGAGGGATTGTTTCAAGGAACATGTGGCACAAGGGCTAAATGAAAAGGCTGAAGTAAACACAATAGAGGAAGAGTGGATAGTCATGAAAAATGAAGTCAGTAGGGCTGCTGAAGAGATGTTAGGAAGGAAGAAAAGATCAACTAAGAATCAGTGGATAACTCAGGAGATACTAAACCTGATTGATGAATGACAAAAATACAAGAATGCTAGAAATGAAGAGGGCAGAAAAAAATACAGGTGATTAAAGAATCAAGTGGATAGAAAGTGCAAGGTAGCTAAGGAAGAATGGCTGAAGGAGAAGTGCAAGGATGTCAAAGGTTGTATGGTCCTGAGAAAGGTAGATGCTGCTTACAGGAAAATCAAGGAAACCTTTGGAGAAAGGACATCTAGGTGTATGAATATTAAGAGCTCAGATGGAAAGCCACTTCTAGGGAAAGACGACAAAGCAGAAAGGATGGCAAGAACATATCCAACAGTTGTATCAAGGTAAAGATGTAGATAATTTGGTTCTGGAACAAGAAGAGGCTGTTGATGCTGATGAAATAGGAGACCAAATTTTGAGGTCAGAGTTTGACAGAGCTGTGAGAGACCTAAATCACCTGGAATTGATGACATTCCTTCTGAATTACTGACTGCCTTAGGAGAAACCAGCATGGCAAAGTTATTCCATTTAGTGTGTAAGATGTATGAGACAGGAGAAGTCCCATCCAATTTTCGGCAGAATGTTGTTATACCTATTCCCAAGAAAGCCAGTGCTGACAGGTGTGAAAACTACCGCACCATTAGTTTAGATATCTCATGCCTGCAAAATTTTAAGATGTATTATTTACAGAAGAATGGAAAAACAAGTTGAAGCTGAGTTGGGAGAAGATCAGTTTGGCTTCAGAAGAAATGTAGGAACACATAAAGCAATCCTGACTTTACGTCTGATCTTGGAGGATCGAATCAAGAAGGACAAGCCCACGTACATGGCATTCGTAGATCTAGAAAAGGCATTCGATAATGTTGATTGGACCAAGCTATTTAAGATTCTGAAGGTGATTGGGATCAGATACTGAGAACGAAGAATTATCTACAATCTATATAAAAAATCAGTCTGCAGGAGTGAAGCAAGGCTGAATTTTGTCCCCCCTTCTCTTCAGTGTTTACACAGAACAGGCAGTAAAGGAAATCAAAGAGGAATTTGGAAAGGGAATCACAATCCAAGGAGAGGAAATCAAAACCTTGAGATTTGCCAATGATATTGTTATTTTATCTGAGACTGCAGAAGATTTTGAGAAGCTGCTGAATGGTATGGACGAAGTCTTGGGTAAGGAGTACAAGATGAAAATAAATAAGTCCAAAACAAAAGTAATGGAGTGCAGTCGAACGAAGGCAGGTGATGCAGGAAATATTCAATTAGGAAATGAAGTCTTAAAGAAAGTAGATGAATATTGTTACTTGGGTAGTAAAATAACAAACGATGGCAGAAATAAGTAGGACATAAAATGCAGACTAGCACAAGCAAGGAAGAGCTTTCTTAAGAAAAGAAATTTGCTCACTTCAAACATTGACATAGGAATTAGAAAGATGTTTTTGGAGACTTTCGTGTGGAGTGAGGCATTGTATGGAAGTGAAACATGGACGATAACTAGGCCTAGCTCAGAAAGAAAGAGAATAGAAGCTTTCGAAATGTGGTTTTACAGAAGAATGCTGAAGGTGAGATGGATAGATCGAATCACGAATGAAGAGATACTGAATCGAATTGGTGAGAGGAGATTGATTTGGCTAAATTTGACTAGAAGAAGAGATAGAATGATAGAACACATCTTAAGACACCCAGGACTTGTACAGTTGGTTTTTGAAGGAAGTGTAGGTGGTAAGAACAGTAGGGGTAGACCAAGGTTTGAATATGACAAGCAGATTAGAGCAGATGTAGGATGCAGTAGTTACGTAGAGATGAAAAGGTTAGCACAGGATATGGTGACATGGAGAGCTGCATCAAACCAGTCTATGGAGTGATGACGCAAACAACAACACAAGATAGGGTTCGGTCAAGCGTTACCTCGAGTTACTTTGGATTAGGATTGTGCTTTAGCACTGAGCCATTGAAGCATACTTGGTGTTTTGTATTAGCCAACTTATTGTGGAGATGGAAGCAAGCAGATTCTGTCTTATTCATGCTAGGTTGTAGTCTCCAGTTTCGGAAGTAAGAGCTAAATGTATTCAGGTCAGACGTCAGGATGGCCTCGGCATGGCTGAAATCGGGATGTTGAATGGCAATGGCTAGGTCGTCTGCATAAGAGAATTTTACTGATTTTGTCTCAGGAATATCTGATATGTAGAGATTGAATAGAAGAGGTGCCAATACTGATCCCTGGGGAAGTCCATTTTTCAGTTTCCTAAGACGACCAATGTCATCATACATGACGACATGGAACAGCCTTTCGGTTAGCATATTGTTCATCAGTGTGGTAACAGTTTTGCACGGGATAACTCGCTGCAGCTTCAACATCAATCCTTGCCTCCACACAGAATCATATGCAGCCTTTAGATCTACAAAGACTGCAGATATTTTAGTACCCCTTTGAAAACCAGCCTCAATGTGAGTTGTTAGTGCTAGCACCTGGTCAACACAGCTTTGGTTCTGCCTGAATACAGCTTGCTCTACTGGGATCACTTCATTAATGGCCGAACTAATCCCATTGTACACAAGTCTCTCAAGAGTTTATAGCAAACACTCAGCAATGCTATTGGTCGGTAGCTATCAACTTGGTCTTCCGGTTTACCGGGTTTCAGAATTGCAATGATCTTGCTTACTCAGAATTCATATGGCAGATGTCCAGACAATAAGATATTAGTGTAGAATTTAGCCAATGAGAGCCTTGTGTTTGGACCACTATGTATCAGAAACTCAGGAAATATCCGATCAAAGCCAGCAGCTTTACCAGGTTTGAGGCTTTTAATAGCAGTATCTACTTCCAGATGTGAAAATGGTTCAGAGTATATAGAGTTCTCCTGCAAGTTGCTTTTCTGTTGTTTGAGGAACTTCTTTACTTGGACAGTAGGTATGTTTCTTATCAGAGGGCACTCGTGACATATTAACAATATGTTCAGCTACTAGGTTGGGGGTGATGCAACCATTTCTCTTGTGGCAGGTTCTGTTTCCGGTAAGTTTCCTGAGAAGACTCCAGGCTTTTCTGCTGGACTGTTTGAAGTCCATAGTCTCAACCATATTGTTCCACTTCTGCTGGCGAGATTCATCTAAACTCTGTAACAGAGCACTTGCTATTTCAGGATCTCCACCCTGTAAATACTCCTCATAGAGTGTCTCACAAGTTTCATTTCATCCAGGAATATACTCTTTCTGCAGCCCTCTTGGAACATATTTCTTGGCAATTGAGATAATAAGTCCAGCAAAACGTTCATAGTTAGACTGAATAGGCGGTATGAATCAGACACATTGTCAAAATCTTTGAAAAGCAATCCCACGTGGCTTTATTGAAATTCCAGCGTGGTCGAGGTGTGCTTTTAACCAAAGGTATTTGTATTCCTGTAGTTATCATGACAGGTCTGCGTTGACTGTGGGAAAGTTTTCCGTTACTTTCCTTGTAGTAGGCAGAACAATACCATTTACATCTTCAGTGACAAAGCAAAGATCAGGATTGTATTCTCTCTTCCAACGAGCTGACTTAAAGCTTCCTCTATATTTTACATCAAAAACCAAGTGTAGATTATTAGCTTCAGCCCAGGTGACTAGTTGAGAGCCACATTCATCTGTATCATCATATTTCCAGTTCGGATGATGACTATTGAAATCTCCGACATATATTGCTGATGATTCTGGGTGAGGAGCACTTCATTTGGCCAAGCCACAGATGGTGGTTTATACACATTTACCACTTTGGTGCCCGATATGTCAACAGTTACCACATGAACATCGTCAGTCACCTTTGCTGAAATTAACCGAACCTCTCGTAGATTTGAACGAGCATAGGTTGCTGCCCCATACATCTGGTGGTAGGTTGCCCCAATAGAAATATAACCAGGAATCTTTCCTCTCAAACTTAGCTGTTCCTCAGTCGCAGTATGAGTTTCTTGAATGGTCACTAAATCGATGTTGTTTTCAAGAAGGATTCTAGAAAGATGTTCACTCTTCGATCTGGATATGCCTTCAATGTTTATTTGGCATATTCGTAAGAAGGTCCTAGTATCTTTGTAGGTTGGTCCTGAGAAGGACCATTTGCAGAAGTTCTCTCTGAGTCCATTTGCCGGGAGATCAACGACTGTTGATAGTTTGGCCACCAATGTGTTGTTGCTCGCTTAGCACCACCCGGGGAACACGTGCAGGGCAATATGGAGGTAAATCCTGCCGATGTGAGCAACGTTCATTCCCCAATCTTGGAGTGCTCGCCATAGAATTAGATATCGCAGTCGGTTTTGGTTCCAAGGAGTGATTAATTCATTTGCAACTGAAAAGGCGAGGAGAAAGTAATTTCTCTAAGTTGTGTAAGTCTCACAAATCCAATATAAAATATTGTAGCATGGGTATATTTTTCAGTGATGTTTTTATAGTACCCATTATACTGTAGTGATTATTTTCTGCATGATTACAGCTTATGTATTTTGTGTTCAGAACAGATTGAAAATTCTGATTTCTGTTTGTTAGGTAATGTGTATTCGGTTAAGCTTAGATACTTATCAAATCAATTCAAAATGTATGTGGTATGTGCTGCAAGAGTTTATATATTTGGCCTTCTTCAAGTAAATTTTGGATCATTTAAAATTGTATTAAATTTTATCGTTGAAAATTTGTGGGACACCCTTCAATTTTCTGGGGCTTGCATAAGATACAAGCTTCAAGAAGTTTCCAAGGGACAAGAAAACAAGCGTCAAATTAAAAATGTAAATTTGATTGGTTTAAATAAATCGAAAGGTATCTCCTTTGTGCTTAAGTTACCAGTAGTGTTCCTTATTTCCATTTCCTTAATGTTTTTATAATAAGTGTGTACTATAAGTAGGTATTAACTAAATTATTCTTCCGTCGAAGTTTCGGCCCCAAAAGTTCTTCAGTCCAGAACCTCATAGGGTTTATTCTGCTTTGCACATTCTGCCAATAGTTTCCAGTGTATTTTACCTTGTTTCATTTTTATTTTATGACTTGGTTTTAATGATTCTAAATATTTATTTAATGTTCTAAATGTTTTTTCTTCTATAATTGTTATGTAATGTGCACAAACGCTGCTACAATGTACATATTAACTAATTCCACAATTTATTATTTATTAGTCTATAAATAAACTGATACTGAAATTTGAAGTTGGAGTGGGGGGGGGGGGGTGACGCATAAAATAGGTGATTGCACATGGGCATCACATATCCTAAATATGGGCCTGAGTGTGTTTAACAAATTTCTGATGTAATTTCAGATGGTAGTTTTGAAATTATTCAACGATACTTTCAGGCAATTTATTCAGAACAGCTCTGTACAAAGAAACGATGCATATCTCACTCAATATCTTCTGAAATATTCTTTAGACACACAGGATCCAACAATTTACTGCAATTAACTGCCCTAAACATGGGCGTATAAAGTTAGTGATCAAGTCATAAATAGAAATATAGGAACGTGAAGAGGAATATGCTATAGGATAAACACAATGACAGACCAGTGTGAAAAGAGGAGTCTCACTTCTAAGCACTCTTAAATGCTAAGCAGCTGTGCGACGATTTGTTCAGAATATGTTTAATTTCACACAAAAATTGATCTGTTTTTTCTTGTAGTGTATTCTCTAACATTGCTGCGACTGCTTTTTTCCCACTATCATTTTTAGGAGTAAAGATAAAATACAAAACGTTTATGAGAATTTGGATTCGAAACATATTTGTCCTTCAAATCTGAAAGTTTTCTTTCTTAGGATTATATATTCAAAAGATTCTTTGCATACTTTATTTGTCATATTTTGGAACTTAAAGAAGGGTTACTTAGGAGAATAATGATTCAGCCATGATCATGTTTGAACTCAGTATTTAGTGATGTAGAGATAAGAGGGAAGAATTAAATGAGGCACAGATCCAGCTATGAATAGAGGATTGTAGAGGTGTTCAGTTAATCCACAGAGGTATGGTGACGGAATACTGAAAAACATAAGTCTATAATGAAGATATATGTGTGTATGAATGTAAGTAATATGTGTTTTTTTTCTTAGCTGAAATACCATGGTTGTCTTTCAGGAACTGTACCATGAGCAGTGTGAGTGTGTTGTAGTCATGTTCGCATCCATCCCCAACTTCTCAGAATTCTACGTTGAACTGGAGGGCAATAATGAGGGTGTGGAATGTCTAAGATTACTCAACGAGATCATCGCAGACTTTGACGAATTGCTCTCAGAAGAGAGGTTCCGATATGTGGAGAAAATCAAGTCAACGGGAGCTACTTATATGGCTGCTTCAGGTGGGAGTTTGATTTAATATGTCACAATGTTGGGTTAGGTGTATCATTTGTGCAGTTGCTTGTGATCTAAATGTCTCTTGCAGGTCTAACAAAGAGCACCTGTGATATGAAAAACTTCAAACATGTCTCTGCTATGGCTGACTATGCCCTGAGAATACGAGAGCAACTGTCATATGTCAATGAGCATTCCTTCAATAACTTCAAGATACGAATAGGTAAGACTAAGTAAAGAATATAAAAGAAATAAAATGACAGAAATTTAACTAAGAATTCATGTTGGCAAATGTATACATGAATTTTGATTCCTTAAAATTTTGTTTAATATAGGGTGACTAGACATCCTCATTTGTCCAGACATGTCTTCCTTTTTGGACCTTCATCAAAAATTCTAACTGAATTTTCTGAAATGACATAATGTCCTATGTGATATAAAATAATTAATGGGTGTCCTCCTTTGTAAATTACTCATCAGGAGATGGCAACGGTATCAGCACAACACTCAAAGATTTAATAGTTGGAATATAAATCAAAAGGTCAAAGCACAGTATACAATGTCAAGAAATTTGGAGAGTAATGCATGGTTATCTATGCAATATAATTTGGTTACAGTAGTCAAGCAAAAGGTTTTTAATTGCTGGAAAAATTGAAAATTGAACCACACTATTCTTTGGAGATCTCTGTCAGACTTGTTTACCTGGACTTGTCTACACATTTTCTCAATGTCTGCTGTTAATGCATACGTGTATTGAATGCTGGAGTGGAAACAAAGCAGGACATCATTGAGATAAGTTCTAGAATATAAGTTCCTAAATATTAAACAGGGATAAACATAAATATTATTTCTAAATATTTGAGTGTGACTTGATAGAATCTGATGATGTTCTTTTAAGTATGAAACATGTTTAATAACATGTATTTTTATCCCTTGTTTAATAATGTATTTTCTTACAGGTACGTTTTGTATTATAATATTTATATTTAACCTGTGTGTTCGACAGAATGAAGAGCTTTCAGGTCCTTTGGCCTTTGATTTTATGCATCTTATTGCATTCTTAGCGTGAGAATAAGTAACAGGCTTAAGATCAAATTTGTCTCTGTCTGTAAACTGATTAGAATAGTTTTTGTTTATCACCTGCTCTTTAAGTACTGCAATTGGTGGTGAATGGAAAGTGGTTGTTGAGTTTGTTAAGAGGGATGATTGCGTCAGGAGAGGAAAGTGGTTTAGTTAAACCAAATTATTTCACAGTCTTCCATCGTCACTGTCAAAACTTTTTTTGGTTAAACTGTAAGTGTAATGTATTGTAGCATTCCTGATCTGCTGCATAGTGGTATTCTGCAGCTGCTGCTAAGTAGTATTTTTTCACAATCTGCTTTATGTTGCACTGATACAGATAGGTCTTATGGCAATGATGGGATAGCAAAGGGCTAGGAATGAGAAGGAAATAACCATGGCCTTAAGTAAGGTACCTGGTGTGAAGATGGGAATCCATGGAAAACCATTTCAGGACTGCCGACACTGGGGTTCGAACCCACTATCTCCTGAATGCCATACGTTCAGGGGCATGTTTGTCAAATAGCTCGGTCACCTTCTCTTTGAAACGTGTCACTTTATTGTTTATGTCCCCGTGTTTGAATATGTTGTGCCATGGTAGTTTCGCAGCATCTTCAAATTGCTTGTCTCTGTCATTACGTCTTAAGTCTTGGTATGAAACTGATCTAGGTTTGATCTTTGGACACTTTAGGGAGTAAGACAAATAGATTAAGTCATGAGCAGAGACACCTGGAATTGAAGCACATGACTAAGAACTAGTGTAGGATTGTTGATGAAAATAAGGTGTGTGTGTGTCTCTCTCTCTCTCTCTCTCTCTCTCTCTCTCTCTCTCTCTCTGTGTGTGTGTGTGTGTGTGTGTGTGTGTGTGTGCGTGCGTGCGTGCGTGCGTGCGTGCGTGCGTGCGTGCGTGCGTGCGTGCGTGCGTGCGTGCGTGCGTGCGTGTGTGTGTGTGTGTGTGTGTGTGTGAATACAGTCAGGTTACAAGCCATAAAGGTTGTTATGAGGCATTTAGACTGTGTTCATCATCATCATCATCATCTCCAGCTTTAGTTTACCAGGTGTAGTGCGAGGCCTGTTTGTTTTCTGAAAGCAACGAACTCATCAACTCTGTTCAGCTGGATTGCTAGGCCTAACACTGTACAACAGGGGTTCTCAGAGTGCATGCACCAGTGCATTGTGCGGTGCAAGGTGAAGAAAGGTGACTTCGCTAGGTTGACTACTGTGCAAACACCAACTCCTCGATTTTGAGCAATACCGCTGTCTCTCTTTCCCTACACCTGTCTTGGTCGCTCCGCTTACCTTCGCCGCTGTTCCTTCCTTACTCTAAAATGTTTACACGTGGTGGGTGGAGACGCTCAGTTCCATACAACGTTACCGGTGCAAAAGAAGTTTTTTTAAAAATTTGGTTTGAACAGACAATTGATCCTCTCTATCTCCTCTTTCCCATTTTCTTTGCATTTATATCAGTAATGTGTCAAACAAGGTATTGCCTGACAGCAATTCTGAGAGCGTTTTTTTTAAATTATGATCCAAAATACTCACACACAATCTAATTTTCGTACAAGTTAAAAAAGAGAGAAAAAGAAGACCTTTCACATATACTTGTGGAATCAAACATATAAATAATCTTAGCTGCTTCTCAATGCAGCTTAGGAAAAATCTTTCTTCAAAAATTCTTGTAGAATTCGAGTAAGTCTTTTGTATTGTAAACAGCCGGACCTGTGGTGTAGGAGTAGTGTGGCTGTCTCTTGCCCGGAGGCCCCGGGTAAGTTACGTTTTTAATATATAAAATCTCTTTGAACCACCTAAAACTAATTTTTCATAAACAGGTATTGTGGACTAATGTTTTTTAATTTAATGTATGCTTGAATACTTAAAACAGTTAGTGATATACCAGTACTTTATCTAGAATTGGTTGCTAAACTTGTTTTCAATGGATTGGCACCTCACCATTCTTTTCAAAGTGTGCTCCTTCCTGCACAGATGCTGTCAAACAAAACCATAGTAATGTTTTGAATAAAGCACTTTCTAAAACCTAGGGGTTTTATTGAAGGTTATAATTTACATATCACTTACCTAGTTCTCCAAAAGGTTGTTTTTGAGGAGTTTCTCTGTTGGAATGCCTTTATTTTGCTGACCCTGTTGGTTATGAGATTATTTTCTTTCTGGAGCTTCAGACTTAAATCATTTAGGAGAGCCGTAATGTTTGCTAAAATTTGTAAATCAATTACTCATTCAGGGTAAAGTAAAAATGGCTCTGGACTTCATTTTTGCTCCAAAAACTCAAAACGGTGTGGCATATTTAAACAAACTTGGCAAGTAACCATTCTCTATTTCTATATGGTAAGGGATATCTGTATACTCTTCTTCAAATGAAATAAAAAATCCTTGAACTGGCAATGAGTGAGCCTGTGAGAACAAATAAAGTTCACGATACGCACTACCTCAATAACTTCTGCGCGTAGAGCCTCTTGGTGAATGAAACAATGAATGGAAGGCAAATTCAGCATATTGAGCTTTTAGATGTAATTACACGTTAAGTAAAAAATTGTCATGAATGTTTATTGATACCGTAACCACCTATTCAATACAAAGTAAAGTTCTTATATTAAGATTTATAGCTTGTCATAATAACTTTCCAGGACATGTTTTGCCCATTATATGGGCATCATCAGCCTTTATCTCTTACCTTTTGGTCATTGATCAGGATCCTGATTCACCTTTTCCAATAATATTATATGGATACTACCTTATACAAAGTTAAAAAGTCTTATTGTATGTTCTATTTGACAGTTTAATGATTTGCACAATAAAAAGTATCTAAAAGTGTGGATGAGATGGATGATTGTTGTTGATGAAATCTTATGAATAAAAATCTTTTTAAGAACTGGTTGATCACTACGTCCATATTTTCAATGTTGGTTTGAATGTCTATGGCTAAAACTGTGATACTAGTTTATATATTAAAAGTTCTACTTGACACATTTATGTTTTTTTAGCACATTAAATGGAATCTGGTTGGATTTTTTTTTAACTGGTTGAAGTCACAAAATAATGTTTTCTAGAATTTGGGTGATCTTGTTCAAAGGTGATGAAGTTGAATAGTCATTTTTTTAACCACTCTTAGTTGAGGTTTTTGTTTTGAGTGTAAGATTCAATAAAATTGATCCGCATATTAAATTCACTCTTGAAACAGAATCAAACAAATCAATTCATTTTCTAGATAAAACAGTAAGCAGATTACCTTCCTCATTATCATGTATGATTTATAGAAAACCCACACATACAGCTAATACCATAAAACAAGACTCTTTTCATCCACAGACACATAAACGTGCGTCGTACAACAGTATGGTTAACCATACTTTCCAAATTCTGCCATCAAAGGATAACTTAAAGAAAGAACTAGATATCATCCACTCCATCACCAAATTTAATGGTTATAATAGATATTTTATTGAACAAATTATTAACAAATTTAAACAACATCCTAATACAACACTCTTAATCCTAAACCAGCTGCTTACTCCACATTCACATTCAATATAAATGCCTACAGTATTACTAGTGTATTCAAAAAACACAACACCATGATTTCTTTTCAAAGTAATAATAGAAACCTTGAATTATGACATAACTCCAACTCCTTAAATAAAACCAGCGTCTTTTCTAAGTCAGGCGTATACCGTTTTAAAAGCAACAAATTAGATACTTTGAACACATTGACGCAATAAACAACATATACATGACACAAAACATATTTTCACTATAATAGACCAGGATATCAAAATTCTCAGCACTCTAAATAAAGGCCCTCTCCTAGACATCACTGAAAACTGTTTTATACACCTTGACCAGTTTTTCAATCCAAATCTTAACCTGAATGATATATCTGAGAAGCCTAACACCCTTTTTGATTTTCTCATCTCCATTTTAACTAATCTCAAGTCAACAAGTAAGCGATCAATCTTTCACAATTTACACAATACCCTCTCATGCTACTTGCCCCTTTCACAATGCCCCCATGATCCTCCTTAGATATTCCCCCTCACCTTTTTTTTTTTCCTCTTTGCCACCCACACTCTAATTTATTATTAAGAAGAAAGGTTTGCCCGAATGGGCATTAGATTATAAACTAGGTTTTACAATAGTCACTCAACGACTTTGTTCTCACTCAGCACATGGTTATATGATATCTATCACACTTATTACTGCTCAGAATAAACACACAACTTTCATTAGGATCGTGATAGGTTTTGTTTACACAAATCTTATGGTGAAAGCCATGAATGGCAAGTCATGTTATAATATGTCTTTGCTCTTGGTTTTCTCTGGTCCAGTTCCTGTCAAGAATGGCGTCTGTGGTGTAGAAATCTAAATCCATTTCTCTCCTCTTGGCTATTCTCCCTTCTATATGTTCATTATAGCTTCTTGTGGATGGCAGTGATAGTTGTAATCTCAGATCTTCTACATAGGATTATTTAGCTAGTTCATAAACCAGCCTTGTCGGTGCAAATTTCCCTACTCTCAATACATGCTTTAAAAATCGACTCTTTACACTCTCAATTTTTGCCAGGTCCTTAATTGATAAGTGTTCCTAAACTACCTGTAAGCCGTAAGTTGCTATTGGGGATATGGTTGTCTTGAAAAGGGTCATTGCTGTGGCCAGGGACAGGTCCATTATATTCTTGATATTATAAATTGCTCTTATCGCGGCTACTGTTCTCTCTTGTACATGATGTCAAAAAGATTTCACCGTAGTTTGCAGGGTTATTCTGAGATACCTAAATTTATTGACCGTTTCTAGTGGTTGTCCATTCAAGTAGAGTGTGTCTTTCATTGAGGTTTCTTCTCCCTTCCTAAAAGTCATCTGAACTGTCTTACTCAGGTTAATTTCAAGGTGATTCATTTTCACCCATTTCTCGAGCTCTGTTAGTTTCTTTTGCATTTCTTCTCTGTTCTGGGAACCTATTACCCTGTTGTTTGCATATAACATAAGTGAAGTTCCTGGAGTTGTCTTAGTGATATCAGTAATGTCTGCTGTGGTGATGTTGAATAATAGCGGACTTAGGGGATCGCCCTGTAGCATGCCGTTCGTCTGTATGATGGGTTCTCAAGTAGTGACTGCATCCTCTATAACAACTGTGTTGAGTCTCAAAATGTTTTCCAATGATGTTGTTATCTGATTATTCACTCCAGTCATGTTTTTAACTGTTTCCATTATGATTTGTCTAATAGGTCAAATGCTTTGTTACAGTCAATGAAGACAGCGTAGTATTTGCCCTTTCTCAGGGCCTCTTCTATCTCTCCAAGCAAGCAACTAACTGCCTGTAGAGTGCTTCTCCCTCGAGTGAGTCCAGACTGACAGTCCGGTATATTTGCCTCTTTTTCCAGTCTGTTTGCTATTATCTTCGTGTAGATCTTGAAGGGAATATTCTCCAGTGCCACTCCTCTGTGTGAGTTGGGGTTGTTTGTTTCTCCTTTATCTTTATACAGAACTTTTATTGTGGACTGTCTCCATCTGTCCGGAATTAATCCTGTTCTAAGGCAGTAGTTGAATATGCTGGTCCAAACTGGTAGTAGCATTTCAATGGACTATTTGAGATGTTCAAAGTAAATCTGGTCAGGGCCAGCTGCCTTTCCATTTCTTGCTTGTTTCACTGCTTCTAGGACTTCTGTTTCCTTTATGGTTCGTGATGTAATTGTAGTGGCTATCCCTGAGGGGTGACTCGATGAATTTTGTACGTAATCAAAGTTTCAGCTGTTCAATATTTCCTCAAAGTGAGTTTCCCATATACTCATAGGTATTCCCTTTCCCTTTGGTGTTGCTTTCTTCCATAGTGCAATAAAGGGGTCTAACTGTGCTTTTTCCACCAATTTCCTAGCCTCTGCTTCCATATATGCTGACCACTTTTCTTGTAGTAGCTGTCTATATCACTTTCTATGGTTTGCATAGATCTGTAAATACAAATCTGATCCTATATTTCTCGCTCTACACAGGGCTAGGAGGGTTTATTTCCTTTTTGTGTAGCATTCGTTGTCAAACCAAGGTTGGGCTTTTCTCCATCTGCGTGGCTTTGTTGCTTGTTGTAGAGCTGTTGTCAGTTTTTCGACCGCCCCATTCAGGTCACCTTTCTCTATGAGGTGAGCTGCCTTTTCTGTTTCTCCATTTTCTATAAGTTTGGCTAAATCAAGCATTCTTGAGGGGTTTGGCTTCTTCTTCCATGCAGGTTGGCATTGCTCATGCTTCCCAATTATAAAATCTGTAGCTAGCGGCAAATGCTTTCTAATAGGTGCTGCTCCCGAATTCCACAAAGTTTCTTGCTTAATTATAGTTATTCCTTCTCCTTTGTAGAAAACTAAATCTATACTGCTAGATCCGTTGGGTGCAAAATATGTCTTCTCCTCCTTCTTGTTTACTAGTGTGAGGCCTTCATCCATCATCATGTCAAGCATTAGTTCAGTTTTTGTATTTAATTTGTCTATCCTGCAGTTGAAATTCCCTGCTATAAATATGTTTCTGTCTCTATTGTTCACTTTTGCAATAGCTGCTGCGAGTTTTTCTATAACCCCTTCTGTACTGGAGTTCAGATTTATATATATGCAAATGACAGTTATTTCTGTAGTTCTCACCATTGCCATATTGTCTTCTTTATAAGAATCTCTCAGTTTCCCAACTGTATCCCTCAGGAAGCAAGATACACCTCCTTCTGGTTTCCCTTTCGTGGGTATTGCAGATGCATGTATCCCGTAGAACCCGGGTATGTCTATTGGATGTGACATAAATGTTTCCGTGATTAACAACACATCTGTTTATTTGATTGTCTTAAATGGTATAAATGGTAGTGCATTTTTCAGTCCTTACGAGTTCCATAATATAATTCTTGCCCCTTTCTTATTCAAGGGAAACTTCCTCATTTATCCTGTGTGAGAAGCAAAAACGCCTCACTAGTACACCTCTTCACCAGAAGGCTGAGTTGTTTGCAGTATCCAGGTGTTGGGAAGGAATTCCAACTTTGAAAGCTGTCTTTGTCCCTAGCATTAACAGTTTCTTATATTCCAGTGTACCCTGGATTCCATTCTTAACTAAGTATTCTGTTATCTCTTCTGGTTTGGTGTCTTGCCTTAATTTTCCCGCATAAAACCAGGCCGTTTTATCCGCTGCCTGTAAATCGTTATCTACCTCCTTAGTGCCGATTACCAGTCTGTCCGAAGAACGATCTTGTTTTCCTCTTCTGCTTTTTGCAGTGTGCCAAGTATTGTTGTCATGATCCTCATCTCTGTCTGCTCCATTGACATTCTCCTCTCTGCTTTGATCTTTGCTGCCAAAATCCTGCATTCCCTGAGTCATAACTTGTGCATAAGATTCCTTCTCCTTGTCATTCGCTGAGCTATTTGGTCTGTTATATGTTTTATCTTGGTCTTTTCTGGTGTTTTAATGTTTCTTTGAGAGATTGTTACACTTAACTTTTCTTCCAAAACTGTATCTAATTTCGTGGTTATGACTTCAGACATATTTTCCAATTTTTGCGTCAATTCTTTCATTATTGAGTTGTTCATTATTAAGTCTTCGATTTTTCCCATCAGTCTCTGTGTTATGTCTTCCTGATGTTTCAGAGTTTTTAATGCTTTAATGCATTCAGTGCATAACCAGGTTTAAGTTGCAATTGCTTTTCAGCATGACGTCAAATTCTCCTTGCTTCAAAGCCGTACAGTTTTTATGAAACCAAACTGTGCATGGACCCTCGCATTGTATTGCTTGGTCATCAGCATCAATTTTCTTGGTGCAAGGGCCACATTTTTGTCTTGCTACTGGTTTCTTCATAGTGTTTCGTGGAGTAGAAATCTTTATTCCATCGCAGATTGTGCCTTTATTATTATTCACTATAAGTATTGTCTGTTGTTCTTTCTAGGTTATAAGACCGTTCATTAACCATATTTTTAATCTCTTAGGGCCAGTTGTATAAACATAGATCATCTGAGATCAATTTTGATTTGAGATCAGAAAATGATCCTTTTCCAAGGTGCTCGTTGTGTTGTATAACGTTGATCTCGGGTCTTATGATCTGGATCAACTTTGATCCGTCATCATAGAATTTTGCTTGGCAGCGTAGTAAACAGCGTGGGAAATTCGTACTAATCAGGAGTATGTTGGTAGTAAAGTCACGTTATTTCCCTAGCAGAAGTTTTCTATAATGACAACTGGTTGGCAAACATGTACACAGTCATTTCAATCAGTCTGATTCAGCATGTAATAATCTCTCATAATATGAATATATGTGATCTAATAATACAAAAATTAGTTATATTTCACCTTCTTTCTTTTTCACAGCATGCAGACATCGTCTTAAATTTAACCTTGATCATTTTTGTCAGTAAAATTATACAAATACACCACAGTTACCAAACAGATCACTTTTCACTGATCCAGAACACAAGCGTAAACAAAAGTAATACTAATATAAATTTAAAATGTGCATGGCATAACTTGAACAACACGAAAGCGTTACAAACTGCAATCTCTAATAGCCAAAAGAAAATAGCCATTCCACTACATTTTTCATTAGTAGTTCCCTAATGTACTCCTCGAACCGAGGATTTGTATTTCGTAATAACTGCAATCGACTAGTCATTTGAGATGTTTTATTTACACTGACCATTCAACATGCATTGACAAAAATACTCTAGTAACTGCTGACGTGAAGTCCACAGATGAGAAGGTAACATAAACTACAGCTCCCTGCGCGATTTTTAATTTTAAAAGTCCAGATGTTTTATATTTATTGAGAGTCTATAGGACCTCATGTCACCGGTTAAAAGATAATAATAATGGCGTGTGGTCTCCGAAGAGGCCTGGTGCAGGTCTTTCGAGTTGACGCCTGATAGGCGACCTGCGCGCCTGTGAGGATGGGGCCCTACCTGTGATGAATTCTAATGATGAAGACTGCACACACACCCAGCACCCAAGCCATTGGAATTAACCAATGAAGGTTAAAATCCCCGACCCGGCCGGGAATCGAAGCTGGGACCCTCTGGACCAAAGGCCAGCATGCTAACCATTTAACCATGAAGCCGGGGTTAAAAGATATAATAACATTTTTTTTTTAATTGGTATTTATTATTCAGCAGGCTTATATTAAATGCATACCGGTACCTAAGATATTTATTATTTAATACAAATGGAAATATTAATGGTAAATACTCCATAATTTCAGATTGGGTGTTCGCTAACTGTTGGTGGGACTCATGATTCAAAGCCTGACAAAAGAAATTTTAACATTATAGCTGCACTGAAAGATCAATTTGAGCCTGATGAAAATCAGTTTGATCGAGTTATATTTCATTTGATGATTCATTTCGCGTAATCGGAAGATACATCTACAGTAGAGGTGTCATACTCCGAGGAGATTGTAACCAAAACAACTGTGGCAGATTGACACCATGCAGGTGGAATCAGTGATTAAAGCCAGTGATCACGTGGAAGTAAACATACTGATCAGAATATTGTCAACTCCAGCACACCCAAGCATGTTAAAACTACAATGAATGACTGTAAATATATTATAGTCAGTTCATTATCACCTACTAATGTTTACAAAACTAATTTGTTGGAATCAGTTCTAACATAGAGGTAATTACAGCACTAGCTGCAGTTACCAGTCATTGCGCAGATAACTGTGAAGAAGCCAGAGAGAGAGAGAGAGAGATTTATTAAAGAAATAAATCGTCCGTCCTCCAATGAGGGTGACCATTTGGATCCAGAATACAGTTTCAATTCCAATGGAGTTTAAAAATATTAAAAAATGAAGATTTAATCGTTGAAGCTGTTATCTTCTTTTTTCCCAGGGTTAGTGGGGGAGAAATGTCAATCACGTTCTCAGGTACAGATGTTCTTTCAGAAATGCATTTTAAACTATCACCATGTTAAGTCACTGATGACTACGCATCTACAGGTAACTGTCATTCCAGAAACCGGCCATAAATCACTGGAACATCGGAGTAAGTGGCTGGTTTCTATTCGATCGTCTCATTAGAGAGTCTCAAAGTCTACCTTCCAAAAACTCAACAGTGTGTTTGGTTAGATGGAATCTCATTTTAAAAGCTTTGTCGCTAAGTTCTAAGAATGGGTTTCCACTTTCTTGGAATACTCGAAGAGACCGCCAAAATTCTTCATTGTTACAGTTAAATCGAAATAATAAATATGGTAGTTCAACCTACTCAATACAAGTAAATAACAGATGTAGAGATTACATTCTTATTTAATTAAAACTGGAAATGGTACCAGTTTCGACCCCAGTCTGGGTCATCATCAGCCGATTATAACTCAAAAAACAATGCATAAGTAAGAAAGAAGTTAACGGTCAAGTCCACACAATATCAGTTGAAGAAGCGATATAAAAATGACGGGGGTAGGCACTGTAAAATTCAGACGAAGTGGAATGTAAGTCACTTAAAAGAAGTAATGAGTAATCTTCCGAGCATCAGCACGGCTCACGCAATGTTTGGCACTGTCTCACAATGTTCACGAAAAGCAGAGAACAGTTAAGTGAGCCAGACTGCATACACCGTCGGGCACAAAGTCACAACACAATCCAAATATGAAGATCTAAAGTCATGAAGAAGCCGAAGACGAGCAGCTCTACCGAAATAACTTGCAAGCTCCAGAAGATCGGCACGGTGTTTACAATATGAAGTGCTGTAGTTTCATACGCTGACGGAGACTGAAGGATAGATTAATGATCAAGTATTTGCTTAGTTCACGAAAATGTACCTATATATATTTATATATATATATACTTATAATACGATTCAATATAATTGAATACGTAATTATGATCATGAAGATTTTAACAGTTGCTCCTTCCAGAAATATATTTGAGCTTGTTCCTTCCCTGTTGATGGTCATTTCCACTGTCTTTGCTTTACTCAGCTTCAGTCCAAAATTTTTGAATGTGTTGTTCCATTCATTACATTTCTTTTGAACTTCAGCTTCTGTCTCTCCCCATAAAAACGCATTATCAGCAAATACCAGGACGTTTGGTTCACTGTCCATTTTCTTGATAGATTTGATGACCTTGTCCATTACTATTATGAACAGGAGTGGTGACAGAGCACTTCCTTGTTGAACACCTCTCTTTGTTTCAAACCATTTTGATCGTCCATTGCCTATCTGAACACAGCTGTAGCACTGCTGGTATAGCATCTTGACTTTGTCAATTAAGTACTTTGGCACCTTTAGATCTTCCAGACATTCCCATATCTTGTTTCGAGGAACACTATCATATGCTTTTTCAACGTCCACAAATGCAATCACTAGATTTCTTCCGTATTACCAGTATTTTTCTGTCAGCATCTTTACTGCAAAGATAAGACCCACAGTACTTTGACCTTTCCTGAACCCATGTTGTTCTTCCTCAAGGAAAGGTTCCATAAGTCTTGTTTCTATGATCTTTTCCAGCAGCTTCAGTGAGTGTGACAACAGCGTGATGCCTCTGTAATTTCCACATTTCCATCGGTTGCCCTTTTTGTACAGTGGGATGATGACTCCTTTACTCCAATTTTCTGGAATTTTGTTACTTTCCCAAATCACTGAAAACACTCTATATAGCCAATTCAAGCCTGGTGTTCCAGCTGCCTTTATCATGTCTGAGCTGAGATCATCAAAGCCTGGGGACTTCCCATTTTGCATGCTCTTTAGTGATGTTTCTACCTCAAGCCATGTCAATGGGTATTTGTTGCTTTTGGCTTCATCTACACTACAATAATTGGTGGTAGTGTTGCCCCCATCTCCATTTAACAGCATGTTGAAGTACTTCTTCATTTCATCCCTGATCGCTTCCTCTGTTTGTATTTCCAGTGCAAGGATGTTTATATTTTCATTTCTTTTACTGTTTACTATTTTGTATAGTAGCTTCCTACTTCCTTGACAGTCTTCCTCTATCCTTGTAGTAAAGTCATCCCAGCACTTTTCCTTTTCTTCCTGGATCAGTCTTTTTACAGCCAGTTTCTTTTTCCGGTATTGCTGTGCTAGATGTTCAATTTCTAATTCATTTTGTCACTAATCATATCATTATTAAAGTCCATTGTGGATTTCAGTTCATTAATTACAGTTTTTGTGATCCTTTCCATTATGGCATTGGCTACAGCTGATAGGATGTCTTGAGACTGCAAGGCCTTTCTTACCTGCTTGACCAAAGTTGCTGCCAGTATCATTTCTGCAGCTGTCTCATCGCTTGTCTACTTTATTTACCTGCTTTGGCCCATGTTACTTACCCCTTTCAGGCCTGAAAGAAAACTGGCGGTGTGAATTTTTGTTTGTACATCAAAAACTGACTAAAATGCCCTTAAATAGATATATTTTTAGTTTAATCTACAAAATAAAAATTAACATTGAAAAAAAGCATCCGCATAATTGTGCGTGTCAGGACTTAATTCACTATTTACAAAAAAGAAAAATTACCTCAATGCATGTGAATATACATATGTACATGATCAAATGTTCTATTTTACAGTGTGGAACAATTTTAAACAATTAAAATCTTATACATTACATTTCTCACTAGAGTACAAGTTCTGCTTTCACAGTCCTTTTTGTGGCAGCACCCAGCACTCCCGCATGCATTGCCTGTAGGGAAACCTAGCCCGCACAATTGTGCGTATCAACATTCAAAACCTCATGGTATTACGTACGATGTTGTAAGTTCATAATTTATGTTCGCTAAACAATTTGTACACTTCATTGATTATATTCTGATATTTAGTAAAGCTTATAAATTAATATGAATGCAGTAAATAAATACGTACTTTTGGCATTACTGCTTCCCACCATCTTGCTGATGAACTGTATTTTAAATCAATCAATCAATCAATCAATCAATCAATCAATCAATCAATCAATCAATCAATACTGATCTGCATGTAGGGCAGTCGCCCAGGTGGCAGATTCCCTATCTGTTGCTTTCCTAGCCTTCTCCTAAATGATTTCAAATAAATTGGAAATTTATTGAACATCTCCCTTGGTAAGTTATTCCAATCCCTAACTCCCCTTCCTATAAATTAATATTTGCCCCAGTTTGTCCTCTTGAATTCCAACTTTATCTTCATATTGTGATCTTTCCTACTTTTATAAACGCCATTCAAACTTATTTGTCTACTAATGTCATTCCACGCCATCTCTCCGCTGACAGCTCGGAACATACCACTTATTACATGTCATAAACCTCATTTTAGGTCCGTATTGAAAAATTTTTTAACAGTTCAACTATAATAAAGGTGTTTCAATTTATTCCACCTATTCAATACTTATATTTTCACTTATAGTTGTTACATAATTAAATTCTTAGTTACATGGGACATGTTTCGCCCTCAATTAAGGGCATCTTCAGCCTAAATACAATAATCAAAAATACAACTAAATTAAAAGTGGAAGTTAAATACAATCATCAAAAATACAACTAAAATAAAAAGTGGAAGTTAAAAGTTTAGTCTGTTATTAAAATTCGGAACAATAAAAATGTGAAAAATGATAAAATAAAAAGATGCTAATGGAAAACTGTCTTATGATTAAACTATAATCTTGTCGGAGACTAAAACTTCTATTAAAATTCTAATTAAAACAGTTCATATAAAATATTGGAAAATCAAAGTGGTAGTAATAAAAAGCCAACGACATGAGGGCGTGTACACAAGCATAAACTTGATTGTCATGAATACAATCTTTTCAAGGCCGCTGATGAAATTCGTAGCAAGTAAGGCAGAAGCGTCTATTGAAAAATTGTAAGAGGCCGTTAGCACCAGTAGGTAATAAAATGGCTGAATCCTTGCCAGAAAATGTCAACAGATGCAGAAATAAGTTTTCTGTAAGAGAAGGAAAAGAAGAAATAAGAAATTGAACGTAAGGAGAGAATTCAGTCTTACATAATTTTGAAACAGATGAGGACTTACATGTAAGTGGAAGTTGTTATTTGTTAACTACTGTTGAGTTGGTTGCTGCCCGTCTGTTGGCTCTGAGTCTGGTGTTATAACTGTGCTGCAGAGGCGGTAGTGAACTCGGAGGGGAAGGAATAGGGGAGTGCGGAAGGGAGGAGAGGATGGGTGGAGTCAAATGTGACGAGGCTGACAAAGGGGCGGAGTCAACTGCATTGCTGGAAGTAGGCCTAATATCTGTAGGTATGGGAGGAGTATTAGGGTTTGAAGAATTAAATATATTAGGTATCCTAAATTTATTCGAACTAACTGACTTTAATAATTCCGGCATTAATTCATGTAGCATACTTTTATTGTCCGTGGTTTCATTGAGATTCTTTTGCTTATTGTACGTCTGATCTAAATAGATGTATAAACTTTCTAATTCGTTCAGCATTCTTCCTTTTTGTATGTTTCTAATTATCGCTAAGTCTTTCTCTATGGATTCAAATCTGTGACCAGTCTCCCTCATATGCAAACTCATCGCTGAGTATTTCCTATGTTTTTCCGCGTTAACATGTTCCATGTATCTTGTCATAAAATTTCTCCCAGTCTGTCCAACATATGAAAAATTACACTGAGTACATTTAAGTCTGTATACTCCCGATCCTAAATAACGATTCTTATCATAATTAATTTTTTTATGATTAAAGAATATGGACTGGTTAGTATTAGTAGTTCTAAAAGCTATATTAAAATTATGTTTCTTGAATACGCTAGTAATCTGGTGTATAGCTGGAAGTGAATGTAGCATACTCAGTTTTTTTGGTCTTTTCTGGTATCAGATTCGTAGATAATTTGTTCTTAATTTTATTGATTAATTTGTTGATCATTTCTATTTTGAAACCATTTTGTTTAGCGAGGTATCTAATATAATTTAATTCTTTCTTCAAATTCTTGGGAGATAGAGGGATTCTAAGTGCTCTATAAATTAGACTGTGAAAAGATGCTTGTTTATGTGAACTCGGGTGTAAAGAGGCATTGTTTATAGTTGTAGATGATGATCCCAAACAACAGAAAACAATAAAAAACATGAAATCGAAAATTGAAGATAACAATATTATAGTAACCAAGGCTGACAAGGGGGGTGCGATCGTTTTGATGGATAAAGATACATATATCAAGAAAACTGAAGAATTTTTTGATAATAACAAATACACATTAGTAACAAAAAATCCATTAGCTAAAATTCAACGCAACTTAAAAGCCTTACTTAAAAGATCCACATCTCTCTTTACTGAACAAGAACAATTAAAACTTGTCAATATGAATCCTAGGCTCCCGGAAACTAGAGCTATGCCCAAAATACATAAAAAAGATATTCCGATTCGTCTGATTATCAATTGCCGTAATTCTCCCACGTATAAAGTCTCCAAATACATTCACAATTTTTTGAAAAGACATTACACTTTTAATAATAAACAACCATTAAGAAATTCCATTGACTTGTGTGACATTTTGCTTGGATTTGGCGTACTTCCAAACCAGATGATGTGTTCGTATGACGTAGTGAATATGTTCCCGAATATTCCGACAGATAAAACTCTTAATATCATTCATGATAATATTTGTAAACACAGTAATCTTAGTAAAATGGAAGTAGAAGAATTCACTAGATTGTTAAAGTTCGTATTAGACAATAATTACTTCACATTTAACAATAATATTTATAAACAGAATGGATTAGCAATGGGTGACCCAATATCGGGCATCCTTGCCGACATATTTATGGATTCAATCGAACACAATGAAATAATAGCAAAAATTAAAGGAATAGATTTATGGTTGAGATGTGTAGATGATACATTTGTAATCACAAACAAAGATGTCACTAATAGTCAAGAAATCTTAAATAAATTAAATGAAATCGAACCTAATTTGAAATTCACGAGAGAGGACGAAGTCGATAACTCATTGAATTTTCTAGATATAACAGTTACGCGTAAGGTTAACACTTTTGATTTCCAAATATTTAGAAAACCGACACAATCATCTACAACTATAAACAATGCCTCTTTACACCCGAGTTCACATAAACAAGCATCTTTTCACAGTCTAATTTATAGAGCACTTAGAATCCCTCTATCTCCCAAGAATTTGAAGAAAGAATTAAATTATATTAGATACCTCGCTAAACAAAATGGTTTCAAAATAGAAATGATCAACAAATTAATCAATAAAATTAAGAACAAATTATCTACGAATCTGATACCAGAAAAGACCAAAAAAACTGAGTATGCTACATTCACTTTTAATAATCCAGCTATACACCAGATTACTAGCGTATTCAAGAAACATAATTTTAATATAGCTTTTAGAACTACTAATACTAACCAGTCCATATTCTTTAATCATAAAAAAATTAATTATGATAAGAATCGTTATTTAGGATCGGGAGTATACAGACTTAAATGTACTCAGTGTAATTTTTCATATGTTGGACAGACTGGGAGAAATTTTATGACAAGATACATGGCACATGTTAACGCGGAAAAACATAGGAAATACTCAGCGATGAGTTTGCATATGAGGGAGACTGGTCACAGATTTGAATCCATAGAGAAAGACTTAGCGATAATTAGAAACATACAAAAAGGAAGAATGCTGAACGAATTAGAAAGTTTATACATCTATTTAGATCAGACGTACAATAAGCAAAAGAATCTCAATGAAACCACGGACAATAAAAGTATGCTACATGAATTAATGCCGGAATTATTAGTCAGTTAGTTCGAATAAATTTAGGATACCTAATATATTTAATTCTTCAAACCCTAATACTCCTCCCATACCTACAGATATTAGGCCTACTTCCAGCAATGCAGTTGACTCCGCCCCTTTGTCAGCCTCGTCACATTTGACTCCACCCATCCTCTCCTCCCTTCCGCACTCCCCTATTCCTTCCCCTCCGAGTTCACTACCGCCTCTGCAGCACAGTTATAACACCAGACTCAGAGCCAACAGACGGGCAGCAACCAACTCAACAGTAGTTAACAAATAACAACTTCCACTTACATGTAAGTCCTCATCTGTTTCAAAATTATGTAAGACTGAATTCTCTCCTTACGTTCAATTTCTTATTTCTTCTTTTCCTTCTCTTACAGAAAACTTATTTCTGCATCTGTTGACATTTTCTGGCAAGGATTCAGCCATTTTATTACCTACCGGTGCTAACGGCCTCTTACAATTTTTCAATAGACGCTTCTGCCTTACTTGCTACGAATTTCATCAGCGGCCTTGAAAAGATTGTATTCATGACAATCAAGTTTATGCTTGTGTACACGCCCTCATGTCGTTGGCTTTTTATTACTACCACTTTGATTTTCCAATATTTTATATGAACTGTTTTAATTAGAATTTTAATAGAAGTTTTAGTCTCCGACAAGATTATAGTTTAATCATAAGACAGTTTTCCATTAGCATCTTTTTATTTTATCATTTTTCACATTTTTATTGTTCCGAATTTTAATAACAGACTAAACTTTTAACTTCCACTTTTTATTTTAGTTGTATTTTTGATGATTGTATTTAACTTCCACTTTTAATTTAGTTGTATTTTTGATTATTGTATTTAGGCTGAAGATGCCCTTAATTGAGGGCGAAACATGTCCCATGTAACTAAGAATTTAATTATGTAACAACTATAAGTGAAAATATAAGTATTGAATAGGTGGAATAAATTGAAACACCTTTATTATAGTTGAACATACCACTTAGTCGAGCAGCTCTTCTTCTTTCTCTCAATTCTTCCCAACGCAAACATTGCAACATTTTTGTAACGCTACTCTTTTGTCGGAAATCACCCAGAACAAATCGAGCTGCTTTTCTTTGGATTTCTTCCAGTTCTTGAATCAGGTAATCCTGGTGAGGGTCCCATACACTGGAACCATACTCTAGTTGGGGTCTTACCAGAAACTTTTAGAAGGCAAAGAAGACAGTGATGTCATTCTGGAAGAAGGAAATGATGATTTTGACATCAGCTGGTACACCTCCCAGAAAAGAAACTGTGCTTGTGCCCTATCTGTTCAACTCCGGGGAAAAAAATCACGCAGTCATTTCTGGTGCCCGGGATCAACACTGTTACCATAAACTACAACATTACCAAAGACCCATGAAGGCAGGAAGAAAGAGAAGCTACCCTGAAGATGCCAAGGATGAGGCCAACTAAGCAGTCTGTGTTTTGGAGTGATGTTTATGTATTACATTATTCAGTCCTTTTTAAATTCCTCTTAGTTTTACAACAGTTCAGGATAGTGAAAAGTGTATATATTCTTGATCAGCATAAAATGGTGTACATTTCGTATATAACATAAAAGTCATAAAGCTAATTTTTATTACTCTGTTTTTGCCTAGAACTTCATGGACTATCTAGTTTTTCTTTTGTGGGAAAAATTTCATCAATACACCATTAAAACACAACAAAAAAAATTTCTACTCTATTTTTCTCTATTTCTTCTGAATAAAATGACATGTAAAACTTAATTATCAGTCAACTAGGGTATTTCCTTTTGTGTGTTTTTATGAAAAGTTGCTTGAAAAACTTCCAGAAATGGTTAGCGGTTGGAAGTAGCATAGTCACCGGTTGTAAGGTTAAGCACTCACTAGTAAGTGTCCACCATTTTTAGCCTTCAGTT
This sequence comes from Anabrus simplex, assembly GCF_040414725.1. Classification (NCBI taxonomy): domain Eukaryota; kingdom Metazoa; phylum Arthropoda; class Insecta; order Orthoptera; family Tettigoniidae; genus Anabrus; species Anabrus simplex. The sequence continues at coordinate 260,087,419 of NC_090270.1, read as the reverse complement.
AAAAAGGTAGGGATTCGAGTGACCTTTGCACTTGTCATGTACCACTTAGTTGCTGTTCACTGCCAATGTGTTAGCGCTTCCATGGGTAGCTTCAAAGCATTCTGGTACCATATTCCAGAATGTAACAGAAAGTGTATGCCAGGTAGTGATTTTGAAGATTGGGAGGATTTAACTCCTCCAGTGCTATTGGCAAAACCACGTATCTTAAAGGAGGATGAGAAGTTTTGAAAATGAAAATAACTAAAGTATACACAATGATAATTGATCATAATGTCTGACTTGTTGGCTGAATGGTCAGCGTACTCGCCTTTGGTTCAGAGGGTTCCGGGTTCGATTCCCAGCCGGGTTGGGGATTTTAACCTTCATTGGTTAATGCCAGTGGCTTGGGAACTGGGTATTCATGCTGTCCCCAACATCCCTGCAACTCAGATACCACACATAACACTATCCTCCACCACAATAACACGCAGTTACCTACACATGGCACCGCCCACCCTTGGAGGGTCTGCCTTACAAGGGCTGCACTCGGCTAAAAACAGTCATACAAAATTTAAAAAATTGATCATAATTTTTTTATTTAGACAATCAGACATGCGAGTGAGAAATCAGGGTGGAAATTACCCTGTACACCAGGCAGGGTCAGCTGCTCTATGTTTCTGTCCTCAAGGTCACGGTTCTGCTCTTGCTTTGTTGGGGTGAAAAGTCCCCCTGTGGGTGGGGGCGGTAGAATAACAACTGCGGTATCCCCTGCGTGTCATAAGAGGTGACTAAAAGGAGCCCCAGGGGTTGGTGACCACGGAGCCCTTCGCTGAGACCTGGCATTGCTTGCACTTATTTGTGCCAGGTTCCTCACTTTCATCTATCCTATCTGACCTCCCTTGGTCAACTCTTGTTCTTTTCCTATCCCGACGGTATTAGAGCATGATATATATGTTGATTCCCATAGGGAACGTGATGATGATAATGGTGATGATGGTAATGAGACAAAGTCTCTCAAAGTGCATTGGCACTGCCGGTGGCTCCAAGTAGCCTACGCAGTGGCCTCCGCGGTATGCACTAGCCATACGTCTTGGTGGGTGTGCTACGTACCAACCGATGAGCCCAACTTAGCACACGGGGGCAAAACGCTGGCAACCAGAAATGAGTTAGCTGGAAAATTTATAATGTCCAATAATGGACCATTTATATTGGCATTAGAGCACTCGAGACCTAGGGAGTCTTTCATTTTCATGCCCTTCATGGCCCTTGTCTTCCTTTGGCCGATACTATCATTTTTTGAAGTGCGATCCCTTCCATTTTTTCTGTCTGATTAGTGTTAATATAGAGGATGGTTGCCTAATTGTACTTCCTCTTAAAACAATAATCACCACCACTGGGGTGAAAGGGTTAATTTTGAACATTTTATGTCTAGGATTCTTTTTTTATAAGACATAATTGACATAATTGCAAATTACATAGGAAACAGCACCACTACTGGTTTTGAACCTGCAATTTTGGGATTTGGAGGCCAACAGAGGGAACCCTTGCAACATTACACTGATTGGTTATTAATAGATGTGTGCTCTGTCTCTCACCACTGTGTCTTCAAAAATGATGTTTCAGGTATCAATATTGGGCCTGTGGTGGCAGGTGTAATCGGAGCCCGTAAACCTCAGTATGATATCTGGGGTAATGCTGTCAATGTGGCAAGCAGAATGGACTCTACTGGTATACTGGACCAAATTCAGGTAGGCCATTTCACATGTACTGGAAAAAAATATCTTATTCCTATTTCTCCTTGTGCAGCAAATGGCATCCAGGAAAGTTCTCCATTTGGCACATTTACATCCAACGTTTCCCCAACTCCAATCAGTTCCTCTCTAACTGTTCAGCTCCAAGATCTTTCATGCTTCCTTTTTCCTTTTGGATTCCATTCTAAGACTGACTTTTCATTGGATCCATCCCCACTTTCTTTCTTTATTTCTGCGTCAATGCAGATTCTGGTTGTTTTTTTGACAACATTGTTCATTTGTTACCACTTAAGGCCATTTTATATTGATGATATGCTGCAACAGTGATTCACAAACACTTGGAGTTGGTGTGTGGTTTGTTTAGTGACCTCACTTAAATGCAGGATACTAGGATATGCCTAACAACAATTGTAGTGTAATTATTTTATCAGTTAATATCTTGCTTGCTTTATTGTCATGAAACCCTTGTGTAGTATACAGTATGTCTTTCCTCTGATACATGTATTTTTATTCACCAAATAGGGCTATTTTATTTGTTGATATTTTCATATTATTTCATATTTCTGTGAAGATAAAAGAATGGCTGAGGGAGGCATGTGCTGGGACTGTGGATGTGAATGGACATTAAGGAGTATAAGGGAAAAGATAGCAAGTTTTAGGGAGATTATTAAGCTTTAAATGAAGGAGAGGAATATGACAGTGATGAGAGTGCATTCAGGATAGGAATTGGTATAAGTCACTGCAGGTAGAACAGCAGAGGGAAGATGGAGGTGTAAGGCAAGAGGAAAGGTAAATGTAGAGTAGAGGATAGGAAGAGGGAGGTGGAACAGGGTCATGAAAGGGAGAGGAGGAGGATGTAAGTTCTTCAGCCATCAGGAAGTTAAGGGAGACCAGGAGAGGAGGGAATCTTATAAGGTGTGTGGGGTTGCGACTCTGGTTGAGATTGAGAGATTTGTGGCACCAAACTTGTGTATTGTATTGTTGTTTGCCATTTGGTGTGCAAGCTTCAGGTATTGTAGGCCTATGATTGACTGGTCATTAAAGTAAGCTGATGTTCATATATTTCCTTCAGGGAAGTAAAAGCAATCATACCTCCTTAATTGCTATCTAGTAGAATGAGGCTTATGACCATTACTTTTACAAACTATTGGAAAGGAAATACCGGTCGGGCTATTGTAGTATATTGCGGATCTTTACAAAAAAAAACAGTCTGGTGGCATAATGGACAGATGTGGGGGAAGGTACTTGAAGAGACTGTCATTAAGGAATTTCTAGGAATTTCCAGGTAATGTGCAAATGGATGGATACCAATTGCTGGAAAGACATAATACAAAGTGTGACAACTTAACCCTCATTTAGTGTGTGGTTATTATTCAAAATTCCAATTCATTGTTTGAGAACTTCAGTTACAAACATAGTTTATGAACCGACACAAGGAAATCTTGGTGAAATTTCCGGACTTAAACAGAACAGTTGTTGTAGATGATAGAAAAATAGTGTTTTGTAAGAAATGCAGAAAACCATTCAGTTATGCTGGAAGTACAAATAGTCTTCAAGATCATCTTAGACATATTCATCCTTTCCAAAGTTATCTGCATCTATCAATGTCACTACTAGTTCATCTCCTCAGTCAAAGTTGGAGCACCTAATAGTGAAGCCTATGTGTTCTAATATGAAAACTGAAATTACAAAAAAACTAGTGAAGTGGATTGTGCAGGATAGTAGGCCACGTAGTACTTATCGTTGTACTGAAGAGATTTATGGGAAGCTCTCATTTCTCACTTACCATCTTCCCTGCAAACAGACAGACAGACAGACAGACAGACAGACAGACAGACAGACAGACAGACAGACAGACAGACAGACAGACAAATGTTCTGAGCATGCTCGGTGAAAATTCTATGAAACAGGAAGCTACCCTTCTTACACATAGTCCTAGTGAGGACTCTCCTCTAACAGGTTTGGGACCACCACTGGATTGTATTGTCCTAGCCACCTGAGCACAAGCAGGACCATGACTCAGAATATGTTTGAGTTCCCACTCCATTCCATAGCAGTTGGTATCCCAACTCACAGGACCATTTACTAGGCCATTCAGCCGTTGCCCATGGTTCACAAACTAGGACATGACTACAGTAACCAACACCACAAGCTGCAAGGAGAATGGAGAAAATGAAATTGGCAGTTAAAGTGAAAAACAGTACAGTACTGGAAAAAATCAAGAAACAAAGAACTCTCCTAAACTTCATTAAAAGAGGAAAGCAAACTGGATGGGACATATAGAGAGGAAACAGAGGAAACAACAGTTCTTGAAGGTAAAGTGGAAGGGGAAAAATAAACTAGGAAAGAGAAAAATAACAATGCTGAATGAAATGAAAAGGGGAAGATACCAGACTATCAAACAGTTGGCCTGGGATGGGAACAGATGGAGGCAGCTATGGTGTTAGGAACCTGCCAATAGGCAGAACACCTTATGATGATATGATGACGATGACATTCATTTGAATCAACTTACCCGGATCCTTTTGAGAATATTTGCTGCTTGATGACCATCTCACTACATTGTTGTTTTCTGCTGTCAATAAGTATGTCATTTAATGAGAGTTTATCAGCATTCTTCAAAAGATGTTTCTCTACTTCTGGGTGAATAAAACCTATCACTTCATAGTCACTTCACATTTCTGCAATATTTGTTGAAAGGCTGTGTCTGTGGATATAACTAAACAGTTTAATTTTATTCTCCTTTTCCACACTATCAGTTTAAATTTGGTCTTCCTTCATCAGTTTTGTCAGAAAGCCCATGTCTTGGGAGAAAGAAGTGCTTCTTTGCTCTTCCCCAACTTCACATAAAACACTGAATCTGTTGGTTATTGCAATCAATCAATCAATCAATCAATCAATCAATCAATCAATCAATCAATCAATCAATCAATCAATCAATCAATCACTACTGATCTGCATTTAGGGCAGTCGCCCAGGTGGCAGATTCCCTATCTGTTGCTTTCCTAGCCTTTTCCTAAATGATTTCAAATAAATTGGAAATTTATTGAACATCTCCCTTGGTAAGTTATTCCAATCCCTAACTCTCCTTCCTATAAATTAATATTTGCCCCAGTTTGTCCTCTTGAATTCTAACTTTATCTTCATATTGTGATCTTTCCTACTTTTATAAATGCCATTCAAACTTATTCGTCTACTAATGTCATTCCACGCCATCTCTCCGCTGACAGCTCAGAACATACCACTTAGTCGAGCAGCTCTTCTTCTTTCTCTCAATTCTTCCCAACCCAAACATTGCAACATTTTTATAACGCTACTCTTTTGTCAGAAATCACCCAGAACAAATCGAGCTGCTTTTCTTTGGATTTTTTCCAGTTCTTGAATCAGGTAATCCTGGTGAGGGTCCCATACACTGGAACCATACTCTAGTTGGGGTCTTACCAGAGACTTATATGCACTCTCCTTTACATCCTTACTACAACCCCTAAACACCCTCATAACCATGTGCAGAGATCTGTACCCTTTATTTGCAGTCCCATTTATGTGATTACCCCAATGAAGATCTTTCCTTACATTAACACCTAGATACTTACAATGATCCCCAAAAGGAACTTTCACCCCATCAATGCAGTAATTAAAACTGAGAGGACTTTTCCTATTTGTGAAACTCACAACCTGACTTTTAACCCCGTTTATCAACATACCATTGCCTGCTGTCCATCTCACAACATTTTCGAGGTCACATTGCAGTTGCTCACAATCTTGTAACTTATTTATCACTCTATAGAGAATAACATCATCCACAAAAAGCCTTACCTCCGATTCCACTCCTTTACTCATATCATTTATATATATAAGAAAACATAAAGGTCCGATAATACTGCCTTGAGGAATTCCCCTCTTAATTATTACAGGGTCAGATAAAACTTCACCTACTCTAAGTCTCTGAGATCTATTTTCTAGAAATATAGCAACCCATTCAGTCACTCTTTTGTCTAGTCCAATTGCACTCATTTTTGCCAGTAGTCTCCCATGATCCACCCTATCAAATGCTTTAGACAGGTCAATCGCGATACAGTCCATTTGACCTCCAGAATCCAAGATATCTGCTATATCTTGCTGGAATCCTACAAGTTGAGCTTCAGTGGAATAACCTTTCCTAAAACCGAATTGCCTTCTATCGAACCAGTTATTAATTTCACAAACATGTCTAATATAATTAGAAAGAATGCTTTCCCAAAGCTTACATACAATGCATGTCAAACTTACTGACCTGTAATTTTCAGCTTTATGTCTATCACCCTTTCCTTTATACACAGGGGCTACTGTAGCAACTCTCCATTCATCTGGTATAGGTCCTCCGGCCAAACAATAATCAAATAAGTACTTCAGATATGGTGCTATATTCCAACCCATTGTCTTTAGTATATCCCCAGAAATCTGATCAATTCCAGCCGCTTTTCTAGTTTTCAACTTTTGTATCTTATTGTAAATGTCATTGTTATCATATGTAAATTTTATTACTTCTTTGGCCTTAGTCTCCTCCTTTATCTTGACATTATCCTTGTAACCAACAATCTTTACATACTGCTGACTGAATACTTCTGCCTTTTGAAGATCCTCACATACACACTCCCCTTGTTCATTAATTATTCCTGGAATGTCCTTCTTGGAACCTGTTTCTGCCTTAAAATACCTATACATACCCTTCCATTTTTCACTAAAATTCGTATGACTGCCAATTATGCTTGCCATCATGTTACCTTTAGCTGCCTTCTTTGCTAGATTCAATTTTCTGGTAAGTTCCTTCAATTTCTCCTTACTTCCACAGCCATTTCTAACTCTATTTCTTTCCAGTCTGCACCTCCTTCTTAGTCTCTTTATTTCTCTATTATAATAAGGTGGGTCTTTACCATTCCTTACCACCCTTAATGGCACAAACCTGTTTTTGCATTCCTCAACAATTTCTTTAAACCCATCCCAGAGTCTGTTAACATTTTTATTTACCGTTTTCCACCATCATAGTTACTTTTTTAGAAACTGTCTCCTGCCTGCTTTATCAGCCATATGGGACTGCCTAACAGTCCTACTTTTAAGACCTTCCTTTCTATCACATTTATTTTTAACTACCACAAAAACAGCTTCATGATCACTAATACCATCTATTACTTCAGTTTCCCTATAGAGCTCATCTGGTTTTATCAGCACGACATCCAGGATATTTTTCCCTCTGGTTGATTCCATCACTTTCTGAATCAGCTGTCCTTCCCATATTAACTTATTTGCCATTTGTTGGTCATGCTTCCTGTCATTCGCATTTCCTTCCCAATTGACATCTGGCAAATTCAGATCTCCCGCTACAATCACATTTCTTTCCAAGTCGTTTCCCACATAGCCGACTATCCCATCAAATAATTCCGAATCCGCGTCAGTGCTACCCTTTCCCGATCTGTACACTCCAAATATATCAAGTTGCCTATTATCTTTAGAAATGAGCCTTACACCTAGAATTTCATGTGTCTCATCTTTAACTTTTTCGTAGCTTACAAATTCTTCTTTCACCAGAATGAACACTCCCCCTCCCACCCTTCCTATCCTATCTCTACGATACACACTCCAGTGCCGTGAGAAAATTTCTGCATCCATTATATCATTTCTCAGCCATGATTCAACTCCTATTACAATATCTGGTAAATATATACCTATTAAATTCCTTAATTCTATTCCTTTCCTTACAATACTTCTACAGTTCAACACTAACAATTTTATGTCATCCCTACTTGATTTCCAGTTCCCTGTTCCCTTATCACCGCTCCCTAGGCCATCCCGTTTCCCTGCATGTACCTCCCTATTATCCTTCCAAACAAATTTCCTAACTTATACGTACCACTGCGGTTTAAATGAAGGTCATCTGAGCGCAGATCCCTATCTCCTCTCCTATCTCTGGATAATTTCCAGATGAATTAGTCAGTGATACTTTCCTTTGCTGCACTTCACTCCACATCATGCTAACACTATTCCATTTAAAAGCTTTTTCAACTCTTCAATCTGATTTTTTTTTCCATTATTTTTTAATTACAGAGTTTGCTTCTACCAAGTCCTTATTTAGCACTTATATTATTTTTATGTGTCAGCCCTATGGTCTAGGGGTACATGCGTGCCTCTCGCGTGGAAGCCCTGAGTTTAATTTCTCTACAGGTCAGAGATTTTTACCTGGATTTGAGGGCTGGTTCAAAGTCCACTCAGCCTTCTTCTTGTGCCTTATCCATCATCAGATGTTGGCGATCATTTTGGCTATCAGCCTGCATGAGGAGTTATCTGATGGTGTCCCCGGTCTAAGAAAAACAAGATTAAATGGCCAAGAGTAATTGTCATCCTGACGTGCGTCACCTCATAATCTGCAGGCTTTCAGGATCTGCGGTGTTCGCTTGGTAGGCCAAGGTCCATCAGTGTTTTAGTGCTGTGGTTTACTGCCATACTTTTTAATGGAGGTACTTAACCATCATCAAGGCAATAACAACAGCCAAATTGAGGGTACTCTGTATGAGATATCCCTGAAAACCTAAGGAACATGGTGAAATTTTGATTGAATTTATTTAATTCTGATTGTAATGATATATTTTCAATAATTATCTGAAACTGATACTTGTTTTTCCAACATGACACCAAACGTTTATGGTTTAATAGGAACCATTTTATATCAATATTAGCAAGGTACCCATGCTTCACTAGGGTATTATACTGAAATTTGTAATTGAATGCTTAACGTTTTATATATAATCCTCCGAAATTCGCGATCTGACTCGTATTCTGAGAGAATCTGCTAAAATTCGCAATCTGACTCGTTTTCTGAGAGATTACGGCAAAGTTCCTCCCATTTTTCAATCTTTCTTTCCAGCAATCGATTTCGTACTCCACCCGGTCACTTGGGTCCCTAAATCTTTGCCATCTTTATCGTTCTGCGATGCGATTTTATTTGACGTAAATAAATATCACACGAGAACACGTTCACTTCCTTGTATAAATTACTTTATTTACACTGTACGTCACAACACACAATTATACACAGTAGCAAATGACGCTATATACAGCACTCAATAGCAGAGTACCCTGAAGTCGATTCTGACAAGTACAGATATCAACAACACTGACGCGCGTACTATAACATACTCTCTCTTGAATTCACCGCCTCACTCACTTGAGTCCAATACTCAGACTTCTCCTTGGAGCCCAACAGTCACTCCCAGTCCATCACTTGCCCGAGTCCCAAGAACAAAGATCTAAAGGGCCCCATACACGCGCAGACTTCTGGAATACTTACCTGCACAGACTTGCCTCCGGGAGGTAAGTCGGAAGTATGCAGTTGCCCAAGGTAGGTAGAGTATATTAGGTAGGCCATTCCCGCTCACGGCGCTCTCATTGGTTGATCGTGCGTGACGTGGCCGGGAGGGCTAGAAACGTGCGCCTGCATTGCCAGCATGCAGCATAAACCTCGATTATGAGGTAAAATAAGTTCAATTTCTTATAAATAATTAAAAGGTTGCATTATTATAATAAAGTGGTACTTTACATACCACCTGCAATCGGTGATATAATACTGTTGATAGAAAAATAGAAGAAACTCTGAGTAATTACATCTTAAAAGCCGGCTGTAAGAACAATACATACATAGAAACACTGGAATAGTTATTGGTTTAATTGTATTTAAAACTCACGTTTTGATGACTTAGGAAGTTGTTGAAGAAGCTGAAGCTGCCCACGGTCGACTCTTTTTCGCTGAATACTTCTTCATAGCATCTATATGATGTTTCCTGTTGAGGTGACGTATTCTAATAAAAGTCCTAGTTTTGACATACAGTGATATAATATTCTCGTCAAGTTCTGGAAATTTTGATTTAATTATAGATATCAAAGTCCGCATTACTCTTTCACATTTAGAAATATAAATCCTGTTAAAGCTTTCAAACAGTACCTCAAACTGCATAACTTTTTGATACCATTCTTTCGTTGGACAAGTAGGGCCTCCTTTTAAAATTATTGATAACCAGTCGTGAGGCACTTCCTGTGGCAAGGCAAACACTTCACTTTTATCACCCAACCTGTCATCAAGTAGCCTGCAAGGTATTTAATTGCATCCTGGTTTACGTCCTCAGTTTCGAAGTCCTGGCTCAAGTCTTCCATCCTTAACAACTCCAACGTTTCTTCCTGTTCATCTACGGGTACAGGTGTTAACGGCCCCTCAACAACATCTATACATAGTTCATTGCTTACGAAGCTCAAGGAATCTTCCTCATTATCAGCATCAGGATGAATAATACCCGTATCACTCGGCGATGAATTATTTTCAGCTTCCACTGACAGACTACAGGAGGGAAGGATTTCATTACTCCCTGTGAGTAATAAAAGTCGAATTCTGTTGCGAACTTCAAAAGGGGACGGATTGCTATAATAAAAACCTCCTAGCCCAGAGACACATAAAAAAATTCTCCAAGCAGTCCTGGTTTACTCTGGCAGTTAAAATATAAGACATATTTGCATGTTTCATGTCTTAAAAAAAGTCCTAAGAGAGAGTTTATAGATATAATGAACCCCTTCTGAAACGAAAGTAAAGTTTTCCGTTTACCAAATCTCACTTGTGTAATCACCTCCAGAAAGCGTTTCAGAGTATTTTCCTGGCTTCTTAAGTTTAAGCCGTATCCACTCCTAAGGGGAGTCTTTATCTTTAGGCGCCCTGGAGTTCAACACGTCGAAGGTGTCATTGACTAGCTCGATGAAGTTGCTTTCAGCGTCCTTATTTAAAGTATATCGCACTGCCAGAGCTGTGCGCCTGGAAAATAACTGCGCAGCCATTCTCACATTCTGACGGGATCTGCTTGTTACACTCAGATGAGTCTCATTAATATGATGTGTAGTTGATAGATCTCCTGTTTGAGTTACTAATAGGTGTTCTATTGTCTTCTTCTGAAATTCTGAACCATCACCTAACGTCTAACCTTCATCTAAAAAGTGGTGTCTCAATAATTTCAAGAGGTTGGGTACATCACAGAACACCCACACCTTCCTTTTATCATCCACTGGATTGGTAAAAAAGCTCTTGTCCTTGTGTACGTTTAGTTCCTTCCACACTTTGGCATTTTTGCCCCCATGTCACAAGTTACTGCGACAATATGAATGTCACAAGCTTCAAGTTTACTAATTATATTTCTTAACAACTCTGACGTCATTGTCACATTGAAATCATAAAAAATTGGGTGCTTCCATGCAGCAAAGGCCCCTCGAACCATCGCTACCCGGACGTTGCTGTGAGGCCCTAGTATGCAGTCATCAGATGAATCGTATGAAATATGTCCATCTATTTTCATTTTATCAAAATAATGTCAAAACCGTGATCTTTTCAAACTCCTTGTATTTTACTGCGCTGGCTTTCAACAGATATAGCACCTCTGTTAAAATTCCGGGCCTACATTTAAAGCACCGAATCCATTTTTGTAAGGTTGGCTGACATGTTAAAGGAATGTTCCTGTTCTTCAAATACGGTAATCATATGCTTTTCTGGAAAGCGGTCTCAAAAATAAAGCATTTGTTATGTCCTCCGAGGATCATTTCACCCGTTTATTGCCTCTGAAGAGACATCGAATCTGCCCTGGCGTAAAATATTTGGACAGAATCTTAACTACTTCCTCTCAGTGTGCACTCTTCTTCACTTTCGGCGGAGAAGGTTGTTGTCTTTTCGAGACTAGATACCTAGGTCCCTTGAGCTTCCTTAGAGTAGACTACCTTCGTCTTAAAATCGCATTTTCCTTTTCCAAAATCTCCACCCGCTTACGGAGCTTTAAGATCTCCTAATTTTGAAGCGATTCAGGGCTAGTCGCCTGGTCAACTTTCCTTTTCTTTGGTGACAAACTCTCTAATATTGACCGCGGCCGCTTCTTCACGCTCCTAACTTCATGGCGCAAATGTCTATCACTGAAATCTGTAAAATGAAGATGAACCTTTATGAGCGATCAGGTTTTAAACATATATAAAATCGAAACTAAACTACGGTCGTTAAGTAACATAAGCCTAACTACTTAACATTCGAAGTATATGAATAGTTGTAAGTTAATATACTGTCGCAACTCGGTGTTCTCACATAAAACATTCTGCTGGCAAACAACAGAACAAATTAAAAAGATTCAAAAATTGCTCCAGTACCAGGAATCGAACTCAAGCCTTCTAAACAAAAGTCAGCTACCCTAGCCAGTATACAATACCGTAGCACGACAGAATTAGTTTTTTCGTACCTCCACTTAGCTAGTCAAATTTATTACAATTGATTAAATATTGTATTTATTTATTCAATATTAAAATTGTATGAAAAGTAGGAGACAGACAGGCCTACCTGCTCTGCTGTTTCGCTGAGAACGGTGCTAGTGGTTGAACACGAAGCTTTATCAGCATACCAATTTGCAATGGACAGACACGGAACAGCATCTGCCCGCAAAATTTTTCTCTGCGGTAATCCCAGTAGTTCATTTCTCAAATCTCGTTCATAATCCTCTTGAAGAAAATGTATGGAACATTCTCTGGCATTATCAGGATTAATTTGTCACTTCGCTTACAGCGCAACACCCACACTCGCCTAATCTCACGTTTTGGAAATCTGTGGTACAAGACACCAGTTGTTTTCGATCCCCAAGTAGTACATTGTACCATAGCACAATTAATTTTATATTTAGAAACCTTATTCATCTTTAACACATCAATCAACACAATACAGAAAATGTTACAAGACTGCGTACTGCAAAATAGACCTATAATGAAAGCGAGTTCCTTTATCGTTCACCGCAACAACTGCCGACAGAAACCTCCACGTGACGTCAGCATGAGGCGATGCTACGCTGGAAGCAAAGCGCGGGAGTCGGGAAGGACCCCCCCTGGCAGTTGCCCACACACGCTCAGACTAAATGACTATTTACCAAGGAAGTTGAACACGTCACGTCGGAGGTAAGTCTGCACAAACCAGTCTCTTCAGATATGTCTCTGTGTGTATGGCCGATAAGTCTGCCGACAATTATTTTACACTTTTGACCACCCATCCACTTGGGTGGTGGAACCGTTAATTTCTGAGGGTTTCAATTCGTCCCTCGTGAACACAATGACCATTTATGGTCATGGACCAATTACCTGTTGGCAAGGTGGGCGCGATCAAATGAATTATGTCATCGCCTCCACCTTTATTGAGATGAGACCAACACTTAATAAAATATATTTTAGCATTAAATAAACTATAATTACAATATATTAAACATACTAATTGAAGGTTTTACACCAGTTACGATGTCGTACCTACGACATCTTTTCCTAAAAGCATTTTAAATATGCATAAAATCCTTGAGGAGATCCGGCGTGGTGTCGTCTTGGGTGCCTTGGCGGCACTGAACCCACGGCCGGACTGTATTCGTGGTCATTACCCAGCCAGGACCCGTTTCCAGCGCGGTCCGCACATTTTGACGATGGTCCAGAACATTATTATTATTATTATTATTACGGAGTTATCTGTGGTAGGCGGAGGTGAAAGAAGGTGCGGGCTGGAATGGGTCTAACTACAAGTTCGAAAGATGAATTAAAATTTCAACAAAGGTTATATTTTCAAAACTTAACCATGGTGACATAGAATTTGAAAACTTAACAAGTCAACAACAAGCCAAAATCAGATACAAAGAAATTACAAGTGTTAGGGGATTATTACAAGGTCTGGGCTTCGAGCCCCACAATCACAATCCTTGAGCTATTAGCCCAACTTTACCAAGGTACAAAATCGAACAAAGGGGAAGAAAATCCCATCATGCCTAGGAGCACTTGCTCCAAATTACAATGTTAAGCCTCCTAGAGGCACACAGAAATCAAATTTAGGAAAGAGCAGACCCACTCTCAAAGTTCAAGCCTATCAAAGGCCACAACGAATTTCACTTCTATCTGCCCTCAAGGCACACAAAGAAGCAGGGGCATTTAATACCCAACCTATAGGGCCTTCACATGAAGAAAACAAAACATCAGGTTAATTAAATGGCCCAAAATACAAAATTGAATGGAGGCAAAAACATGCACTCCTACACTTAAGTTTATTAAAACCTATGTAGCGCTAGGCCGATAATACAGGGGCTAATCCCAAGCTAGGGAGGTGACTCGTATGAGAAACTTTAATACATTAATAAAGAGAAGAAACGGTTACAAAAACGTAGTCACCTCAATTTCAAAATGAAGGGGAGTTCGAGAGGGAAAAGCACTCTCTATCCCCGCTTTACAGTTAAAGAGATTTGTAGTTTTTACATAGACAGAAGAGGAATTTACATTTTAAAAGTGGTAGGTTACATATTAAAGGTTTTGAACCTTCCCCGAGAGTTAAACTGCTGAGCTAGCAAGAAATAAAGACGTTAAAGGGCCATTACCTTGTTGAAGAACTGCTGACTGAAGAACGAGGCGCTTCCCGCCCCTGCTACATATTCACACACTGAGTTAGATGTTATACTAGTGGCCCCGGAACAAGAAAATCAGCAGTTTTTATACCCTCGTGGAACATTCGAGACCTTTCAAGAATTAGTAGACACACCCCCTCAACTTTATTGGATAGCTTAGAGCTACATATCCATAACGAAGAAGACATACATGATTGGCTGAGAATTAATTAAAGAAATTCGGGATTGGCTAAATTCAAAACAGGCGGATAGAAAAGATTAATATTGCCAACCCAAAGGTAACAGAACAAAATATAGTAAAGACAAAACTTATGAATAAAAAATTTCTCCAGGAAAATTCATTCCTTCGCACCAGAGTGCATAATCGTAGTTTTTATGTAGAGACATCTGGTAGAGAACGTCCACACTTCTTGATCAATGACAAACAAAAACACTTCAAAATTCACACAGAGCCATCTTCTGAGGAACTGTTGAGTTAATACAGTTTTTTAAAGTTCAGGCTTTCTCCTGTAGAGGAGTTTCGATTGGCGCATATTTGAACTAGCGGCGTGGAGGTGTACCGCCCGGTACAATTATTATTATTATTATTATTATTATTATTATTATTATTATTATTATTATTATTATTATTATTATTATTGATGTTCAGGACCCCACAGCAAGATGCAAGACCGCTACTTGGCGTTAAATTACATCTGCTGCCATTGTTATTGCTGACTATGTGACCAGCACCATTGTCGCACGTAGGCAAGTGCGCGGGATTTATGGCGATACGAATTATATACTTCCGTGCATTATTGACCTTATTATAGAGGTGAACAATTGCACCATCAATATCATTCCTATTGTTTATTTCAGATGTGTTTAATTTTTTATTTATATGCCAAGAGAATCTACTGTAATCTAAAAACGTTCTCCAAAGGAAAAGATTGGCTCTTGAAAACAAACCCAGGAAAGATTAAAAATGATCGGTTTATGATCAGAATAAGTACATTGAAAATCCACAGCCTGTTTCTAGTCATTCGACCAGGTCAGGAATGGAATGAATGAAGCCCTCATCTAGCGGCGAGGATAGGAATCGTGCAGGCTGCCAAAGCTTGTCGCACTCCTCTGGGGCAATGATTAATGAATGACAAATGAAATGATATTGGATAGTGTTGCTGGAATGAATGATGACACGGAAAACCGGAGTACCCAGAGAAAATCCTGTCCCGTCTCCGCTTTTTCCAGCACAAATCTCACATGGAGAGACCGGGATTTGAACCGGTCTGCGCGCTGCCGCCTGAGCTACAGAAGCTCCTAATAAGTACATTATGAACAGTAAAATCAATTGGTCTCAACTTCTTTTTCAACCCACCGCCCTTAAGTTGATTTACTACCCCCTACCCCCAAAGAAAAGGAAGGCGTGTTTCTTTATTTTTAAAGGAGATTCCAAATACCAATGTTCACGTCTGTTACCTTCAGTTTTGAGGTGTAAGTATCCCGATAAAGATAATTCACTTTTTTTCACGACGACCCCCCCCCCCCCCCAAGTGAATTTTCCGGCAAAAAATACTTGTTTATTTAATAGTAAAGGATCTTCTAAATGCCAATTATCACGACTCCAGCATCTTCAGTTTTTGAGATATGTGTCCTCATAAAAGAAATTAAACTCTTTTTCACTCCCGCCCCCAAGATGATTGCCCCCCAAAACGCGCGTTTTTCTTTGTTTTTCCGAGAATATGTTTCTTTACTTTTAAAGCAGATTCCAAATACCAAATTTCATGTCTGTAACATCTTCAGTTTTTGAGATATCAGTATCTTAATTAAAAGAATTCAACCCGTTTTTCAGTCACTTTTACCCCCGCCCACCCAAGTGGTTTTACCGAAAACAAAAAATACATGTTTCTTTATTTTTAATAGAGAAAAATACTATTTTTCACTTCTGTAACATGTTACATTTTTGAGATATACTATAGAAATTCTCATTTTAAAATTTCACTCCCTTTTTAGTTCCCCTTAAGTGGACTTTCCAAAAACAAATCACCTTTTTTTCTTTTCTTTTACAGGAGATTACAAATACAACTTTTACATCTGTAATATTTTACAATTCTGAGATATACTGTAGATAAGGTTTTTCTAAAAATTCATCGCATTTTTTCACTCCTGTTTAACCCCTATTAAATGGATTTTCCAAAAACAAAGCAATACGAGTTTCTTTATTTTTAAAGGATGTCTCAGATACCAATTTTCAGGTCTCTAATATCTTCAGTTTCTGAGATATGAGTATCCTCATTAAAGGCATTCAACCCCTTTTTCTTCCTTTTCATCCCTCCTATTGGGATTTTCAGAGAACAAAAAATACGTGTTTCTTTATTTTTAAAAGTTCCTAAATATCAATTTTTACATCTGTAAACGTTTAAAGTTTTGAGATATAGATACACTCATTTTAAAAATTCCCCTCCCTTTTCACCCTTCCCCCCCACTATTTGAATTTTCCAAAAACAAAAATTACGTGTTTCTTAATTTTTAAAGGAGATTCCAAATACCAATTTTCACGTCTGTAACATCTTCAGTGTCTGAGATATAAGTATCCTCATTAAAGGAATTCAACCCATTTTTCACCACTTTTCGTCGCTCCATTTTGGATTTTCCAGAAAAACAAAAATTATGTAAGATGGCAGTGACTTACATGATGTTCGCGTGTAATATTGTCGCTTGGAACTATTGAATAATCGGTAATTCTAAGCTAAACTTTACCATCTGAAGCACCAGAGTGAAGATGCTAAGTACTTTTGTAGTGACTGTGGTTTTAAATCTGCATTGTGGAGATTAGTGTTCATTAAAGGATTAACCTCATACCTATAACCTCATCCTGTTAGCTAACCGATAATGGCCGCCTCTGTTGATGGAGGTCGGCAAGATTTTTCTAACTCACTGAATCTAAATAATGAAAATCAGCAAGTCTCAAGTAACCTCATGAATCGACAGGATAAAGAAAGCATAATTCCCACCCGTACCGGTGAACCAGGTAACCTCATGACAACCTGTATTACTGTTCCTAACACACCTAACCAATCTCCTAACAATCCAAGGTTAAGTTACACTGCAGCAATGCAATCCTAACCTACCAAATATCAAGCTATTGTTATTGAATCTTGCGATGGTATTAGTATCCAAGATTATATTCTAGCAATTGGAAAAGTGACTAGCCCTAGTAACATCCGATTTGTCTCACGGATATCTAATAGAAGAATATGTATCTTCCTTGCCATTCAAAAGTGTGTTGAAGAATTAATTTCAAAACATCCCAAGATTCTCATAAATAATGTTTCCTTGGAAATAAGACCTCTCCTAACTAAAAACAAACGAGTTATTCTATCTAATGTTTGCCCTGTGATTCCTAATGTTGTTATTGAAGAATAATTTCTCAAACTCGGCATTAAACCAATGTCAAAGATATCACCTATTAGAGCAGATTTAACAATCCCTGGATTTTCTCATATTCTCAGTTTTCGGAGACAGATTTATGTTCAAAATGAAGACTTTAACAATCTTCCAGACTCACTCCAAATCGAATATGAGGGTACCAATTATTGGATTTATTTATCCTCTTACACACCCACCTGCTTTCTTTGTAAAACTGAGAGGCATTTAGCTAGAAACTGTCCCGATAATGATGAAATAATAAATGAAGGCTCCTCATTAAATCAAGACAGTCATTCTCATGGCAAGACCAATCTAACGGAATTTTCACAATTAGTAGAGAATACACAAAAATTTAAAACACACTGTCAAGAGAATATTACCTGCACTCCCTCACAAACTACTCTTCTGACAACTCCTACATCTATATCTCTTCAGTGTTCTCAAAATCAAAACTGTGGGCCTTTACCCTCAGTCGAAATGACTCTAACCTCTCTTTTGGGAAGTCCTCAAAACCCCCATGTGTTCATCTTTCTGGATCAAAGAGGCCAATATCACTATCTAGCAGTGAAACTACAGACAGAAAAGATCTTGATTTTAAGAAACCTCCCTTAACAACTGAACCTAAGATAAGTGAACAGGCAGGGAAACACATGACAAAACAAACTTACAAGAAACCAAAGACAGAAAAAGAAAGCACACCTATTAGTGATATGCTTAAGCCAATTAAACAAGTTCTAGAAGCCAACCCCCAGTCCTTTCCCCTCAGTTACTTACAACCCCAATCCTTTTTTGAAAACAGTATTGGAGTTAATGACATAGAAACAATAGCTTCCAATTACACCAAAGATCTAGAGGGTTTAGCCCAAGTCCTTCAAAAACTATATCAATATTACACTGAAAAATCCATTATGAACAGGAGTACTCGAATAGTCAAGAAACTGCTTAAGGCTAGCAGTGAAAACCGAGGTGAAGCAATTAACAGTTTAGTTCCAGATTACTCCAGCGATGACTCTACTTCCCTCACATAATGATGATAAAATTCCCTCTACACCTGTTTGTCATTCTTATGACTATAACATTACTTCAGTGGAACCTCAATAGTTTTCGATCACAGCGAAGAGTATTTACATCTTCTACTAAATAAACATCAGCCTTCAGTTGTCTGTCTACAAGAAACTAACTTTAGAGACAACTTTGTTTCCCATTTAAGACAGTTCAACGTACATTATAAAAACCGAATTAATCCAAATCATGCAAGTGGAGGCGTAGCTACCTATGTTAAAAATAATTTACACCATCAAGAGGTTCCTTTAACTACTGATTTAGAAGCAGTCGCAGTTTTATTATACCTACCACAAGCTATATGGGTATGTAATGTTTATTTACCTATGAATAGTACATCTCATGCTGATGATTTAAGAAACCTAATACACCAACTCCCCAAACAACTTCATTTTGATGGGTAATTTTAATAGCCACAACAGTTTATGGGGTAGTCACAATACTGATGCAAGGGGAAAAGAAATAGAGAAGATACTAGATGAATTTACTATAGTATTATTGAACTCAACTGCTCCAACCCGTTCTGATATAGCACACGGAACATACAGTAGCATAGATTTAACTATATATACGCCAGACATAGCTGCACTATTTAACTGGTCCATTTATTCAACTCTACAAGGAAGTAACCACTTCCCCATCATAATTAACGATTATCAAAGTTCTCCAGACAACACATCAAAACCCCAATACTGTAAATGGAATTTAAATAAGGCTAATTGGCAATCAAAAGCTACCATGGAAAATACTCGGAATCAAATTAAGATCCAGAATATGTTTTCAAGTGCTGTAACGACCAAGAACGGAGTTAAGCAAGGAGATTCATTATCATGCCTTTTGTTCAATATAGCTCTGAAGAAAGTTGTTAGAGATGCAAGTATCAACACAAGGGGAACCATCTTATATAAATCAGTTCAAATTTTGGCATATGCAGATGATATTGATTTAATCGCAAGAACACCAAGAGCATTGAAAGATGCTTTCACAAGCCTTGAAAAAGCAGCAAGAAAGATGAATTTACAGATTAATGAAGGAAAAACTAAGTATATGCCCGTACCTGAGTGGGTCTACATTCATAGAAATTGGCTCGTATAAGTTTGATGTTGTGCATAGCTTTACCTACCTTGGATCAGAAGTTAATTCCAAGAACAATGTTAGTTCTGAAATCCAAAAACGTATACTGTCTGCTAACAAGTGCTATCATGGCCTCAGAAAACATCTGAAGTCTAAGTTGCTGTTTAGGAAAACTAAAGTCCTGATGTATAAAGTTTTAGTAAAGCCTGTATTAACATATGGTGCTGAGACCTGGACATTCTCAAAATCTGATGAAAGACAGCTCGGTATATTTGAAAGAAGGATTTTGAGGCAAATTTTTGGGCCAGTGGAAGAAAATGGTGTCTGGAGAAGAAGATATAATCATGAATTGTATAATTTATACAACGAACCAAACATTGTTAACTGTATAAAGATCAGAAGGTTGGAGTGGGCAGGACATGTGTTGTGTGCTAATGACAGAATGATAAAGAAGATATTTAATGCAGTACCAGAAGGAACCAGGAAAGTAGGCAGACCAAAGTTAAGGTGGGAAGAAGGGGTGAGAGAGGATGTAAAGATAATTGGAATTAAGAATTGGAAGAGCTCTGCACTTAACAGGAAAGAATGGGGAAACCTTCTTCAGAAGGCCAAGGCCCACAAAGGGCTGTCGTGCCAGTGATGATGATGATGATGAAATTGGCAATCATTTAGAAAGACTGTAAATAACTATTTAAATGATCTAACTCCAACAAATAAATTTCCTTCTAAGAACATCAATGATATTGTTCAAGACTTCACTGAAGTAATAATTAAATCTGCTGACCAGAGTATCCCCAAAACAACTCCTATGCTCTTCAAGAAAACGGTTCCCTGGTGGAATGACTCCTGTAAAGAGGCTATCAAAAATAAAAACTGTGCTTACTACCTGTACAAAAGAAATCCCACGCCTGAAAATAAAAGCAATTTTCAGAAATATCGAGCAATAGCAAGAAATAAAATAAAATAAAGAAAGAAAACCTCCTGGTTAACATTCGTCTCCTCCTTAACCTCCCAAACTTCACGAAATGGTATGTGGAATAAAATCCAAAGAATAAGTGGTAAATACAATAAATTCTGTGTTACTTCTCTAAGAGATCCAGTTGCTGGATCAATTGTAAATGAACCTCAACAAATAGCTGATCAGCTGGCTAAATCATTTTCAAACATCTCTAGCGATAACAATTATGAACCTGAATTTCTTCACATGAAAACAACTCGAGATCCACTTGATTTAAGTGAAACTGTACCTACACCGATATGCTTATAATGATACTTTACAGTTACAAGAAATTGTTACAGAACTCAACAAATGTGGCAGATCTAGTCCTGGCCCAGACACCATTCCATATGAATTTTTAAAGCAGCTTCCACATAGTGCACTCAATTATCTACTTGCTATTTTCAACTATATATGGAGTTCCAAACTATTTCCAGATCAATGACGTTGTGCTATTGTAGTGTCTATACTCAAACCAGGAAAGGACATTTTGATCCCAGATAATTATCGTCCCATCGCCTTGACAAATACAATGTGTAAGCTAATGGAGAAAATTGTTAACAAGAGTTACCCTAGTATTTGGAACATATACACTTTTTTAGTGATGCACAAAATGGTTTTCGTAAAGCACGTTCAACAACAGATACTCTGATAAGTTTAGAATCAGAAATCCGAGAATCTTTCCTGAATAATCAGCACTTCATAGCTGTTAGTTTAGACACTGAGAAGGCATATGACTTGGTGTGGAAAGACTATCTAATTGAAACATTGATGAAACATAATATTTCAGGAAACGTGCTTTACTTCATTTATAATTTCCTTAAAGATCGCCGAATTTAAGTCAGGACAAATGGAACTCTTTCACATGAAGTAACCATTGACAATGGAGTTCCCCAAGGATCAGTCATCAGTGTCACATTATTCCTCCTTCCAATAAATGGCATTGTCTCCCACATTCACCCTACCAGTAAAGGCTTGCCTTTTTGCCAATGATTTGACTATACTAAGTGCAGGAAGAAATAAACTAACTACTCAACAGCTACTTCAAGAATCAATTGATAATATCCAAAAATGGGCTAAAGTTACAGGGTTCAAGTTTTCCAAAACTAAAACCAAATGCATACTCTTCTCCAAATGTAAACATACTATACAAGACCCTGAGCTGTTCATGGACAATCACAAAATTGAAACAGTAACAACTATGAAAATCTTAGGAAGTAGTATAATTGGATGGTTCTGCCGCCACCTCCTCCTCCGGCTCTCGGGAGAGGCCTCCATTTCCCGCGGGAAATTTGAATTTTGGCGGGAAATTTGAATTTTGGCGCGAGATTTGAATTTGTAAACATAGCCACGTGCTTTTTGACAGCTGTCATCGACAACAACGCATCGCTAACCCCACTGCTGCCATCTTGACGGGCCTAAACCTCAGTGGTACCAACTTAACCTAACTAGCGCGAGATTTGAATCGGTAAACAACTCCACATGCTTTTTGACAGCTGTCATCCGCCATCTTTAATCAAGAGAGCAAGCGCGAAATTTGAATAGGTAAACAAATCCACGTGTTTTTGACAGCCACGTGCTTTTTGACAGACAACAACGTATCGCAAACCTCAGTGCAGCCATCTTGACGGATCTAAACTTTAGTGGTACCAACTTAACCTCACTAGCGCGAGATTTGAATCGGTAAACAAATCCACGTGCTTTTTTGACAGCTGTCATCCGCCATCTTTAAACTACAGAGCACCGTGCTGCCCTCTTTATCGCAGTAGCTGCAAATTCGTCACCTGTCATCCGCAGTGTGCCATCTTAACGGGCCTAAACCTTAGTGCTACCAACTTAACCTCACTAGCGTGAGATTTGAATCGGTAAACAAAGCCACGTGAATTTTTTTGACAGCTGTCATCCGCCATCTTTAATCAAGAGAGCGCCGTGCTGCACTCTATGTGGTGGCGGCAAATTCGAAGTGCTTTGCAAACTCACGTGCTTTTGTCATCCGCCATCTTTAATCCAGAGAGGACCGTGCTGCCCTGTTTGTGGCGGTGGCAAATTCCACGTGCTCTTGTTTGGGAAACAAACTCTTGTGCTTTTTTCTAACAGCTGTCATCCGCCATCTTTAATCAAGAGAGCACAGTGCTGCCCTCTTTAGCTACTTACCTTTGAAATGTGGTGGCGGATAATTTGAAAAATGCTTTTTGACAGCAGCCATCTTTGAGCACCGTGCTGCCCTCTTTAGCTAGATACTATTGAAATGTGGTGGCAGGCAATTCTACGTGACAGCAGCCATCTTTGAGCACCGTGCTACCCTCTTTGTGGCGGGGGCAAATTCTACGTGCTCTTGTTTGGAAACAAACCTATGTGCTTTTCTGACAGCTACCATCCACCATCTTTAATCAACAGAGCACCGTGCTGCACTCTATGTGGTGGCGGCAAATTCCACGTGCTCTTGCTTGGAAACAAAGCCACGTGCTTTTTGTCATCCGCCATCTTTAATCTAGAGAGCACCGTGCTGCCCTCTTGCGTCAGCTGACATCCGCCATCTTTAAACTACAGAGCACTATGCTGCTCTCTGTAGTAGCGGGTAATTTGAAAAGTTCTGTCAGCTATCATCCGCCATCTTTAATCTAGAGAGCACCGTGCTGCCATCTTTGTGGTGGTGATAAATTCCACGTGCTCTTGTTTGGAAACAAACTCACGTGCTTTTTTGACAGCTGTCATCCACCATCTTTAATCTACAGAGCACCGCGCTGCACTCTGTGGTGGCGGACAATTTGAAAAGCTGCTAAGAGAGCATCGTGTTGGCATCTTTATTCTTTGACATGTGGTGGCGGCTACGTGCTTTTTGTCATCCACCATCTTTAATCTAGAGAGCACCGTGCTGCCCTCTTGCGTCAGCTGACATCCGCCATCTTTAAACTACAGAACACTATGCTGCTCTCTGTAGTAGCGGGTAATTTGAAAAGTTCTGTCAGCTATCATCCGCCATCTTTAATCTAGAGAGCACCGTGCTGCCCTCTTTGTGGTGGTGGCGAATTCCGCGTGCTTTACAAACCCACGTGCTTTTTTGACAGCTGTCATCCACCATCTTTAATGAAAAGAGCATCGTGCTGCTATCATGCGGGCAATTTGAAAAGCTGCCAAGAGAGCATCGTGTTGGCATCTTTATTCTTCGACATGTGGTGGCGGCAAATTCCACATCCGCCATCTGAGAGCACTGTGCTGCGCTCTTGTTCGTAGTAGCGGACAATTTAAAAGTACATGTCAAGGAATACCTTTGTTCTAGGAGAAGAAAAGACTACAGTTCTGAACGGCTTGCGTAAGATAGCGATTGTTATAACCTCCTTTTCCTTGCTCTGTTAAGGTATAGCTTTATCGAATACTTGAAGATTATATTACAAAAGAAGTGATTAAGAGTATAATCGAACACTGTACTCGATACAACATATGATCAGAACATTGATTGATGTGTTTGGGGTGCACCTTCGTTCTAAGAGAATCGAACCCGAGACTGTAGGGTGAGAGGCAAGCACACTAAACCAAACCGTATGAGCCGGCAATTCTCTTTCTATATAATAATTTCGTGTGGCTATTTCTAGCCAAGTGCAGCCTAAAAATAAATTCTAGTCTTGTTACATCAGGAAGGGTAACTGGCTAAATCCTGGCCTTTCAGCGGCAGGAAGGGCATCTAGCCGTAAAACAGATTCTTGCGATTTAAACTCTTGCTTCAGGAGGGGCCACTCGGCTGTAAAACATATTTTTAATCCCGGCCCTGTTACGTTAGGAACCACATCTAGCTGTAAAAACAGGAGCTCCAAACATTTACAGTGTTAAGCTTTAGGAGCAGGCTATGTGCTCACACCAGGTTACATTTTTGTTCCGCTGCTTAGAACACTGTCTTTGAAGTTGTACCTGTGTAGTTAGAGCGAGGTAAGGAATGCATGCGTTGACTGAAATTGTACACTAGTCTTCCGGCTGTAGTAACCTTCAGCGAGGACAGTGCGTGTATGATAAGCTACTTGTAACTCACGGAACATTTTCTTAATCGTGTTAGTAATTCCTTCTGGTGTAAGTTCTTAAGATAAAATATTATGATTGTACGGAGAGGGTATAACCTAGTGCTAGCACATAGCCTACTCCTATTGAAAGAGCCTGCACGGTACCGGCATATAGGCTACTCCTGTTGAAGGAGCCTGTACAAGGTTTGACGTCCGCATCAACAGCGTTATATACCCTTACTTAATGCTGGCTTTTTGCACACCCTCTGGTTATTCGAAACTGCCTAAGAATGTAATATACAATAGTAGGGAGAGGGTAAAACCCGGTGCCGGCACATAGC
The DNA here is from genome assembly GCF_040414725.1 of Anabrus simplex. NCBI lineage: Eukaryota > Metazoa > Arthropoda > Insecta > Orthoptera > Tettigoniidae > Anabrus > Anabrus simplex. The sequence continues at coordinate 260,062,357 of NC_090270.1, read as the reverse complement.
CTACTCCTACCGATGAAGCCTGAACACAGCTTATCGCCTCCATCCGACAGATGAATCACCATCAACATCTTGTACTCACAATCATTTTCGAAGGAGTCTGCACAAGGTTTAACGTCCCCATCAACAGCGTTCTATGCCCTTACTTAATGCTGGTTTTTTGCACACCCTCTTGTTATTCGAAACTGCCTAAGAATGTAATATACAATAGTAAGGAGAGAGTAAAACCCGGTGCCGGCACATAGCCTACTCCTACCGATGAAGCCTGCACACAGCTTATCGCCTCCATCCGACAGATGAATCACTATCAACATCTTGTACTCACAATCATTTTCGAAGGAGTCTGCACAAGGTTTAACGTCCCCATCAACAGCGTTATATACCCTTACTTAATGCTGGCTTTTTGCACACCCTCTGGTTATTCGAAACTGCCTAAGAATGTAATATACAATAGTAGGGAGAGGGTAAAACCCGGTGCCGGTACATAGCCTACTCCTACCGATGAAGCCTGCACACAGCTTATCGCCTCCATCCGACAGATGAATCACCATCAACATCTTGTACTCACAATCATTTTCGAAGGAGCCTGCACAAGGTTTAACGTCCCCATCAACAGCGTTATATGCCCTTACTTAATGCTGGCTTTTCGCACGCCCTCTGGTTATTCGAAACTACCTGAGAATGTAATATGCAACAGTAGGGAGAGGGTAAAACTCGGTGCCGGCACATAGCCTACTCCTACCGATGAAGCCTGCACATTGCTTATCGCCTCCATCCGACAGATGAATCACCATCAACATCTTGTACTCACAATCATTTTCGAAGGAGTCTGCACAAGGTTTAACGTCCCCATCAACAGCGTTATATACCCTTACTTAATGCTGGCTTTTTGCACACCCTCTGGTTATTCGAAACTGGCTAAGAATGTAATATACAACAGTAGGGAGAGGGTAAAACTCGGTGCCGGCACATAGCCTACTCCTACCGAAGAAGCTTGCACATAGCTTATTGCCTCCATCCGACAGATGAATCACCATCAACATCTTGTACTCACAATCATTTTCGAAGGAGTCTGCACAAGGTTTAACGTCCCCATCAACAGCGTTATATGCCCTTACTTAATGCTGGCTTTCTGCACACCCTCTGGTTATTCGAAACTGCCTATGAATGTAATATACAATAGTAGGGAGAGAGTAAAACCCGGTGCCGGCACATAGCCTACTCCTACCGATGAAGCCTGCACACAGCTTATCGCCTCCATCCGACAGATGAATCACCATCAACATCTTGTACTCACAATCATTTTCGAAGGAGTCTGCACAAGGTTTAACGTCCCCATCAACAGCGTTATATACCCTTACTTAATGCTGGCTTTTTGCACACCCTCTGGTTATTCGAAACTGCCTAGGAATGTAATATACAATAGTAGGGAGAGGGTAAAACCCGGTGCCGGCACATAGCCTACTCCTACCGAAGGAGCCTGCACATAGCTTATCACCTCCATCCGACAGATGAATCACCATCAACATCTTGTACTCACAATCATTTTCGAAGGAGCCTGCACAAGGTTTAACCCCCCCATCAACAGCGTTATATGCCCTTACTTAATGCTGGCTTTTTGCACGCCCTCTGGTTATTCGAAACTACCTGAGAATGTAATATGCAACAGTAGGATCGCCTCCATCCGACAGATGAATCACCCTCAACATTCTCGCTACTTCGGGAGATACCGTCAGAAGGGGTGAAGTCGATCAGGTGGGGTGAAGTTGATCGCCAATATATCGTTATGATTTTTGCTACTGCTACCTGGTGGCAAATCAGGAAACTTTATGATATATATTCTCTTTGAAAGCCCATGAGTTGCAGAGTATTTTCTATCTGTGGAATGTTCTCTGTGGGTAACCGTTCAGTGGCACTGTGGGAAATAAACACATGCATTTTGGTGACCTGTGAATGAAGTCAGACAAAAAGTGTCACAATACCACGTTATAGGCATATAATTCAGCCGTTTTCGGACTGTTAGTTGGTAAGTGAATGCATTGTCATCCGATTTATGTATTTGCAAAGGCTAAAGTTTGTCGTGAGGACGAGTACTGATCTATTAATTGAATTATTGTATTTTGCAGGGTGAAGTCGATCATGCCGCGAACGTACGTAAAGAAGATGGGCAGGGAGGGAAAAAGGAACTACAGTGCAGTATATCTGGAAAATGCCGTTCGGGAAGTGAAGAAAGGAAAGTTGAGCATTCGTAAAGCATCCGAGTGTTACGGTGTGCCTTATACAACGCTAAATGAGTGGGTGAAGGGCAAACGTAAAAACAGTTATGGTGGGCAGCCTGTTCTAAATTCAAAAGACGAAGAATGTTTAGTACATGGATTGATCAAGTGTGGAGAGTGGGGTTTTCCTTTGAAACGACATGATGTGAGAAATGTTGTACAGGGGTATTTGAATCGTTCTGGGCGAGTTGAGAAACGTTTTAAGAACAATAAACCAGGAAGAGACTGGTTCTTAGGCTTTATAAAAAGAAACCAGGAGCTTACTGAAAGATTAGTGCAAAATATCAAGAGGAGTCGTGCTGGAATTAGTGAGGAAGTTATTCATGATTATTTTGATAATCTGGAGGTATACGTTGCAGATATGCCTCCTAGTAACATAATAAACTTTGATGAGACCAACTTTACAGACGACCCAGGCCAAAGTAAAGCACTGGTTAAAAGAGGAGTAAAGCATGCAGAGAAAATCATGGATTCGTCCAAGACAAGTGTTAGTGTCATGATTGCAGCTACAGCTGAAGGTGTTGTTTTGCCACCATATGTGGTATATAAAGCAAAGTATCTCTACCCAACATGGATTGAAAATGGCATTCCTGGCAGTGGGTATAACAGGAACACAAGCGGTTGGTTTGACCTTGAGATATTTGAAGACTGATTTGAGAAAATTCTGCTCCCGTTTGCTCGTAAGCTGAACGGTAGAAAAGTACTGATTGGAGACAACCTCTCAAGTCATCTTTCTCTCCATGTTATTCAGTTGTGTGAAGAGAACGAAATTGACTTCATTTTACTTCCACCAAATACCACCCACATTTGCCAACCACTTGATGTAGCCTTCTTCCATCCACTAAAAGGAGCTTGGAGAAAGTGCTTAGAAGAATGGAAAATGAAAAACAGAGGAGTCTTGCCTAAGTGCGAGTTTCCTAAGATGCTGAAGAAGACCTTCGAGGAAGTGGGTGTTCACCTAACATCCAACGTTGTGGCAGGATTCGCAGCATGTGGCATTGTTCCTCTAAATCGAGAAGCTGTCCTTAAAAAACTTCCAAAATCTCCGAGGGAAAATGAAGGATTGGAAAGACGGTGGAGTGACACATTGGTGGACCACTTAAAGGAATTAAGGAAGGAAACCACTGGAAGTACCGAGAAACGCCCAAGGCAAAAACGTCTCAATGTTGCAGCTGGCAAGGGAATAGTAGTTCGTGATCTCGTAGAGTTGGGTGATGATATGCATTCAAGATCATCAAACGAGAACCAGTTGCATTCTGATTCAGAGCTATTTGTCGAGGATGATACCGGTAGGTCTAGTGTCATAGATTATGGTGGAACTACTGAAGAAGGTGAAAACTGTAGTTCTTACAAGAGTGGTGAATTTGTATTGGTATCATTTCCGACTGGTAGCAGGAACAGACATTTTATAGGTCAAATAATTCAGATGGCTGAAAATGACGCTGAAGTCAGCTATTTAAGGAAAAGAGGATCCAAGCAGGTTCATTTTGTATTTCCAGATGTTCCTGATGTAGACAAGACTCCCCTCACGCAAATTGTAACAAAAGTGAAGCCTAAGGGCATCGGTCGTGGACGCTACATTTTCCCAGATATTGACATTTCAAAAATTGAGTGAAAATTCTTCATGATGTACGATAATTGTTTGTATAGTGGCTGTTTTTTAAATGAAAATACAATGTTCTAAGCATAAAATATTCTATTTGTTAATTTACATATATGTTAGGTCCCTGAGGAACACCCTCTAGTATTTTAAAAATGAATGAAAACATAGCCTACCATACCTCTAGAGCTGTTTCAACTTAAAAATTGGTCGGTTTCACCCCAGTACCTGGGTGAAGCCGTTATATGCCTTTTAAAAAGCAGTGATTGGCTTCACCCCACTGGGTGGGGTGAAGCCGATCGACTTTTCAATTAAAATAACTCCAAAAGTACAATAGGCTATGTCTATATTCAGCATTAGATATAATGTTGAAATGCTAAGGATTACATGTATTTTTTTTTAAAACGAATTCTTCAATATATTCCCCCTAAAATAAAAGAAAAACTACATTTTTTGATCGACTTCACCCCTTCTGACGGTAGCGGGTTCGAACCCCTACTGTCGGAAGCTGTAAAAAAAGCAAATGCTAGGCGAGAGACCTGCGCGATCATCATAACGTGTAATTACATGATCTAGCCGGATGCGGTCTTAGCTCAATACCTTTAAGTGCCTGCAGGTAAGGAATACCGCGGATGTCGGCTTCTTGCTTAGCTTAGTACCCTCCCGTTTAAGTCCAGAGGTCGAGGATCGCGCGCTAACTTTCTAAGGCTCGATCCGCTGCAGAACTCTTAAATTCTGACACCTCGGCATCAACAGCAGGTTCGATCCCGGCTTAAATACGTCAGCCTGCAGAACTCAGTGTAAGACCCCCAGGAGAGCTCTTGTTGCATAAACATTTAGTTCCAACTGTACTGCAGTTGTCAGCGACTTTCACATCCGCTTGGTAACAAGCAGCATATTTACTCGCTGCAGTCTGCGTGAAGCGCTCACAGTTCTTTGTGTGTGTTTATTACGTGCACATCCCCCGTCTAAGTACTGTCTGCTGTGAATATTATTCTTCAGCCTTCAACTTAAGGTAAGCCTGAACTGTTAGTTACTGTTTGCAAAGCAACTTCTACGCTAGGTAATAAACATCCACATTCATATATTTTCTTTTCTTTTTAGGTACAACTAGAATATTATCGTTCGAGTTACAGGCTTGAAGGTACGCATTTTATTCATCCGAGTAACAGTCTGCAGCGCGAACATGTTAAGGTATGTTTCGAACTTTTTCTATCGATCTTATATGTTTACGTTGTTTTTAGCATTATAAGATAGGAGAATTAGAAGGCATAGACATAGAAGAGGTTAATCTTGTAATTTCAAACTTACTACAATGTCTGTCCTCTATAGGTAAAAACTTGCTTTCTTCTAAACATCGCAACTCTAGGCTAGCTGAGTTTCCCTTTCATATCCTATTATTACATTTGCTTTTACGTCAGGCAATAAAGGTCTTTGAGTTAAAGATAGCTAGGTTAGCTGTTAACAAACCAAGTAACTTTTATAACCTTCATTGTTTTTAGCATTTTACGATAGGAGGATTAGAAGGCGTAGACAAGGAAGAGGTTAATCTCATAACTTCATCTGACCTCAATAGGTTGAAACTTGGTTTCTTCTAAACATCGCAATTCTTAGCTAGCTGACTTATCCTTTTGATATCCTATTATTACATTTGCTTTTACGTCAGGCGATAAAAGTCTTTGAGTTAAAGAGAGCTAGGTTAGCTATTAACAAACCAAGTATCTTTTGCAGCCTTCATTGTTTTAGCATTTTACGATAGGAGGATTAGAAGATGTAGACAAGGAGGAGGTTAATCTCGTTACTTCAAAATCAGAACAATGTCTGACCTCTATAGGTTGAAACTTGGTTTCTTCCGTTTTTAGCATTCTAGGATAGGAGGATTAGAAGGCGTAGACAGGGAAGAGGTTAATCTTGTAACTTTAAACTCACAACAATGTCTGACCTCAATAGGTTGAAACTTGGTTTCTTCTAAACATCGCAACTCTAGGCTAACAGACTTGTCCCTTCATATCCTATCATTACCTTTGCTTTTACGCTAGGCAATAAAGGTCTTCGAGTTAAAAATAGCTAGGTTAGGTAAGTTGCCCTTTCATATCCTTTCATCACTATGTGTGATACAAGTGCTCTGTGTGTAAACATGAGAATGTGCTTTCAGACAGTTACTGTAACTTCAAACTTACAACAATGTGCGACCTCTATAAGTTGAAACTTGGTTTCTTCCGAACATCGCAACTCTAAGCTAGCTGACTTGCCCTTTCATATCCTATCATCACAAGCGCTTTTACGTTAGGTAATAAACATCTTTAAGTTAAAGATAGCTAGGTTAGCTCTTTCATATCCTATTATCACTATGTGTGATACAAGTGCTCTGTGTGTGTAAACATGTGAATGTACTGACGCTACTTTTAGTTAGACGACATTTATAACAGGCTAGTTGTTGACGAACCAAGTAACTTTTGTAGCCCTTTCCTATCCAACATCACAAGTGCTTCTATACTAGGCAATAAACATCTTCGAGTTGCATGTTTTTAAAGATAGCTAGGCTAGCTGTTAACAAACCAAGTAACTTTTGTAACCCTTTCATATCCGATCATCACTATGTGCGATGCAAGTGCTAACGCTACATTCATATATTTTTGTTCTTTTCTAGGTACATCAAGAGTTATCGTCGACATTTATTCGAGTTACAGGCTTGAACGTGCACATTTTATTTATCCGAGTAAGAGTTTGCAGTCTGCAGCGTGAACATTTTTAAGGTATGTTTCGATCTTTTTTAATTGATCTTATATGTTTACATTGTTTTTAAAAAATCTAAAAAATAGTATTCCGCTTTTTTGTAGAAAAACTATGGAGATGATTAACCAGATAGGTCATCTTTCAACTCCAACTACTAAGCCGCTGACAAGTCTACCGCTAAATGAGCAATTTAAAGTGATTTCTCTACGAAGATTTAAAACGAAATTTGGAGAAAAGATGTTAGGCGTCTGCAAAGACTTTCAAATTTTTTACCTAATAGATTTAGTGTGCTAACTGATTTAGAAATAGAGAACTAAATCAACGTTCTATTTGCATTATATATCGCGGAATAGAGAACAAATCTTGTGTTATTAGTTTTGTTGATGCATAATAAATTAGGAAACTACACCTGTTACAGCTTGCAAAGCTCTTAATGCGTAAATTACACTAAGCACTTCGAGGTATTTCTACATATTAGTTATATGCACATAGAATTTTAATACAAACATACATCTATACCCCTACCGTTGTTAAAATGCAACAACTTTAGCTAACTTACACTCTTTAGTTAAAATGTTGTTCTATTGCAGCAGCTTTAAAATATTGTCTTTCGAATGTTACACTACACTGCTCGCAGAATAACATAGTAGATACCTGATGATTTTTTGATTTTATATAACGCGTGAGGCTATCCTGTCTTCCGAATGTTACACTACACTGCTCGCAGAATAACATAGTAGATGCCTGATGTTTTGATTTTAGATGGCGTGCAAGGCTATCTCGTCTTCCGAACGTTTTGTCACACTGCGAGCAGAATAACATAGTAGATGCCTGATGTTTCATTTTTAAATGACGTGTGAGGCTATCACGTCTTGTAAAGGTTGCTACACAACTCTTGCAGGGGAACATAGTGTCTTCTATAAGAGCGTATGCAACAAGTTCTGGAAAAAGAACAACCATTTATCAATAGAGATTAGATAAATTTACGATGTTTAGAAGAAACGAAATTTTAGCCTATAGAGGTTAGACATTGTCGTGAGTTTAGAAGAAACCAAGTTTCAACCTATAGAGGTCAGACATTGTTGTACATTTAAAAAACAGATAGAGAGAGATGAATGTTCTATACCTAACAACGTAAAAGCGCTCTTGCAGATAACGTTCGATAAGGGTGTTACTTAATGTCCTTCTCTCGAGTCGCAAGGTTAAAAACTAGAAAAAGCAGCTTTAAAGTATTGTAGTGTTGGAATTTCTTCCTGCAAGCGTTGTTTTCGATATTAGCTATGAAACATTCCACAGCTTGAAGTGTACATTAACTGTAGCATTAACAGATAGATATTGCATTAGTACAACCTTTTGCTAACGTCCTCGTCAGTGCACTCAAGTTTAGAGCTTTCTTTAGGACTTTTTAGTAGCCTTTTACGATTGTACAGCTTTAAAATAACAAACTATTTACAGTCTTTATTCTTAAGTGCTACCTTATTAATATACATACACATACATCCTTAGTTTCTTAGTAAAACCCTAAATCTTCTTGAATTCCTTGTACTTTTCTACTTCTCTAGTTGCTGAGCCTTTTTAGTAAAGTAATAATAATACGACAGCTTCAAAGTTAAGAGTTTAGTTATAGTTTTGTTCGCTGCAAAAGGGGGGGACAGCTAGGATAGAAAACTGTAAAGAGTGTAGTACATGTAGAATAGACAAAAACATTGCAACAGTATGACCTCTTTCCTCTGTGACGATAGACATTGCAACAGTATGACTTCTTACCTCTATAACGATAGACATAGTCATTGCAACAGTGTAATCCCTCACCTCTGTGACGATAGACGTTGTAACAGTATAACGTCTTGCCTCTGTGACGATAGACATTGCAACAGTATGACTCTTTCCTCTGTAACATTGCAACAGTATAACCCTTTACTTCTATAATGATAGACATTGCAACAGTATAACGTCTTGCCTCTGTGACGATAGACATTGTAACAGTATAACGTCTTGCCTCTGTGACGATAGACATTGCAACAGTATGACTCTTTCCTCTGTAACATTGCAACAGTATAACCCTTTACTTCTATAATGATAGACATTGCAACAGTATAACGTATTGCCTCTGTGACGATAGACATTGCAACAGTATGACTTCTTTCCTCTGTAACATTGCAACAGTATGACTTCTTTCCTCCGTGACATTGCAACAGTATGACTTCTTTCCTCCGTGACATTGCAACAGTATAACGTCTTACCTCTATGACGATAGACATTGCAACAGTATAACCTTTTACTTCTATAATGATAGACATTGCAACAGTGTAATCTCTCACCTCTGTGACGATAGACATTTGCAACAGTATAACGTCTTACCTCTGTGACGATAGACATTGCAACAGTATGACTTCTTTCCTCTGTGACATTGCAACAGTATAACTCATTACTTCTATAACGATAAACATTGCAACAGTATAACTTCTTTCTTCTGTGACATTGCAACAGTATGACTTCTTACCTCTATAACGATAGACATTACAGCAGTATAGTCGTGTAAGCCCAGTGTTAACAAAGACTTTACTATTAGTACTACATTAATTACAGGAATGTAAACGCTCCCTAGTATGAGTTAGCAGGTGTCGCTAAAGACGCGACTTCTAGAAAAAAAAAATCTTAGGAGTGTAGATGCTCACTAGTATGTGTAAGCACGCGTTACCGAAGACTTAATTTTAAGTACTACATTAATTACAACAATGTAAACGCTTGCAAGTATGTGAGTTTTGTATCGCTCGGTTTTTAGTTATAGCATTGTTTACTACAGCATAACATCAACTAAAACTCATACATACAAGAATTGTGTTATTAATTGTAAGATAAAGCATGTACATACGAAAATTACACCGCGAAGTAAAAAGTACGTAAACATTACTACAAGTAAAATCATTCAAGATAAAACTTGTACATACGAGATGTAAATAAATAATGTAGAATTAACATATTCTTTTATTTTAGATTAGGTATTACCTTTGCCTTCTCCCACTCCTTTCTCTTGAAAGTTTTGTTTATTATTTGAAGAAGAAGAGTAAGTATGGTAAGAAAGAAAGTGTGTAGCTAATTCGTAAGTATGTTTTCATCTTAGAAGAGCAGCACTGTTAGTATGTTGAGAAGAGGTTTTTTTTCTAAACAGTGTTTGATTCTAGTCTTGCAATGCAGTGTACTAGAACATTGAACTATAAACGGTAGTGTGTGTTCAAGTCTAAACTCGCACACTCTTGCTTTCGCAATGCATGTTCGATAGAGATATACCTTAACAGAAGAGGAGGAGGAGCTGCTCAGTAAGTATGTCGAGGAGAGATTTTTTGTTTTTCTAAACAGTTTTTGATTCTAGTCTTACAATGTTGTGTTCAACAGCATCGAACTATAGTATGTATATATAATTTTAAACGGTAGTATGTGTTTAAGTCTAAACTTGCACACTCTCGCTTTTGCAATGCATGTTCGATAAAGATGTACCTTGGCAGAGTAAGTAAAGGAAGTTATAAGAGTTGCTATCTTGCGTAAGCTGTTCAGAATTCCAGTCTAATTTCTTTCTTCGAACAAAGGTATACCCCAGACATGTTGTAAACACATCAACCGATGTTCTGATCATATGTTGTATCGAGCACAGTGTTCGATTCTAGTTTTGATCACTTATTTAGTGATCTGAACACATCAATTAATGTTCTGATCACATGTTAAAGTTAACAACATCGAGTGCAGTGTTCGATTCTAGTCTTGTTATGTTTCAATCTGATTTTCTTAGAACAAAGGTACCCCCCTAACATGTTCTAAATACATGTTGTATCGAGTACAGTGTTAGAATCCAGTCTTAACAACATTTTTAGTAATCTAAACACAGCAATCAATGTTCTAAACACATGTTGAAGTTAACGGTATCAATTCTAGTCTTGTTATGTTTTAATCTGATTTTCTTAGAACAAAGGTATCCCCTAACATGTCGTACAGTGTTCCAATCTAGTCTTGATCACTTATTTAGTGATCTGAACACATCAATCAATGTTCTGATCACACGTTAAAGTTAACAGCATCGATTCTAGTCTTGTTATGTTTTAATCTGATTTTCTTAGAACAAAGGTATCTCTTGACATGTTTTAAACACATGCTGTACCGTGTTCGGTTCTAGTTAGTAATCTGAACACAGCAATCAATGTTCTAATTACGTGTTGAAGATATCAACATCGATTTTAGTCTTAATATGTTTCGCAAGTCTAAACACTAATGTTATCGCTGCACACTCGCCACCACATTTCAACTAAAGAGTGCAGCACTGTTCTCTCTGGATTAAAGATGGCGGATGACAGCTGTCAGAAAAGCACATGGGTTTGTTTCCAAACAAGAGCGCGTAGAATTTACCGCCACCACATTTCAAAGGTAAGTAGCTAAAGAGGGCAGGACGGTGCTCTCTGGATTAAAGATGGCGGATGATAGCTATCAAAAAAAGCGCATAGGTTTGTTTCCAAACAAGAGGATGTAGAATTTTTCAAATTGCCGCCAACACATTTCAAAGGTATCTAGCTAAAGAGTGCAGCACTGAGGTTTGTGATGCAAGATGGCGGATGACAGCTGTCAGAAAAAAGCACGTGAGTTTGTTTCCAAACAAGAGCACGTGGAATTTGCCGCCACCACAAAGAGGGTAGCACGGTGCTCAAAGATGGCTGCTGTCACGTGGAATTGTCTTCCACCACATTTCAAAGGTATCTAGCTAAAGAGGGCAGCACGGTGCTCAAAGATGGCTGCTGTCAAAAAGCATTTTTCAAATTATCCGCCACCACATTTCAAAGGTAAGTAGCTAAAGAGGGCAGCACTGTGCTCTATAGATTGAAGATGGCGGATGACAGCTGTCAAAAAATTCACGTGGCTTTGTTTACCGATTCAAATCTCACGCTAGTGAGGTTAAGTTGGTAGCACTAAGGTTTAGGCCCGTTAAGATGGCAGCACTGCGGATGACAGGTGACGAATTTGCAGCTACTGCGATAAAGAGGGCAGCACGGTGCTCTGTAGTTTAAAGATGGCGGATGACAGCTGTCAAAAAAGCACGTGGATTTGTTTACCGATTCAAATCTCGCGCTAGTGAGGTTAAGTTGGTACTACTAAGGTTTAGGTCCGTCAAGATGGCTGCACTGAGGTTTGCGATACGTTGTTGTCTGTCAAAAAGCACGTGGCTGTCAAAAAACACGTGGATTTGTTTACCTATTCAAATCTCGCGCTAGTTAGGTTAAGTTGGTACTACTGAGGTTTAGGCCCATCAAGATGGTAGCAGTGAGGTTAGCGATGCGTTGTTGTCTGTCAAAAAGCACGTGGCTGTCATAAAACACGTGGATTTGTTTACAAATTCAAATCTCGCACTAGTTAGGTTAAGTTGGTACCACTGAGGTTTAGGCCCGTCAAGATGGCAGCAGTGAGGTTAGCGATGCGTTGTTGTCGATGACAGCTGTCAAAAAGCACGTGGCTTTGTTTACAAATTCAAATCTCGCGCCAAAATTCAAATTTCCCGCCTAAATTCAAATTTCCCGCGGGAGGTGGAGGCTTCTCCCGAGAGCCGGAGGAGGAGGTGGCGGCTGAACCATCCAATTATACTACTTTAGGAGTTTTATTCGACACTACGTTAAGTTGGATACCTCACCTGAAAAACCTTAAAGATGACTGCTTGCGAAGGCTGAACATAATGAAGATCCTGGCAGCAAAGAACTGGTGGGCAGACTACCAAGTGCTAATGAACACATACAAAGCCATTATTAGGGCTAAATTAGACTATGGCAGCATTGTATACAATTCTGCAAGAATGTCTTCACTCAAAATCCTTGATTCCGTCCAGTCCACAACTCTTCGAATTGCTCTAGGAGCCTTCCATACCAGTCCAGTAGCCAACATTCAAATAGAAGTAAATGAACCACCACTTGCAATTAGACGTAGACAACTAAGTTTGACTTACGTGCTCAAGGTAGCAACTATGAGTGAATCAAGAATTAAGTTGTATGCTTTTCCTAACAAGCACCAAGGTACACACATTAAATTAGGATCACAACCACAGCCCTTCAATATCAGAATAGCCAAATTTCTTGAAGAATTAAATTTAAATATCCCTCCAATACTCCTCGCAGACAACTCTCTTAATGTCCCACCATAGACTATTACCCTTTCAACAATTAACTTTGAAATAAATTACAGTGCCAAAGATGAAATTGACAGATCTCACTAACATTAATTATTTCTTGAAATTTCTAATAAATACCCAAGACACACTGCAATCTATACTGATGGATCAAAATGTGAGGAAAGAAATGGATGTGGGATTATATATCCTGAACGTACCATGCTATACCAATTGCCTGACTACTATACAGTCTTCTCTAATGGGCTGTACACAATAAAACAGGCTATGCTACATATTTTGAAAACCAGCACCTGCAATAACTCCATCATTTTTTCTGATTCAAAAAGTGCATTAAACGCAATAGAAAGTCCATCATCGAAACACATCCTTGTACATGAAATACAACTGTTGTTTAACAACATCATGAAAGAAGGCAAACAAGTCATCCTTGTGTGGATACCCTCACATAGAGGTATTCAAGGCAATGAATCTGCTGATCAAGCAGCTAAAGATGCTACTTATCTCCCACTAGGCGATCTAACAATAGCTACCCCTCACACTGACATTATTGCCTATGCTAAAACGAAATTATACCAACAGTGGAAGATAAAATGGCTTCAAACGTCAAACAACAAACTCCATGAAGTAACAAAGGAATCTACAGTACAACACTATCTTCACAACCTTCACAGGCAAGATCAAGTCCTAATATCTAGAATACGGATCAGCCACTCCAAGATAAGTCACAGCTACCTCCTTGAGAAGAAACTGCCTCCCATCTGTACAGCATGCAATAGTGTGTTGACTGTGAAGCACATCATTACAGACTGTTCACTGTATGACAAATGGCACCAGTACCATGGTATACCTAAGGATATTAAGGAGGCACTCTCAATTCCTTCACTGTACAAAGAAATTATCAAGTTTTTCAAAGACACTGGTCTGTATTCAAAAATTTAACTGTTCAGTTTAAAATACCAAAATCTTTTATATTCCTTTCATTCTTCACTTTACTGTAATTTAATGTAAATTCTACAGTTAGAAGTCACGATAAGACCTTAGGGTTAAAGTGACTCTAAATTAACTATATATATAATCTACATACGTGTTTCTTTGTTTTTAAAGGAGATTCTAAATTCTGATTTTTACATCTGTAAACTTTTATAGTTTTGAGATATAGATACACTCATTTTAAAAATTCTCCCCCTTTTGACCCCCCATTATTTGGATTTTCCAAAAACCAAAAAATATGTGTTTCTTTATTTTTAAAGGAGATCCCAAACACCAATTTTCAGGTCTGTAATATCTTCAGTTTCTGAAATATAAGTAGCCACATTAAAGGTATTCAACCCATTTTTTACCCTTTTCACCAACCCCCTCCTATTTGGATATTCTGAAAACAAAAAGATATGTTTTTCTTTATTTTTAAAGGAGATTCTAAATTCCAATTTTTACATCTGTAAACTTTTAAAGTTCTGAGATATAGATACACTCGTTTTAAAATTTCACTCCCCTTTTCACCCCCTTAGCGATGGAATATCCAAAAATTCTCCCTTAGCGAGCACCTACATAGTAGTATAAATGTATGCTCAAAATTTCATTTCTTTATGTCCAGTAGTTTTGGCTCAGCGATGATGAATCAGTCAGTCAGTCAGTCAGTCAGTCAGTCAGTCAGTCAGTCAGTCAGTCAGTCAGTCAGTCAGTCAGTCAGTCAGTCAGGACATGTTCTTTTAGATATATAGATTTTGAATCACAAACTGAATTTGCATAGCATAGCCAGACTCAAATCTGTTGTATCTTTTCAGGTAACACAAGAGATGTATCAAATTCTCCATGCCAAAGGCTACCCTTTGACATGTCGAGGCACCATCAAAGTGAAAGGTAAGGGTGAGATGGTTACGTACTTCCTCAATGGTTACTCTACAATTACGACTCCATCGAGTACAGCGACAACACCTAGTCAAGACCAATCAGCGCTTCTGAGCTAGGACTTTACATGTTCGTCAACAACTGGTCAATGACTCTTTCTATTCTTTGTGCTCACCATGGAAAACTTACATCAACTGCAACAGAACCATTATTTTTGAACAAAATAATAGCTACCTACCATGCTATTGCAGAAACTAAATATTATTTTTGAAGACATGTTAAAAAAAGTGTTCACAATATCCAAATAATGTTGAAGAGGCCTGTGGTAGGAGTGACTTACATTCACAACATCTGCAAAATGCATTAGATGAAAACTATAACAGATAAGGTAAAACTTAAAGTACTGAAGGTTGTCTTCAGTTTTTATCTATGTTTAAAATATTTAGAAAGCAAGTATTTAGTTTCACTCCATTTCTTCAACATTATATGTTTGCAGTAATAGTTGTATGGAAAGTGTCTGTCTTGTAACAAAATAGTCCACAATTTTTATCCTACTAAGTTTAATATATCCCTTATGGTTTTCAAAACAATTATATTGGTACTGAAGAGTCGGACATGAGTGTGTGAGAAGTTGTAAGAAAATTGATTTTATAAGTTTTCATTCGTGTACATTCTTCACATGAGTTTTATAAATTGGAACTTATCCCATGGTGAACATTTAAGACTACTAAAGATCTTACCACCAGACCTAAGGTTGTGATGGGACTGTTCTATGTTGTATGTGGTCTGAGCTTGTACATTTGCTTA
The DNA here is from genome assembly GCF_040414725.1 of Anabrus simplex. Classification (NCBI taxonomy): domain Eukaryota; kingdom Metazoa; phylum Arthropoda; class Insecta; order Orthoptera; family Tettigoniidae; genus Anabrus; species Anabrus simplex. Next base: position 260,046,933 of record NC_090270.1, on the reverse strand, counting down.
TTTATGTGTGATCTATCAAACTAGCTCTAAGGCCTAAGTAACAGAATGTTCTACTTCAGTGATACCTGAGAAGATATGAGTCTCCGTGTTCTCTCATACAGTACATCGCCCAGTCAAAACATCAGAAATTACAAAAGTAGTAATTGACAGGAAAACAAGTAGAAAATCTAAAATTACTCTTACTATTGTCTGCTGCTGAGCCTTATCTCTTCCTGATGCAATCTCATTCCACTTTTGAAAGACTTCACATCTTTTTAGGAAATATGGTAAGCTGTTCCAGTTTATTTCACCCTTTATATAAATGAATATTTCCCCCCGTAGTGTTGTACCGGTACTAGAAATAAACTTTCAACTTATTAGTTGTGTTGAGTACATATTATAGTACATGCCAAAGAGATATTAAGTACAGAATAAAAATGGCCTACTGGATGCCAGTGGGAAACAAATCCTCAACCTTCTGATTTCATTTCAGATGCGGTGTCAATTGAACTGTGGTGGCCTAGGTCATATTTATTCTGTTGGAAAGGATCTGAGTACAGGTAGAGCGTGCTCTTGTCACCCCTTTTATGCCATTTCTAATAAATATTTTGTTTTCACGACTGCATTGTACTTGAAATAAACTTTCAAATGATTATGATTATTATTATCACATGTAGTCTGTTAAGAAGGAAGCTATTTTTTTCAGTCTCAACATAGTTAATGAAATATATAAGATTTTCAGTCTGTTGAAACACAAAATGTAACACTTAGAATGCTACAAAATACCTGTAAAAGTTTAACAATTATAAATTATATTATTCCAGTTATATCTGTCCACTTTTTTACATAGTGTTCTAAGTGTTACATTTCATGTCTTGACACACTGAAAAGATTGTCAGTTCTATTGTAGTACATATAGTATGTACTGAAAAGATGTTAAGTACAGAACAAAAATGGCCAGTCAGAACCAAGCCCACTACTAGTAGTAGTAGTAGGAATAGTAGTAGTAACTGTAGAAGTAGGAGAACAAACAGGCTTGTGGATATCCTTTTAAAAGGAGAAGTATTGTCGAACATCAAAGGCAACACGAACCAACTAAACAGCAAAAATGGAACAAAAAACTGTGTGCATACATTTAAATACCTTGGTGAGTGGATCCAATTCTTCTTCTTCTTCCTGATACGTTTCTGCTTATGCAGGTCATTCACAGAACCTCTTCTAATCTTTTTTATCCCACATTCTATTGTTCATCACTGTCTGCCACTGTAGTCCTCTCCGATTTACGTCATCCTCCACCTGATCCCTCCATCTTGTTCGTGGTCTTTCAATTGGTCTTCTTCCAGATTCTGTCCATTCCAGAGCTCTTCTTGGTAATCTTTCTTATCCCATTCTTTTGACATGGCTGAACCATTTCAGCCTATTTCTCTCCATAGTTTTCTTTTAGAGGGTTGATCGGTAGCGTGTTTCATATGGTTTCATTTCTTATCTTGTCCCTCCTTGTTTTACCCAAGATCCCTCGCAGAAAGCGCATCTCTGTCGCTTGTAATCTACTCAGATCTTTTTTGCCCAAGTCCAACATTCTGATCCATAGGTCAATATTGGCAAATAATACAATTTATAAATCATGATTTTTGCTTTGGTAGGTACTTTCCAATTTCTAATTATGTCTGATACACTGATACACAGTAATAACATTTTGAGCAATTTCCTATCCTCTCCAAAATTTCTTCCTTGATGTTTCCTTTCCCAGTCAGCTTACTACTTAGGTAATTAAAAGCATCTACTTCTTTAAGAATTTTTCTATTACACCTACATCCTTCATTTTTTGTTTTCTCTACCGATTTTCATTACCTCACTTTTCATTAAACTTATTTCCATGCCTGCTTCTTCAATTGCCATCTGCCAGGTACAGTATTTAGTTGTTCTTCCAATTTTTGTTAATTTTCTTCCCATATCATTACATCATCTGCATATGCTATGACTTTCATATCATTTGCTGTTGACCCTTGGTGAACTTTCCTCATAATGTTGTCCATCACTATATTAAAGAGCACTGGTGAAAGTTCACTTCCTTGTAGAACTCCTCTGTTTGTTCTAAACTCCCCACCCCACATGACACAACAGCCCCGATGGACCATGGCCTACCAAGCGACCGCTGCTCAGCCCGAAGGCCTACAGATTATGAGGTGTCATGTGGTCAGCACGACAGATCCTCTCGACCATTATTCTTGGCTTTCTAGACCGGGCTGTCAGTTCTAAACCATTCTGATTTTTTGCCATCGATAGACTAGATTAAGAGGCCTTAGTGACCCGAGGAAAGAAAAATGGAAGTAGTTATGTAATAAAAGGTGCTTTTCTATAAACACCAAAATTCATTATTACAACACTGTCATCATAGTACCTCTCTATGCATCAGAATGCCTTATCCTCTCTCAGAAATATGTGCTTGCTAAGTTACAGCCAAGAAAAAGGAGAGAAAGATTTTTCACAACAAACTTAACCTAAAAAAAAAAACTGCAGAAGAAAATCCAGACAAGAAATATACTCTTTAAGGTAGAGAAGATCTAGCTCTCAACCCATCTTTGATAAACTTTCCAAGCTGAGTTCCCTTAACTTGCTATTAACACTGGAAGTGATTTTGTGGTCTATCATCATATACGGTACCTAGTTGCTTTCCTCTTGATACACTCCAGTTCTTTTATCAAATAACTGATGTTTAGGATCCTTCAAATAATCATAAAAAGTAATAGTAAATATTCACATTTAGTACAAAAAATGCAAATAGAGTTGGTATGTTACAAAATATTCCCTATATCAGGGACATGTGTGACCTGAAAAGGTTAAAACTCCATTAATTGAAATTGCAATAGCCAATACAATTAAATTTATTTATAATTGTATATTGCAAAAGCAGGGACTGCCTGGCCGAGGTGGTAAAGACGTGTTCGGTTCGCCCGGAAGGATGTGGGTCAGGAAGTCGTAAAAATTTAAGAATAGAGATTTCCACTTCCGGAGGTGCATATGACCCTGAGGTTCACTCAGCCTACACCAAAAATGAGTACCGGGGGACCAAGGTGGCCGGACGTAGAGCTAACCACTCTACCCCATCAAGTGCCGAGGTTACGGATACTGGAAGCCTTTACCTTCCACCCCTCCAAGGGCCTTCATATCCTGTACGGAGATGACTTTGCTTTGCTATATTGCAAAAGCATCAAAAAATAAGAGATCAGTACATGTTTTGGCCTATTTAGGCCATCTTCAGCTGCATTGAAATAATACAATTGGATTGCAATATCTGAATATTGCATAATGTGGAGAATGTTACATGCTTATATTATAAAAAAGCATTAAAGATAAAATGTTGCATATTAAGAAATGCAAATGTCTACTTGTGATGCATAAAATGGAGCTGATGGAGAATGTTTTACACCTCTTAAGGTGATTCTGTTACAGTTCAAAATGAAAAATATCAACGGCTTCCATTTTGTTGGCAATATATTTTGATGAGTTTCCACACATTTTTGAATTTGACAAATTTTGGCTATTAATATGAGTTTCTTTGGAACAGTATTTTTAAATGAAGTTTCATTAACTTAGGAGAACTGGTTTTACTATATCTCTTAGAAGATTGTATGGTTTTAAGGACAACATTGGTGACTCATTTTCCCTTTAATGCTTTTTAATGTACAATATTTTACCTTTAATGCTTTTCTCATATAAGAACTAGTACATAAGCTTGTTTTCAACAGTCGAAATTACCATCTATAACAGCGGTGGCCGGCATTGTCGCACCTGTGCGGCACACTAATGTACTGTGCGATGAGCTAGCCTCATGCTTGCACAGTAAGGTTACCACCCCTCCGAAACTGCTCCTCCCAGCGTGACCAACTCGGCTAGCCATTCGAGAGGGGAATACTGCTCTTCCTCCTCACCAAGTAACACCAGTATGACACCCCAGCCACCTAGTCATAGCAGTCACCCTTTCTGAATCTGAAAATTTCACACCGCACATCATTTTATTATTATATTATTATTTTATTGAGCCTCCGTGGCTCAGGCGGTAGCGCGCCGGCCTCTCACTGCTAGGTTCCGTTGTTCAAATCTTGGTCACTCCATGTAAGATTTGTGCTGGAAATGGCTGAGGCGGGACAGGCTTTTCTCCGGGTACTCTGGTTTTCCCTGTCATCTTTCATTCCAGCAACACTCCCCAATATCATTTAATTTCATCTGTCAGTCATTCATCATTGCCCCAGAGGAGTGTGACAGGCTTCGACAGCTGCACAATTCCTATCCTCACCACTAGACGGGGGGCTTCATTCATTCCATTCCTGACCCGGTCGAATGACTGGAAACTGGCTGTGGATTTTCATTCATCATTATTATTTTATTGTGGTTTATATGTCATATACAATAAACAAATAAAAATCCATACAATATATTATCCTTGTTTGAGTGAACCTGTGAAAATACATTCCACTTAACAAGATATCACATATGAAATGGTATTGCATCTTATCAGCACTTTGTCAAAGTAATGATGAAACCAATGTCCGGCACAAAAAGATATAATTATAATGTCCAATAACGAACCAACTATACACGTATGGCACACAGACAAGTGCAACCTTTATCGCAAGCTTTCGTCAGATAATCTTGCACGCAACCATGGCTTGTGAAGTTTCATTACAAAGAAAAACCTCTCACAAATATGTTTTTTAAGGATTGCAAATTTTCACAACTTCTTCTCTTTTCTGATGTGCTTTCCATAATGCAATGCGTTTGCAACAGCATTTCCAATGAACTGCCGTAATCCTGAACTGTGTATGCTATGTTCCCTAGCCATCAAACTCATACTATACATCTGGCCAGCTCTACGGTCAGTACTCTCCACCACATTAGGTCTCCCTCCCCGAAAACAGACACGTCTACCAAGCTCTTCACGCGTGCAAAGTCAGTGTGCGGTAACTGTACACACTGTGAACTGTGCAGTGTTTGGGCACCGCTGATCTATAAAGTAATTGGAAATTCTAGAAGAACTATTAATGTGCCTTATGTAATAAAAGTTACTCTTTCCAGATTGTACGTGGCATTTGAATGGAATCAAAACAGGTATTGTAGTATTTTGTTTTGAACCATACTGAGTACAGTTGTAGCTCAGAGTTGTACTTTGACATCTATGGATCTGTGAACTCTCAAGAAAGCTACATACAACTGTCCAAAACACTTGAATGGGGACATTTATCCCAACTTTAAAATTTATCCTGGTGACTTATTCATTGCGACAGAGATGGCTAAATTTAAAGGAAATTGCCTCTATTTAAGAAAGAATGGTATACCCGGATTCACAGATTCTAAATCTATTCTTGGTATAAAACACTTTCTTCCTGAAGTTGAATCCTTCTGAATTTCTGCACGAATGATATTTTGGTTTAGCTTCCGTAGATTCAATCTCATTCCATTGCACAAAACAGCTTTATTAACTTCATTAACATTATCACATATTATGGAGGCAATGTTAATGTACAACACTTGGTCACCTCTCAAACTATTCAGAACCTATTTGTTGATGATGTTAACTTGTTCGTTTATTGGGCAAAAATAGTTCTACTTTGGAAAACATTGTACTCTGACTTGGATGAAAAGAAGAACCAATTGAATAATGTAAAATATATTTTTGAAATGCTGTTTTGTTGAATCTCAGTAGTACCATTTGGCCTAGTTCACCATTTACAAGATTTAAAAGCTGCTCATTGAAGTTAAATCTTAATTTTGGGCCATAAAGTAGAATATTTAAAACTTGACTGGGTAACACCTGTTTTGTAACAGTGAGGAATTACTGCCAGGCACTGTCTGAAGTCTGCACTAAGCAAGATCATTTTTCTAGCAAAAGGTGATTTGTTGTTCATTATAAGTAGCTGAGCTACTGCTGAAAGAGCGTACAGGGGAGCAATGGTTGCCTCGTCCAATATGATTAACTTAACCTATCTTGTTTACTCCATATCTTCTGACATTGTTATGCTAGTGGCTTTACGTCGCACCGACACAGATAAGTCTTATGGTGACGATGGGATAGGAAAGGCCTAGGATTTGGAAGAAAGCAGCCATGGCGTTAATTAAGGTACAGCCCCAGCATTTGCCTGGTGGGAAATGGGAAACCACAGAAAACCATCTTCAGGGCTGCCAACAGTGGGATTCGAACCCACTATCTCCCAGATGCAAGCTCACAGCCGCGCGCCCCTAACCGCACGGCCAACTCACCCGGTCTGACATTCTTATGTTAGACGTAGAGGTCTACAAATTACTCTCTCTTTCCTGTGACTTAACTTTTCTCAATTCATCTTTCTCAAAATGTATCATTTTAGCTTCATTTGTTTGCCTCTATATCTGCTTATTTTATCTTCGCAACTTCTGCCTTTGTTTACTCTTTTCATCTTCCTAGTAGAGTTTTAGGATGTTGGATGGCCGACTCATTTAAACATTTGTTGATTTAACACACGAAATTCATACAGCCTTTGTTGATTGAAAATTCTTTGAAGTGAGACCTCATACCATCATGGATGTCTGATGAAGTGGCGCATGCAGCAAAAGCGATGGCCTAAACTTCTCAATCAATTATGTTTTGGCAAATGATCTACTCAGTGATAAACATTGGGACAAAAGTCAAGGACAGCCTAAATATAAAATCCTTCTGTCATGATACGAAGTTTAAACTATCGTTAATATCAATGTTGAAGCCATCATTAAAAACATGTATACATTGCATGACATAGGTAATCAATCAATCAATCAATCATATTGATCTGCATTTAGGGCAGTCGCCCAGGTGGCAGATTCCCTATCTGTTGCACCCTAGCCTTTTCCTAAATGATTTCAAAGAAATTGGAAATTTATTGAACATCTCCCTTGGTAAGTTATTCCAATCCCTAACTCCCCTTCCTATAAATGAATATGTTTTGACATTTCCTCTAATTATTATCTGTGTGTGTGTGGACGTATAACTAGTTGAACTAAGTCCAAAGCTCCAAGCTCTAATGAAAAAAAAATATTTTTGGCCTAAAATGTTTTTATCATGAAAAAAATTAACATAATCTCCCAGTAAATAATCACTAAATTATAATTCACTCATTAAATCTGCCAATATAGTACGAGCAAATGGAGACAATGTATACTACTCAAACATGTAAATGCACAGAATGTAAATATACTGAATATTGATTTATTGTTATTTACTAATATGTCTATCTGTAATACAAAAACATCAAAGCAAGCAGCAGGACTTGGTTCAGCCTAATGCCATTAGATTGCCTTATAATGACAACCTCTCTGCACTGAATGAGAGGCATCAACGATTGTTGTCTCTTATTCCATTCAATACGCAAAAACTTCAAAGCAAAGAACTTTGTTCAGTCTTATGCCAATAAATTACATTAATGTTATTATGTGCAACAAACTGGCGATCTCACCTCATTAATGAGAGGCATTTTGTTGAGAAAGAACCAAGTACAGTATACAAAATTCCATCTCAAGCAAATCATATCTCTACCATAGCAACACCTACAACGAAGCATCTGAAAATCACTATTTGTTAAGATGTCATTCCAGTTAAATTGAAATAATAAATATGGTAGTTCAACCTATTCAATACAAGTAAATAAGAGATGTAGAGATTACATTCTTATTTAATTAAAAGTGGAAATGGTACCGGTTTCGACCCCAGTCTGGGTCATCATCAGCCGATTGTAACTCGGAAAACAATGCATAAGTAACAAAGAAGTTAACGGTCAAGTCCACACAATATCAGTTGAAGAGGCGATATAAAAATGACGGGGGTAGGCACTGTAAAATTCAGACGAAGTGGAAGGTAAGTCACTTAAAAGAAGTAATGCGTAATCTTCCGAGCATCAGCACGGCACACGCAATGTTTGGCACTGTTTCACAATGTTCATGAAAAGCAGAGAATAGTTAAATGAGCCAGGCTGCACACATCAACTGTTCTAAAAATCTTCAAGATCATAATTACGTATTCAATTATAGTGAATCGTATTATAAGTATATTTATATATAGGCACATTTTCGTGAACTAAGCAAATACTTGATCTTTAATCTATCCTTCAATCTCCGTCAGCATATGAAACTACAGCACTTGACGTTGTAAACATCGCGCCGATCTTCTGGAGCTTGCAAGTTACTTCGATTGAGCTGCTCGTCTTCGGCTTCTTCATGACTTTAGATCTTCATATTTGGATTGTGTTGTGACTTTGTGCCTGACGGTGTATGCAGTCTGGCTCATTTAACTATTCTCTGCTTTTCGTGAACATTCTCCACATTATGTAGTATTCAAATATTGCAATCCAATTGTATTATTTCAGTGCGGCTGAAGAGGGCTTAAATAGGTCAAAACATGTACCAATCTCTCATTTTTATGATGTTTTTACAATATTAAATTGTAAATAAATTTAATTGTATCGACTAGATTGTCTATCTATACTTTTATCATACTGTAAATTTGTCAATACAGAACCATGATGTAATTGATTTGGCATCGGCTGTAACTCGATCCGAGTATGTATAACTTCTTCCTGTATAAGGTGAGCAGATCAACTCAGTTTATGGATTTGTTTGCGATGACTAAACAGACCAATCTTGGCATAAAACATACGCCCACACAAATCATACTGAATGGATGCAGGAGGGCAGGGGTTGTAAGTGACGGAGCTTTCTTGCTTGTCGTTTGGCCTCTTGATGTCTGCGGAGTTCTCTTTCAAACAAGTTTACAGTGGTGGATGTAGTGTTCTTCCAGTGTGAACGGTCCACAGCACATTCTTCCCATTGATTGCATTGGTAGAAATATGTCATAAATTGAGAGAACAATAGGGATAGTAGATAGTAACGATGAAAAAAAAAAAGATGTACAAGTCATTGACAAGACCTCAATTAGAGTACAGCTCCTGCGTATGGGACCCTTATCAGGATTACTGGAGAACTGAAAAAGATCTAAAGAAAAGAAGCACAGTTTGTTCTGCGTGATATCTGACAAAAAATAGTAGTGTTACAAAAATGTTGCAACTTTGGACTAAAAAGACTTGGGAGTAAAGAGACGAACAGCTCGACTAAAAAAAATGTAAGAACTAAGGAACAATGTTAGGTTTTGGTCCACCCAATCAATACACATCACTTTACAAGTGAACTATTTAAATAAAAATATTAAAAATATTTAGGTACATGTTTCGTCTCTATTTGAGACTTCATCAGCCATAAAATCACGTGGTAGATTACAAAACTCAAAATCAGAAACTGAAAAAATTGGATGAACCCAATGCCTTTTTAAGGACTATTTGAGAAATGCAAAAGATATTATGGCAGGCTTGTCAATTTCAAGTTATATTTCATTTTTTAACATTGAAGACGAAAGTTTTTGCAAAGTTTTTGTGTAAATAATGTAAGGTATATCGGGGTAAGTGAAACTGCATATTTATATAGCTGACGTTCTATTTGCTGGTGTACGTTGAACTGACATTCAAGTTTGTTAAAATTTTATATTCTGGTTTAGAAATAGACGCTCGTTAAGTTCAGATGAATTATAATGCAAATGTATTTTAATGGTTTCCATTCTGGGAAGCAGAACATGAATCGTATCTGCGTTTACACTTGCCCCAATGATTGGGGCAAGTGGAACCCAAGGCCTGTTCATTTATTATATATCAAAGAAATATCATTGGGGTAAGTGGAAATAATTCAATTTGACATACAATACCAATAGAAATGTATTTTTTTCTTAATTTTCATACATTTCATACATTTAACCTACATTATAAGAATCAAATGAGATATCAAATTGAATCGTGATCTGCGTTTACACTTGCCCCAATGATTGGGGCAAGTGGAACCCAAGGCCTGTTCATTTATTATATATCACAGAAATATCATTGGGGTAAGTGGAAATAATTCAATTTGACATACAATACCAATAGAAATGTAATTTTTTCTTAATTTTCATACATTTCATACATTTAACCTACATTATAAGAATCAAATGAGATATCAAATTTTAATGTGCCTTGCTTCTCAAATGCTGGAGATGGTAGATATTGAAAAATTTCTTCAGGTTGGATTATACTCTTGTCCTCAATGTTGGACCAATGAAATGTTGAATGAAATCTTCGAGCAAATTTCCCTTCCAAACATGGTTCCTTTTCCTTCGGCTGTCCAATATACATTTTGATTTTTTTCTTATGACAAAATTTTGCAAGAATCCAGTCACCCACCTGCGCCATTGATAAATCTATCTGAATTATATTTGTGAAGTAGCAAGATGAAATTCTCACAAGTAGCACCACTTCATAGTACCGTATATATTATTCATGCAAAGATAGCCATGAATTCCACTTCCCCTGTATTCACACTTACCCCGGTGTACCTTATATATATTAATATCTTTTGCATTTCTCAAATAGTCCTCAAAAAGGCATTGGGTTCTTCCAATTTTTTCAGTTTCTGATTTTGCGTTTTGTAATCTACCATGTGAGTTTATGGCTGATGAAGTCTCAAATAGAGACAAAACATATTCATAAATATTTTTAATATGTTTTTATTTAAATAGTTCACTTGTAAAATGATGTGTACTGTACTGATTGGGTGGACCAAAACCTAACATTGTTTCTTAGTGTATCAATATGGATCTACACGATGAAGTTCGTAAATTGTACTGGAAGAGAAATGTTCCAAGATTTCATTGGAGAGATGCCTTGGAATGACATTAGTAGATGAATAATATTGATTGGAATTTTTCAAACTAGGAAAGATCATAATACAAAGTTGGAATTCAAGAGGATAAATTGGGGCAAATATTCAGTTATAGGGAGAGGAATTAGGGAATGAAATAATTGATCAAGGGATGTGTTTGATAAATTTTTAACTTTTTTGAAAGCATTTAAGAAAAGACTAGGTAAACAACTGATAGGGAATCTGGTGATGGTAATTGATTGACTGAGCAAGGTACAAAGACTATGTAGTGAGTTGATTTCCTATTACCACGACCTACCATGATATTTGCATGGGTCACAAAAGTGCATTTTTTGCATTGTGTTCTCATGTCATGATAATGTTTGTTTTAATAATACATACACAACACTAGTTGTATACCAATTGTTGATGGGTTAGTTTCTGTAATTGCAGCAGTAATGCCATCTAGTGTAAATGAGTAGCAGCCCGAGACAAAGCACATCTCAGTTAACAACAGTAGTAATCATTGTTGTGTTATTGTTGATAGAGGTTGTGGGATATTGTAGGTCATCACATTTTGTTTGCTTCTTACTCAATAATATATTAGGGTATTCAAGGCCAAGGCTTTCAACCCCTCTTAAAGATTCCTTATAACCCCTTATTCTTCAAGTGATCGTATCTTCAGATTTTCTTCTCACTTCGATAGTCATCATCATCTTCCCGGTCGATAGGAGATAAATACCAGGTAGTTTTCCAACTTATAAAACAATCATGACAACAATTACCACTGTCTCCAGTGAAATTATCATGACAACAGAGCAATATTTTCATGTATGTGATGTTCATACCTGATGAAAAATAAGTAAATTCCTTAATATCTCTGTAATCATAGCTCATACAGTAACAATGTGCAAGGTATACAAGACTGGAAAATTGAATTTTCTATAACTTTTGCTATGAGTATTTTTAGGTGGAACTACAGTTTACGAAGATATTTGGATGCTTGTGAAAAATATCCTACTCATGAAAATGATCTCTATTATTCCTTTCACAGTAAAATACATACAGCATGAAAGATCGGATTTGATATTTTGTATAACTTTTACTCCCGGTCTTAGAAAGCCAAGAATAACGGCTGAGAGGATTCGTCATGCTGACCACACAACACCTCATAATCAGCAGCCTTCAGGCTGAGCAGCAGTTGCTTGGTAGGTCATGGCCCTTCAGGGCTGTTACGCCATGGGGTTTGGTTTGGTTTTCTTATTTTATAACTTTTACTGGTACGGAATGTACGGATTTTTGATATAGCTAATATTAACATAGAAATATGGCATTTTCTGTTTATGCCTCCCTAATATTACTATGCCACTGTACAATAATCAAATGATACATAGCCAGCTATCCTTGAACTTACATGCTGAGCTTCAAGTATAAGGTCTAAAACTGGGGTGAACAGAATAAAATTTACGTAAAAGTTGTTATGTTTTACAGCGCCTGTCTAACCATAGTCCTACTGTATTAACGGTTGGTCATCACTTTGTATGCTGTGACTGAGAAGTGCAAGCAGTTACACTGCAATAGCGAGACTGTTCGGCAAGCTATGCACAGTACTGGTTGATGCATGCATCGCTAGTATTCTTGCAGTAACCACGCTGGAGACACGCACTTTTTGTCATATATACATGTCTCTTTGCTAGTTACTTTTACTTAAGTAAATATTTGTTAGCAGTGAGAGAAAAACAGATTTACAACACACAGTTTAAATTAAGATCGATCCCATTCGCAGAAAATAACAGCAACACGTATGCTACTGGCATAAACTAAAAGAACAGTTGCAGGAAACCAAGAATTTGAAAGAGGATATCTGTATATTAGAAATTGCTGAAAGATCATATAGAAATACTGGTGGAATTCTATCTGTATTTCAGATTCAAAATTAAATGTGCATATTTTTCCCTCCCTTCATATTTTGAGGTTAAAAATTGAGGTTAAAAAATACAGGAATATTATGCAAGTAAATATGGTAACACCTAGTTTAAGAAGACATTTGGCAGGAAAATACAAGAACTTAAAACAGAACAAAAACCATAGAAATAACTTTCCACCCTCTTGCCCTTAGAGATACCAAAGTTGGATATCAACAGGCGCTCAGATCTAGGGAAGCACCCAAGCTGAACTTTAGATAACCACTCCTTTTGAATTAGTTTGCCCGGGAAATAATTAAAACAAGAATGTTACATTTAAACTTTGCTTGGGAACAACCATTTTGAAAGTTTGTTCAGTCTCACTAGTGATAGCCACTTAATGTCTCTATGCTAAAAAAAATGGAGGAATGTCTTTTTCCTTGCAACCTTTGGTATCTTTCCAACTCCCATGTGTGTGATTTCCCCATTGCTCACGTTCTGTGAAGTAATTGCAGTTTTACTGATTACTTGTTCAAAAAGTAATTAGTAATTGTAATTCAGGCCAGTTAATTTTATTTTATAATTTTCCCATCACTGGATGTACGTATCATATGTTCCTGTCTTTCTACATTGGGCCTATGACTAGTCACTTGTTGGTTCCTGTCCATTACGGTACTTGAATTGTTAAACTTGTTATCTTTTGATCCCTCCCAAAAGTAATGTTCTGGGTGTGCTATCAGAGATACAGATAACTGATCAACACATCAATTAAGTAACGAACAGGGAGGACAGTTCATTATTCTCTTTTCATGTGAGTGATCCATAATAATTCATGTGCTCATCTGAAAATTATTCATTGTCAGCATCATCATCATTTCCCCTTATCTAGCTCCTGCCGGGTTGAGGTATTCATGGCACTTCTCCATCTTCCTCTTTCCTTCCACCATTCCTCTTCCATGATCTTGTCCCAGTCTAAATTTTGTCTTCTTATGCCGCTCTTCACTGATTTAATCCACCTTGTTCTAGGTCTTCCTCTTACTCTCTTGCCCTCACATTTTGCCTCCAGCATCTGTCTTGGAATTCTGTTCTCCTCCATCCTCTTAACATGTCCAAACAATCATAATTTATTTCCAACCCTATCATTTAGCTTTCCTATCCCAACTTCCTTCCTAACATCATCATTTCTCACTCTGTCTTTCCTTGTCTTTCCTATCATACTTCTTAGGAATTTCATCTCACTGGCTTGAATTCTACTCTCTTGCCTGCTAGTCAAAGTCCAAGTCACAGCTGCATAAGTCAGTATGGTTACATAGTACATTTTGTACATTATCTCTTTACTTTTCTTTGGTACTTCCTTGCTTCAAACAAGTTTTCTTACACTTTGGTAGAAAGCATTACTCTGCTATACCCTCCTGCTAATCTCCATGTCCACCCTAGCATTTTGAAAATTAATCATTGCAACAATCTGTTTTTCTCTAGTAGATGTACTGTAAGCCTCCAAGTCAAGAAAATTAATATTAATTTAAAAAATCCAAGATATCATGTAGGAATATTTCTCACAATCTTCCTCCTAAAGTTGTCTGTATCATCAGCTACAGAATGAACAGAAAATTAGGACCATTACTGAACAACCAATTAGAAACTACGTATGATAGCATTACCACTCTAAACCAAGGAATAGTTCCCTCTTTTATTTTTATTCTGATAGTACGTATAGAAATATTTCAATTTTTACCCGCTTGCATCTTCCCACTGGTTCTGATAACAGAACATTGAGATTCAGTATCTTCATTCAGCTGAGCCTACTTGGACAAAGTTACCAATGTGCTGCAAGCAATCTGTTGACCATCAGCTAGATGGTAACAAGCTGACTTTTTCCAAGTAAGATAATGTTCGTAAATACTCAGAATGTTAAATGTATGGCATAATACAATGTAAATAATTGTACATATGTTCCTAGTCATATATTCTATATTTTCATAATGTTGTAACAATGGAACTCAATTTCTGTAACATGTGTCATCTACAAAATGGAAAGTTGGCATGAAACTGTGCACTGTCTGGGGAATCACTCTGCCTTCTCTGAATGAGAGTTTGTTTTAGAATTCTCTATTTTTATATATGTTTCCTAAGATTATTATTATTATTATTATTATTATTATTATTATTATTATTATTATTATTATTATTATTATTATTATTATTATTATTATTATTATTATTATTCAACTAATACAATCCAGTAACAGAACAACCTCCAATAGGTTTGAAATATAAACAAATGTTTCATGAATTTTAAAAATAATTCCCTTTCAGTTCAACTATTTGTGTGCTAGTACTTTGGAGGTACGGTAACTTAGGTTTTTCCCCACTTTAAATGAATTTTTGCCAAAAGGCAGGATGGATTTGCTCTGCATTATCTGTAAGATCTACCATTCAGTCCACAATTCATTGAGTACTAATTGTATAAAATGTATAAAATTTGTTTTTGTCCTATTTGCAGAAAAATAGATAAATAAATAATTATGACATGTTTGATTGTCATAACAAAAGAGAATAAATAAATGTGTTTTTTATCTTACCATGAAAAGGAACCCATGGAATATCTTTTTTCACAGTACTGAAGATCCCAAAATTACGGAATATGTTCGTGAATCATGTTGTTATAGTGCTGTGTGCGTCAGTCTGATTACCAACTCATACTTTTCCTTACAATCAGATGCTGTGAATTCTTAAAGGTCTTTTTCTCCTGGTCTACATTATACTTAACTTTGAAAGATGACTTATTTATAATATTGCTCACCTGGAGTAATTTCAAGCAACCAAATATTTTGTACTCATTGAGTCTCCAGTAAATGCAATGTACAATTATTAGTAAGGTTAAGAGCTAATATGCGAGTCACTTCCAACTGAATACTTTACGTCGTCATTGTCTGCTGTTCTCCTTCTCTGTAGCAGGCAGCCAGGCACTGCAGAGCAGATCACGCAGCAAAACCCTGTCAGAGTTGTGGCAAAAGGAAAACAGGTACAACATAGCAGAAATAATATCATCAGAATTATGAATGAGGTGCAGGTATCGTTTTAACACATTTAGTGAGTATTAAATTCCTTGCAATGTGTAAACTATTCTTGTAGTTTAAATGACAGTAGATTCACTACTTGAGGGGTCTTTCTCTTCTTTTGCATCCTTTAGCTATCTGTCTTTAAATTTCACGTTTATATGAGCATGTTCTTCTCCTTGATATTTATCATATTCAACAGCATGACACAAAAAATGTATCAGTAGATTGAATTTCTTTGCATAAGTTACTGAATTTCCTTGGAACACATTAAACATTTTGCCACTTTTCCAGTATCCATAAACAAGAACAACTATTGTTGGAATCATTAGTCAGCATGTGGAAGCTATGACTCTACAGACTAAACTCTGCACACACACTTTAACACACAATCTGTCACAGCTTTTCACTTCAATCTTGCTGTTTCTCCAAGCAGGGAATCATGTTCTGATGTCATACCTCGCTAGTTGTAATCACTGTAATATGCAGTTCAGTGGTTACAACTTTAATTTCATATTATAAATGACTGTGGTTGAGAATGAATTATATTTTTGGTAGCAAATTAAAATCTTTTAATTCACTACTTTTTCATGAAGAAGTCTACGATTTTTCTATGAAAGGCAGTACAAGACGAATTGGCATAATCACCTTTAAAGATAATGAAAAGAAAGGTTTTGTTAATCAATACGACCATCCAATTTGAGCACCATGTCGGCCAGCCTACTGAAGTCCACCTTAAGAAGCTGAACTTTTAAATACCCACTATACCATTGTACAAAAGAAAATATCAACTGAATGAAGTAGAGATTATTGGCCTAATGTTTGGTGCAAGAAGTCGTTGATTCATTCAATAAATGTGTATACCGTATACTTGTTATATTACACCTTGAAATCTATATTTGATATAGAATGTCATCCAATGAAACATGGTATTACTGCCAAAATATAGGCTACAAAACACAGGCAGCTGAAGGAGACATGATTCTAGAACAAGGTGAAAGTCATAGCTTCAGTTGGCAAGAATGACAAAAGGAGTAGATTAGACACCAATAATGTATGAACATTATTATTTCAGAGTCAAAACCAGGAATATATTGCAGACCCCTCAGATTATTGTCTGGAATTCATAAGGATCTGTTGATCATATTTCCAGAATGACTGCTGTAGATCAACATTGGAAGAAAAGAAAAATGCATAAAATATTTCAAAGCACCAACATTTTCAATGGACATAGGCAATTCAAACCCCTTACATTATATGACCACATTGCACAAAAATGACTTTCTTATATCAATGTTGTCAACAAACACAGAACTTTAAGTGTTCTTGCTCAAAGAACCGTATGATGCTTGTTTTTAAAAGGGGCCTAACATCTCAGGTCATTGCCCCCACTCAAAGATTCATATTTTTAATTTTTTTTAAACTGGCTTGACGTCGCACCGACACAGATAGGTCTTATGGTGATGAAGGGATGGGAAAGGTCTAGGAGTGGGAAGGAAGCGGTCGTGGCCTTAATTAAGGTACCGCTCCAGCATTTGCCTGGTGTGAAAATGGGAAACCACAGAAAACCATCTTCACGGCTGCCGACAATGGGATTTGAACCCACTATCTCCCGAATGTGAGCTCACAGCCGCGTGCCCCTAACCGCACGGCCAACTTGCCTGTTCTCAAAGAATCAACTGTTGACAATGGTTGTATTCACAACTCGGAAAAAAGCAAAACCAAGCTTGTAGTTTTATGTGACTATTGATATCACGATCATAACCATGGAAACTCCAGTTTTACATGGATTCTGAACAACAGGACATGATTTTTCATTTCAAAAATCCCTCATGCATTGGCTGGGATTTGAATTATAGGCACTTTGGTGAGAAGCTAATTATTATGCCACCATTCTGCAAAGCAACGGAGGGATGATAGTGGTGATGGCCTTGATTAAGGTACAGTGCATGAACAATGTTAAGAGGTCTGAAAGCTGAGGTGGTGTGGGGCAAGAAAATGAAGCTGATGTCACATGCCAACAGTGCTGTCAACAGTTGAACAAACAAGTCACTGTAGAAATTTCGTATCATTAGCAAAAGAAAGAAATGTAAAACTAACAAAAGGCAAATGAGTGTCATGAAACCAGTAAAAAGCAGTATTAAGATAGCTGTTTATATGCAGAAGAATAATAGCCTTATAATAATAATTTAAGAAATAGTACCCTACATACAGGACCTTCAATCACTAGCATCTGTAAACGAGCCATTTGAATCCATACCTTCGTCAGGTACTGGATTTTTTTTTGAAACAAGGTTGTTTTGTTTCACTAAACTTTTCCCAGTCAGCTTTATCAAAATAGTATTGTCTTCTAAATGACACAGTTTGAAGTTGTACAAAGGGAGTGACTTGGTATGAAATGGGTCTATGCTGCATGTTTGGAATGGAAGAGGCGATACTTTTGAGGCAACGTGAGATTACTGCTTCGCTGGTAAAAATCCTAGAAATGGAAACAGTTAGGATTCCATAACTGAGTACAATAGTCCAGAAATTGATGTAACAATGTTACACACAAGTGCTTATATTTGAGCAAGTTTGTAAAAAATTCTCTGGAATATCTTACTACGCAATTAAGTCGTTGCAAGGACATTTTACATATTTGTTCTAAATGACCACTGAAGTTGAAGATGCTTGTGATTAGCAACAGATAAATCATTCACATATTCCCAGTATTTACAGAAATTTCAGAATTGAATTTATAGTTCAAAAGAAGTTTATGTTTCCTTCTAGGAAAGCAGGTTAACTTGTATTTTTCCTAACACAGCTTTAAACTCGTATTAGAACAATAAACTTCAAGTAACTTCTTGTAATCTAAGACAGTCACTAGGTACATCAATTCATTCTCATAAACAATTTTACATTGTATATCTCAAGAATATAGAATTTGCAAAAAACGTTCTTTATAACATCCATGAATGACTCAGTGTCATTCTAAGAGATGGATCATGCATGCTGTTGCCTACAATGATCATTGTAATCATGAACAATGACTTACTGCAAAGACAGTCTGAGATCATCATATTGTCATGAGGCACAGGAGTTAAACACCAGGCATTTGGTCAGGAGAGTTATTGGCTTTAATTTGAAATTGCAGTAAATTAGTTATTGTTGAAGGCAATATGACTACTCAACAATATGCTGAAAGGGTACTCAATCCAGTGGTTTTCCTTCTTATGGCAAGCAATGCAAATGGCATGCCTCAGCAGAACAATTGTTACCTGTAAACACACCACACATCACTATAAAGTCACAACTATACAACATGTCTGCAGGCCTACAGTCCATTTAACATTTTGTGGAGTATGATGGTAGGCAATTAAATAATTCCCTTCAGACACCCTGAACCATGGAATAACTGGCTCTCACAAAACAGCAAAGCTTGAGCTGCATTTCTGCAGATGGTGATCCATACTATGAAGAAGTCAGAGATCTATTACAGTTCAAATCCTCTGTATTAACTTTAGTCCAAATGTAATTTAGGATAAACAGGGTATCTCAGGAGGAATGATCAATATTCAGGGATATGACAGGAACAATCATTTGAAGCAAAAAAAAAAAACTTCACATGGACATATGCCCTAATCTGAATGTTTTCCAAGATAGAACACATTTAATTTACATTTATTTTCGGGCTAATAGCATGCACATATGTGTCTTACCCACCCAACCACTTTGACGTTTTATTCTAGTCCAACCTACCTCGTTGCTTTCAACCTCTTTGGTCGGGATGTCTTTCTCCCATTAAACTAGCCCATTGAACGTGCAATTGTCCATGGTGTTTTGTGAGTGAAGCAGTGTGAGGGATTGAGAGTGTATCAGAGAGAAGCATCAGTTAACTGTGTTCATACATGTGCTGGCTAAAATGCCACACATCAACATGAAGAATATGCAGATATAATGTATGTTTATGGCTTCTGCAATGATTGTGCTCTTGCTGCCGTCTAGGAATACCCTCAGCACTTTCCGACACATCGAATTCCTGATCGTATAATGTTTACCAGAGTTTTCAGCACATTGCATGAAATAGGTATTCTTCCAAGTTCCCATTTTTCTTCTGAACGTGTAGTTCAACAACCTGTGCAGGAACATCAACATGTTGTTGAAATGGTGCAGCAAAGTCCTACTACCAGCACACAGCGACTTTCTGCATGTATCAATGTCCCACGAACATGTGTACGGCTTGTCCTCGGACACTTCCAGCACTAGCGATGGGCGAATGATACGGAAGTTCGAGCAGGCTCAAGTCGGCCCGATACGCTACGTAGGCTCGATGCAGTATCGAACCTGTTCGAACTGTCAGGTGACACCACACATCGACTAAGTGGAGCGCAGGCGGACCATTCATCGTATTAGATTACTACTAGGTACACTCAGTATATTTATGTGTGGGGGTGGTGAACACAACGTTCTCAGTGAACGGAAAGAGCATTTGTTTAAGTCTGTCTGGCAGTACGAACAACAGATTGGTAATATTTATTTCGTTAATATGTACCTTTGCATTTTACATTTTGTCCGCTCTCCAGAAATGCGTTTCTGTATAACTTTGTCGTGTTTTGCAGGCTTAATGTTGTTAATCATTACTTTCAAGTACCGATAGTTAACATGTTTTCCGTATGCTACGATCTATTATTTTCTCATTAATAATTAGTAATACTTTTTTTTCTATTGGCTTTATGTCACACCGACACAGATAGGTCTTATGGCGACGAAGGGACAGGAAAGGGCTAGTACTGGGAAGGAAGCGGCCGTGGCATTAATTAAGGTACAGCCCCAACATTTGCCTGGTGTGAAAATGAGAAACTACGGAAAACCATCTTCAGGGCTGCAGACAGTAGGGCTCAAACCCACTATCTCCCAGTAATACATTATTATGTCCGCCTCTGTGGTGTAGTGGTTAGTGTGATTAGCTGCCACCCTCAGAGGCCCGGGTTCGATTTCCGGCTCTGAAAAGTGGCACGAGGGCTGGAACGGGGTCCACTCAGCCTCGGGAGGTTCCTTCAAATGTCCAGCAGGGTGAGCCTTGGGTATCGTTCCTGGTACAAGCGACGTGCTTTCAGTGCATTACCATCCACCAAACCATACATGTAATGCATGCTCACAAGCTCTGCGTTTGTGTACATGAGCACTTCAGAGCGAGCTGCAAACCACAAAAACTAGTGATGGGCGAATGATACGGAAGTTCGATTCTCACCTCAGCCATCCTGGAAGTGGTTTTTTCTGTGGTTTCCCACTTCTTCACCAGGCAAATGTCGGGATGGTACCTAACTTAAGGCTTCGGCCGTTTCCTTCTCTCGTCCTTGTCTATCCCTTCCAATCTTGCCATTCCCCGCAAGGCCCCTGTTAAGCATAGGAGGTGAGGCCACCTGGGCGAGGTACTGGTCATCCTCCCCAGTTGTATCCCCGACCCGATGTCTGAAGCTCCAGGACATTGCCCTTGAGACGGTACAGGTGGGATCCCTCGCTGAGTTCGAGGGAAAACCGACCCTGGAGGGTATGCAGATTAAGAAAGAAAGAAAATACATTATTATAATAGACGAATTTGTTATTACTTCAGAGAGAGAAGACAATGGCCGGTAGAAAAAGGTCATGGACTTTCGACTACTTTGAAGAGCTTCCAGACAAACGAGTAAAATGCACACGATGTGATAAAATATTAAAAAACGATAGTAAAAATACATCGACGATGATAAGACACTTAAAAATTCATAATCTTCGTCCTTCATCGAATGATACCATTCCAAATGAGCGGGAGACACCTCCACATAAACGACGTTGACATATGCAGTTTAAATATTCTTAATAGGTTCCGTTTTGTTTTTCATGAATAGCACAGCAGATGGCCGCTTGCATTAGACTGGTGAAAGGCTCAGAATGTCCGCCTAGACACAGTCTACAAAGTTACTCTACTGTTGTATACAGTTTATACCGATTTTACGTGCGTAAGCATTACATTATGAAACCATAAATTTATTCATTGGTTGGCAATTAGTCCGCCTCTGTGGTGTAGCCACCCCCGGAGGTCCGGGTTCGATTCTCGGCTCTGCCATGAAATTTGAAAAGTGGTGCGAGGGGTGGAACGGGGTCCACTCAGCCTCTGGATGTCAACTTAGTAGAGGTGGGTTGGATTCCCACCTCAGTCATCCTCGAAGTGGTTTTCCGAAGTTACCCACTTCTCCTCCAGGCTATTGCCATGATGGTACCTAACTTACGGGCACGGCCGCTTCCTTGTCTATCCCTTCCAATCTTTCCATCCTCCCGCAGGGCCCCTGTCCAGCATAACAGGAGAGGCCGCCTGGGCAAGGTACTGGTCATCTTCCCCAGTTGTATCCCCCGAACCAGAGCCTGAAGCTCCAGGACACTGCCCTTGAGGCGGTGGAGGTAGGATCCCTCGCTGAGTCTGAGGGAAAACCCGACCCTGGAGGGTAAACAGATTAAGATGAAGAAAAAGATGGGCAATTCAAGAAAACAATGCCGAAAACCGAAAAAGTAGCTAGTGGGTCGTAAAGCCAATAACGAACAATGGAGTTCTTTACTTCTATGGTCATGGCCCCAAACAGGAAATAAACAGCCCTTACATCCTCGCTTTAAAGCGCTGGGGATATCGGGCTAGAAAAATATTGGGGACAAGAAAGAATAATAATTTTATTGGCTTTACGTCCCACTAACAACTTTTACCGTTTTCGGACACGCCAAGGTGCTGGAAGTTACTCCCGCAGGAGTTCTTTTGCGTGCCATTAAATCTACCGACACGAGGTTGACGTATTTGAGCTAGTGATGGGCAAACGATACCCGTGTTCGAGCGGGATCGAGCCGAACCGATACGCGCCGAGGTTCGAGGCTGTTCGAAGCAGCTCGAGCAGTCACGTAACCGAACAGGCTCGAACCTCGGCGCGTATCGGGTCGGCTCGATCCTGCTCGAACACGGGTATCGTTCGCCCATCACTAGCTGTAGCCCGAGTTAGACTCCACCTTCGGTCACGTGACTACACGAGCTTGCTTCGAACAGGCCCGAACCTCGGCGCGTATCGGGTCGGCTCGATCCTGCTCGAACACGGGTATCGTTCGCCCATCACTAACTGTAGCCCGAGTCAACTGCGCCTTCGGCACTGATCTCTATACATGGATCGCTGATGACAGCTCTCCGCTGCAGGAGATAGTACGCCAAGTTGAGCGCGCGGTCCGCCATGTTGGTGTACCCACCCTAGAGCTCTCCTTATGGGGAAGTAAAGATAATATAATCAAATTCAAATCGCAATTATAGGCGCATTGGAATAATTAAAAATATAGGGACATGTTCACTAAAATCATAAGGACAATGGGAACACCGACACATCATTCCGAGGTCAGTAAATCTTCGGAATAGCAATAAAAATGAGTGTATAATAACGGCCGACAAATATTAACTTAGGTGCTGAATACATGCAATTAGCGATCTGCAATACAATACGAGTGAAAAACAGTTTCTGGAAACATTGCTGTAAATTTCATACATGTATGCCATGAAATTATGCATTCTTAAGGGGAGGTATGACTGAATTTTTCGTATTTTGAGCAAAAAATTCGGTTTTTCTTTTTATTCATACAAAAATAGCCTTATTCTTGCTCTTTCAGAAAATGTTTTTATTTTAGTAATTCCGGCTTGTTTAAAGCTTGTAGAACCCATTTAATATGAGCCCGCAGGACATTTAAAAGCCCAGAACCACACCCACTTCTCCTGTAACGGCATAATGATAGTTTACTGTGTGTTTTTCGCTGGATATTCAAGTATTTTGTGTGGTATTTTCCGTAGAAGTACACTTCGGCATGCTGACAGTCACTTGTTTACTACGTAACCAATACAATTACGTTATGTTAGGACATATTGTAATTTGAACTGACGGAGAGAATGTTGCACCTCTTCCAAATAGTACTCACTTTATATCTGCCACACATACATACTTTGACAGTTTAAATATATTATGTATTCGTATTATTTACATTTAGGAATTCGTATGTGTCTTAATCTTAGTGGTACAAGCATGGCTCCCTTGTTTGTTTATATTTTACTAACATGCAAAAGTAACATGTGGTTTCAATTCAGCGAGTGAATTATCAAAACTAGTAATTTTTGATTCATGTATTCCATCATAATTCCTGTGTAAATGTGTGAGGTATTGCAATAAAACAGCACAGAACAGCCCTGTAATTACAATCAGGAGGCCTGGCGTCACTGAACTAAGCATAAACAAAGCAAGCGCGCTCATCTTGGTCTACTGCACCGTGCACTCGCTGCCATCTTGCTATGCCAGTCATCTTCCATTCGGCTTACTGCTACCCAAGCTACCAGCCATCCATGTATAGAGATCAGTGGCCTTCGGTCACGTGACTGCACGAGCTTGCTTCGAACAGGCTCGAACCTCGGCGCGTATCGGGTCGGCTCGATCCTGCTCGAACACGGGTATCGTTCGCCCATCACTAGCTGTAGCCCGAGTCAACTGCGCCTTCGGTCACGTGACTGCACGAGCTTGCTTCGAACAGGCTCGAACTTCGGCGCGTATCGGGTCGGCTCGATCCTGATCGAACAAGGGTATCGTTTGCACATCACTACTGATAACGAAGGTGCGTGCTTTCACATATTACTACATTCAGTCATTGACGTATATCTTATGGGAAATAAAGATTGTCCATAAAATTAGAAGGCTTATATTATGATAATATGCAATGAAAAGGACAAAGCATGTATCCGTAATATTCCCCGCGTATTAGCAGAAGTATTTCCTCCCAAAGCAGTACTTGTGTGCCTTGTAACAACTGTACGTTTGACGCAACATTATGAATAAAAAACCAAACCAAACACCATGGCCCAACAGCCCCGAAGGGCCATGGCCTACCAAGCGACCGCTGCTCAGCCCGAAGGTCTGCAGATTACGAGGTGTCGTGTAGTCACCACGACAGATCCTCTCGTCTGTTTTCGGGGGTTCCAATCCACTCGTTGGGTGATAATCACCTTTTTCTTCTTATAGAAGAATTTGAGTAAGAAAGAATCGATTTTTTTTTTTTTTTTGCTAGTTGCTTTACGTCGCACTGACACAGATGGGTCTTATGGTGACGATGGGACAGGAAAGGGCTAGGAGTGGGAAGGAATCGGCCGTGGCCTTAATTAAGGTACAGCCCCAGCATTTGCCTGGTGTGAAAATGGGAAACCACGGAAAACCATTTTCAGGTCTGCCGACAGTGGGGTTCGAACCTACTATCTCCCGAATACTGGATACTGGCCGCATTTAAGCGACTGCATCTATCGAGCTCGGTGGATTGACATCTTATCAATCGTGTACACAAATACATGTATAAATATTATTATGCAGCAATGTTACTGTCTTATTGCCTGAAATATATATGAAAATCAAAAGTGACTCGAGATTTCAAGCTGTATCCTTTACCATAATTCAGGTCATCTGGAACAAATAAAACAAGACAACATCTTATGGTGTTAAAAATCCTGACCCTGCCGGATATCGAACCCGGGACCCTTGTGAGCAAAGGCCAACACGCTAGCCATTGAGCCATGCAGCCGAGCGAGAAATGTGTAAACAACTGAAGATAAAATATCATACATTTTTAGTCTTATAACCATTCAAATATGTAACTATTACCAAACGTTTAATGGTTTCCTCTTTCTGTATTTATACGGCCCAAACAACTCATTTTAGTAGACAGTTGGTTTATTCGGATGGAGACATTTGTAACGAATCATCGCAAAAAAAAAAAAAAAAAAAAAACTCAAATTTTGATTGTCTCCAATATATAGGTATGGGTCGAAATTATATTATGTACAAAAGACACGGAAGTAACAGTTAACCTTCATCGGCTAACGTAAATTTTTTAACACTTCGGCTATCGTTGCGGCTGTTAGCCGCACTTGCATCTTTCTAACTGTCAGTGCTATTGTTTAACTTAAATGCATAATAGACAGCAGTTTTCTTAAATCAGTATAAAGTACGGTATTAAGTCATAAACTTTATTATTTTTCAGAATTATTTCTCCATTACAACATATTTTAGAAGCTTAAACATTATCAAAATTCCTATTGTTCTAAGATATCAGTTTGTTTTAGTTCACGTCAATAAGCTGTCATTTCTTTGTACACTGACTGACAGAGCAAATGCAACACCAAGAAGGAGTGGTCAGAACTTTATGCCAATTGCAGGGTAGACTGACGTCACTGAGGTATGCTCATGATGTGAAATGCGCCGCTGTGCTGCGCACGTAGCGAACGATAAATGGGACACGGCGTTGGCGAATGGCCCACTTCGTACCGTGATTTCTCAGCCGACAGTCATTGTAGAACGTGTTGTCGTGTGCCACAGGACACGTGTATAGCTAAGAATGCCAGGCCGCCGTCAACGGAGGCATTTCCAGCAGACAGACGACTTTACGAGGGGTATGGTGATCGGGCTGAGAAGGGCAGGTTGGTCGCTTCGTCAAATCGCAGCCGATACCCATAGGGATGTGTCCACGGTGCAGCGCCTGTGGCGAAGATGGTTGGCGCAGGGACATGTGGCACGTGCGAGGGGTCCAGGCGCAGCCCGAGTGACGTCAGCACGCGAGGATCGGCGCATCCGCCGCCAAGCGGTTGCAGCCCCGCACGCCACATCAACCGCCATTCTTCAGCATGTGCAAGACACCCTGGCTGTTCCAATATCGACCAGGACAATTTCCCGTCGATTGGTTGAAGGAGGTCTGCACTCCCGGCGTCCGCTCAGAAGACTACCATTGACTCCACAGCATAGACGTGCACGCCTGGCATGGTGCCGGGCTAGAGCGACTTGGATGAGGGAATGGCGGAACGTCGTGTTCTCCGATGAGTCACGCTTCTGTTCTGTCAGTGATAGTCACCGCAGACGAGTGTGGCGTCGGCGTGGAGAAAGGTCAAATCCGGCAGTAACTGTGGAGCGCCCTACCGCTAGACAACGCGGCATCATGGTTTGGGGCGCTATTGCGTATGATTCCACGTCACCTCTAGTGCGTATTCAAGGCACGTTAAATGCCCACCGCTACGTGCAGCATGTGCTGCGGCCGGTGGCACTCCCGTACCTTCAGGGGCTGCCCAATGCTCTGTTTCAGCAGGATAATGCCCGCCCACACACTGCTCGCATCTCCCAACAGGCTCTACGAGGTGTACAGATGCTTCCGTGGCCAGCGTACTCTCCGGATCTCTCACCAATCGAACACGTGTGGGATCTCATTGGACGCCGTTTGCAAACTCTGCCCCAGCCTCGTACGGACGACCAACTGTGGCAAATGGTTGACAGAGAATGGAGAACCATCCCTCAGGACACCATCCGCACTCTTATTGACTCTGTACCTCGACGTGTTTCTGCGTGCATCGCCGCTCGCGGTGGTCCTACATCCTACTGAGTCGATGCCGTGCGCATTGTGTAACCTGCATATCGGTTTGAAATAAACATCAATTATTCATCCGTGCCGTCTCTGTTTTTTCCCCAACTTTCATCCCTTTCGAACCACTCCTCCTTGGTGTTGCGTTGTCACTGTCAGTCAGTGTAATTCTGCACCATGTTCATCTATTTCGCCTACCCAGGATGAGATGTTGTTAGATCTTAGACATCTACCTGAGGAGCAGGCTGACAGTATTCGTAAGTTGTGTCAGTCGTTTCCAGAGGTGTTCTCTGATACTCTTGGTGTTACTGACCTGATCGAATACAAAATTGAGGTCACGGATTCGATTCCTGTCCGTTTTCCACCTTATAGGCTATCTCCACCTAAAATGAAGGCATTGAAAGAAATCATCGATCAAATGTTAAAGGATGGTATTATTAGGCCCTCTAAGTCGGCGTATTCTTCACCTATTTTTCTAGTCCCGAAACCCCAAGGTGGCTTTAGGCCTGTCATTGATTATAGGGCTCTCAATCGGAAGGTGGTGTTACAATCTGTGCCCCTTCCTGACCTTCATTCTTGTTTTTCATGGTTTCGTAAAGCTAAATTCTTTACCATCTTGGACCTGAATCAGGCCTATAATCAAATTCCCCTAGCTGAAGAGTCTAAACATCTTACAGCGTTTGCCACGGATTGGAATTTTTATGAATACAACCGCGTGCCTTTCGGGCTCCCCACGGGAGCCGCTGTACTCACTAGACTGCTAGATAGGGTCCTCTCCGACATCAAATTCGAGTACTTGTACCACTATCTTGATGATGTCGTCGTATTTTCGGAGACTTTTGAAGAACATCTAGATCATCTAAAGGAAGTTCTCAATCGCCTTCGTAAGGCTGGGTTAACTGTGAAATTGTCCAAGGTCGCCTTCGCTAAACCCTCTATGTCATTCCTAGGGCATATTGTCTCGCCCGATGGTGTCGCAGTCGATCACTCTAGAACACAGGCCATCCGTGATTTCAAGCCTCCCAAGGACATTGAATGTATTGCCAGGTTCATTGGTATGGTGAATTTCTTCAGGAAATTTATTCCTAACTTCGCTAATAGAGCGGCGCCCTTGAACCTCCTTCGTAGGAAATGCATAAAATTCGAGTGGGGGCCTTCGCAACAAGCCGCTTTTGAAGACCTGAAATTAGCTCTCTGTAATGCCCCTGTCCTTGCTATGCCAGATTTCTCGAAGAAATTCATCGTCCAAACCGACGCGTCGTCGTCGGCGGTAGCTGCAGTCCTTCTTCAAGAGACTGAACTAGGGAGGCGACCCATCGCCTATGCATCTAGGACTCTATCGGCTCAAGAAGCCAAGTATTCCATCTATGAGCTCGAAGGTTTGGCAGTCTTATTTGCCTTAGAAAAGATCCGTCTCTATCTGGAACATGTCAAATTCGACCTGGAGACTGATAATCAAGCCTTAAGCTGGGTCTTATGTAGGCCGCGTCGTACCGGTCGTATAGCCCGTTGGGCCATCCGAATTTCTGCCTTCCAATTTGACGTTAGGCATATCAGAGGTACTGAAAATGTTGTCGCAGACGGACTCAGACGTATGTTTTCCAATGACGTCGCGACCCATGAATCGGTCGATAGTACATCACCTCCCGAGTCCATGCTATCTGAGGATAATGCCATCTTAACAGATGCTCCCATGCTCTTTAGAAATATCAACGTGGAGATCCAACGCTGGCTCCAATCATGAAAACCCTTTCTTCTGGGGAACATGTTGTCCCTTATGTATTGAGGAATGGTGTTTTATGTTGCCCGTCGAGGCATGATCAAAAAATGAAAGTTGTAGTTCCAGCTGTACTTGTGCCAATGATCTTCAAGTACTATCATGAGACTCCATTAGGGGGGCATTTAGGCATCTTCAAAACCCGGGAAAAGATCCGTGAAATGTTTATCTGGAAGGGTATGGACGGTGAAATTCGTGAACTAGTTAAAGCTTGTAAATCTTGTTTGCTTAGTAAACCAACCATGTCCACCAAGGTAGGCCTTTTGTCTTCTCATCAAGCGTCGCGCCCAATGGAACGCCTGTATATCGATTACGTAGGACCCTTCCCCCAGTCAAAGGGGAATGCCAACAAGTTCACCCTTGTATGTGTAGATGGTTTTACAAGATTTTCTTGGTTATTCCCGACCAAGCTGGCTACCGCTCAGTCCACCATTACTTGTTTAAATTCTATCTTTGCTTCTTTTGGTCCGTGTCAATATATTGTGTCTGACAATGCTAAGGCTTTCACATCTAATCTATTTCGTAAATTCTGTTTTAACCTGTCCATCTCTCATGTGACAACTTCTGCTTATTATCCTCAACCATCTCTGGCTGAACGGGTTAATCGTAATCTGAGGTCCGCGTTGATTGCCTATCATCATGAAGATCATTCTAGGTGGGACACGTCCCTGCATTGGTTAGCTTTTGCTTTGAATTCGGCGGTTCATGAATCTCATAAGTTTACTCCAGCTTCTTTGATGTTCAAGTTTGTTCCCAACACGCCGCTCTCTAACCTCTGGTCTCTGAGTGACATTCTACCCGAGACAATAGATCCAGATAATATTAAAAATCTTTGGAAGAAGGCTAAAGCCAATCTTAAAGTGTCTCATGAAAAAGTTAGGGAAAGATATGATCGTGGACGGAGACCCACCAATTTGAAGGTAGGCGACCAGGTAATGGTCAAGAATTTTGTTTCCGTGGGCAAGCTTGCCCCCAGATTTCATGGGCCGTGTATTATTCTCGATTTCCTTACACCCGTTACCTTATTGCTAAGCAATCCAGCCACCGAGAGGATATTTAGGGTTCACCTATCGCAGGTGAAACCTGTGTAACTTCCGCGCTAACGTAGCTGCATTTATAATTGTTTTAACATTTTGAAGGAATTCGGAAGGTTATATTTTTGGGGGGTTTCATTGTGAGGCCTTCTGCCCTTGGAATCACGTTCTTTGTAGTTAAGCATTTATTGTAAACCTTCCCCGACCAGTTAAACTGCCATCCTGTCCTTACCATGGCCATTACCACGCACCCGTCTCCTGCTCAACAACACACAGTGGCTATTTAAATGAAATAAATTTCTCCACGCCGCTGGCCCCTCAACCTCACCACTAAGCCTGTGCCCTAAAAAAATTATGGTCCAACAAATTCTGCCGCCGAGATCTTAATGTTTCAGTGCCCCCGCAGCAGCGCGGCGCCGTACCGCCACTGAGGTGGGGTATGGGCCCGCCCCACTTCAGTGAGGCCAACCAGCGTACGGCGAGCCGGAGCCCTCCTCCCGGCCAAGGCTGATGTGCGGCGCACAACCTGCAACTTGCCCGCGACCTGTAAGTTCGCCGCGGGCGCGGCGTGCTTCAACTCCACGGCTCCTCTCACAGTGAGGGCGAGCGGTATCTCAGGGTACTCGAGGGGTCCGAGCGGCCTCCTCTGGACACAAGCAGCAGCGGCCGGTCTGGCCGTCCAACTTAATCAACCTTGAATGTATTTAATCAGCTAGATGGACATTTAATATCAACAATTACTATAAATTTTGAATTCAACTGCAATATTTGATGGACTTAGAAAATTTTTCTTCACTTTCAAGTATTAAAAGTTTTTCCTTCTGAATTCAACTTCTACAAGCATAAAGACATTACATCAAAAGTAACTACAAAGAATTTTGAAACTGGATCCAATCATTTAAGAAAATTTGGTTGTAAATACTTCTGCAATTAACTTCTATATCAACATCATAACTTGGACCTTATTTTAAAACAAAAGTTTATGTCTTCTGTGTTACCCCTTGGAGGGACTTTTTGGGGGGGGTCTGTACCGGGCGGTACACCTCCGCTCCGCTAATTCAAACATTGCGCCAGTTGAAACTCCTCTACTGGAGGAAGCCTGAACTTTAACTACAGTGCTAATTCTCAAGTTTCTCAGAAGATGTCCCTACTTGTAAATTTTGAAGTGTTCTGAACTATGTCAATTTCGATTCATTGTTGTTTTCTCTGTAGCAAGAAGTGTGAACATTCTCTTCCAGATGGCACTACTGAAGGACTACAATTATGCACCCTAGTGCGAAGTGAA
Source organism: Anabrus simplex (assembly GCF_040414725.1). Taxonomy (NCBI): domain Eukaryota; kingdom Metazoa; phylum Arthropoda; class Insecta; order Orthoptera; family Tettigoniidae; genus Anabrus; species Anabrus simplex. Next base: position 260,015,758 of record NC_090270.1, on the reverse strand, counting down.
AGAACTGTGTTTTTGGAGAAATTTTGTGTTCATAAGTTTGTTCTTTGTTAAATTTCTTTCATTCATTGTTTAGGTTGGCTGTATAACCCTTCACTTTCCGCCAGTTTTGAATTCGACCAATGAGTTATTTTTGTAATTAATTTTCCACCAATCCTGGTTTTCTTCTTCAATTTTGACATGTAATCTTTTGGCCGTCCAATAAAATGATTGTGGGCGGGTGTTATCATTCCTGAAAGGTCTCGAATGTTCCGCGAGGGTATATAAACTGCTGATTTTCGGGTCTCTGCGCCACTTCAGTAACATCTATCAGTGTGTAAATTATGTAGCAGGGGGCGGGACGCGCCTCTTTCTTCGGGCAGCAGTTCAACCACCAGGTAATGGCCGTCTTATAACTTATTTTCTTGCCAGCTCAGCAGTTTAACCCTCGGGGCGGGTTCGAAACCTTCTACCATGTAACTTTCCTCTAAAACGTAAAAGTCTCTTGATTTAAATTCTGCCTCTGTAACTACATATGGGGATAGAGAGTGCTTAACCCTCTCGAGCTCCCACTCATATTGCTTTGAGGTGAACTTATTTTCACTACCATTTCTTCCCTTCTAATGTAATGTAAATCGTTTTCTTATATAAGTCACCTCTTTAGTATGGGATTAGCCCTTGCATTAGCGGCCTAGTGCCAAGTAGGTTTTAATAAGGCGTTATTTGGAGTGCGGTTTCGCCTCCTCTCAAGTTGGTATTTTGGAGGCCATGTAATTGTCCTGTTTCTTTACTTAATAGGCCTCAGTAGGTTGGGTATTTTTACTCCTGTTTTCATGTGTTTGGAGGTCAGCTTGAAAGCTGAGTTTGGTGTGGCCTTTTTTATAGGCTGGAACTTTGAGAGCGGGTTGCTCTTTCAAAAAAGATTTCTGTGTGCCTCGAGGAGGCTTTACTGTGTAATTGGGAGTAAGTGCCGCCGGGCATGATAGGGGTTTTCTCCCCCTTTTGTTGAATCATGTATATTCGAGCAAAGTTGGGCTAATTGCTCAAGAATTGTGTGTCTGGGTCTCAGAGCCCAAATCCTGTAACTACCGTAATTATACATTCTTGATTGGTTGCTAGGCTACTGTGTACCTGTTATATTTGTTATTTATTGATCTTGAAAAGAAAATATAACCTTGTTAAATTTTAAATTAACTTTAATTTCGTAGATTGAGACCTATTCATCCCAGCACCTTCTTTCACCTCTAACTACCACGGATAACTCCGTAACAATAATAATAATAATAATAATAATAATAATAATAGTAAATGTTTACGTGCCAATGGAGACGCGCGGGTTCGGAATTTTGCCCACGGGTATTCTTTAACGTGCCTGTAATTCTACCGATCAGAAGCGGATGTATTTGAGCACCTTCAAATACCAGCGGACTGAGCCAGAATCGAGCCTGCTAAGTTCATGAAACGAGAGCTTGAACCGTCTGAGCCACTCAGCCTGGCAACGTTTATTTTGATACGTTTAATAGGCACTGCAAAAGCAGACTGCTTTAATTTACCATTAAACAAGTTCTTTTCGTTTGGAAGTACGAAAAGGAGGTACGTTTAATTTATTTATTTTTATAACATGTCCCTTATTGATATGAAGCAAAACGTTCGATGTGCTTTGACAATTCAATTCTGATACTACTCACTTGGAAATCATATCCCACGCATTCTTTCGTTGACGTAAGAAACTTTATTTACGTACACGTCAACACGGAGTGTTTCTGCATACGGCGAGTTGGTCTCCCAAGAATCCATGGTATTGAAATCACACTGTGGGAGAATATTTCACGTAAGCAGTTTGACAAATTCACTAGACCTGTCACGTGCCGGTTCGGTCGTGTGCTGTTCCTAGCGACGGGGATGTGGTGGGATGGGTTCCCGCCCCTACATGAAACCACCGGACTAGAGGTACGAGCTGTCGGTCTGACCTTGACCTGAATAACAGCTGTCAGAGAGGCGAATTATCGTCCGTACTAGTGCGCGAGTTACTTCTTAGTAGTACGAGGGCTATTTTTTTCAAGGTCCGATCGGTCGCGACAGTCAAACGCCCGCGAATATATGATGAACCGCTGCGCAGATGAGTTGCGCAACGTCGTAGTATTTGAATAATGCCAGTGTATGAATACCACGAATACCATGATATGCTGCTAGTGTATCGTGTGGCAGAACAGAACACGGGTCGCCCTCCATGAATCTATCGGAAAAGGCTTTCCAACAGACGGGTGCTGAATCCAGCAACGATACTTGCTGTACTGCAGCGTATTCGCGATGCAGGTTGTGTTACATCACGCTTTCAGAAGCGATGGCCTAAACGGCCACGCGTAATTCTAGACGCGGAAGAAGACATCCTGACAATGGAAATGAAATGGCGTATGGATATTAGTGCCCGGAGATCCCAGGACGGGTTCGGCTTGCTAGGTGCATGTCTTTTGGTTTGACTCCCGTAGGTGACCTGCGCATCTTGATGATAATCAAATGAGGATGAAGACAACACATACACCCAGCCCCATGCCAGGGAAAATAACCATGATGATACAAATACCTACCCTGCCGGGAATCGAACCCGGGACCCCTGTAACCAAAGGCCAGCACGCTAACCGTTTTGCCATGGAGCCGGGCATCCTAACAATAGTAAACGATGATCCCGGGCGCCGTACGCGTAGTATAACACGTGCCGTTGGTGTACCAACTTGGACCATACGTAGGACACTGCATGAAGAATGAGTGCATCCTGACCATATTCAACGGGTGCAGTGTCTTTGACAGCTGATTACCATTTTCTTACGATTTGATGTTCGTCGCCACGACACAGATAGATCTTACGGCGACGACGGGACAGGAAAGGGCTAGGATCGTGAAGAAGCAACCGTGGCCTTAATTAATGAACAGCACCAGCATTTGCCTGGCGTGAACATAGCAAACCACGGAAAACCGTCTTTAGGGCTGCCGACAGAGAAGTTCGAACCCACTATATCCCACTCATGGGCTGTGGAACATCCCCATTCAGTAGGAGAAGGCAATTTCCAGCACCGGTTATGAATTAATACCTGGATGGGTGTAGTAGGAAGTCGGTTACGTGGATTAATCATCTTTTTATTAATGTTACCTTGCTCCTGTAGATACAGTACGTTACTTGAGCTTTCAGAGGACGTGTCGCTTCGACTACGCAGAACCACGTGGATTTTACACGATGGTGCAGACATTTCCTCAACGGTGGACAGGACGATGTGGAACTATCAATTGGCCAGCCAGATCTCCTGACCTTATTCCAATGGAATTTAATGTCTGGGGGAACATGAAACACAAAGTATATCGAACTGAAGTAACCACTTCGGACGACTTCCGTGAACGTATTGTTTAAGCAGCAGAGGATATTCTGAACAACCCTGGTGAAATGAAATGAAATGAAATGTAGTATGGCTTTTAGTGCCGGGATATCCCAGGACGAGTTCGGCTCGCCAGGTGCAGGTCTTTCCATTTGACTCTCGTAGGCGACCTGCGCGTCGTGATGAGGATGAAATGATGATGAAGACAACACATACACTCAGCCCCCGTGCCATTGGAATTGACCAGTTAAGGTTAAAATCCCTGACCCGGCCGGGAATCGAACCCGGGACCCTCTGAACGGAAGGCCAGTACGCTGACCGTTCAGCCAACGAGTCGGACACGACCCTGGTGTCTTGGCTCGAATGCGTCGCAACTGGATTCGGTGAAGTGAAGCCTGCAGGGAAGCCCAGGGTGATCACTTTGAACAATTGCTACGAGTTTTACTTTGGTATGTCAGATGTTACGCCATTTCTGCAACGTAATGGCTTGGGAGTACAGTACAGTATCGTTATAGTATTTTGAATCTCGATAGGTCGATATTCTCATAAATCCGAGCAGGGAAACTGAAGTACCGGTAACAAAAATTATAAATCGAGAGTTTGAGTGCGCGAGTGCGGAAGACGTGCTTGTTAAAACGCTAGACATTGACCTTGAATGCATTTCGGCAGTTGCTCAATCCTACACTGCATGTGGTTTTGGTTTTTTTGCTACTTGCTTTACGTCGCACCGACACAGATACGTCTTATGGCGACGATGGGACAGGAAAGGGCTAGGAGTGGGAAGGAAGCGGCCGTGGCCTTAATTAAGGTACAGCCCCACCATTTGCCTGGTGTGAAAATGGGAAACAACGGAAAACCATTTTCAGGGCTGCCGACAGTGGGGTTCGAACCTACTATCTCCCGAATACTGGATACTGGCCGCACTTAAGTGACTGCAGCTATCGATCTCGGTTTTTTGGTTCTTTACGTGTGTTCGTGAAATTTATATTTTGTTTCTTATTCACTACGAATTAAAACAGAAGACACTTTGCGTTTTTAAGGGCCGATAACCTTAAAACAGCAATCATCATCATTAACACGTATACAAATTCAAAAAATGCTTGTTTTATATTCATCACTACTGAAATATGAAAGAAATTCAATCAAATTAGTTATTTCATTCCCACACTCGTAGAGGGGTGGGTAGGCCGTCAGCTATACGTGTAGCTCTTGGGCCATGGAGTAAGGAAGTAGAGTTGTGAGGATGAAATAATTCAAGTTGGACGTATGTCTTGTACATACAATGAATTGAATTGAACATGTTAGTAAATACCTGAACGCGCAGAGAGATAACCGCAGCAACAACACGGACCCCAGAGGAGGCCCGCAGAAGACACCACCCAGGACAGAGACCCCCAAACACCCCGTTTTTTGAGTAAATTTTCATGGTACGATGTTGACATAGTACAATGTTGACATACATACCTGGTTAAATAAATAAACAAACAAACAGATAGAAGTGGTTGGCCTTGAACTTGCTGTGCCGAGTGAGACGAGTTCTTAGTCCAGATATGTGAACAAAACAAGCACTGAGGTCATTGACCATGCTACACTTTTAAAGGCTACAGAGCAGATTAAAGGCGATGTATCACAAGGCCAAACTTAAACATGTAACAGAACGTAAGATGTAACTCTGTCACATGAGAAACGAAACACACCCGGGCTGGGGAAACAAACACAGATCTTGCAGCACTGTCTTGAAGCACAGGAGAGAAACATAGAAGTACACCGGCACACGACACAAAAGGTGAATTAAATACGGAAAAACTATTGTGTCACATGAAGCTAAAGAGATGTTATAAATAAACGAAATAATCTAAATAATAAAAATAATAATAATATAAAAATAACAATAATATAAATAACAAAACATCAAATATGAATAACAAGTATACGACTTAAAAGGAGAGTAAAAAGAGGAATAAGACGAAAGTATGAACAGGTGAATAATAATAATAATAATAATAATAATAATAATAATAATCAAACGAGAAAAAGTGTAATAAGAAGAAGTTCAATATGAGTAGTAGCAATAATAATAAGACTGAATAATAATAATAATAATAATAATAATAATAATAATAATAATAATAATAATAATACCGGTAATGTTATTTGCTTTACGTCCCACTAACTACTCATACTGTTTCTGGAGGCGCTGTAATTTAGTCCCGCAGGAGTTGTTTTTACGTGCCAGTAAATCTACCGACAAGAGGCTGACGAGCACCTTCGAATGCCACCGGACGGACCCAAGATCGAGCCTGCTAAGTTGGAAACAAGAAACCAGTGCTTTAAACGTCTGAGCAACTCAGACTGGCCACTTTTATTTTGCTTTATTTTACCATTACACATATGCTTTTCGTTTGCAAGCACGAAATAATAATGTAATTTTTTACGTCCCAATAACTACGTTGGCGGGTTTTGGAGACGCCGAGGTGCTGGAATGTTGTACCGCAGGACTTATTTTAATGAAAGTAAATCTACAGACACGAAACTGGCGTGTTTCAGCACCTTCAAATACCCCGAATTGAGCCTCCATCGAACCTGCCAAGATGGGATCAGAATACCAGCGCTCTATCGTCCGAGGTACTCAGCCCGGCATTAGAGCTTGGAATACGTTGGTCGTGCGGTTAGGGGCGCGAAATTGTGAACATTCATTGGGGAGATACTGGGTTCGAACTCCACTGTCGACAGCCCTGAAGATGGTTCTCCGTGGTTTCCCATTTTCACATCAGGAAAATGCTGCAGCTGAACCTCATTTAGGTCACGAACGCTTCCTTCTCACTTCTACCCCTTTTCTGTCCCATCGTCGCCATAAGACATATCTGTGTTGGTGCGACTTAAAGCCAATTTTGAATATCATCATAATTAGGACATTATACAACTGTCGAGATCCATAGTTATAAACGATGAGAATTATTTTCTAGGTAGCCATTATTGGCGAGTAGTCAATAATAATAATAATAATAATAATAATAATAATAATGGTATCTACGTTACGTTTACGGTTTTCTGAGACGATGAGGTGCCGGAATTTAGTCCCGCAGGGGTTCTATTTACGTGGCACTAAATCTACCGGCACGAGTGTGACGTATTTGAGCACATTCAAAAACTACCGGACTGGGCCAAGTTCGAACCTGCGAGGTTGGAGTCAAAAGGCCAGCACCTCAACCTTCTGAGCCACACAGACCGGCAGGAGGCATGAAATGTAGGTACGTTTAATTTATTTATTTGTATAACATGTCCATTATTCGTTTGAAGTAAAACATTGGCTGTGCTTGCCTAATTCAATTCAATCCCATGCTTGCTTTCGTTGGCGTAAAGACATAGGTTTTCAGGTCATTTCCATACTCACTAGACCACGGGGCTGACGACCACAGATATCCTAATCCCCTAAATGACGTAACAGCAAATGAACCTGTATTAACGCTGACAATTCGATACAGCTCCAGGGTCCGAAACCGATAAGTAGGGTTGTCTGACGGAAACTAAATACTAACAACAAAACCAGTCTGGCGAGAATGTAACATAACATGGTGAACACCGGTAACAGCCTTCAGCTGTTATCGTAGTTCAGTTGCTCGTAAACATAAAACCAGTTTGGCAAGTATATTACGTAACATCTCGTGGCATTGCAAAGGTAGCGTTCAGCTGTTACAGTAGTATATTTGCTCTGAAACATAAACAGAAACCAGTTTGGCACGGATGGCGCGTGACTTGCCTGTTATCAACGGAAAGCTATTCATTCGCAGAACGAGGCATACTACCTATTCTAAAAACATCGTATTACTTTGCTCTCGGAAATAACTTCCGCGGATACTAAAAGTTTGATATATAGTGCTTCGTCACATCGTTCTCTATTGCTACAAGAAATATCTGCACGTATACACCTAACACCCTGTATATCAGATGTTGGATATGGCATCGTTACATTTTGCAATACTACTGGCGATTTCTGTCAAGTCATCGCCACGTCATGGCTACGTCATCGTGAGCTTTTAGCAATGCGCTCAGAGACTCAGCCTCCCCAGGATATTTCACCATTACATGCAACAGTTTGAGGCGTTGCGGAAGTATGTCATTGTTATTTCTGGAGATTACGTAGCTGTGTCAACCAACGTCTATAAAAGGTGGATGCATATTGTAGCGTCAGTCATTAGTTAAACGGAAGCTGAACAGTGAAGAAGTCTACGAGATGAAGAGGCCTCAGTCGGTCAGTCAACGAGTGAGAACGAGAGATGGAGAAGACTCAGTGAGCCATTAATCATTGGTCATTGAGAGAGTGAGGCCAAAGTTAGTTGGTCGGTTACTTAGTTGAAGACACGGACGCAAGGGCTTACCATGGAGTCAGAGAGGGATACCACCTGCTATGAGTTAATACCATATTGACTTACAAAGAAGTCAGATTATATGGAGAAGAAGCAGTCACAAGGATGTATCACCAAGTTAGGCGTGACACATCTACCGTAAACACCAGATCAAAGGAATACATCGTAATTACACTCAAAGTGTTGAAGGTACAGTCAAGTGAATCAGTGAGGGAAATATTTCGTATAAATTGTTAAATGTCCGGTCAAGAAGAATTCAAATTCATGCCTAGCATCTTTCATTTGCAATGTCATAATTTCATATTCTCGTCTGTTTTATCGCAACAAGACTCACTAGTTTTTATGTATTATTTAAAGAATATATTTTGTTCTATCAAACGAATTCATAGTTTTATTTCAATGACAGTAAAATATCTTAACCTCAAAATTAATGGGGAAACCGAACGCCAATCTCCTTTTCCCAGAACTTACATGGTATGTTGTCAAAAGTAAGCTTGTTACCCCACACCCTAGAGATAGTCAAGAGTCTCATTCTATTATTGCTGCACTGAGTGGTAGCTGGCACCCTTCAAATAACGTATGTGTAAGTAAGCAGGTAGCAAGTAAGTGTGAGTCCAGGGTTCGACGATTGTGTATTTTAATGTATGTTAATTTTCATAATTTCCATTTTAAATGCAGGTATTCAGATTATTCATATTAAATTCAGATTTATATGTTTCAAAAGCTAGTCAGCGAGTCACGAAGTTATTATTACTATTTTCGCTACTAATATCAATATTTTCCTCCATTCTTTTCTGACTATTTTCGCTACTAATATCAATCTTTTCCTCCATTCTTTTCTGACTATTTTCGCTACTAGTATCAATCTTTTCCTCCATTCGTTTCCTGAGCTCGGCCATTTCGGCCATGAACAAATTAAAAAAATCTTGGTTCATTCCCCCCGCGATTTCCTTTTGAGTTTCAGTGTGCTTCTCAATTACCTCACAAGCTTCCATCGTATTCACCTGCTCCCTACTCTGAATTTCACCTTGGATGTCCACCGAAGCAATCACCTCGTCGTCACATGACTTGTTATTGTCTTCCTTGTCCATCTTTGGTTCACTAGTGATAGTACGCGATCTCAAATTAATTTCCCTCTTCAAATCCCTTGACATATCCCCAAAATACAAATATATATCACAAAATTACACTCCTGACATTTACCGGTAATAATTCCGTTGGCTTAAATGTGCATACTCTTCCCAAAATGAACCTATGATATGCTGTCATTCAGAACAAATTCTGAATTTATTCGTGCACCACGTTGCGTCGACACATTGAGACTCACACTAACTGTCTGACTAAATTTACAAACATATAAATCTGCATTTAACTTGAAAAATCTGAATATCTGTATTTGAAATGGAAATTATGAAAATTAACATTCATTAAATAAAATACACACTCGTCGGACCTTGTACTCACACTTACTTGCTACCTGCTTACTTACACATACGTTATTTGAAGGGCGCCAGCTACCACTCAGTGCAGCAATAATAGAATGAGAATCCTGACTATCTCTAGGGTGTGGGTAATAAGCTTACTTTTGACAACATACCATATAAGTTCTGGGAAAAGGAGATTGGCGTTCGGTTTCCCCATTAATTTTGAAGTTAAAATATTTTACTGTCATTGAAATAAAACTATGAATTCGTTTGGTAGAACAAAATATATTCTTTAAATAATATATAAAAACTAGTGAGTCTTGTTGCGATAAAACAGATGAGAATATGAAATTATGACATTGCAACTGAAAAAAAACTAGGCATGAATTTGAATTCTTCTTGACCGGACATTTAAAAATTCACTTGACTGTACCTTCAACACTTTAAGTGTAATTACGACGTATTCCTTTGATCTGGTGTTTACTGTAGATGTGTCACGTCTAACTTGGTGATACATCCTTGTGACTGCTTCTTCTCCATATCATCTGACTTCTTTGTAAGTCAATATGGTATTACCTCATAGCAGGTGGTATCCCTCTCTGACTCCATGGTAAGCCCTTGCGTCCGTGTCTTCAACTAAGTAACCGACCAACTAACTTTGGCCTCACTCTCTCAATGACCAATGATTAATGGCTCACTGAGTCTTCTCCATCTCTCGTTCACACTCGTTGACTGACCGACTGAGGCCTCTTCATCTCGTAGACTTCTTCACTGTTCAGCTTCCATTTAACTAAAGACTGTTCACTTATCCATTTCGGCTTCTTCACTGTACTGCTTCCGTTTAAATAATGACTGTCGCTACAATATGCAACCACCTTTTATAGATGTTGGTTGACACAGCTACGTAATCTCCAGAAATAACAATGACATACTCCCACAACGCCTAAAACTGTTGCATGTACTGGAGAAATTCCCTGGGGCGGCTGAGTCTCTGAGCGCATTGCTAAAAGCTCACGATGACGTAGCCATGACGTGGCGATGACTTGACAGAAATGTCAACAGTATTGCACAATATAGCAATGTCATATTCAACATCTATATATATAAAATAACTTGTCCTGACTGACTGACTGACTGACTGACTGACTGATTCATCATCGCCCAGCCAAAACTACTGGACATAAAGAAATGAAACTTTGGGGATACATTTATATTAAGACGTAGGTGCTCGCTAAGAGAGGATTTTTGGATATTCCTTCGCTAAGGGGGTGAAAAAGGGGGGTGAAATTTTAAAATGAGTGCATCTATATCTCAAAACTTTAAAAGTTTACAGATGTAAAAATTGGTATTTAGAATCTTCTTTAAAAATAAGGAAATACGTATTTTTTTTGTTTTCGGAAAATCCCAATAGGAGGGGTGAAAAAGGGTGAAAAAGTGGTTGAATGCCTTAAATCAGGATACCGGTACTCATATCTCAGAAACTGAAGATATTACAGACCTGAAAATTGGTACTTTTGATCTCTTTTAAAAATAAAGAAACACGTATTTTTTTGTTTTTGGAAAATCCAATTAATAGGAGGGTGAAAAGGGGATGAATTTTTAAAATGAGTGTATCTATATCTCAAAACTTTAAAAGTTTACAGATCTAAAAATTGGTATTTAGAATCTTCATTAAAAATAAAGAATCACGTATTTTTTTGTTTTCGGAAAATTCCAATAGGAGGGGTGAAAAGGGGTGAAAAATGGGTTGAATGCCTTTAATGAGGCTACTTATATTTCAGAACCTGAAGATATTACAGACCTGAAAATTGGTATTGGGGATCCACTTTAAAAATAAGGAAACACGTATTTTTTCGTTTTTGGAAAATACAAATAATGGGGGGTGAAAAAGGGGTTGAATTTTTAAAATGAGTGTGTCTAGGCCTATATCTTAAAACTTTAAAAGTTTACAGATGTAAACATTGGTATTTCGAATCTCCTTTAAAAATAAAGGAACACGTATTTTTTCGTTTTCTGTAAATCCCAATAGGAGGGGTGTAAAAGGGTGAATAGTGGGTTGAATGCCTTTAATGAGGATAGATATATCTCAGAAACTGAATTTATTACAGAACTGAAAATTTGTATATGGAGTCTTCTTTAAAAATAAAGAAACGCGTATTCTCGGAAAATCCAATGAAGGGGGGGGGATGAAAGAATTCAAAAGTTAATTGACTTAATTGTATGAGAATACACACATTTAATAAAAACTAAAGTTCTTACGGTCGTGAAAATTGGTATTTTGATCTCCTTTAGAAACAAAGAAAAACGCGTTTTGTGGGGGAAACCATCTTGGGGGGCGGGAGTGGAAAGGAGTTGAATTCCTTTCATGAGGACACATAAATCAAAAACTGAAGAAGTTAGAGTCGTGATAATTGCTATTTAGAAGATCCTTTACTATTAAAGAAACAAGTATTTTTTGCCGGAAAATTCACTTAAGGGGGGGGGAATGTGAAAGGAAGTGAAAAAAGTGAATTATTATTATGGGGATACTTATGTCTCAAAACTGAAGGTAATAGACGTGAATATTGGGATTTGGAATCTCCTTTAAACATAAAGAAACACGCCTTCTTTTAATTTTTTTGGGGGGGGGTTAAATAAACTTAACGGCGGTGGGGTGTAAAAGGAGGTGAGATCAATTGATTTTGCTGTTCATAATGTACTTATAAGGAGCCTCCGTTGCTCAGGCGGCAGCGCGCCGGCCTCTCACAGCTGGGTTCCGTGGTTCAAATCCCGGTCACTCCATGTGACATTTGTGCTGGACAAAACGGAGGCGGGACAGGTTTTTCTCCGGATACTTCAGTTTTCCCTGTCATCATTCATTCCAGCAACACTGTCCAATATTTCATTTCATTTGTCATTCATCGATCATTGCCCCAGAGGAGTGCTTTGGCAGCCGGCACAATTCCTACTGTCGCCGCTAGATGGGGCTTTATTCATTCCATTCCTGACCCTGTCGAATGACTGGAAACAGGCTGTATATTTTCGATGTACTTATTCTGATCATAAACCGATCTTTTTTAATCCTTCCTAAGTTCGTTTTCAACAGCCATCTTTTCCTTAGGAGAACGTTCTTAGATTACAGTAGATTCTCCTGGCATATAAATAAAAATTTAAACACATTTGAAATAAACGATAGGAATGAGATTGACCGTCCAATTGTTCACCTCTATAATAAGGCCAATAATGCACGGAAGTATGTCATTCGTATCGCCAGAAATCCCGCACACTTGCCTACGCGCGAGAATGGTGCTGGTCACCCGCCAAGTAGCGGTCTTGGATCTTGCTGTGGGGTCCAGAACATCTATAATAATAATAATAATAATAATAATAATAATAATAATAATAATAATAATAATAATAATAATAATAATAATAATAATAATAATAATAATAATGTTCTGGACCGTCGTCAGAAGTGCAGACCGCGCTGGAAACGGGTCCTGGACGGGTAATGACTAAGAATTCAGTCCAGCCGCGCGTTCAGTACCGCCAAGGCAACCAAGAGGACACCACGCCGGATCTCCTCAAGGATTTGATCCATATTAAAAATTCTTATAGGAAAATATGGCAAAGATTTAGGGACTCAACTGACCGGGTGGAATACCTGGACCTAGCCCGGGAAGTACGAAATCAATTGCTGGAAAGAAAGATTGAAAAATGGGTGGAAACTTGCCGTAATCTATTAGAAAACGAGTCAGATCGCGAATCTTGGCGGATTCTCTCAGGTAACCAGTCAGATCGCGAATTTCGGCGGATTATATATAAAACAATAAGCATTCAATTATAAATTTCAGTATAATACCGTAGCGAAGCACGGGTATCTTGCTAGTCTGATATATAACAATTCTCACCGTACATGTCTTGAGTGTTATTCTACACATACGTATATATGCATACATCTAAGTACAATCCTGCAAGCGACAAGCATTGCAAAATTGAATTGAATAAGAATGATAATTTCAATAATAGTAATAATATCACAGAGAAAATAATAATACGGACATAATAATAATAATAATAATAATAATAATAATAATAATAATAATAATAATAATAATAATAATAATAATAATAATACAGATATCATCTTGTAACGGGATTTGAACCGTTACAACTCGCTTCCCTCATAAATAAATCGAAGAACAAAGAATCGATTGATTTATGAACAACATAATATATATATAAAACACTGACACATATAAACACTTTAAATGAGTATACAACAATAATTTTCTTTTTCAACATCCATACATTTTATAAAATATCACACATATGAGAATTTTTCTCGCACATTGCCATCGTAGATAACTGTCCAGTGTTCCATTCTCTTTTTCTCTCATACAAATCACAAGAGTACAGCACTCAATTTAATACATACAAATAATTTTAACTGATTATACTACATTCTTCTTTTTTTACATATCAAAACATTTTGTGAAAATACACTTATATGAGAACTTTTCTCGCATATAGTTATCGCAGATAACTGTCCAATGTCCTGTTCTCCGTTTTGCCACACAACACATGAAAATGTAGCACTCATTCTTCCAATACACCAATACGACACTTGGTTCACACGTAAATTCGCAGATGTTAGTTTTATTTTGCCAGTTTCTCACAAAAATTAATCATCTTATTTTTATCTCAACAAATCTCACGTGAAGTACTTCTTCAAATTCCTAATGTTATAAATACCGACAAGCTTCCCTTCCTGATCTTTTAAGGAATATGTACACTTCCCGATACGGTTCACAATAGTGAAATACCCCTGATGCAAAAGAAAGAATTTAGACATATTTCCCGCCTCTGCAGATGATGGAAATGGAACTCTGAGTAGCACCTTGTCACCCAAATTGAATTCGTCCAATTTTGCCCTTTTCTGATGGCGAATACGTTTATTGCCTGCTTTGATTAAATTTTCCCTGGCCAGCTGGATATAATAATCCTTAGATCTTCCCTCTCCCAAGTCTAAGCATAGCATACTTGCAATTTGATAGGTTGGTTTCCTACCAAAATGAATTTCATACGGCGTACATCCCGTAGACTCGTGTAACGTAGTGTTGCACCATCGTTCTACAACACCCAGTCGTGAAAACCACGAACTGTGCTTATGGTGTACGTATGCTCTGAATATTCTCCCGACCTCTCTCATGACCCGCTCGACCATATTACCTTGTGGGTATCGAATAGACGAATATATGGCCTTAACACCCAGTTCATTCAACTTGGTAGTCCATATCTTTAAACTGAACTGACTGCCGTGATCTGATAATATTCTGAGTGGACATCCAAACTCAGGAATATATCTGTCAATAACCTGCTTTAGGCAACCCCTTCCCGTAGCTTTTCTCAGGGGATAAAGTTTGACATATTTGCTGAAGGCATCAATCAAAACGAACACATACCGGTATCCATACCGAGATTTTACTAGTTGCCGGAACAGATCTACTCATATAAGTTGGCCTGGCTCGTCTACGATGACGGCTTGTCGTGGGCCCTCTAACGTCCTGTTAGGATGCTTACTACGCTGACAGAGATCACAGGTCGCAAGTAATTTCTTAATACTCCTTCCCATATTCTTCCACCCAAAATTCCCTTGAATAGCATAAAGAAACTTTATTGCCCCAAAATGACCGAGTTCTTTGTGGTAATACCAAATCATACCTTCCTGTAATGACTTAGGTACACAAACTTTAAATTGCCCAGAATGATACTTCCTTGACAGGAAACCACTACTTAGTTTGTATACATGTTTACCTTTCTTCACGACAACATCTGCCTCCTTATCTCTTAGCCAGGTCAGGATAACATTCATCTCATCCTCCCTCTCTTGTTCCAACATGAGATGACGTAACCGATCTCGTTCTGTCATGTTGTCCGTCACATTAACCACACATACCAGTATTCCTTCTCTTATATCTACATACCTGGACACCGTATTACCTGATAAATTTCTACTGAGGGAATCGGCTAAGACATTATATTTACCTTTAATACGTCGAATAGAGAAGTCATATTCACTGATAGCTAAAATCCACCTTGTCATTCTATTACTTGTTAACTTACATGCCTTAATAAATACTAATGCCTGATGATCTGTCCATATCTCAAACTTATTTCCTAATACATACATCCTAAATTTGCTTAATGAATATATAATAGCCAAGAACTCAATTTCCGTGATGGTATACCTTTTTTCAGACAAGCTGAGTCCCCGACTCGCCAAAGAGACAATACCCAAATTTCTTTCATCATCCCTCTGACACAAACATCCGGAAATGCCCTTTTCCGATGCATCGGTCATGAGTACGAACTCGCGATCAGGCATAGGGTATTTTAACATAACGGCATCATTAAAACCTTCCTTCAGCCTAAGAAATGCATCATCATGTTCAACTGTCCACTTCCATTTATCTCCACCTTTCAACAAGCCTCTGAATGGCTCTAACAACGTTGCATATTGGATGACAAAACGTCTAAAATAATTACAAACACCTAAAAATGATTTTAACTGTTTACTATTACGTGGAGTGCTCGTGTTATTAATCTTCTCTAATCTCGTTTGTTCCGGTTTTACCCCCTGTGCTGATAGAGTGTGCCCCAAAAATGTAATCTGTTGTGTGCAAAATGTTGACTTATCCAGTTTTAACGTGAAGCCCCCCTCTCTAACTTTCTGTAAAACTATGTTCAAATGTTTCATGTGTTCTTCAAAAGTGTGAGATGCTATTACTACTTCATCAATGTACATTGTAACAAAATCCCCTGTATCCCGAACTAAAACTCTAGACATAGCACGAATCAACGCTGCGGAAGACGTTTTTAAACCAAAAGGGACTCTTGCAAATTGATCCAAACAGTTCTTATATGCGAAAGCAGTGAGAGGTCTATCCTCTCTTCTGAGGGGAATTTGCCAAAATGAAGAAGACAAATCCATGATAGAAAACCATATTTTCCCTTCAAAACGCTGAAAGTGTTCTTCCACTCTTTCAGGCCTCTGTTGGTCTGCCTCAATCCCCTGATTCATAAGCCTGGCGTCAATACACAGCCTGACTGACCCATCCTTCTTGGCAACGATAATTAAAGCATTAATACTATGGCTACAAGATGGTTCAATTATTCCGTAATCCAGCATAACGTTCATCTGTTCTCCGACAGCACTAGCATATTTAAGTCGAATGGGGTACTTAGGTCCCACAAATGATGAATGGTCATATACAACAAACTTGTGTTCATATACATGTCTTCTTCCTGGCTTATCACTAAATACATCTCGATGCTCACCTAACATCGAACACAGCTGCTCCTCCTGAAATTCACTCAAATTACTTCTCGCCACTGTCTCATAGAGACTATCCCTTGGATCCTGTCGTATACACACGTGACACACGTCAAAACATCTCCTCCCACTAGGAACACCTTCACTCACCTCCCTAATACCTTTACCAGAACACACGTTATGAACACTTACCTCAGACCCTTCATAATTCACACATACACTGACTGACAGAGCAAATGCAACACCAAGAAGGAGTGGTCAGAACTTTATGCCAATTGCAGGGTAGACTGACGTCACTGAGGTATGCTCATGATGTGAAATGCGCCGCTGTGCTGCGCACGTAGCGAACGATAAATGGGACACGGCGTTGGCGAATGGCCCACTTCGTACCGTGATTTCTCAGCCGACAGTCATTGTAGAACGTGTTGTCGTGTGCCACAGGACACGTGTATAGCTAAGAATGCCAGGCCGCCGTCAACGGAGGCATTTCCAGCAGACAGACGACTTTACGAGGGGTATGGTGATCGGGCTGAGAAGGGCAGGTTGGTCGCTTCGTCAAATCGCAGCCGATACCCATAGGGATGTGTCCACGGTGCAGCGCCTGTGGCGAAGATGGTTGGCGCAGGGACATGTGGCACGTGCGAGGGGTCCAGGCGCAGCCCGAGTGACGTCAGCACGCGAGGATCGGCGCATCCGCCGCCAAGCGGTTGCAGCCCCGCACGCCACATCAACCGCCATTCTTCAGCATGTGCAAGACACCCTGGCTGTTCCAATATCGACCAGGACAATTTCCCGTCGATTGGTTGAAGGAGGTCTGCACTCCCGGCGTCCGCTCAGAAGACTACCATTGACTCCACAGCATAGACGTGCACGCCTGGCATGGTGCCGGGCTAGAGCGACTTGGATGAGGGAATGGCGGAACGTCGTGTTCTCCGATGAGTCACGCTTCTGTTCTGTCAGTGATAGTCACCGCAGACGAGTGTGGCGTCGGCGTGGAGAAAGGTCAAATCCGGCAGTAACTGTGGAGCGCCCTACCGCTAGACAACGCGGCATCATGGTTTGGGGCGCTATTGCGTATGATTCCACGTCACCTCTAGTGCGTATTCAAGGCACGTTAAATGCCCACCGCTACGTGCAGCATGTGCTGCGGCCGGTGGCACTCCCGTACCTTCAGGGGCTGCCCAATGCTCTGTTTCAGCAGGATAATGCCCGCCCACACACTGCTCGCATCTCCCAACAGGCTCTACGAGGTGTACAGATGCTTCCGTGGCCAGCGTACTCTCCGGATCTCTCACCAATCGAACACGTGTGGGATCTCATTGGACGCCGTTTGCAAACTCTGCCCCAGCCTCGTACGGACGACCAACTGTGGCAAATGGTTGACAGAGAATGGAGAACCATCCCTCAGGACACCATCCGCACTCTTATTGACTCTGTACCTCGACGTGTTTCTGCGTGCATCGCCGCTCGCGGTGGTCCTACATCCTACTGAGTCGATGCCGTGCGCATTGTGTAACCTGCATATCGGTTTGAAATAAACATCAATTATTCATCCGTGCCGTCTCTGTTTTTTCCCCAACTTTCATCCCTTTCGAACCACTCCTCCTTGGTGTTGCATTGTCACTGTCAGTCAGTGTACTTGTTTGCTAGTTTTCCCCCAGGACAAACACACACTACCCGAAATCAGTTATAGGCAAACTAATAGGACAAGGTAAAAAGTACATAGCATATATTGTGAGATGTATTTTTCTTTGCCGACTAGCTTAATATCTGCACGTATGCCCCTAACACCCTGTATATATATTATTATATTACTATAGGTAGCCATTGAAATCTACAGACGTGAAATATTACTTATTCTGCGTACGTTTATTAATAAAATTGATTTTGAACAACATGAAACAATGATCGAGTATTATGTCAAAATAAGAAAAAGAAAAACAAGCATTGCATTTCATTCTATTTTCTCTAATAATTATATACATATGTAAAACAGAATATCATGTAAATGTTTGATATGTTGATGGAACATTGTAACATGTGAAGATTTAATATTTCAAAAGAATTTGATCACTCTTAGGTAATCTTCATAATATTTTATTTTATTCTTATTATATCTTTTCTTCAATGTATGAGGTATGCAGTAGAAATGATTGATTAATTTACGTCAAGATAAAGAGTTAATTTTTTAAAATTTTCGTTGACATGAGAATGAAGTGATGTCGAGGTATCCATATCAGGTCAGGAGAGTTTCTATAAATAATTTATTTCTGCAGGATAATATAGGATTTAAATTATTTTATTTACGAAAATGAGACCTTGGAGGATAAAAAAATGTTTGATGGATTTGAATTGAAGAAGATAAGGAAGATAATAATGTCAGAACAATATTTTATATACCTTTAATGAAATGCTACTGTATACAAGAAATTGATGTGGAAGGATGTCGAATCATCTTCAATAAAGTTAGTAGTTAAGAATTCAACTTAAAATTACTTGTAAATTAGAGGATTATTTTAATTTCATGAGGGCTAATAAATAATTGAATTTTAAATCGGATATATTTTGATTTAATGACTTGATTGATATGCCGAGACACTAAAAATTAAGAGAGGGGTTCTCAGTTGGACATACGTAAAAAATAATATTTCCTTTTATATAATTAAATCCCTGAGACGTAATTCGTAGCTAGCTGATCATTTTCTTGTACGCCAGAAGAGGACACCGGACGGCGCAATAAAATTTGACGCCCTACTGTGAGGCAAAAAGTGAAAGGCACCGGGGCTAGAGAAGAAGAGAGTCGCTAACGGTTCAAGAAAATTGATCCCCAGTCCAGTAAGGTACACTAGTTTGACTGCGGAATTCCAATATGAACAACTACCAAGCATATGTTTACCGTTAATAACACAATTGTCTCGGCATCCTAATTCACAACGAGCAGAACTGTGAGTGTTGCCAATGTTTGCAAATTCGGCGTAGCACGTTCAATTTAAAATATCATAAATTATCCCAAGATTGACTGTACAATGGCAACAATTCAACATTCTCGTGTCCGTGACGATTGACATAGTCTGTTTCAATCACATTTGGGCGATCTAACACTATTAACTTCTTCTTCCAGAATAATACTGCGCACTACAATATAATTTGTACTAACGTTCGACTAGTTAATTTTGAAATTGATTGAATCTAGAAGATTGTTTGTGTCAGAAGCCAACACTCACCTCGACCGGCACTAATCTTCACTGACGTTCACCGGCAAACTACCGCGTAACTTCCGCGTATCAACTCAAAAGTGTGATTACAAGTACCGGCGCGAAATACTGACAGGAACTGACTCTACCACAGCTTCTGCGGCTCCTTTTGGACATTTTCTCCGTCACGCCCCTAGCTATCCTGGAGAAGTGGAGGCGGACGAATATTTCTATCGCTTCTAGGAGCATTATTTAAATGTCCGTCACTTAGTTCCCTATTAAATCATCTCTCGAGACTCCAAAATTTAATACAGTTCCATTTCTTCACCTTATTATGGAAAACGATCATACACTTCTCTCGAATTTCGTAAGCGTCATTGGCGTTTTGTTGATAGGCGGATGTACACAAGTTTAGCGCCATGTGGGTGCGCTCTTCGGACTAGTCCATTCCGCTATACTTACGATGTAGTTGCTGATTATTAATTAATTGCAAGATAATTTATCACCAAAATAACCACAAACATTTTAAATTATTTAACCAAGATGCGGGCACACAACTTCTCTAAGTTAGCTCACACCATTGAAAAGACAGGAAAATAGTTTCATCTGGTCATGGTGGTTATTTCTCCTAAATTCTGTGATTGGCTGAATTTTTCCTGAGGCTGTAGTAACAAGGAGTGAACCACTTTACTGAAGGGGTGTCTGGCATACTCCTTCTCATGTTCGGCGGTCCTTGTGTCTCAAAATTAAGGTGCGGTCGCGCTTTGTCCCGCATTTCTGCTCACTGTGGGAAAGCCTTCGCAGAAGGTTTCACTCGGCGGCGAAATAAATTTTATTAGACTATGTTTATGACCATGGGCTCGTCCTGTACGTGATTAAAAGTAGTTTGAGAGAATTTGCATTGGATCCACAAGTCTCTTTGTTGCAAAACCTGGAAGTCTCTACTGCGAATGTTCACTACGCAGTTCCATGTATGAAATTTGATAAATTAATAGGAATTATCCATAGGCTATTTGCATAATGGGTGCAATGCCTCCCTACAACATTTAGAAATCCTACATAGGAAATGGATGATTTCTAAAAGGAAGAACATAGTATAAATTTTGCAACCATATGCAAATAATATGCGATCTCATTTTTAAAGCATGTTTTATCATATATCTGATGTTGTGACAGTTGTAATATAATTTCATTCTTCATTTGTCGGTTTTCTTCTAACAGATCTTGAGCGACCTGTTCCCGGATTGTTTTGAGTTCCTCTGCTTCTTGTTTGCACACGTGACATTCATATGCTGCAGTTGGTCTTTCTTCTGCCTGCGTATGTTCGCCTTCCTCGGTTGGTGTGGCTTGTATCTCCTACTTCTTCTTCTTCTTCCGTCGTTGGTTCATCTTCTTCGTTATCTTGTTCTACTGTAGCTAGGCCCTCTTGATTCTCGATTGAATTTATCTGTACTGCTCCTGGCGGTTGCCGACATAATTTGAGGTTAGCAGCATTAAGAACCATTTCATTTCCTCTATCTGGACTTGTAATTTTGTACGCATTGTTATCCATGTCTTCAATGCTACGATATAGACCGATGTAAAGAGGTACGAACTTGGAATAATATCTCATGGCGGGGTAAGAGATCGCGGGACGTCGGAATAAAACGTTCTCGCCTACATGCAGGGGTTCAAGTGCTCCGCTACCTGTTGTGTACACACCTCTGGCGAGGGTCGGGACTCCGGTGGACAACTAACGACCGGATGCCAGGATCTAACGTGATACTGGTTGTTATGTATCACGGACGGAAATTTCCCCGTAGATGCATTTATCCTATTATTGATACAATCTCTGAAAACTGGTAGAATATCTACCCATCTCCAGTGCTGTTCCGGAATGTATATTCTGTTGAATGACGAATGGAACTTAGCAAATGCTGTATTTCTAATTGTCTTAGGCCTGCTTTGAATTGCGCTGAAGTAAACTGCGATCCATGGTCGGTTAAAAGTTTCTCTGGATTCCCCATTGTCGGAATAATCTTCCTGGTTAAACATCTTAATACTGACTTCGTGTTTGCCTTCTGCGTGGGACAGAGTGTTGTAAATTTATAACATACGTCCAATGGTTACCAATATAAATTGGTTTCCTCAGCGTGACTTGGAAATTCTGCCAAATATATCCATCGCGAAGAATTCACGTGACTTTGAGGGTAGAATGGGAATTGACGTCTGCTTAATAAGGTATGAGTTCGATTTCACTCGTTGGTAGGTGTCGCAACTGATGATGGCGCTCGTAACAGTTTCTCGAAAATGTGTCCAGATAAACATCTCTTGAATGTTTGCCGTGACCGGTTATGCGGTGCACTTGCCAGATTGGATCATTTTGAAGCTCTCAGGGTGACAATTTTTAATTTAGTGTGGTCCTTGTCCGAATACTTTAGTAACTGATTATTTAAAAATCTATATTCTTCTGAAATCTATCGGATCTCATCATAACGCGGATCACCGTGTTGTATCCTTCCCTTAAAATAGTCAATCAGAGGTTGTAGAGCTGGGTCTGCTTGCTGTAACCTAGACAATTGACTCAATTTGGTAAGACATCCCTATCTTCTTGTACAAGATCAACGTAATTTATGCGTGCCTCTTTCGTGTTTGGGGTTCGACTTAATAAGATATCTGCTATAATATTAGCCTTCCTTGTACAGCGCTCAATTTTAAAGCTGAATTACTGGACGAAAAGTGACCATCTTGTTATACGGTCTAAGGAAATAGCCGTTTTCAGCATGAAGCCTAAAACTTATGTTCAGTTCTTATGATTAGTGAAATGCCGTGAATAATTTTGTGCCATTGTTGGGAGTACTAGAACAATTGCTAGCATCTCTAGCTCATTAGTAGTGTAAGTTTTTTCGTGTGACCTAAGCTTCCGACTGAAAAACCCTGCGTAGTTCTTTGTTTTTCCTTCATTGTCCTGTTCTTGAAACAAAACAGCACCAATGCCAATTTTAGATACGCTAGTCTGCCGTATGAATGTCTTAGTGAAGTCAGGATAACCAAGCTTTATGCTTCTAGCTAACAACTCCTTCGCGTTTCGAAATGCTATTTCACTTTCCAGCGTCCAGTGCCATTTATTGTTTCTACGTAATAGATCCTGAAGTGGAGCAACTACTTCTGTAAAATTTAGCCAATGATCCGAGAAAAATTGACACATGGCTAGGAACTGGCGTATGTGCTTGATTTTTGTAGGTCTGGGAAAATTATTGATCGCCTCGAGCTTCACAGGATTTGGCCTGATACCATTACCATCCAACATGAGACCTAAAAACAATATTTCTGGCTGACAAACGGGGGATTGCTTGAGATTCACTTTGAAACCTGTATCAATAAAATTTTGAAATTCGTGTCCTAGGTTATGGAGGTTTTCTTCGAAGGTCACACTCGCCACGATCATATGATCGATGTATACGGTTGTTATAGCCTTTATTCTTCAGTTAAATTTCGATCGAGTGCGCGGATTACCGCGGAGCTCTAATTGCGCAATCCGAACGTTAACCTTTCAAAAACGTAGATTTGCTAATCGAATAATAAACCGGTTAATAATTTAGATTTTTCCTCAAACAGTACATGATGAAACTAAGACGTTAAATCAACCCCACTGAAGACTTTCATGTCCTTGAATCGCCGTATTGGATGCACTAGGGACACTGGGACTGAAATTTCTAATTGCTGTAAAATTAAGATATAATCTTAATATTTGGTTGGCTCAAGGTATGTACTATTATGAATATCTGCACTAAATTTGATCAGTGTAACTTTACTAGTTTCATAAATATTAATTGTTTTCCAATATGTATATGCAAATTATTCAAATAATCTAAATGTTGAGCGTATCAAAGCGATCCAGATAGCACATTTTTAAGTAATGATCTAGTACCTTATCCTTATATAGATGAAACTGTGCATCATTTTTGAGATTGTATTATTACAATGGAGATAGGAATTATTCCCCTGTTGAAGTTAATTTTTTGTAAAATTATTGAAATTTTAATATTTGAATTTTTATAGGCAAACCAGAATTTCAATCATAAAAGTAATGCATACGTCTATGGATAATGTACTAAGGAACATTCATGTGAATTTTCAAGGTAATAGCATCATATCTGTAATGCGTATGACATTTTATACATCTGAAGATGTGAACTGACAAAATAGCATTTTTCTAAAGTCATGCATATTTTTTAATATTGGCAGTTGACTTACTAATTAGAACTGTCCTGCAGCATAAGTCACACTCTCCGTCTTCCGTTTTTCATCCCCTTTCTTCATTTTTGTGACCTTCGCCTTCCGTCGATTTGATTTTTCCCTTCTCAGAGGACGATCGCTCTATTTCATAATTTCTGCGAGCATCAGCCGAAGGACTGATTTTTCTGTCACATGAGAGGCTGAAGTTCTTTTGATATCTGACTTCAAGTCTATTGTTGAACTGCACCCCTTATTGAATTCTGCCACCGCACTGCATACAGCAATTTCAAGTCTCTTTCTTGGTATAAAATTTCCTTTGGACATTTTTCCAGATGCTATAATGTAGTCTTTCGTTCTGATTCTGCGTGGCACCACGGAGAGGCCAGCCCCTGATACACAGGCATAACCTTACACACTAATGGCTCAGAAAGTTTGACCGACATTTTATCATGACTCTGAGGTACCATACCTTCTGCTATGCTTTTGTTATAGAAGCACCAATCATCTAAACCTTGGGGCCATTTCTTATGTTGGAGTTTACTGTTGGTGGATATGTAATAGTAGAGTGTGGAAGAGATAGCATGTTTCATGTTTGCAACATTAAGTGTGATTTTTACAATGTAATTCGTATAATAGCTGGTAAGCTTGGTAATTGTAGCATTAGTACGACCACCTGAACGGCCACCTAACTGCACACCCTTCACTTTCCAAGTTTGTAGCATCTGTCTCAAACCTTTTCCCATTCTCTTAGCAATGTGGTTTACACACTCCTCCTTCAGTACTGTGTTGGTGCCATACACCACATTTCAAAATTATGTGATGAAAAACGCATAAATGCGAGTGCAGGATAATGCTCGGTGAGAATCGAAGAGGAAGGGGCGTTTAAAAGGCTGTGCAGCAGGCATTTAAATGTCCCGCTGTGCCTTTAAAATGGCGGAATGTGGAAAATTATATCACTAATTTACGCAATGGTCAGGGGTAGGGCATTATGTGAAAATTGAAAAATCGAAATATTTGATAAAATATGCCTAAAACTCAGTCCCAGTGTCCCTTAATAGGCGGATCTCTATCATTTTCTGTTATCAGTTTCGCATTCAGCTTACGAGCATCAAGGCATATTCTCAATGATCAGACTGCTTTCGGGACAATTACCAAACTGTTTACATATAGTGTAGGGCGTTTAGGGATTAATCCGTTCTCCTCCATTTCTTTGATTAACTTGCGGAACTCTTGGTAGTGTTTTTCCGGAACGCGGTATGGCTTACATTTATACGGCTGCCAGTCGCTCAACGGAAGGATATATGGAAAGCTGAATAACTTTATAGGTGAAGAACAGTTTGGTTTCAGGAGAGGAGTTGGAACAAGAGACGCCATCGGACTTCTGAAGGTGATAGGTGAGAGGTACATAGAGAAAACAGGAAGGTTTATGCTGTATTTATTGGCCTTGAGAAGGCTTTTTACTGTCTCAGATGGGACAAATTGATGCCAATCCTGCAGAAACATGGAGTTGATTGGAGGGATAGAAGACTAATAAAGAATTTTTATTTAAACCAGAGAGCAAGAGTGAGAATGGGAGATGAATTGAGTGAAGGAACTGAATGAGGAAGAAGTGTAAGACAGGGCTATTTGTCACTGACACTGTTCAACATCTATCTCGAAGAAATAATCAATGAAAGTTTTAATGGAAAGAGTGGAGTTTGTGTTGGAGGTAGGAGAGTAGAATGTATAAGATTTTCAGATGATATGGTTGTGATGAGAGAAAGCGAACGTGAAATGATAAAAATGTTAGATAAACTCAACATGAAACTAGAAGAATATGGAATGAGAATTAAAAAGAGGAAGACCAGAAGTATAATTGGAGGAAAATGTAGAAAATGTAGTATGGGGGTTAAGAAATAGAGCAAGTCAGTAACTTTAAGTATTTGGGAAGTACGATCAGAGATGATATGTATTGCACGACGGAAATTAAGAAAAGAATTGCCATGGCAAAGGAAGGCTTTAAGAAAAAATCAAAATTACTTTGTGGATCACTAAACAAAGATTTGAGGAAGACTTGCTAAGTGTTATGTTTTGAGCATTATGCTGTATGGCGCTGAGACTTGGACATTGAGAAAGGAAGATAAGAGAAGATTGGATGCACTAGAGATGTGGGTATGGAGGAGAATAGAACAAGTGGAATGGGAAGACCGGGTGAGGAATGAGGAGGTTTTACGAAGAGTTGGAGAAGAACGAAGTATATTGCAAATCATTAGAAGGAGAAAAATGAACTTGATCCGACGTTGTTTGTGGAGGGACTGTTTACTGAAAGAAGGAATGGTGAAAGGCAAATGAGGAAAAGGAAGGAAAAATATCAAATGTTGGACACTAGCAAAGGAAATAAATATTCGGATATGAAAAACTTGGCGCAGGACAGGCAACAGTTGAAGAGGTCCATCCCATGATAAGCCCTGCCATAACGCAGAATACATAGATGATGATGACGAGTCTAGGACGTTTAAGGCATAGTGAAAATTACGTAAAACTCTTACTTTTGAATCAAACACAGCCTGGTATTTAATTAAGATATCTCGCAGTATATCCTTTTGTTCCTTTGTCCCATTGAATTCTGAAATATATTCATTAATTAGGCTTCCAATTTCTTCACAAATTTCTGTCACAAAAATATCTTCAAATATGTCATTATGATCTAAAATGTTAAGTTCCAGGTCGGATTTATCTGTGTCGAATATGTCGTAGCTTCCCTCCTGTGCGATGTCATCATCTCCCTTTTCATTCTCTTCCTCTGGATTACGAGTTACCTTCGCTCTTGCGGAACTTTACCACATTTACTGCCAGGTCAATGACGGCGTTTGTTTCCCACAGAAAGTGAGCTCCTAGGATAATGTTATAATTTACTTTAGTCATAACAGGGAACGTATGACTGTAAGTCGAATTTCCAATTTTCATCTCTAGAAATGTTTGTGTTCTGCAAGTAGTTACCTTAGATGAAATAATTCCTTTAATCTTAACTGTGGAAACTGGTATTTCCGGAAGGTTTGCTCTCTCGTTCAAGTCTCTAAATAATGTCTTCGAAATTATGCCAATGCTAGCGCCGGCGTCCAAAAGCCCCATTATATTAGTTCCATTAATCCGATTTTTATTATGGGTAGGGGTGGGATCTTAGAACCTTCCTGTTTCATAGCGTCAGTTAGTCGACCCTCAGGCTGTGCTACCTGTAAGTCTACTTGGGCAATTTCCCAATCTTGACTGACATTTCGCGACTGTGCGGGGTGCTGGTTATCATCTAGAGGTGTTAATTTAAATTTGGCGTTTATTTTTCTTGCACCGTTCTCGCTGTACGGGGGTGCCTGTGAGTTAAGTGGTCGTCTAGTTTGCATTCCTTGCTCGCTGAATCGCTGGAATTGTATGCTTTCCGCTCCAGTTAAGTCGGGATCCATTTCCTGTCTTTCATTCGCGTGCTTCCACGCGTTGTGCTGGCGCCTATCTTTCAGTTCTGTGATTTATTTCCGCCCCCTACCAATACATTGGGTAGGAGTTCCGGCTGTACTGATTCGGCCTGTAATCTCGCCTGTAATTCCAGCTCCTTCCCGGGTCTCTATAATATGGTCGGTTTCTATTCCTTTCCTCTAGCGATTCCGTTTTCCAAATTCATATCCTCTCTGATATGGACGTCTGCCTGTGAAATTATTATAGCGGCATCGTTGCTTTGTAACCCGATCGTCCTCCTTCCGTTGATTCAAATTTCTTCGTGGTATGGCTCCTGAGTTAGTTCTGGTCGTTCGGTCTCGTGTTATTTGGCGTAATTTCGTGTGTCGTATGTATTACGTATGCGCGGTGCTCCTGTGCTTGCCTACTTATCCTTGGCGCGTTACTCTTCATCGTGCTATCTAATTGTCTTAGAATAGCCTCCGTCTGAACTGGGTCCTCCACTTCAGCATTTATGAGCATACGCTGCACATCCGTTGGGAATTGCTTAATAATAGTCTGCACGACTTCTGCGTTAGACGGTGGCGAATCGAGCTGTCTTAATTTTACCAGTTGCCCTTCAAAGAAATCAACGTATCGGGTTGTGAACGCTGACGTGTACGTTCGTGAATACAGCTCCATTCTCAGAGATTGTTGAGCCCCTCGCGACCAAAATTTGTCGAGGAAAGCTCTCTCAACATAATCAAAATTTCTAAACGACTCACTGAAAGCGTAGCTGCTTCTGCGGATCAGTGGTAGAGTGTCGGCCTCCGGTTCCCAAGATAGCGGGTTCAAACCCGGCAGAGGTAGTCGGATTTTTGAAGGGCGGAAAAAAGTCCATTCGACACTCCATGTCGTACGATGTCGTCATGTAAAAGATCTCTGGTGACACATTTGGTGTTTAACCGACAAAATTAATTAAATCTCAGTCATAGACGCCCAAGAGAGTTTCGGTTTACTCGGTCTGCCATCTAACGGACCTAGAGTAAAACATAACGTCGAAATTGACGAGCAGACAGCCAGGTGGCGTCATATTGAAATGTCTGCACACGGTAGCTGAGGCCATACGATTATTATTATTATTATTATTATTATTATTATTATTATTATTATTATTATTATTATTATTATTATTATTATTATTATTATTATTATTATTATTATTACTGAAACCGTAATACCAGATTTTGCCTGCACTTCGAGGTACTTCTCTACCACGTGTAAATTTTTCCTCTGGCGTCCTCATTTCCTTAAAATACTCTCTGATCTCTCTGAGGTATATCTTCGGGATTATTTGAGGCGTGCCACTGAACTTCTTAGGCTGGTCTTCGTGTGTTCTCAGCACATTTATTACCTGCAGTGAGCTAACGCTGCGTGACGTCTCTGGGTTATTTTGCTCTAATGAATTAATGAGCACTTCGGTTGCGTCACCAGATTCGACAGGTTTGTTTTGAAGCGCAGGCGGTGTTGGGTTAAACGCCTGCTGAGCTGAACTCTGTTTCTCCGATAACAGCTTCTCTAATGTGGACAAATTATCACCCTGCGTCCGAATTGCTTCCAACTTGTGGTCTATTGCCTCACTCACTTCCTGTCTTATCGATTCCTCACTGAGTACGCGTTCCTTTTCCAAGGATTCTAATTTTTCTCTTAGGGCCTCAATCTTAGAAGAAACGTCCTGTGTAAACATTATTGTTTCCGCCTTTAAGGAGGAAATTTCGTCATTAATATCCTCCTTATCAGCTTCGCAGGTCTACATCATTTCCTAGTAATTCTCATTTAACCGTGTGGATAGTTGACTGATTTCTTTCCTGGTTTCAACTTTTATAATTCCCAATTTCGCCTCTATTTTGTCTATTCCTCTAGACAGTTCTTTCTCCTAGGATTGTATTAACGATAAAGTCTCTTTAACATTCTCGTTAAAAATCTGATTATTTTCTTTCAACTGCTCCCGTATCTCCATTTGAGCATCGGCCAAATTCTGAATCTCGTCTTAAGTCCCCTGTCTGTTATTATTGCAAGCCTGAATTAACTTACTTTGGTTTTCTTGCAGCTCTTTCCTAAGCTCGATTTGACTTTTGACAAATTTCGCCTCTAAACCTTCCTCGCATTGCTATAATTCCTGCGTCATCTGCTCGTGAATTGCTTTTATGTCGCCAGTTCCTTTACTAACCATCTCGTCTAATTTGACCTGAGTTTGTGTGGTTATGTCGACAGTTACTTCGCTAACCATCTCATCCAATTTGACCTGAGTTTGTGTGGTTATCTCCTTGGCTAGGACGGTCTGACTCGCTTCTAATCTATTGGCTAATTTGGCCTGGCATGTCTCTAAATGAGTAGCTGTCGCGCTCAACTCACTCAATGTCCGGATCAGCTGATCCCACTGCTCCGTACTAATTAACATTATTTATATTTCAGAATACAAACGAGAATCTTTGGACTACAGTCTACATGCAACCAACATGATATTAGGCACCGCAACACATATCCCGAAAGAAAATACATTTATCCTTAAACTAGGATAAATATCTTAATTACATAACAATTATCAAAGTCAACTTTCAAACAGTGATTTCACAGTTTCTTACACTAGTATTTAAATGTAACTTATTATTGTGTGTTCATGGATTGGTCTGGGTTTCTGAAATAAATACCCCACACAAACGGCTTGGCTAACCAATACACCTCGCTTGGTGTTTTAATTATCAAGGAACATCGAGCACCACGTTCAGGCGACAAACTGACTTTATATAACCCTATGTGTGCTTTTCACAGGAGCATGTGCGGTGGAAATCCACTCGATGACTTGGGCTCCGGCAGCTGTAAAAGAAAATGACTTACCACCACGCAGACTCTCTTCCCGGGGTGGACCGTCCAGCAATTCTTCGTACAAAGCCAGATAGGGGTGCAACAACAAATTAAGGATCAAGCTAGCTACTAAATGACGTAACCCAAAACCGAATGAAGTTTGGACAAAGGGTTTGTTAACTAAAATGAAATTAAATGTAGGGTATTTAAAAATGCAATAATTACATTGAAATAAATAGGTACAGGAATATAATACCGTGAATCGGTAAATAAAATATGAAACACAAATAACTTTACACTCATAAAATCTGACTTAGCAAAACTGAACATTAAAATTACATTTAAATCTCTGCACAACATCTAGTTTTCTAAGCGAACTCCAAACACAGATGAATCAACAAAGTAAATAATGAAAGCCCAATGAAGTGGGATACATGTTGATGCAACAACCAACCTAATACAACACAAGTTACATAGAACTCGGGACTCCAATTTAGTCCTCCTGAAGATTTGCAATCATTACACGAATAAATATGTGGCCTACATTTATAATTATCATGAACACACATTGCGAAATAAATACCGTTTCTCTTCTCTGCTTATAACCACACTCAACATTTAAATGGCTGCAAGTAGCCTATCATGGCAGTCTTTATTTCAACAACACAATGATGTTCTAGACCAAATCTTCTGGCATGATAAAGATCTAATTAATACACTGTGATCTCACTGGACTAAAAGCTTTTCGGAAAACAAATTACATTCGTTGTCAGAGGTCAACTGAAACTTTTCTATACGTGAGAATTGCATTAATAATCCCTGATAACCTCTGCCACATCTAGTGTCAATCACACTGGTATTACTTCTCTCACACCCTCTAGTTATATTTGTGGCATTTACTTACACTATTAACCTAATACAGAATCGTTTAGTTGACATGATTTACCTTCACCTTACAAATGTTTGACTGTGACGTCTAAATTCAAATCAATTTATTATCATATGTTTTGCGTTGCCACGGCCTTAGCCTTTGAAAGGAACAATGCTGACTTTTATTAGACTGCGAAAACTAGGTTGTCCTTGTCTTACCCTCACACCTACAAGAATAAAACGCACTTCAAACAATAATATTTACAAATATTTACATAACACTTAGAATAGTGTTCGCCAAACAAAGCTACAAAACCAAACAATCAAATCAATACTTGCAATAAAACTAATTTGCAAAACTTGAAATTCACGACCTTCCTACTTGATTTATTTAATCAAACCGTTCAATTCGACACAAATCTACAGGTGCAATATCCTGCGTGATATTTACTTTACGTTATTTCTATTATAATTGAATTTAGGTCATTATATGTTTGGGTCTACAAGATCCATTATCCACCTTATTTTTATTTTCAACAACACGAGTTACCATAGTTAATTTAAATACAAAGTTATCTTCGTCATTTTAAAATGTTCTCCCGCGGTGGCGAAATCATTATTATTATTATTATTCAGACATGCGGAGTTACTATTGTTGGCAATCACATCCCCTACTTGTTATACTTAAACCCAAATTACCACATTTATTAGTTTATGTCTCAACAGCAAGTACTACTCATTCTCATCGTTACTTTGCATTTCGCATTACATACTGTTCCTCTGTTATTCACTATTCAGCTACGAGCGCGTTATATCAATTATTTTATTATTTCCCGATTCACTATTCGCCTCTGTAACATCTCTCTTTTAGCGTAGATTCTCACCATGTATTTGGTCCTATTCTCTGGATTACTATTATATTCCTCGTGATTCTTATACACGTGTCTGGCCTCCACCAGGCTCTACCCTTAACTTCCTTATATTGTATTGTATTTCGCCCAACTGATCATACAGTGATATGGGACACGTCAATAATCATATTTACAGTAATAAAGGATAAAACAGTAATATACATGCCATGATAAATAAAGAGAAATATACAATGTGGTAAAGAGGCACAGATTAAAGAAAAGTGCTACATAAGTTAATGTTCAAGAGCTAAGTATTCTTAAATAGAATGAAAGCAATGGTTAGAAACAAATTTGAATAATTCTTTCTTAAATTTCGAACATGGTTTTATCTGGTTAATGTAGTCTTGTAAATTATTAAATAAACGTACTCCTGCATAACTCAAACTTGACTCATATAGCTTAGTTTTGTGTGGTTCTATGTGCAGACTGTGTTTATTTCTAGTATTATACCTATGTACATCAGAGTTTATGGTGTAACTGTTTACATTCTCCTTCATATATACAAGTGTATGGAAGATATAAAGGCTAGGCAATGGTAAAATAAAATAAAGTTTAAAGTATTTCTTGCAGCTTGTCCTCCTGCCGACACCGGCCATTCCTCTAATTATTTTCTTTTGTAACTTAAAGATAACTTCGATATATCGCGAATTCCCCCAGTAAATTATTCCATAGGTTAGTATGGGATGGACATACGCAAAATACATAATTTGGCAAGCCTCTAAATTAAAACTATTTTTCAAAGATATTATCATGAAATAAATTCTACTAAGCTTTTTTCCTATAAACTCTGTATGTTTTCCCAGGATAATGATTCATCCATCCACAAGCCAAGAAACTTTGTTGATGATGAGTACTCAATTATGGTCTCTCCAAATGATATTGGACTAATTTCCATATTTAAATTAATCTTATGATGAAATCTAATCACATAAGTTTTCTGTTTACTTAAAATTAATTTCTTATCTTCAAGCCAGCTCAGGATATTACTATATTACCTGCCTTTAATTCTAAATCCTCAGAACGTTCATCAGATACAAAAATAGTAATATCATCTGCAAACAAAGTTAATTGCACTCCTTGAATATCATCGACAATTTGGACGATATCATTAATAAATACTAAAAATAATAATGGTCCTAAAACTGACCCCTGTGGAACACCATGATCTATGTTTCTGGCACAGGAATACACATTCTTAATTACATTTTTGCTCAAATCAGTACCGCTATATGATATTTCAACAATCTGTCTTCTATCCCCTAAAAATGATTTGAACCAGTCATAGGCCATTCCCCGAACTCCATACATGTATAACTTTTCTAAAAGCAAGCTGTGCTCAATTATATCAAAAGCTTTTGTTAAGTCAAAGAAAGTACCTAAACATGCACCCTACTCATCCAGTGTGTCATATATCCGTTCAATAAAGTTAATGAATGATGTGGTAGTTGATCTATTTTTACGAAAGCCATTCTGGCAACCAGCTAATATATTATGCTTCTCTAAGAATGATAACAGTCTATCGTACATAATTCTTTCCAGTATTTTGGAGAATACAGAGGGGAGGCAGACAGGCCTATAGTTACCAGCATCTTCATCACTACCCTTTTTATGTATCGGAACAACTTTGGTTACCTTGAATTTGTCTGGAAATTTACCAGTGGTTAGTGACAAATTTATCAAATAACAGAGAGGCTTGATTATGTATTGTACAGCATTTAATAAGGTAGTTTGAATAACCATCTAAACCAGAAGACTTCTTTTTACCCATCTGTTTTATTATCTTATCTATCACGTGCTCAGTCACAGGAGTAAGAAACATGGATGATACATTCCTGTGAACTGTATTCAAGTTTGTTCTTGTCACTGATGTTTGAAAATTTTCCGTTAACCTCAAAACTGCTTCTAGAAAATAGTTACTAAATATTTCAGCAACTTCTCGGTCACTGACTTCTTTCCGTGCATTTGTAATATATATCTCATCAGTCTTCTCCTATCATATGAGACGAAATTCATTATTCATTACTCCCTGGGACAACTTTATATTCGTGATCACCTATTATTGGCTTTCGATTCGGAACTTATTATCCCCTGTATCTTATTTAATGTTGTCTTTTGCGAATTAACTACAAGCTTGCTTATGATCGAATGCCTAATCTCTATTTGTTATTAACATAACGTAACTTCCGCGTATCAACTCAAAAGTGTGATTACAAGTACCGGCGCGAAATACTGACAGGAACTGACTCTACCACGGCTTCTGCGGCTCCTTTTGGACATTTCCTCCGTCACGCCCCTAGCTACCCTGGAGAAGTGGAGGCGGACGAATATTTCTATCGCTTCTAGGAGCATTATTTAAATGTCCGTCACTTAGTTCCCTATTAAATCATCTCTCGAGACTCCAAAATTTAGTACAGTTCCATTTCTTCACCTTATTATGGAAAACGATCATACACTTCCCTCGAATTTCGTAAGCGTCATTGGCGTTTTGTTGATAGGCGGATGTACACAAGTTTAGCACCATGTGGGTGTGCTCTTCGGACTAGTCCATTCCGCTATACTTACGACGTAGTTGCTGATTATTAATTAATTACAACATAATTTATCACCAAAATAACCACAAATATTTTTGATAATTTATGCAAGATGCGGGCACACAACTTCAACTTCTCCTCTAAGTTAGCTCACATCCTTGAAAAGACTGGCAAATAGTTTCATCTGGTCATGGCGGTGATTTCTCCTAAATTCTGTGATTGGCTGAAATTTTCCTGAGGATGTAGTAACAGGGACTGAACCACTTTACTGAAGGGGTGTCTGGCATACTCCTGCTCATGTTCGGCGGTCCTTGCCTCTCAAAATAAAGGTGCGGTCGCCCTTTGTCCCGCATTCCTGCTCACTGTGGGAAAGACTTCGCAGAAGGTTTCACTCGGCGGCGAAATAAATTTTATTAGACTATGTTTATGACCATAGATTCATCCTGCACGTGACTTAAAGCAAGTTGAGAGGATTTGCTCTGGCTCCACAAGTCCCTTTGTTGCAAAACCTGGAAGTGTCTACTGCGAATGTTCACTACACAGTTTCATGCATGAAATTTGATATAACAATAGGAATTATCCATAGGCTAATTGCATAATGTGTGCAATATTACGAGATCGAAGTAGAAAAGATCAAGGTGGCAGTGACTGAGACAAAGAAAGAATTCAGAATTGTTAGGACACTGCTATTTAGGAAAGAAAGATTGAAAGAGCAAGCATGAGAAACAGTCGTGTTGATCTGGAGATACCTAACGCGTACAATATTTCAAGACTTAGAAAGAAATTAATTTAAGGAAGAAGATAGGTAGAATATATATTCTTATTGGAGAACGCATAATTACGCAAATAGTAAATAAATCTGCGGAACAAGGAGAAAACTAGAAAGAAGTGCATACATTGGATTATCAAGACGACAAGGGGGGAATGATTAATTACGAAGATAAAGAGAAGTGTTTTGATGCAATCCAGGATCAGTAATATACTTGATACCATAATGTGTAATCGTTGACAGGTATTCCATATCCAACATGAATGAAGACATATGGTGAAGCTTATAATAAGTTATGGCACTAGTAAATCATTGAAATAATTCATTGTAGGGAGATTTGAGTGGTATATTGATTAAAATTAACCTATCTCTCTAACGTAATGTTGAGTATTCATTGAAGAAGTACATGGCACTCACTGAATCCTACGCACAAGTATTATAATTCCTTCATATATAATTCCAGTAGGTAAAATAAATAATAGAGTCTTCATGAACAATATTCTATACCTATTTTAGTAAATGACACTAGGTAATGTGTTGGAATTCAATTAGTTATCTGAAACATGTCTCATCAGACACATTTACGTGATTAAATTAATTTGTAAGATTAATGAGATGAATTATATATTTGAGCTGACAAATGATGATATATATTAATTTAGATATTAGCGCATATTATGAATTACTTGATACTTGTCTTTTAACTGATGCATCCCAGAATAAAGAAAACCTAATGCTCATCCTATATAAATAAATTATTATAAGAAGAATAAAAGACGATGCTGAGATGTAATATTACCCGAGACGATTTGTAAATAATTTGAGAAACTTTGATTGGAGTTTAGGAACACTTTCTTTGCATATATAATTAATGATGAGAAGATATGTGATTTCACTTCAATAATTTGAGTTTTACATAATTATTTAATTTTTCTTGTACATAATTATTATCACAATTCAATCAAGGATCCTAAGCACTACAATGAAACTTAATGAATTTTGAAATGAGATGGTAATTTACATAAAATTGTAGAAAAATAAACAAGATATTTATTGACTAAATATTGGATTATTAAATTGGAATTTTATGCAAGGCATTACTTGGCATTGTGTATTAACAAGTGTGGATTGTGAGTCAGCGCTGGCTCGTAGAAAGAGAAATAATATCTAGTATTAAACTATGTAGATCAGTTCCATCATGAAAATAAAATTGAGTATGTACATATTTACAATCGATCACTGGACATCTAAGGTCCTTACTGAAATTAAGTCATAGATACAACACCAACATAATTAAGTTGTTACGAGAGCTCATTTGCTTTAAGACTAATTAAACAAGTCTGAATAAAACACACGGTTAAGCTGAAGTGTATATAAAGTCCACTAATAAGCTCAAACTTGAAATTAAACCAAATTATAAGTTTAAATTGCAGGACTGAACTGTATATCACAGTTATATTTAATCGCCAATCATACTAGAATTGAGCGTTGAGAATATTAAATAGTAAATTGTAGCTAATACTCAGTAAATGACGAGTCACTAATAAGTAAATCCATATAAGTAAACTCGAATAAGTAAATCTAGATGCGTAAATTTAAATGCATAAATCCATATGAATAAATCGGAACTCATGCTCTATTACAACTTTCACGTTGTGCATGGATAACCACTTACGGTCTAAGGCATTTGTTCCTAGTGCCTGTTAAATTCGGCTCCTACTCTAACATTTCCCTTGATGTTGTTCGTTGAGAAAATGCAAGTTCAAACAGAGTATATGTTAATCTATTCAGCTATCTAACTAACTTCAACACAACCTTTGGCTGTCATACACATGTCTTTTAGGCTCAATGTCCCTTTCCTTCGTTATATTCCATAACATTCTACTTCAATACAAGCTATTTTATTCATACGCGCAGTTACCATTCAAATGCTATGTCGTTGTATTCAGAAACATAATATCATATTTATCGGTGTCGTGAATACATTGGGTCAAAACACAGCTATAAAACGAATCGTAGTATTCCGATATTCATTACAGCACATCTAGAGTTGACATACGATCCCGTCACAAGCATACTTCTACAATAGTAAATTCTATTCATACCTTGGCTTAGGTCAATCCTGCGGTGTGGGCAATCTCACGTATACGAATCTAAAGAATGTAGCGTGGCATATCTTAAACTGCAGGCACTCAATGGCCCCTACGTAGTGCGTATAAAACTCCTCATATCACTATATAACTCATACATTTCCTCAAGTTAGCACAATTGTAACCTTATTTCAACATTCATATAATATCTTAACATCGTAGCCTCAATATTAACTCGTCGCGTTCCCATATACAGGACCATGTCAAAGCTACCACACTATGTTTCTTAAAACAACATTTTAAAGTTGCTATATCTCATAACCTATGATTGAGTTCAATGCCCTTATTGTGAAGCAAAATAATGCATGATTCCATATGTTTATTTTACACCGCGCGCAACCAATCGTGACGTCGACTTGTGGCATTACCAATACGAAATCTCTGTAATCTGCCAGTATGTCATTACTATCAGCTGTTTCCAAAATTCTTTTTCAAACCTCTCGCTACATACGTGTATCTTGACCGATATACGATGACGTATATATCCAACACATTAGAATCTTATGCTATATTGCTAGATCATGTAACTACGGACTTAAGTATCTCACACTTCATTGGTAACATTCACTTGAATTTCTTATATATCGGTTTATATTTAACCCATCGGCACATGCCTAAGGCACATGTGTAGGCAAACCAAAAATTATGCGATTAAGTATTGTAAATGACTTAGCTCGCTCATGGTTGGTCCTGGTCCAGCTGTTCTGCTCCCAAATGGATGTAGTTGGGTCTGCGGTCAGGTCATGGGTTGGTCATCTGGCACATCATCTGCTTCCTCATCACGGGATTGCTGTCTGGTTTTCCGTTGCCTTCCTCATCATGGGTTGGTCGAATGGTTTCCCGTCGCCTTCCTCATCATGGGTTGGTCGAATGGTTTCCCGTCGCCTTCCTCATCATGGCTCGGTTGTATAGCAAGATGTACTGGTCTCCAGCTTGGTCCATCATGTATATTTAGCACATCATCCTCATGGTCTTCTTGTCAGCAACTAAAATAAGGATTGTAGTGCAGTGAACAGCCATCATATAATTCCTTTCGAAGTTTGTAATCCTTAAATTTATTATTTCCTTTGTGGCTCTCCGACGTA
Organism: Anabrus simplex; assembly: GCF_040414725.1. Taxonomy (NCBI): domain Eukaryota; kingdom Metazoa; phylum Arthropoda; class Insecta; order Orthoptera; family Tettigoniidae; genus Anabrus; species Anabrus simplex. The sequence goes on along the minus strand of NC_090270.1, from coordinate 259,977,310 downwards.
TATCTTCGATCTCGTTGGTGTTGATTTCAGTGAATCTACTTCTGTCGGCCGCTTCTTGTAGATCTTGGGAAAACTTATCTTTATTCCGATTCAATAAATCGGGATGTATCTCTTCTTGTATGAGATCCCTTTTTTTTAGATGCTGGCTTGGTCTCCCCTCGCAGAGTATAGATCAACTGCGCTCTGTATCCTCCCACGCGTATCTCGTGGTACTTAGCTGATTCCTTTTTCTTAATATCTCTAATCAACTCTGCTTATTTTTCGGTAAATTGACTTGTTTTCTTCACGTTTCGACGCTTTTTCCTTTAGTATAGCTTCTGATCCTTTCTTCTTCCTTAAAAATTATACCGAGGTCGGTAGTTCCGTCTTCACTCTCCGTTGTGAAAAATTAAGATGGAGTTTCCTTAACAATCCCCAGTTTCTACTGTTTTTCGTAAAACAATACAGTAGACAGTCCACTGTCCGTTTCACTCTCAATACTCGACCGTTCCATGACGTGTGTGGCCTTCTATGTCACCGCAACTGGTGTCTATTCTTTGCTTCCTATAGATCAAATGGGCCATACCTTCACTCGGCGCCATTTTGAAAACGGTCGCGGAGGTGTGAACGGGCACAAAGTCTAACTTAAGCCCCCTTTGGCATAGGGGAGAAAGGGTGAAAAAATAAATTGTCAGAAATGACCGAGATAATGGACGTGTGTATGTTCCAGTATGACTTTCAAGTATGACTTACTACCTGGAAAACGCACTGTGGGAGTAAGACGCCCCTAGAGAAGCGGGTAAAATATTATCCACACTAATAAATGGAAGTCTGTTTGGCGCGATCTATATACAGTATATATATGAATTAAGGCATACAAATGAAAACAGATGTAAATTAGTGAGATCATTCTGGGCATTGTAGAAATTTAAAACTTGGTACCAGACAATCTGATGACTTCAGGATCCCTAGAAAAATCTCAAATTATCATAATTCTCTGAGGGGTACATGCTGGGAGTTTCAAACATGCATAAGAACACAGTCGGTGATATTTATCCAGAACCGACAGGTTTTATGGGCTTGAAAGTTCCCTTAAAGTCCTGATTTTTAACCCACTCCCGCATATCAAGATCGCAGCATAATCTCCCAGACAAGTTAGAAAATTGAAATTTTGCAAAATTATAGCTTTTAGCATGTAACCGACGGAAAATTTACGAGATGTTTAAAAATTTTACTTTTCACCCCCGAAAAATATTGAAATATGGAGGCAATTTTAATGACGGTGCAGTCCTTCCTTTCGATGTATTTCGTGGCTAAACGGTAAGTCGTATCACAAAACGGATGGCACAATCTCCGTTCAATTTGGAGTGATCTACAACTTCGGTCCTATGACCTTTTGTCGTATTTCTATCCCTTATACATTAAATTTTTCTCTATTTCTGGATTTACCTAAATTTTGCACTTTGTACACGTACAATTGATGGTTTGATTCACTTATAGGAAAGATGGGATCATCAAATTCTACACGAATATTGGCCCACTCAGTAGCCATATGTGAGCCAAATTCTATGTTTGAAGCTGTGGCATAAGTATCTGAAAAGTAATGCACTGTGTGAAAATCTTACACAAATTTCACCCTATTCAAAGTTTCTAAAACATAATGAATTGTGGTAGACAAGTGCACCTGTCGTTATCATTACAACTCCACTGCTCGCACTTTACATTGGAAACATCGTCTGCGGACCTCCCTGTGCTTTTTCTCGGATAACGCCAATTTACATGCAATTTAAAAATTATTATTAACTTCATGTACAGTAATTTACTTCGACATCCGTAAACAATCTGGAATACCGTAGCGAAGCACGGGTACAATTGAAGGGCTGAGAACAATAGTGGGCCAAATCCACCAACTGTCGAAATTGAGTTAATACCACCACGCGGTTCACTTCTGACTTAGGTATTATCTCTCCAACTGGGCTATCTCTACTTCTTACCATTTATGTGCTACAGGGTCACAAAATATCAACCAAATTGAACTAGCCGCTGGAGGTAGTGCCATAGTGGGCCAAATCCGCATGACCAATCTCTCGCTTGCTCTGAGTCACGTGAAATGCGTAGTATCATGGCGGACATCGGCCACGAGGAAAATAGAAGCAGTGATTTGACATGCAGCAAACCCTCCTCCTTCCCTTAATAACAAGTAGCGTTTATTTTTACAAGATGAAGTTTTGGGTGTATAATGTAGGAAAGGGTACATGTACTTGTGGGGTGAAGATACAGCACAAAGGGGCCCAACACAAATAGGTCATGATTGTATTCTGTATTGCCTGAGGAACGACGTCAGCAAAACAGCAAAGCATTTAATAGCCTATTCAGACACTTGTGGTGGTCAGAATAGGAATCAATATATTGCATCTTTGTGGGCCACATTAGTTCATTATTCCCATTTTAAAACTATTGATCATAAGTTCCTAGAACCTGACCATTCATATTTGCCTAATGACAGAGATTTTAGTACCATCGAAACTTCAAAACACAAGGCAAAATCACTGTTTTCGGTAGAAGATTATGTGACCTTAGTTAAGGAATGTAGGAGAAATAAGCCCTTCAGTGTGAAGAAAATGGAACAGAAAGAATTTGTGAACATTAAGGAGCTCTCAAGAAACTTTGTGTATCGTAAGGAAACAGTAGATGGGGAGAAGTTTGAGTGGCTCAAAATTAGGTGGTTTCGTTTCCAGTCTAATGAACCTCTTAGGATTAAGTTCAGGTACGGTACACCCTCAACGAGATGGAAGAAGGGAAAATCCTTGATATTTCACCTTCTCGTAAGGGCAGGCCATCTGTAAAGGTAAACAACTTCAGTACCTTCACCATGGGAACTGAGTCCTGCTTACACAGCACCCATTAAGCTGACAAAAGCTAAATATGATGATTTAATTGCCATACTTCCATTCATTCCACCAGTTAATCATACGTTTTTTAATGATTTGCAATATTGTGATGTAACTACGGCAAAATGAAGTACCTTACAGTGACATGTGGAGTTGGCCCACTGGCGTATTGTTAAAATTCATCCTTTCTGTTTAGAGCCAAAGTGACCCAAATCCACACCTGTGGAAAATGATGGTCTTCATTTACTTTTTATTTGTATTAAAAAGCCAGATAATCTTTGTATTTTGCTTTGTTGTGATTAATGGATCTATTAACTATAACGTGCAAATGTTGTAGTCTCTGTAATATGTGTCTGTGATTTATAGCAGTGACTAAACTTTAACCTTAATTTTCTCCATTTTTAAAAAATGGCACTTGGCCCACTATGTTTCTCAGCCCTTCAATTGCTAGTGTATATATAAAAATTAGATATTAAGGAATTTTAAGAAAAATCTGTGAATATAATGATATGAAATTTTAATGATTATTTTGAAATGAAATCACATAATGTGAGATATTTAGGATGAGTATTATTATTATAAACTCAAGATAAGGAATGTCATTCAGTAAAGTTGATTACGGACAATCGTACCAGCTATTGAAAATACACATATAAGCGGATTGTACTTAGTAAGTTGAAAAATCATGGTTATTTTTCTTCGTATAGTAAACATAGGAATATTAGAGTATTAATAAACCATTAGCGAACCAAAGCGAATATCAAGATGTCTACTTTTGAGCCAAATAAGAGTACAATTTGAAGATTATCAGAAGGAACAGGAGGAGAAATTACAGAAAGCCGAGGAAGTGATAAGAAATAACCAAGAAGAAATAGAGAAAGCGAGGGAAGAACAAAGAGGGAAGTTGGAAATTTTAAGGGAAATGATGGGAAAGATGAGCAGGAAACATGAAGAAATACAGCAAGAAATGATGGAAGAAATAAATAGAAGACAGGAGGAGAAACAACAAGAAATTATCAAGCAAATGAGAGGACAATAGAAGCAAATGGAAAATGAGTAGTTGACAGGGGGAGAAAAAGCAAGAAATTGTGGAAGAAATTGTCAGAAATATACAAGGAGGACAGCAAGAACAAATCTAAGAGAGACAGAATTAAGTCATGGAAACAAAAGTGGGAAAAATTGGATCAGAGATAGTTAAAAACATAAATGATATAGTAAATTTGAGAAGAGAAATGATCGAAATTATAGAAAGTAAAAATATAGAAAGGCATGAAGAAGTTAGTAGGCGTAGAGAGGAATTATCAGAGAATAGAATTGTATCCAAAATTTAAAAGTTAGCTGAAAATATACAGACTTTGAACATTGATTCACAAGAAAAATGGGAATAAAGTCAAGAAAGAATAAATAAGATGAATGAGGGAATTGAGATGGTGAATGAAACAATGGAAGTAAATTTGATAATTTCCCGAGATCAGATCGGAGACAAGTTAGATATTATGAAGGAGGATATCTTCCATGAAACGGCAATATGTCGTAACCCTCAGTTTAAGCGAAATTGCCATTTTGCCATTTTCAGGCTTGTGGGTTATGTTTACACCTTCAGTAAAAATATCATATCCCTCAGATAAATATTTCTATTTTATTTTTAAGGAAAACAAAATGTTGTATCCCCCATGATGTTTTCAATGAGTGACAAAATGTCGTATCCCACAGATGTGACGGTTACGGCAAATTGCAGGCAGCCGTTTTGTTTGTCTTCGTAGATATTTTGTAGTAAGCCGATCGTGATCACATGTGAAACCACCTAGATCGTAATAAGACTGATTGTGAACCTATATCAATACCTGAAAACTTTAGGCCTGCGAATCAAGCACAGTGTAATATGCTTGAAGTCCCTGGGAAAGTACCAATTCAGTCGCCTATTACAAATGATGGTTTGGCTAGTAGCTGTAATACAATATCATATCCAGAAAATCATATTTATGTTCTGGAAGCAGATGATAGGGATTTGCTTGATTTAATTCATAGGAGTGACATTCCAGTTCTTGATTCTTCTAGCGAAATGAAGTGATTGTTACTGTTCCAAACAAACTGTAAACAATGACAATAATTCCAGCATTACTGCACATTCTGCTTTAGCTGCTGATATTGCAGGGGAACTCTTGGAATTGGAAGAACCTAGGAAAGAACAAAATTCTGCTACAGACACCAACATTTCTGTCATAGCAGCTAACTCAGACGCTTTAGATATGCCTTCTGATACAGAATTTCATCCTTCCCCTCGTGATACTTCTTTAAAGCAAAAGAGGGGTACTAGCAAGTGCTGGAGTAGAAATTTAAAGAAAAGGCTACGAATGGAAGGGAAGAGATACATAGCTTTTACGATTGAAGAGAATAATGTTGTACAGGACCAACCCATAAATGAAAGAATGTTAGGCGATAGATCCAACTCTGAATCATGTAGGAAATGTGCAGAACGAAAGTGTGATGACATTTCTGAGGAGGAGCGAAATTATATATTTCAAGAATTTTGGTCAATAATATCGTGGGGCAGCGAAAGGTATTTGTTACAAACAATGCTGAGACATTAGTACAAAAGCGGCGATACACATCTGAAGAAGAATCTCGGAGAAGTGTTACCTTCCTTTATTATTTGAAATTAAAGAATGGTACTCAGGAACCTGTCTGCAATAAAATGTTCCTTTCTATGTTAGGGTTAAGAGAACGTTCTGTGAGAAATTGGGTGAATAAAAATTCAGTAGGAATGTGTTTCAAATGAAGACTCAGTGAAGAACAGGAAGAGTGACAGACCTACAGCTCATAAAGAAAACTGGAGCATTTAAATAAATTCTTCAACGATTTGCCGTAACTTCCTTCGCATTACAATAGGAGAAATACATCAAAATTATTTCTCGAGCAGAGTATAGATTCCTTGCCCCAGCTGTATGAATTGCACAATGAGAAAATGCAACATGACAATGGAACTCCAGTAGGCAAAACTAAATTTTCATCCCTAATCCATGAAAAGAATCTGTCCTTACATAAAATGAAAAAGGACCAATGTGGCATGTGTGCTGATCATGAGGCAGGTAACCTTTCTGAAGAAGACTGGATTCAGCACAAAATTAGAAAAGATAGAGCACAGAAAGAAAAAGATGATAAAAATATTGCTGCATAGAAACAGTGCATTGTAATTATCATGGGCTTAGAGGCAGTGAAGTTTGCACCATGTATCCAGGCTAGTGCTTTCTATTATAAAACAAAATTAACATGCCATAACTTCACAGTTCTGAACCTAACTACACACCACTGTGTGTGCAATTGGTTCAGCGAAACCGATGCTGATTTGTCAGCATTAATGTTTGCAACTATGATTATTGATTACCTCAAATGCCACCGTGCACATGATAAGGAAATAATCATATACAGTGATGGGTGCACATATCAGAACAGGAGCAGTATTTTAGCGAATGCATTGCTAGACCATGCTATTAATGGGCAGACAATTATGCCAAAGTTCCTGGGAAGGGGGCACACGCAAATGGAATGTGATTCTGTCCACAGCACAATAGAACGAAAAGTGAAGATGTTGTATACTAGAAACTTAGTATACAAGGCACAACATAAAAGTTTATTGCTTCAATACATTTATACAATATGTACATGAAATAGAACGAAACTTTCCTTGAAGCTTGTTGAGTTGCACATGTTTAATGTTAATATAATGTAGTAGGCTGAGGGCCTGAATGATATTTACAAGTTGAGATTCCTATATACATTCAATCTTGTCTTGATTAAACAGTCTGTTCAAATGAGAGAATGTTCTTGATAGTCGAAAACTATCGGTCATGTATAATAACAAGTGGAACTTGTAGAGAGAGTTCGTATTAGCAGAATGCTAACAGGAGGCGTATAACTTGCAAGGAACTTGCGTCTAGTGTTCATATGTAGCAGAATGCGATGATTGGAGTCGGAGCACTGTAAGGGACTTGAGTGAGTAGCAGAATACTTGGATGGGTGCTCGACGTGGCTACGGGATTCAGGATGAATGAGGCAATGTCCAGAGGTGAAACCTCACGGCCAGGAATCAGTCCACCTATTCAGAACACATTTTTAAGAGGGTACCTCCGTGTCTGACTTGCGGTGTAGTCTGGTCGTTGGACACTGTAGGAGTCCTGGAGATGCGAGAAACGTTGCTTCTTTTATAGGGCTGGTTGACGTCACCGACGATCACGTCAGCGCACTGCAGTCTGCCTCGTGGTCTCTGGAAACATCCACATGTCGGGCGGGCTGCGGAGATTGTAGGCGCGGAGGACACACACAACAGAAGAAAAGACCAAACCATCTACCTAGCAATTACATTACTATCACGCAAGAAGCAGGGAAGAAACCTTTCCCTTATGAAGCCTAATAGATAAACTTTGATGCTTTCACTGATTATTCACAGACGCCCCTCCACAGGTAAACAAAAATATCATTAGCGCATTTTAACAATGTGATCGTACGAATTGAACACTTACCAGTAAATACCTAATATTGCCATTTTTAATTTTTTTTATACGTTTCTTAGCATAAGGCTCGGGCAGAGAAAGGTAACAGACATCAGGTGTCACAAGTATAGTCCAAATGAGGATACTGAGTACAAAGTTAATTTCAAGAAGACTGGCAATTACTACCCCAACGCGGAAAGAAGTGAAAACGCCAGTGGAATGGCCTTTACTCCACACCGAACTACGGAAAATTTCTTCCCACAAGTATCATCACCTGCAGCAGTTGAAATCACTTCTTCCAAAAGACTGCCATGCCTTCTACAATTCACTCCCTCATGATTAAGTGTAGTGATTGACTTAAAAGTACTGGTACAGAAGATTACCACTAGTTTCGTAATGTACGTTCTCTTGTTATTTTAATTGTACAGGGTAGGTAAATGTCTTAAAATGTTTCCGCCCTTGATCAGTAGAGAAAATTCTTAGAATGAACACTTTCCTTAAGCAACAGTGCGAAGTTATCTGTAATTTCTGAGGCTGTAGGTTTATTTGTACTTTGTGTTATTTTGCTAGTTAATCAATGAATAGTCTACTTACGTAACACTAATACTCTTATTTGAAAGGAAGTTTAATTATGCAGTATGGTTAAATAATATTATATTCACATAGTACCCTTGAGAGATTTTGGATATAGTACATAAGTTCATGTTCAATTAAATAGAATTTTATTATTTACACACTTTATTTTATGCAGTATGTGTTTAGAATATTCGATTATTATCTCTTATTAGCATTTATATTTCGTTTAAAAACAGTAAATAAATTAGGAGAGTACAACATGAAAAACGTCGTAACCCACATTCTCTATAAATTATTTGATAGGTACAAACTGTCATAACCCACGTACATTCGAGAAAATTGTAAAAACATTCCATTTGGGCAGTGTAGCATTCAAACTAGACTAGAATGAGTCAATAAAACACTTTCGTAATATATTTAGGATGTACTGTTGAAATCCTGCAATGTTTCTTGTGTCTCCTGTAAAACTGAACTATTGTGGGATACGACGTATTGCCGTTTCATGGAAAATATAGAACGGAATAAGGTAGAGGCTAATGAGAGGAAAAATTGAACAGACGAAGAAATTAGGCAAATCCAGAAACAGATACAGGAAATACGAAACGAAACACGAATGACTAAGTCGGTGATGTCTAGTTATAATGAAAGACAAATGGAAATGGAATTGCAATAAATGAAAGACAAACAACACCTACGATGACAGCCCAAACTAACCAGAGTAGAGGTGAAGTGATAATGGGACATAGTAATGGAAGCCCAGCTATAATCAATATTATAAAGACCTACGACGACAGACCAAAACACTAATAATTCAGCAAGTATATCTCCGAAGAGATTTATTGAAGAAATGGAAGATTATTTCAAGGATAATAAATCCCCGAAGATAGAAAGCTGTGAGTGATAGAAAAACATTTATATTCAAACCCTAATTTGTGTTTTCAAGCATTCGAATACAGTTTCCATGAATATGACGATTTTAAAACAGCATTCTTAAGTAGATATTGGAATTCGGTAGTGCAACAAAATCTAAGACTTGAATTGTATTCTAAAAGATATGCATTCAGTGGACAAACTAGATTCAGTGACTATTTCGCATATCAGTCTGATCGTTTCTAAGATTTAGGTACAGGTCCTAGTGAGTTAGAAGCAATTAATACCATCCAGAAACAATTTCCACTAGATGTACGAAGGTTACTGGCAGCCGCAAATGTAGAGACGGTAATTGAAATGGAAAATATTCTAAGACTGTTAGATACGAACACTGTTATCATACAAACAGAGTGGTGCGAAATAACGAAGAAACAATAAATATTTTAACGCAGGAGTACTCGGATAAAATATGCCAAGTGAACAAAGAGGAAATGAAAGAAGCTATGGAAAAAGAGAGTGGATTGGAGGAGAAGGAAGAAGGAAACAAGAACAGATGTAAGTGTAGAAAAGGTAACCACGTTTGTGAAAGGTACAATGGAAATAATAGATTTATAATTTATCACCGACCTAGAAATAAATTTAGAGGAAACAGGGACAGATTTAATTATAGAAGAAAGCCAAGATACGAAGGAAGGGAAGATGGGAATGATCACGATAGAGAATATAGGAATAGAATATACATTCCGGATCTGAAAGAAGAGACCCGAAGTAAAGACTAATGAGAACGCGCAATCAAGGATCAGGACGTGAATGGAGACATCGAAGGAGCGGAGAGTCTTGAGTTGCAGAACTATATAAGAAAGGAACAGGAAGGACAAAGATTAAACCCGACTGCTCGATCTTTTGATTACAGATTAGATGCAAATGAGGACAATAAAAACGCAAATTTCTGGATAGAGGAAAAGGTAGAAAATGTTATAGACGGAGAAAACAGCAAAATTTCAAGTTGAATTAGATTTGTAGCACAAATCGAGTCTTGGGAAATAGAATCAGATGAGTTAGTAGAGGACGTAACAACGACTCCAGGAATGCATGAATACAATTCCGCAAAGCGATGCATGAACTAGGAATTAAGAATATCTTATGTTCCGTAAGACATCCAGCAACTAATCCAGTTGATAGATATATGAAGAAAATTTCAAAATTCTGTCGGATATAATGTTCAGGCTGCCACTGAAAATGGATCGATATAATCCAGATAATTGAGAATAGTATCAATTGTACAGTTCATGAGTCAACAGGTCAGATACCGAGTGTTGTATTTCATAATAGATATCCAATAAGCCCGTGAACTCAATTATTCGGCAAATGAACGAGGAAAGACCGAATATTGAAGAGATAAATCAGATGGTTAGAGAACGGATGTGTAGGCAATCTCAGGGAAGGATGAGAAGAGAACAACATTAAAAAATTCCATCCACCACTGAAAGAAGGAGATATCGCTCTGATCAGAAAACCGATAATTTCCAATACGTCAGCTAAAATATTCTCAAAATATATGCATCTATTTGATGGGCCATTTATCATTTAAAAACATTTGGTAATAACGCGTATGAGATTAAAACATGAATGATACATATAAAAGTGTACATAATGCGGAACATTTAAAACTGTATCATGAGGAGGACTAAGAAGTTACATAAAAGATAATTCTGGTAGTGAGTATGAAATGAATATTAGAAACAAATACTACAATAGATGGAATATGGCTTATATAAAGGAGTATATATAGTTTTAAGAAGATATGAGAAGGCACACATGTTCCGGTGAAGATAAAGGGAGGATAGTAATTTACGACAACGAAAAGTCACATTTAAATAGAGATAAAATATGTAAATATAACGCAAGAAATGTATTTAAGTCAACTTACGGGGAATAATGTGCCATTTCACTGTCACAAAATGACATATGAAGCATAAACGCAGTCATCGGTATCAATGAGATACAATATATTACGAGATCGAAGTAGAAAAGATCAAGGTAGCAGTGACTGAGACAAAAAATTCGGAATTGTTAGGACACTACTATTGAAAAAGGAGAATTGAAAGGGCAAGCTTGAGAAACGGTCGTGTTGATCCGGAGATACCCAATGCACACAATATTTCAAGACTTAGAAATAAATTCGTTAAGGAAGAAGATCGGCAAAATATATATACTTATTGGAGAACGCATAATTACGGAAATCGTAAATAAATCTGCGAAACAAGGAGAAAATTAGAAAGAAGCGCATACACTGGATTATCAAGACGGCAAGGGATAACTATTGACACGATTGCAAGTAAGAATATATCGAGGATACGGAGAAATACCTAAATTAACCCATAAAATAACAACGTTAATACATACATCTGAGACAAGGGTAAACATTTTGGTAGTCTACAAACGCTATTATGAATTAAGTTAAAACAACAGAATTCACATTGAAGCTAGAATGTTAGAAGGCTATGAATTTCCGTATTATGACGCAACTAACTACATATACGTTTATTTCTATTATATTTGCGCAAGGCATGGATCTCATGGCGTTCTAAGAAGAGATGGCGGGATGTCCGGAGGAGGCTGAGCTGAGGTGGCGGCAAAGGAACCTTACCTATCCCAGAGCATCCTGATGACCAGGGAGACGATGTAATTGCCGAGCCCGAACCACATATGTCCTGATGCATCTAATTCGACCCCAGTGGAGCTGACAGAAAAAGATATGTCCTCTTTCTTTGCGCAGTAAGTTGGATAAATCTTGCAAATTGAAATATAATCGTTAATTTTCGTTGGTGAATAGAGGGTTAAACGCTATAATCTTCAAATTAGCTCAGACATGTTAGGTTCTCCCGAATTAACGTTATACTGGTATCAAAATACAGGGATAATAGGTAGTCATCTCAATACCATAACCAATTCTTGGCTAGGAAATGTGAAGTGAACACTGCGTATGTGCGATTGCAGTAATATTTAAGCATGTGAAGAGGTTATTATATATGAATTATGAGATCCACATGGGTAGAATAGTTAATGTTGAAGCAGCTCGTACCGGCAATTACTGGTACAAGTAAACAAAGACAAGAAATAACTCAAACAAGAAAAATATTTAACAGGAAGCGTAGATACTCACCCAATGCAGACACTGGCCCATTAAATAGAGGCAATTCAGACCGAAACCAAGCGGTTTTTGCGGTGGTAAATATTTGAAGAAAGAAAGAAAAACACTGCTTAATTTCCTTTTTCTTAAAAAACTATATTGTTCAATTCTCAAGATTTTAAAACAAATTTTAAAACATGACAATGAAACATAACCTACAATGACTAGGGAGGTGCACCTCAAAAGTATAGAATGAATTACTTAAAGGTAGGTTAATTAAGAAAATAAACTCTGAACTAAGTTGAAATAACAAACGTATTTAACAAATAGTTTAGATTTGAAAAATTAGTGGATATTTGAATAGAGTGACGTGGTTGCATTTCAAAACAAAAAGGGTAAAATTGAAAGAAAATCAAAACAAGTAGTTAAAAGTCAAGAATGTCCATGGTCACATCTATTCTGACCGTCAGAAAGCCTCAGGAAGGTACCTTCAATATTCGCAGATTTACACCAAAATAAATAACAATTTTCATTTTTAAACTCCTTCTCCGAGAATAATTTGTACATCAGGCAAGGCGAGACTGCGAAATTCTTCTCTGAAACCGGATCACAAACGGATAAAAGTAGAAAACTAATTAACACGCCTCAGAAAACATAACCAAATCGGAAGGCGCACTTCAAACCAAGTAGACACGAAACAGGGAAAAATGATCCATAAACCACCACACAACAAGGATGAGATAGCCAAAGGTGGAGTACATGCGCAATAAAAAAGAAGACAAACTTAGTTAACGGGGTAAGAAACTTAAATCAAAATAGAGTGGGCGCACAATGATCCAAGTGTGCATAATATGCCAGGCAGCAGAATCCAAAGGATAAGCTCCCGGAATTAAATCACAAATCACAAGGAAGAAGAATAAATAGCCAACAGCACTCAACATAAAACACACACGCCGCCAATTAATTTCCAAAAAACCTCATCCACATTTTCAATAAAAAGGAACAATTGTTCTTATGGGCGACGGTAACCATAGAAACGTAAATAAGACAGAGCGTATTCCCAGCAAAAAGGAAAATTAACAGTCCCCAAAAACAAGGACAGAGAGAAAGAAGAAAATAAATTAAGCAGAAAACAGATTCCGATCCACAGAGATAATCTCGCAGTCTCATACAATCTAACATTACATGATTCCCCCTATAAAATTAAATTTACATTACTCAAAAATTTCTCCTACACCATTGAAATAGAAAAAGTCTTTAGCATTTAAACTCGTTGTCGAAAGGTTTTATTCGTGCGGAGATGCTGATTTAACTGAGTACTCCGTAAGCCGAGAATTTATTAGGCATGAAATTTCCAAGCAGGCACGAAATGAAGGCTTACCAGAATAGGAGATCGTAGAGCGTCGTAATGTCCACAAATTAGGTTTGGGTTTGAGATGATTCAGTCCATTTTCGGTAGAAAATTTAAATAAGATATGTTTGAAAAATAGAAATTACAATTTCGTCCATGCAGCCCAGTTAACGCATGGCGTCAGATAGATAAACAGCAACTTACATTCTTGAAGAGCTCAAAACAAGCTAAATAAATAATCAACGTCCACTCATCTGAAGAAGAAAATATTAAATTAGAAGGATAAATCACTTCAGGGCCGTAGCCCCGTATTCTTTACGCGTTAGCCAGGCATAGTGCGGTGGGTTAAAACTTAAAACTTAAAACTCTTAAAGCTTGCATACAGCATGGCTTCCAAGAACGCACTAACCCACGCCAGGAAGGCGAGGTACACCAACAAAGCATAGGCTCGCAACCGGACTAAATCAAACTCGCTCCAAAGCTGGCCCGAGATGAGACCAGTAGTTAATTGGGAAAAGGAGACGTACAACAAATTAAACCTTAAAAGTACTCCGCGGACAGACGGGCGGAATACAGATACAGCAAGCGACATAGTCGCACAGTTACTAAATAAAGAGAATAGGAAAAGATTTCCAAGTGACATAGTTTTCAATGGCATTTGCTGAGGCCTAAAATGCAGTAGGGAAAGGGCAAAATCGTGTGCCGACCGGCATAAGGTTATAAGTGAGTGATGGTTAATATCTTGTAGTATGAAGATTAAACAGAGATATATAAGATCAGAATAGAATTATATATGGATATGAGAGTAATATGAAGTGATAATGAGATTAATTGAGAAGAAATGGATTAATCAAGTGAATTAATGATAGTTAGAGGATTCCAAGCGACATATTAAGGTACAGTTGAGAATTACTTGGAATAGAAATAAGAGATATGATAATAATATATGAAGAAAATGATATTGGAACATTAGATGAATATGAAGAAGGAAAAATAAACGTGATATGTATTGTTTCGTCGGTAAGGAAGGGAATGATTAATTATGAAGATAAAGAGAAGAGTATTGACGAAATCCAGGATCAGGAATATACTTGATACCATAATGTGCAATCGTTGACAGGTATTCCATATCCAACATGAATGAAAACATATGGCGAAGCTTATAATAAGTTATGGCACTAGTAAATCATTGAAATAATTCATTGTAGGGAGAGTTGAGTTGTATATTGATTAAAATTAACCTATATCTCTATCGTACTGTTGAATATTCATTGAAGAAGTACATGGCACTCACGGAATCCTACGCACAAGTATTATAATTTCTTCATATAAGTAGGTGGATCAAAAGGTTAGTTGCACTAACGCGCAGCAGCAGCGCGCTGTGTGCCACAAACGTAAGCACAGCGGAGAAAGGTACAGACACTGCCCACACGTCTGTTAGGCAGGTCGCTGTGGCGTCTCGTCTAGTATTGTGAGAATAGCGGCCAAATGTAATGGCGCGTCAACTGGACGTTCACTCCAAATATGAGGTGCGTGCGACAATCCGATTCGTATGGGCCAAAAGGAAGAATTGCACGGATATTCATCGTGAAATTAGTGCTGTGTATGGAGAGCGGGCCATTTTCCGGCAAGGTATCGTAAAGTGGTGTCAGCAATTCGAAGGCGGACCCACGGATATCCCGGACAACCATCGCGAAGGCAGGCCCGCAAACTCCAGGATCCGTACAAAGGTCAACAGTGTGAATGCGATCATTAAACAGAACCGGCGCATTAAACTAAGAGAAATCGCGAAGCAGCTGAACATGTTTTATGGCAGTGTGTTCGCCATTGCTCACGAGAACCTTGGATATCGTAAGCTGTGTCAAAAATGGGGCCCACGTCTTCTCACCGATGAGCACAAGGGACAACGTTTCCAATCCTCCCCGGCATTTTTGCAACGCTATACCACAAATGGAAACGGGTTTCTGCGGTGAATCGTCACAGGCGACGAAACGTGGGTCCACCACTTCACCCCCGAAAGGAAGCGAACATCAATGGAACGGGTGCACCCCTCATCACCACAATGAAAGAAGGCCAAGGTTCAACCTTCAGCCAGTAAGGTAATGGCGACAGTGTCTTGGACATGGAGTGTTTGCTGCAAGTAGAATTCATACCGAAAGGAACGACGATCAACGCGGCGTCGTATTGTCAAACATTGCACTGGTTGCGCAAAGCGATTAAAGAGAAGCGTCGGGAGAAATTGAGCCCCGGTGTGATTTTGTTGCACGATAATGCACCACCTCACAAGGCCCGCCGAACGAGAGAACAGCTGCAGCGTTTCAAGTGGGAGGTCTGGCAACATCCACCCTACAGTCCCGACCTAGCGCCATTTGATTTTCATCTGTTCGGTAAGCTCAAAACGGAGCTCGGTGGTCGACGTTTACAGACCGATGACGAGGTGAAGGCCGCTGTTTCCGAGTGGTTGCAGAACGCTGGAAGAAATGTCTATGCATCCGGCATCGACAAGTTGGTTGTGCTTTCGCAGAAATGTTTGGAGTCTCTTGGAAACTATGTGGAAAAGTGGCGTTACAGTGTATGTAGTCATAGTCGTGTTGCTGTTGTATAGGTGGTGTAATAAATGGCCATAACTGGGAAGTGCAACTTATTTTCTGATCTGCCCTCGTATAATTCCAGTAGGTAAAATAAATGATAGAGTCTTCATGAATACTATTCTATACCTATATTAGTAAATAACACTTGGTAATGTATTGGAATTCAATTAGTTATCTGACAACATGTCTGATCAGACACATTTACGTGAGTAAACTAATTTGTAAGATTAATAAAATGAATGATATATTTGGGCTGACAAGTGATGATAGATATTAATGTATATATTAGCGCATATTATGAATTACTTGATACTTATCTTTTTCCTGATGCATTCGAAAACAGAATCCCAGAATAAAGAAAGTCTAATGCTCATCCTAAATAAATAATTATAAGAAGAGTAAAAGATGAAGCTGAGATATAATATTTCCCGAGACGATTTGTAAATAATTTGAAAAACTTTGTTTGGAGTTTAGGAACATTTTATTTGTATATATAATTAACGATGAGAAGGTATGTGATTTCATTTCAATAATTTGAGTTTTACATAAATATTTAATTTTTCTTGTTGTAGATAATTATTATTACAATTCAATCAAGGATCCTAAGCACTACAATGAAACTTAATGAATTTTGAAATGAGATAATTTTCTTTTAACTATATTTCCTTTTCTCATTTTTCTCATAATTTGAATAAATAGTTATGATAAAGATATATTGATTTTATATTTATACTCTAGCATAAGCATTATATATATTTCTTAATTTATGGTAAATAAGGAATTATCTCTCGATATAATTGATGATTGGTACGATGGAGACGTCCATCAGTGTTTGCGGCGGATGACTTATCCGTAAGATAGAAAGCTTTCGCAACTTTCACGAATCAATGGTAAAAATAAAACTTTGATAGACAATTAATCCTGAGTACTCTAGTCTGGATTTCTTCGCGATCCGCCCTGGACACAGGAAAGGCGCAGTACAAAGACTATGGACACCTAGGAAATACCAACCGATTTGCTGATCATGCCTTGGTGTTCATGGTTAGAGGTCTCCTCAGAAAATGGAAGCAATCGGTTGCTTACTTTTTCTGCAGAGGTACTGTACCCACTGAGAAACTTGAAGGATTTGTTAAAGGATGTCATGCGTAATTTGCAGAAAACTGGCTTGTAAATTGTGGCAAGTGTGTGCTACCAGGGTCCCACAAACAGCAGTGTAATATGTGAGCTGTGCAGAGAGATTCGCTCTGGCCGCCCTGGTCCGTTCTTCATAGTGAGAGGAAAGGAGATTGTTACAATCATTGATCCTCCCCACCTTCTTAACACGACTGGAAATAACCTGTTTTGCCATGGAGTGCTTTATGAACCGAGGAAGAAAGCGAAATGGAAACATCTAGTCAGATTGTTCGAATATGACTCACAGAGGACGTTCGGCTTTTGTCACATACTCGCAAAAGACCACATTCACTCCATAGGTTATAGGGCCATGCGAGTGAAATTGGCAGCCTAAGTATCCAGTCATGCATTAGCAGCTACTATTGAATCTTTGTTGGATGTCCAAGCCAGAGTCCAGGAAATATATGTTATGCTCTCTTCCTCTATTTTCAGTTCGTAAGCATGTCCTTCTACACACTAGTATCTGCTCAGTTTCCAATTTAAGTTTCTGAATTTTGTGATGGTAAGTCATTCATGTCACATGATGGAAGGAGTTGTACAAACGTCAGTATCTATCTATATATATTAAATAATTTTTTTGTCTGTACATTGCTCAGAATTTAAAAAGAATGGCATTTTTGTATCGGTCATGTCCACAGTAACAAGGAAATGCACTTTTTAATTGTCCGTAAATTCTGTGTCTGTCTGTCTGTCTGTCTGTCTGTCTGTCTGTCTGTCTGTCTGTCTGTCTGTCTGTCTGTCTGTCTGTCTGTCTGTCTGTCTGTCTGTCTGTCTGTCTGTCTGTCTGTCTGTCTGTCTGTCTGTCTGTCTGTCTGTATGTACACGCATCACGAGAAAACGGCTCAAGAGAATTTAATGAAAATCGGTATGGAAAGTTGGGGAATAAGTCGGTACAATCTAGGTGATAATTAATTTTAATCACGGTGAGTGAAATTGTAGTTTAGGGGAAGGCTTAAAATGTAATTCTCAAATATTAAATTATTAGTGGTCGTATCGATAAATAGTACATAAATAAAGTTATATAGTATAAAATTTCCGATCATTTATGTCTTATACATTTTACCGTACTGGCTATGATAACAGAGATTTTGATGAATTTGTATTTTTGTTTCTAAGTCCATATCAGTGCCTAGTCACGAGAAAATGGGTAAACAGAATTTAATGAAACGGCATGTGTAGTCGT
Organism: Anabrus simplex; assembly: GCF_040414725.1. NCBI lineage: Eukaryota > Metazoa > Arthropoda > Insecta > Orthoptera > Tettigoniidae > Anabrus > Anabrus simplex. The sequence goes on along the minus strand of NC_090270.1, from coordinate 259,959,073 downwards.
AGAATAAGGAACTAGAGTCTACGCTATAAATAATTTTATGGGATGTCCTAATATCACAAAGTCGGAAGAAGACTAAATGTGAAGGCCTGTAATATATAAAGCTCATAAAATTGATCAACAGTAACATTACATTGACGTTTGTTTGTTGTGATGTTCTTCGTCTCTTGTGGTGCCACTCATCTCCGATAGATATGATTACTGCTGCGTACTGAGTATAACAGCCTGCCTGAATACAGGCGGCAAGCAACTGGGGAGTTAGATCTTTCTCTTCTTTAGCATGATATTCCTCCATTTCGTACATTACCTGCCTGTGTCGGTGCGACGTAAAGCAACTTGTCAAAAAGTTTCATACATTTTCTTATACTACTGGTACGTAACACACTAGTCCATCACAGCATTCCAGCTAATCAATCCCTACTCTGAAGTGATTGGGTACACATTTAACGGAAAAATGGCAGAGTAGTGTTCGCGACTGTCTGCGGCCTGGTCATTCCAGCACTGAAACTATGCACTGTTAGATCGGCACCGTAGAACCGTTTGTTAAAAGTGAGAAAATATGCACTTTCCATTTGATCGTGTATTTTATACGATAACATTGATTTTAATCGCTACATTCCTACTGAAGTCTTTGTACTGACTAATGACCTATGTTGACTGCAATTGAGAAATGTACAAAAAATAGTCTTATAGTCTTTCTGAGAATTCCGTAGCGAAGCACGGGTACATCAGCTAGTAATTGCATATGTCCAAATTCATTCGTGATGTATTTAGTGCTAGTAGTAGTGCTATGAGAGTTCAAAATCGCTGCGTCAGCACTTTTCTGCTGGGTCAGCACCCGAGGTCATTGACCCCTGCGATTGACCCCGGTCACGTGACCGTGACGTATCGACCACGTGCTGTTGTTTGTAAACAAAGCCACGTGTTTGGCCACGTGCTTTTTGACGTGATTAAATTTTTTTATGTGCTATTGGTATTGATATGGTAGGTGTCTAAAAACTTATATTATTCACCTATCTTGCGCTTGTCGGTTGTAAAGAAGTGATGTGATGGTGGAATACGTATACGATACTAATTTTCTGACTGTCTACTTTCAGTAACATAGTACTGTAAAATTATGGATTTATCTTAGAAAATCAGATGAGATTTTTCCGTTCAGTGTGGGTACTTATTTGCAGTGAGGATCTTATTGGGAATCTTGCATCATGTACTTCTCTGAAACTGTGGCCCTTGAATGGTATTAACTATGGGGAAATCTTGGTTGTAAGTGTTGAAATTGGGGCATACTTTGCTTTAATCCGAGTCAAGTTAATTGTTATGGAGTACTGTCGTCCGGAGCTGGGGAAGAATTACTGCTTGCTATGTACATGAACCTTGTGTTCTTACAGTATCTTGATTTCTTGGTTCCTGGGCGATGGGCTTTTCAATTTAGATGAACTTGATGTTTTCCTCTTAGGGATCATTTGATCCCGAGTTCTGCATCGTGTTCTCTTCATGAGTCACCTGTTGCTTTACCTTATTTTATGTTTGGTATGTTGATTATAATTCTAAGTTACCTGTCAGATTTTGGTAAATTATTTCTCTCCTCTATGCAAGTTAACAAATTGTGTGGACTTCGTGTTTGAAAAGGGGTCAAGTATTCTGCCCGTACATCGCTATTATCATTATTCGCTGAAGTTTTTGGGTCGAAATTAGAATCCATTTTCCAATGTATTGTTTAATATAGAGTTGTAGGTTCATGTAATGTACTTGGGGTTTTGTTGGTTTCGTGCGTTATTGTGAGGTTAAGGTTGAGATGATGAAGGGTTCATGACCTGAGGAGCGTAGCTTCTTTCCACCTTAATGGTATGGTTTCTGATCCTTGTTGGAGGGTGTGAATTTTAGCACTATGGGATTGATTTTTGGGGATTGTGTGGAGGAGTCATTATGGTTTCGTCATGAGGTGACTGCGTTCCCCTGTGTGGACGCTCTGTGATTTGTCGGGATGTTGTCGAGGATTATGTATGTCGTTTACACTTCGAGGCTGACGCATCTGCACTGGTGGTCATTAGAGTGCTGTTGGATTGTTGTTGTTGTAATCTAGTTTGTGGGTAGTTGTGATGTGGACACCTAGAGGGGGTTGTACATTGCCTTATAAATTTTCTTGGTGTCGAGGTGAATTTGGAGAAAACTCATCTAAAGTATCTACAACTCTTTTAGGGAATGATCCTTAGTTTGATATATTTATTTTTGTCTGTAGTCTTGGTCTTGGTTCAACTTCTCATGTTCTCTGCCATAACCTGTTCTTCTGAGGTCATCTTATATAATTTCTAGTACCTTAATGTTCATTTCGATTAACCTGCCTGTCTGTGGTATTTTATCAATGGAGCTTCATCACGGTTAGTGTTGTTGGCATAATAACTCACCGTTCCGTGATGTAGAAGAATAAGTATGGGATTATTCTGCTCTTTTCGGTCGGTACTGGAGTCATTGATCCTCTATCTGGATATGGGGCCTTGTTGAGGTGTTTTCCATTTTTCACGGTTGCATTGAGCATTGTTCATCCATCTGACTCTTTAGCTACCATTTATAAATTATCTACCATGTTTCTATGTATTTGGTAGGGTACCTGTTTGCTGTGAAGCTAAAGTGTGAGTCTGCGGACTTCACTTATGATTAGACCGGTGTTTTTTCTTTTAGCCGAGATTCCTTTTGGAATAACCGGTAGTGAATCGTGTCAGGTGTCTGCTACTTATTTTTCGTATTGGTCACTTAATTGACGAGTACTGTCTTTCTTTCTTTCTTTCTTTCTTTCTTTCTTTAATTGAGTGATTTTTATGGTGGCATTAGGTGAATGATTCTGTGAAATTGTGGGAACGGCATGATTTCAGATTTGTTTGGTCTCCTGTGTTTCTTTTTGCTGTTTTCTATCCCGGTTCTCTTAGGGTATTGTTGAAGGTATTGATATTAATTGTTATTTGCCTGGTAATTACTGATAGTTCGGTTGTTGATGATACTCCTTAACGCGTACCCTCCATCTAATTTACTGCACGTGTCTCCCACTGTAGCTAGCTTGTTGCCGTTGCTCTGAACATTGATATCTCCTACTCTAGGTTATTCCCCTGTACTAAAGCATGTTTGTTGCGTGTCTCTGGAATTTATTACTGATACTAGTCATTTCCTTTCTCTTTTGGAATGAGATTATGCGTAGTGTGATATGGAAGTAGAACCTGTGTAAGTAGAATAAATATTTTATGACCAGGAAGTGATTTGGAATTTTCAAGCTATGTATTTCAGTAATTGATCGCTGGATTGTGATTTCACGGATGTGTTGTTGAAAATTTTATTAGAATTGATATATTGTTTCATTCCTTATACTTACCCTAGGCATGATAATTGTTCGTGCTTTATCTAGGCCATTCATGTCATGTTGCCTACTGCGATATTCATGTCCGAATGGTAAGGAAGCTGATGATAAAGCGATTAGTGTGGTAATGTCACTTAACGATTAATGCAGAGTTTGTTGCACTGACTTATTTCTTGAAGATTCTTATGTTTCCTTATTTATCTTATTTTCCCTTTTTCTTTTCCTTCTCCCTGCGTTTTAAAATGAATTTGGTGTAATGTCGTTCTCATCCAAGAAGTCATGTCTGCCTCTGTAATTGAAGCCTCTGAATTAAGTTTAAGAGAGAATTAATACTATGTTTTAAGTAATATATGACCTGTCTTCTTCGTGTAGGATGTATCTGTGAAATTTTATTATGTTTGAGCGAACTCCAATTACTTGTGTGCTACTCGTGCTGCGTTAACTGTTTTGGTGTCATGAGAACATTTCAAGCGAGATAGGCGTTCTGGTTATATGCAGTGTGAATCCGTGGACTTAAATAAACATTAACGAACTGGGAGAGATCAATGTCGCTTCATTATGCACGATCCTAAGTATATCTTAACTAACCTCGAGACCTCATAATGTTGATTACAGCGAGAAAGAACATTTTGTTATATATTAATGGGATAAGCTGATTGTTTTCATCGACCACATGTTGATCCTTCCGAGGGGGAGGCTATAATGGATTTTGAATTACTCATCGCATGGCATGATGTATTTTGCGGCTCATTTATGCCTTTATGTAATTGTCACCTGTTCAGTGAATTTGAACATCGTGGTAGGCATTGCATTTTGGTCCACTTGGTAATTGTACGCCTTCTAGCGGCTGGCATGGTACTAGGCTCCATTCTCGCTAGTATGTGCTGCTCTCTAGCTGCGAGAAGTTGAACTGACTCTACGGTCGAATGACGTAAGACGACAATGAACGAGGAATTCAGTTGTTTTTCTGATTATTAGGTTGAAGAAGGCAGATTGCTAGCAACGATCTAGTTATACATTAAGGAATAAAATTACGCTCTCGAGGACGGTGAAAATGGTTATGGGACTAGATCGTGGGTAATGGATCGTCCATATGGGCGATTAGGCCCGAAGACTTGGTTTGTTGTTTAATGAGTTATTATTGTCCGACCTTGTGAGTACCTATGCTTCAATGTTCTTGCCTACTGGAGTAACCTAGTCATCGGAATTTACTATTTCGTGGTATTTAAGGAAAATAGAAACTATTTCGGCGTTGTAAGTGTGTGAAAAATGATTGATCCAATCTTTCGGAAATATTTGAGAAACAGGTCGTGATCATATGCAGGTGATGTTGAATAATAGCCTTGGGGTTTCAATGTAATTGTAATGATGTAATTGATTTTAGCTTCATGATGCAGTCGTTTAAAAGATTCATGGACGTAAGATAACAAATCCATGTAGAGGAGCTCCTAACAAAGAGTGGTTATGTACGTAGTATGAGTATAATCTATAAGGTGGTTTAATTTCATTTTATTTAATTTATTCTAAAAATCATGTTTAATATTCGAAGATTTTTCAACCACTTGAGCAAGTAAGATAATTAGGAGAAAGCTTTTCTAATGAACTCCTCGGTACATTCGTGTAGCCATCTTGATTATGGTGGTGGTCACGTGTTGTGCTGTCATGTAACAGAATGCAAACTGTTAGTGGGCGTTATTCTGTTGTGTTTGACATGTGAGTATCGGTTAATTATTGATGACACTTGACATTCGCCTGATGTGCATATGATTTCTTCGGGCGTGCGGCACACCTTCTGCGGGCTTGTGACATTTAGTTAATTAATGTGTCTCTTGGAGTAGTGATATTTATTTATTGGTCCCTCATTTGTGGGTATTTATTGCATGATTATTGATGTTCTTCTCCCGGATAATTGGAGTTGCATCACGTTTGTGGTTAAACACCATTTTCATATACCAAGTACAACCGAGATAGTGCGTTAGAAAAGGTTTTCAGTTGGTATCCTATTCTAGCGTTCAACCATCGTAAAAATTGGTGCTAATAATTTTTTAATTAATCTTCAATTGATGGATGATATTTCAAATATTTTAACTTGTAGATTGTTAGACAAGGTCGGAAGTTTGTTTTAATCAATTTAGCCTCTATTAAAGTCTCCTTTCAAAAAAATCAAATCTGAGGATTTGTTATTTCAGCCAACTATTAATTGAAACTTAATTTTAATTCTTCCACTCGGCCTCTCGTGCCCTTGTTTCTACAACTCGCGACGAACTTTCCTTGGGATTTCTTGGTAAGTGTTCTATTTATCATTATTCTTGTATTGTTTGCAATAATCCCGAGTCGTACTAAACACTCTTACTTACTGATATTGTGTTGTGAGAAATCGTCCTCGGATTTGTCTCTCGTTGTGGGTGGAAGTCTACATTGTTTCTTACGTCCGTGATGAAAGTCGTCTCGACTGGTAAGTTCTTTCTGATAATTACATCTTGAAGTACTATCTGTTTCATGAAATGAAGTTCCTTCATGTTTGAAAAGATAAGATCTATTGTACTGCTCCCATTATGTGAGAAGTATGTGTGTTTGTCTGGATCATTGAGAAGGGATAAACCCTCTGCTTCTAGAAAATCCAGATCGAGTTTCGTCTTTGTTGACTCACAATTTATCCTGCAGTTCATATCACCGGCTAGTATGAGAGGCTCGTTCTTGTTTATATTACGGAAGGCGGTGCTGCACTCCTCTATAATAGTCCTGTCGTGGGTGTCTGGTAGAAAGTACACCCCCATTACGGTGCACTGTGCAGTTTTAACAATACATTGTTTTGTAAGTCAGTTCGAACGGTGATATGCTTGGGCTTATAAGGCACGATATTCCTCCCTTTGGGCGCCCCAGTAATCCTTGAGTCGCCAACACATGTGCCGCATAATGGTCTGGTGGAGTCCATTCTTCTGTTAATAACGTTTCTAGCATTATCACGATATCATATGTCTTAGGCTATCCTGACTTAATGAGTTATTAGCATTCTTCAGCCCTCCTATATTCCATGTTATGAATCGAAGCTTCTGGTAAGGTGGTACATTCCCGTCTCTCTTTTGGCTCAGTCTGTTGATGTTCTTAGTGATGCAATCGTGCACCTTCTGTTGTTCTCCGAAAAGGATGTATGAACCGCCTGACTAGTACTCCTTTCGGTCAACATTGTGGTTGGTTAACGATATCCAACATCTCTAACGGTATTCCCATCTTAAATGCCTTACTATTGCCCCGTGTTGGTAACTCGTCACACACAATTCTTCCTGCTTCAATGCCGTTCCCTTTAAGGAACGTTACTAGTTTTTCCTTATCCGTAGAATTTTATAAACGTCCCACACAAGGCCATGTGTTTCAGGCAATCGCTTTAAAGTGTTTCCTTCTGCTACTTTCGTGCCTATTACAGGGATAGTAAATATGTTGGAAGATAGTCCGCCTAGTCAATACTATTCATTTATTTACCTTTCACCTTAACATCTAGTACATCTAGTACATCTAGTAAGGTGAAAGGTAAATAAATGAATAGTATTGACTAGGCGGACTATCTTCCAACATATTTACTGTTACTAAGTCAATACGGATCCAATCCCGACCATCATGGTCAAGATTATTAATAATATTACAGGGATGTTACTATTCCTGGGCTTCCGTCTTTCAGCCTTCTCCCAGGTGCCCTCGTCTCCTATTTGCTGATCGTTAAAAGTTATTACGGCATCAGTCAATATATTTGCGTCTTTTATTCCTGCATTATCCTTGTCCTGACTGTCTATGTTTTGCGCTGTTGCAATCAGACTTGGATTTCGCGTTTTTCCGATTGAACGTTGCTCTTCTCTTTGCTTTGATATTTGAGATGTACCATCTCTCCGTTGTATACTAGCTTGTTGGTTAGTTGCCACCCTCTCAAATGTGTGGGATTGCGATGCCTTCCGCTTTGTCGCTATTGGACCTGGCAGGAATTTCTCCAGTTCTATCGGTAAAGCATTGACAATTTGTTCTCTAACCTTTCCTTCAAATTTGTTTTCCAAAAAATCCATGACCTTAAACACGGTCGTTGACCGGACATTTTTCCCAACTGCTCAATTTCTTCTCAGGGTATCCGATTGTCAAGTAAAATCTGGAGATTTTACACTAGGTTTCGCTTTACGTGAGGTTGAAGAGAATGGCGGTCCACGGTAAACTTATCTGCGGTCGATTGATATAGACATAATATCAATCAATTATTTCTCCTAACTAAGGTACCAACGACGTGAGAACTCAATATATTCAAATCAGGTATCTACCCATTCGTTAATTCGCATATCTTACCAACTAACTTATCAACTATGTCAAGATGAAAGAATTCATAACACACCAAATTATAGAAAAGCACAATAATAGTATTTGTTGAATAAACAGATGCCCTATGAAAATATAATCTGATTTGGGGTAGTATTTGGTTTGGTATTATTTACAAGTAAAGTTCAGAGTCAGCGCTGGCTCGTAGAAAAAGAAAATAAATATAATGTTAAGTTATGTACATCAGTTCCGTCATGAATTCAAAATCGGATACTAATATTTACAATTAATCACTGGACTTCTACGGTCCTCCTTGAAATCAAGTCCTTGAGACGACACCAATATCATTATGTTGTTAAGATTGCTCAGTTTCATTATAAACCTAGGCTAAATAGATCTGAATAGACGTACAGTTAATCTGAAGTGAATGTAAGATCAACAAATAGATCTAAGCTTGAAAATAATTCTGAATTATAACTTCGAACTATATATCTCAATTATATTTGAATTATAAATAATATTTAAATTATACGTTGCAAATCATAAATCTGAACTCATTTATTTGATCTTTCTTCTATGTTGCGCATGGCTAACGACTTACGGACTAAGGCATTTCTCCCTAGTCCCTGTTAAATCTGGCTCCTAGCCTATCATTTCCCTAACCATTACTCATTGAAAGAATGTAAATTCCAACAAACTCCGTCTCAGGATAAATAAGCTATCTATCTAACTTCAACACAAATTTTTGGTCGACATACACACGTATTTGAGGCTCAATGTGCCCTCTCTCTGTTATATTCCATAACATTTCTCGTTTAGGCAAGTTACTGAATTTATATGCGCAGTCGTAATGTAAATAATATGTATTTGTACTTGGGAATATATTACCGCATTTATAGGTATCATGAATGCATTTGGTCAAGATCACCGTCATAAAACATATCATAATATTCTCGTAATTGGAACAAAGCATCTACAATTGACATATAATCCTGTCATAAATTCCATTCTACTTCAGTGAATTCCATCCATACCTTGGTTTAGCTCATCTCCGCGGTGTGGTCAATTTCACGTACCTGTATCCTTTCACATAATTCCTTCCCTATAATAAGTGTGACATGGCATATCCTAAGCTGCAGGCACTCCTTGGCCTCTGAGTAATATATTAATAAACCTTCGCATTTCATATACAACAACATAATTCGTCGAGTTACCACTATTGTAACCATATTTACACATTCACTTAACATCTTAATTATCATAGTCTCCATAACAACATGTCGCGATTATATTAAATTTACCATGTCAAAATGCCACAATTCCTTTCTTATAAACGCATTTCAATATCGCTATTTATCATAACCCTAAAGCTGAGTTCAATGCACTTATTGCGAAGCAAAGAGTACGTGATTCTATGCATTCATTACCACCGCGCATACCAAACGTGACGTAGACATATAGCATAACCAATATGCATTCATTGCAATTCCTCAATGTGTCATTACTATCAGCTGTTACTAAAGACACTTCTTTCAACTTGTAGTTACTCGCGAGTTATTCTGACCAATATGCGGTGATGTATATATATAACATACAAGAATCTTATTCTACACTGCTTAATCGTATTACTAAGGACTTAAATATCTCACACATCACTTTCATTATTCACATGCACTTTAAATTCCACGGTTTCTATAACCAACTTATCGGCACATACCAAAAGCACATGTGTACGCGAACCAAAAACTATGTAATTAAATAATGTAAATGACTTAGCTCGCTTATCGTTACATCTGGTTCAGCTGTTCCGCCTCCACTCGGATGTAGTTGGCTCTGCGGTCAGGTCATGGGTTGGTCGTCTGGTAGGTCCTCGGCCTCGTCATCATGGGTTGGTCAAGTGGTTTCCCATTGCCTTCCTCATCCTGGGTTGGTCGTCTGGTTTCCATTGCCTTCCTCATCATGGATTGGTCTTTCGGTAAGGATGTACTGCTCCCCAGCTTGGCCCATCATGCGTATTTAGCAAGCCATCATCATGCCACTTCTGTTAGCAACAAAAATGCAGATTTCAGAGCAGTAAATAGCCATGGTATGTTCATTCGACGATAATAATTCCTCAATTGTTATTTCTTTTGCTGCTCTCAGAGGTGAATTTAATTTAGTCGGGTTTAAGTTCTGCGTATATATCGACTGCTTCTTGCAAGTGTCGAAAAATTGTTCTTCCTCTCTTGAAACAAGATCAAGGTAGTCTTCTTCCCGTAAGAGAATCTTTCTCCTAGGTTTCACTTGCTTCTTCCTTGTAGAATGCAGCTCAGTTGCTGTCGAGATCCTCCCACGCGTATTTCGTCGTATCCTGCTTATTTTTATATTTTTATCAGCTCTTCTTCGTCGGCTGGTGAATTATGTCGTTTCTTTTACTACGACGATCCCCTTTTCTCAAGTACCTCTATTAAATCTTTCCGTCTTCTTCAAATTACGTAGCGCGTTCGCCAATTGCGTCTTCACTCTCCGATGAAAATTTTTAAGATAGAATTTTTAACAATCCGTTGTCTTCTTTTTTCGTAAAACAATTCACTTGACAGTCCACTGTCCGTAGTGCCTTCAATATTTGACCGTTCCGTGACGTGTATGGCCTTCAATAATATCGCATTAGATATCTATTCCTTGCATCTTATAGATCAGATGGGCCATACCTTCACTCGGCGCCATTTTGAAAGCTGTCTACGAGATGTAAATGGGCACAACCTTAACCATCATTTCAAACACTTTTCCATAATTAATCTTCTCCTTGGAAGAACTCCTTAGCCATGGCTTACAGGTTTCATATAACCATATTAGTTTGGAATCTTTCCGGTATACCTGCGCAAGTTCCCCTTTTGTAAGCTTCGCGCAAGGTGCGTGTTGCCATTTGTTACATAAATTGCGTAGAATTGCATTATCTTGACTCGTTCATACCTCTCCATAGATGTTGCACTTCTCAATGTCGTCAGTGTATTCCTTGACGATTTGCGCACCAGCGTCAGGCATGATGATCTGATTAGCTCAGATGGTGGTGAGTTAAATGTCTGCCTTTTTGACCGAAATGCAAACTCGGAAATAGGTTAATTTAATGCTGTTTTACCTTTGCAGTTGACGTTAATGTGTGAAACGGTTTCTTGATACTATACGGTCTGTATTGAAAAACTAGTGATAATTAACTTCTTCTTAGATCTTATAGAATAGCACCGAACATCATACACTGAAAGTACACATGATCGTCAACTTCTATCTACCTATCTATAAGGTTACAGGAGCCACATTCACACTTCACATCAAGGATAAGGTCGCAACTGCGATAATAGCAATGCACGATATCTTAAACATAAGGAACCTCTCAGTGGATACAACGATAAAGCTATTCAGAGTGAAGATCTTACCTATTGTGAATTATGGATTACATCTAATATGGGACCATCTTTCTAAACGCAATTTTCTGGAATTGGAAAAGATCGAGGCAATTTATCTAGAAAGAGTACTCAGCGTATCTAAATTTACCCCCTCACGATCGGTATACGAGCTGGTGAGAGATAGGTTCTTTATAGAGGATCTTCGAGAATGGATGTTATTACATTCTTCACCTGTGTATCACAGTGCGTTAAAGGAACTACACGACAAGAAGACAGAAATACGGAGCACGTTTTACACCACGGATGCTATGATGACTCAAGACTGGCAACGTCAAAATTACGACCTGCGACATATCATGACGCGATTCGCTGTGCATGGATTCCATCACAAAGTATGCGACAATACAAGATATCACGACACTACCGGTGACTGTACTTGCAAATTGTGCAAGAAACAAGGCGATCGGTGCCATCTTCGGGAGTGTACGGAAAGAACAACGTCGTTGACCTCATTTTGTAATGAATGAGCAATGTACGATATTGTATTTATTTCTTGGCCATTGGCTGCATTAAATTCTATTATTAGTAATGACCCATCCTTCCCCAATTATGACTTCAACTCTACCCATCCAGCCCACACAACAACAACCTCGGCATCAATCTAAATCACTCCAGCAATCTGAAGACACCACTCTATCAGCCCTGGACACATCTGCCGAAACGGCAAGACCACCATCGACATCGCCACCACCGACAGCACAAGCCAATATGTTCAGCTGCGTCGTCAGGGCTACCCCGACCGAAGAGCGTTCCGAATTTACAACGCCCACGGACCAACGTACCTTGTGCGCCTCCATCTTCCGCATCCAGAAGACGTTAAACGTCTCATCGCCCACGAAGCTCACTTCTATGGCCGTCGCTATAAAGTTGAATCTTCTCGCTTCTCTCCCTAACCCATGACCCGACATCCCACCAACACAACCCGTCGCCACCCGCGGCCGGATCCACCTCTATTCATTACAACTACAACTAATTTACTAACTGCTTAACTACAACTAAATCTACAACTAATTTATTCAAAAACTTAATACTAAGCGGACCACTACACAGGCGGATGGCTATTCCACATGCTAGGGCCCTCCCTACCACCCTCTAATCTTGTAACTAACTTGGTGGCCCCCACACGGGCGGAATACCAAACACCATGTAAGGGACCACCCCAAACTAAATTTATTACTAATCTAAAAGAACTGACTGGTTGTGGTATCCCCTGGTAAGGAAAACTGCCCCTCCTGCATGTGACACCACTCCCAGCCATGCCTCGTGGGTCAGATGTCTTTCCCCACCGACAGATAGCTGGCAATGTGTTTTCCTCCCATTCTTTGCGTGGCAGATCACATGAGGCGGAAGCCAGTCCATCATGTGACCCGTCACGTTCTTATCTACTCACCAGCTTGTTTTTATACTAGTCGCCTTTCTTTCACATTGTCAGCACCCATCCTTGCTTCGCCTGTTTCCCCACGTGCGTAAATGCTTCATCTTTTTAACCTTGGGGTAGGTCCGTCCCATCCCACTCTTTCACCTTTATGCCTCCCGCACCCCCTCCCGTATCTTTTTAGTCTGCTCTTTCATCATACACTTATTCTACCTTATTTAAATCTTGTCCCTTACAATTCACACATACACTTCATCTACCTTATTTACACCTTGTCCTCTACAATTTAAACACTAACTTAAACTATGCCATACATTTAATATTTATACACCTTTCTTACATTTGCTCTCTCAGCCTCCCTTCTCCTTTCTACTTTCTACTTTTACACAGTCTTTCACATCCCCGCTCCAAATATTACCGCTAGACACTTAATCCTTTCCATTACCAATATTACAATTCTTTTCTTATAATATCTACCTTGTGTAAATATAACACTAATTCTACTGACTATCATCTTGCTCAGTCGTATCACCATTCCCCTGGGCAAGATACTCTACCTCCTTATCCAAGACTTGCTCAGTTCATCTTCCTATCCAACTACTCTGGATACACAACCAACATTTCTCGTCCTCTCTCCACAGTTCACAAAACCGACCTCACAAACATACCAATAGAATCCTTCCTTCTCTACTAATTTACACCATCTTCATACAGTTCCTCCACCCTGTTTACTTCTCATACTCTACAATCCACTCACTAATTGCACATTTCCTTAACAGCACCATAAACTTAATATTTATACCACCTCTTTACCGATATTCACTCAACTTTCTTTCTCCTATCTAATTCCTCTTTATAACAAGGTTTTCCAACCTCACCCCTAACTAGATATTACCTACTCGTCTCTTCATACATTATTTTACCAATACATACAAAACTCTTCTTAGCGTATCTACATAAAACATTCGTCGAAATCTTACTACCTCTTCTCTGAAGACTTCATTTCCATTCACAATATCGACTTTACAAACATACCAATAGTTCCTTACTTCTCTTCTAATTTACATCGTCTCCTTACAGTTCTTCCACCGTGTTTTCGTCTTATACTCTACAATCCACTCACTGATTACACATTAGCTTCAACTTAATATTCACACAAACTTTTTACAGTTATTCTCTCAGCTTTCTTTCTCCTACCTAATTCCTCTTTATTTCAAGGTTTTCCAACCTCACCTCTACCTATATCCTACCTACTCGTCTCTTAATACATTATTTTACCAATATATACTGCCCCCATCTTACCTGGCTACTCAGCCGGAGAACGAGAGTCTCAGTCGCAGACCGTTCGTTTTTTGGCTATGCAAAAATTTTTAAGGGCAGGGTTAGCTTTAGGACTAGCGGCTATAAAATAAACACTGAAATAAGGTTTTAACATTTATTAAAACTAGCACTCTTCACCAAAAACTCAAATTTGAACAAAATCTTGTATTATATTTTTGTTTCTTCTCAGCCGGTTTCTTTGAAAATTCGGAATCTCTTCCCCAAATCAACGAATACGAATGTGCTGTTGTTGTTTGAGTCATCAGTCCATAGACTGGTTTGATGCAGCCCTCCATGCCAACCTATCCTGTGCTAACCTTTTCATTTCTACGTAACTATTGCATCCTACATCTGCTTGTCATATTCATACCTTGGTCTACCCCTACCGTTCTTACCACCTACACTTCCTTCAAAAACCAACTAAACAAGTCCTGGGTGTCCTAAGATGTGTCCTATCATTCTATCTCTTCTTCTCGTCAAATTTAGCCAAATGGATCTCCTCTCACCAACTCGATTCAGTATCCCTTCATTCGTGATTCGATCTATCCATCTCACCTTTAGCATTCTTCTGTAACACCACATTTCAAAAGCTTCTATTCTCTTTCTTTCTGAGCTAGTTATCGTCCATGTTTCACTTCCATACAATGCCACGCTCCACACGAAAGTCTTCAAAAACATCTTTCTAATTCCGATATCAATGTTTGAAGTGAGCAAATTTCTTTTCTTAAGAAAGCTCTTCCTTGCTTGTGCTAGTCTGAAATTTATGTCCTCCTTACTTCTACCATCGTTAGTTATATTACTACCCAAGTAACAATATTCATCTACTTCCTTTAAGACTTCATTTCCTAATCTAAATTTCCTGCATCACCTGCCTTCGTTCGACTGCACTCCATTACTTTTGTTTTGGACTTATTTATTTTCATCTTGTACTCCTTACCCAAGACTTCATCCATACCATTCAGCAACTTCTCGAGATCTTCTGTAGTCTCAGATAAAATAACAATAACATCGGCAAATCTCAAGGTTTTGATTTCCTCTCCTTGGACTTTGGTTCCCTTTCCAAATTTCTCTTTGATTTCCTTTACTGCCTGTTCTATGTAAACATTGAAAAGGAGAGGGGACAAACTGCAGCCTTGTCTCACTCCTTTCTGGATTGCTGCTTCTTTTTCAAAGCCCTCGATTATTATCACTGCAGACTGATTTTTATACAGATTGTAGATAATTCTTCGTTCTCGGTATATGATCCCTATCATCTTCAGAATCATAAATAGCTTGGTCCAATCAACATTATCGAATGCCTTTTCTAGATCTACGAATGCCATGTACGTGGGTTTGTCCTTCTTGATTCAATCCTCTAAGATCAGACGTAAAGTCAGGATTGCTTCACGTGTTCCTACATTTCTTCTGAAGCCAAATTGATCTTCTCCCAACTCAGCTTCAACTTGTTTTTCCATTCTTCTGTAAATAATACGTGTTAAAATTTTGCAGGCATGAGATACTAAACTAATGGTGCGGTAGTTTTCACACCTGTCAGCACCGGCTTTCTTGGGAATAGGTATAACAACATTCTTCCGAAAATCGGATGGGACTTCTCCTGTCTCATACATCTTGCACAGTAAATGAAATAACCTTGCCATGCTGGTTTCTCCTAAGGCAGTCAGTAATTCAGAGGGAATGTCACCAATTTCAGGTGCCTTGTTCCTATTGAGGTCACTCACAGCTCTGTCAAACTCTGACCTCAAAATTGGGCCTCCCATTTCATCAGCATCAACAGACTCTTCATGTTCCAGAACCAAATTATCTACATCTTTACCTTCATACAACTGTTGGATATGCTCCTGCCATCTTTCTGCTTTGTCTTCTTTCCCTAGAAGTGGCTTTCCATCTGAGCTCTTAATATTCATACACCTAGATTTCCTTCCTCCAAAGGTTTCCTTGATTTTCCTGTATGCAGCATCTACCTTTCCCAAGACCATACAGCCTTCGACATCCTTGCATTTCTCCTTCAGCCATTCTTCCTTAGCTACCTTGCACTTTCTATCCACTTCATTCTTTAATCGCCTGTATTCTTTTCTGCCCTCTTCATTTCTAGCATTCTTGTATTTTCGTCGTTCATCAATCAGGTCTAGTATCTCCTGAGTTATCCACTGATTTTTAGTTGATCTTTTCTTCCTTCCCAACATTTCTTCAGCAGCCCTACTGACTTCATTTTTCATGGCTCTCCACTCTTCCTCTATAGTGTTTCCTTCAAGCCCTTTCATTTAGTCCTTGTGCAACATGTTCCTTGAAGCAATCCCTCACACTTTTTTCTTTCAACTTGTCTAGATCCCATCTTTTTGCATTCTTTCCTTTCTTCAATTTCTTCAACTTCAGATGGCATTTCATGACCAACAAGTTGTGGTCAGAGTCCACGTCTGCTCCTGGGAAAGTTTTGCAATCCAACACCTGGTTTCTGAATCTCTGCCTAATCATAATGAAGTCTATTTGATACCTTCCAGTGTCTCCAGGTCTCGTCCACGTATACAGCCGTCGTTTGTGGTGTTTGAACCAAGTATTGGCAAGGACTAAATTATGATCAGTGCAGAATTCAACCAGAAGACTTACTCTTTCGTTCCTTTGTCCCAATCCAAATTCTCCTACTGTACTACCTTCTCTTCCTTGGCCTACCACTGCATTCCAGTCTCCCATCACAATTAGATTCTCGTCACCTTTTACATATTGTATTAAATCTTCTATCTCCTCATATATTCTTTCGATTTCTTCATCATCCGCTGAACTAGTAGGCATATAGACCTGCACTATTGTGGTGGGCATTGGTTTGGTGTCTATCTTGACGACAATAATTCTTTCACTATGCTGGTCGTAGTAGCTTACCCGCTGCCCTATTTTCTTATTCATTATTAAACCAACTCCTGCATTTCCCCTGTTTGATTTTGTGTTGATAATTCGGTAGTCGCCTGACCAAAAATCTTGTTCTTCCTGCCAACGTACTTCACTTATACCAACTACATCTAACTTTAGCCTATCCATCTCCATTTTCAGATTCTCTAACCTACCACAACGATTCAAACTTCTGACATTCCACGCTCCGACTCGCAGAATGTCAGTATCCATCTTCCTGATGATCGCCCCCTCTCGTGTAGTCCCCACCCAGAGATCCGAATGGGGGACTAGTTTACCTCCGGAATATTTTACCCGGGAGGAAGCGATCATCAGTACATCATTCATACATAGAGAGCTGCATGTCCTCGGGAGTTAGTTACGGCTGTAGTTTCCCGTTGCTTTCAGCCGTGTAGCAGTATCAACACAGCTAAGCCATTTTGAGTATTATTACAAGGCCGTATCAGTCAATCATCTAGACTGCCGCCCTTGCAACTACCGAAAGGCTGCTACCCCCTTTCGATGAACCATTCGCTAGTCTGGTCTCTCAACAGATACCCATCCGATATGGTTTCACCTGCGGCTCGGCTATCTGCATCATTGGGACACGCAAGCCTCCCCACCGCGGCAAGGTCACATGGTTCGCAGAGGAGTCGAATATGAATATCTGTAATTATATAGATAAATATTAGCCTACATTGACTGAATAAATTAATAATAAATTAAATTTTATGAGAGGGCCTTCTCTGATTAAATCAGATTATTTTAAAAATTAAATAAATATTTCTTCGACTCAATAATTGACAATAATAGGATTAATTCTTTCCCTCAATAATGAAAAATATGAAAATAAAATTCTCCTGTCGAAATTCTTTCACAATAATTTTTTAAATCTTAAATTCATTAATTAGAATATTTCTACAATTATCATCATAAGATTCTTCCTAAAATTTACATTAATTGGACGCGGCGTCTTTCATTAATATCATCTACGTTGAAAAATTTTAACTATGTAAAGGTTACAATTTCTGACTTCGTGAGTTCCATCCACGGGCATAACCCTTGCTTATTCACTTTTTTTGATACATCAAGCCCTATTCTATCTTATTTTGAAATAAAATTTACTAGAGATTTACATCTCCATAAGATATAATCGACACAAAATCAAGAAAAATCTATCAGAACACACGCAGTGGATAAGAGATCAAGACAAATGTCGTCAAGGAAAATATCACAATTCACAAAATATTGACAAATCAAACACACCACATTCACACTAGGGTACACGGGAATATTAAATAATATTTACAACGAATACTAGTCCTTGATTATTATTTTTAAATTTTAATCTAAATCACGGAAGATTTCAGATGACGGTATCGGCTAAAGAAATACCATTGCGACGAATTGGACTGTGATGACGTCAGGATTATCACTTCAATAATGAAATTAAGTTCAACAACGATGTTTAAGAGAATGTTAGAGATAAATATCATCCGAAAATATTATATAGCACGCCCTTATCGCAGGTTAAAATAAATATTTGCGTCTATGGTCCATGAGTTGCGACATTACTATTATTATTATTATTATTATTATTATTATTATTATTATTATTATTATTATTATTATTATTATTCTCCTAATATCATGACTATCAATTAACACGTGCTCCAGTTGAAGAAATTATGTTTAGTAACATATTCTCTTCTCATTAGACTCAACTAATGGATCCATAAATGAAACACCTAATAATTGATCCATCTTCCAAGTACACAAATATCACAAGTATAACAACTGTAACAAGTACAGTAAATGCAACAATGCACAAACACAGTAAACGCAGAATAATGCAGTAAATGATCCGTCAGGATTCGGCCGTATTCCAGGCTCACATCTGCTTAATTAGAGCACATATTAACGTTATATAAGAACAAACAAAATTTACACTCATGACCTTATTTTATCTTTTAACACGAGATGAAGTTAAATTATTATTATTATTATTAACCGTGCGTGTTCACATATCCGCGTATGCTAAAGCTTGATGAAATTATCTGATGACTCTAACATGTTTGAAATCCCTCCAAATATCGCAATATCGTTGAGGAAAATATGACGTAAAGAAACATACTAATATTCTGTTCCACATGATTTTAAATAAATTATTATTTAATTTCAAATTAATTCATAATTATCGGAGAGGTCTGTTATTTTTAATATACTCCTGTACTACTGAATTGGGACAGTAAGAATACATTTCGAAGACATACACACAGCACTATCTAATAGAGTCCAATACACACTCACACACAATATCAAACTACCTCGCACCCAGGAAAGAAGAAATGAAATGTCTAACTACTGCAACACTAACAGAAATCCAAGCAAATGAATAAGGAAGAGTAATGTCTACATTTTAGGTACACAGATTTACAGCTTTAATTTTAATTAATATGGTACTTAAGTGAATGTTGAAGCTGGATTTTGACCAATGACCTTAGACATGGGACAGGTCACCCACCATCGAACTCCGTCCCCCTCATGTCCGAAGTTGCCTCACATTTTAGCACATCATAGCAGCTGCGAGGACGAACATGGAATAACAGTGGACTTCCTTTGGCTGGTGTGCTGGCATCTTGAAATTATTCCGAGCTCCACAGAGTCTTCCTCTTCTGTTTTTCCAGTAAAGAATAAGCTGAAACTAACAAACAAGTCTTAAAACGTGAACAAAACACACACGCGATGAGAAATGTTATGAATTAATACGTATCTTTTCTGATGGTCGTCTAAATTCGTAGATCAAACATTTATAATAATCCTAACTGCCAAATAACCGAATCTAAGGAGGTCTATTAATTTAGCATCGGCAGATTTTCCAAGTAGCAGCAGTCATAAGAAGCACGCAGGATAAGACGAGAATTCACAGTAGAAGAATGACGAATGAACAATGAAGAATGCAGAATGCAGAATGAATAGTTCTTTTGGGAAACACCACATTATAATTGTCTTGAGATGAGGGTGTATTGCCGTAATCCTTTCTGATTGGTTCATAGCTTGCACTCGAGCGGGTGTTATAATTTTATTGGTTGGTACAGTTAGACGTAGGACGGCCTTGACATTATCGATCGACTGGGTTTGGAAATCTCCCCCGCCGGTCACGTGGCATACAGCTGTCTATCAGGCGTATAAAAAATATCCAGCTTTCCTCTCTCACCTTGGAAATTCCGGTTCCGAGCTGCTTGCCTCACGGTAATGCTGAACTGGGAAAATTTACACCCTGGCTGATGAAATAATATTTTAACATACGGAGATATTAAAATATTCCTTTTTTAGCAATTTTGAAGGGGACAGTACAAATATCTTCTTATTGTATCTACATTATATATAATATCACACATTCCTTTAAAACTTACCTCCTCTTTTTCTGAAGACTTCATTTCTATATTCAACTCGCCATTTCGCCTATCTCCTATCTTCCTAGCATCATCCCCTGCTTCTCTCACCTCCTATTCTCTTTTCTATACATAACTCCGACTCTCCATTCTCCTTCTTTCTTTACTTCCACTTAACCCCATCTTGTCTCTATCCTCTTTTTATTGTTTCCTTTTCGCGCTTACCATTCTACCTATTACTCTCTCAATTTCTTTAAAAATCTGGCTCCAACCACATTTAAATATTTTAATATATTTGTTCCTATCTCCCACTCTCTACACAACCATGCTGTCATCTTATAACTCTTTTCTACTTCTCTATCTCTTTCTTATTCAGCACTTTCTTTTTAATCTCTTCTAAGGCTCTGCATTGGTAACATATATATGAAGGTTGTAACGGATTCGTCACTTCACCGGCATCTACTGCAACGAAATTCGTCATGCACATAACCTTTTATTACTAATATGGACTCACCCTCATCTTGATAATACACCGTATTTTACTCTGCAACTGGGACTCAAGTATCTGTGAATATATTTATTTGGACATCGCATGCTCTGCACGGACTTCAGTTCTGTCCATCTTCACTATCTACTATTAACTGACTACCTTCTTGCCTGCTGACGTCATACGAAACTGTTTGGTTTGTAGCGTATGTTCCCGTAACATCTGGAATCTTCCAGACGTATTTCTCCTCAGTATTTCCCCTCTACTCTACCGCATATAAACCTGGCCTTTCCCCGCATTATTTGAGATGGACTTTAGCCTGTGTGGAGGGTGGAACACGAAACGTCGCCTCCGTCCTTAGGGAATTGTGCCCATGAGCGTCTTCTTTGTGGCAGTACTACGGATATCAAGATGAGGTATGACAAACTATTAATTTATTTTCTGTAAATTTCGAGCTTCATCAGAAACTATTTTCCTTTTAAATTTTAATAGGGTGCATGACATTTCCAGACCAAGATTCCACCCACTTTCAAACTATTTAATGTTTCCATTGAAGAACTTAGTTGCAACTCTCTTTCGAGCTGTGCGTGTGCGGTATCTGGAACTCCGCGAGCCCTATACGCGATCATGCGTAAACAGTGCTTCGCCATTCATGTTTACAGTTGGTTAGCTTTGAATGTGACTGTATTGGAACAGCTTTATCGAATAACATTGTGATTTCAGCCTGCATTATTAGTTGTGCGGTAACTGACTGGTAACTGATGAAACTGATGCAGTTCTGATTTATATATTTGGAGTTTACTTCGAAGATTTTTTGCTGTTGTATCCTGATCTTGTAATTGAGTATATATTTTCTTTATATTTCTAGTTACTCTTGGTTTCTCAACTGACAGGCGTTTTTTCCATTTTCCTGCTTGTTCTTTTCCGTTCCTGCTTTGTTCTTCCTCATTTGCTCTCTTTCCTTCTGGTAGATTTTATTTTGTATAAAAATCCGAATCTTAGTATTACCGGTTGGGAAAGTACCACATTTGTATATTCTTCATCTTTTTGTGAAAATTTGTAAGAGGTTTGGTTCGTTTGTTTCAATACGTCTGTCTCCAAAGTTTATTATGCTTTCTTTTCTATTCTTCACCCGTCATGTTCCTAATTTCACATGACACTCCCGGGTTTTTCTAATGCTCTTACGTAGGGTTTCCACTGCGCTATTTGTTAGTTCGTCGTGAATACAATTATCTTGGTACTTGGAAATCACCATTATTACCACGGCCTCCATTTTTAATCTGGCATAACTGGATGGCGTGAATACCTTAACCTACCCATCCGGAAACTACTGTAATCGGTGTTGTCGATTGCCTTAGCACAATTATTATTATTATTATTATTATTATTATTATTATTATTATTATTATTATTATTATTATTATTATCTGTATTTATGTATACCCTATAGGGTTACAAGGTCCGATAAACCCTCGGAGACAGAATTTATAAAACAGTCTCCTTGTTTGACATTTTCGCGTCGGAGTTTATTGATCTGAGGCATCTCCCCGCGAGGTGTGGACTTTCAAATAATTTAAAAACATGATCTGCTTCCTTCTATATATGAGGATCAACTACTATTCTTTGAAACTTAATTATACGCAGCTGCCTGAAATTATGTTGCGACAATCTGAACTACACTCCATCGGGCGTGGAGCGAGTTACCTTGCCTATTGCGTAGCCCTCTGGCGCATTGCCCTCCAGACATAATTAAGCCAACTTCTGCCTGCCGTTGCGAGAACAAGAGAGAGGCTGTCTGCCGAAAACATGGAAGCCGAACAGACGCGTATGCATAGCTATGAAGTTCATCTACAAGATGATCTACTGGATATTATGGGTCTCATTTATTTGCCTTTCTTCTTTGAACGAACTTTAGTATATTTGACTGAATAAATAGTTTTCTGCCTTAAGTAATGTAGTGGGGAAGGACCTCTGCTATCATACGATAATATAGCGCTACCATAACAGTCGGGGTGGTAGCGTGTTTCGACAAAAGTACAAGTAACGATAAATAATCAGAAGTACGCAGAGGAATATGCAAAGATATATGGCGATACAGTAGAGAGCTCAGCGTACTAGAATAATAATAATAATAATAATAATAATAATAATAATAATAATAATAATAATAATAATAATAATAATAATAATAATAATAATAAATGATGATGAGGAGTAGTATAAATCAAGGAAAATCGCGCAGTAAGGAAGAAGCTAGGCCAATAGAAGATCACCAAAATAACAATGCGAAATAGAATATATATTTAACAACCATAATTTGACAACAAGATAAATAATTGCAAGTAGAAGAAAAATCCAAAAGGTGTGCCACATTTACAAATAATTATCCAATGGTAGATAAAAGGAAAGCCTGTTGAATAAATTGGAAGTGTACAATATACATCGAAACAGAACCCTGAAAGAGAAAAAGCATGAAAGGGAGGGGGAAGGGAAGTAGGATGAGTATTAGGACGGGGAAAGGATTTTCTTCACCGGGTATTCCTGAAGTTTAGTAATAGCATAGATCTAGGATGACATCAGAAAATAATTTACAATCGTCCGTAGCGCAGTGCGTGAATAGAAGCAGTCTAAGTTATGAGTTTTTAAAGAGAAGCATAACCACTCGACAGAAGAAAGTATTACAGCAGGCAATAGCCCGAATGAAAGTTTTGAGTCCAAATGCAGATAAATATTATAAGTCTTGCTCACCGAGTCGCTGTAGATAGAGTCCAGATGAAATTGACATGATTACAATAAGCACTGTTTTAGTGTGTGGTCCACCACTCCGCCACGAAGCCCGACTCAACGGTGGAAAGGCGGAGTGAGCAATATATAGTAGAAAGGAAGATTCCAGAAAAAGAGCGCAGGCTACAAGCCAGTGAGTTCTAGAAACATAATGTCACGTGGTTACACAGCGCACAGGCAGAGCGAAGTGCAGCGAAGATGACGTAATCAGTCAAGTAGACGACAGGTGAGTGAGGTGCATGGTGCGGCGAGAAGGAAGTAGAAGCGAGCAGCAGTAAACAAGGTAGGAATATGTAGAGTAGATTCGGCGATCGTAATAGTAAGTACGGCGCCTAGCTTTGACTACACCGCCAAAACTGTAAATTCTAAAATAATTTTTTCAGCTTCATATCTTCTATGATTTCATCGAAGTGCTTGTGCTGAGTGATAAGTGTTACTCGACAAATCGTATATGAAACAACCTTGCAAATGTCCTGGACTTAACTATGCAAATAATAATAATTCAACCTTTTGGGGACATGTTAATTGTTGGAAATCAGTTCCCATAGTTTCATTTGTTATATGGCTTTTAATATTTTAAAACTTGGAATCCTGAACTATTATTATTATTTTATTATATTAATATAATTATTATTACTTGAAAAATTGGTGATGCCTTATGCCATTTTTCTGTGGGGCTGTGTTAAAGTAATGGAAAGATACTAAGTGAGGCAGTATCCATAAGGTTTTTCGGTGCGGTTATTTTCTAATTCTGCTTAATTCTGTTTTCCTTTCTGAGCTTTTCTCCTGGGAACTTGTTTTTCCGATTTTTCGTGTGTTCTGTATATGGCATTGTCGCGATCCTAATTGGGATTAGCTCACTCCCTCGGGGGTGAGCATTATTGTTGTTATTGCCATGGTGATTTTGGTATGAAATGTTGATGATGAATGAATTTTTATGTTCCGGTGGGATGCTGTTGTGTTGATTGCTAAATTCGTTTGACCTTATTTTTTCGGGAGATTATTTAAGTGCGATTTGATTTATTTCCTGATACCTCTGTTTATCCTCGGGATATTATGTACCCTGATTTTTTGAGGGATTTTCCTTCTTTTTCTCTATTTGTACGGGGGTATGATAACCCTTGTACAGTATTCGAGAGATAGTAGGTTCGAACCCCACTGTCGGCAGCCCTGAAGATGGTTTTCCGTGGTTTCCCATTTTCACACCAGGAAAATGCTGGGGCTGTACCTTAATTAAGTCCACGGCCGCTTCCTTCCCACTCCTAGCCCTTCCCTGCCCCATCGTCGCCATAAGACCTATCTGTGCTGGTGCGACGTAAAGCAACTAGCAACAAATAAGTCTTGTGTGAACTCCTCGCCTAGTACCTCAAGAAAATTCCTACTTTTGCTCACTTAGTGTATTTTCCAAGAGTAGAAAAAGTTAGTTCCTTCCCCATTGGTCTCGTTCTCTTTATCTTATTTATAGATTTCCAGATCCTCTCAAATCTCTTCTCTTTGCAATATCCGTTTATTCTTTCCGCTTCCGCCTCTTTCTCATTCAGAAACTACTTATAATCTCTTCTTAATTCACAATATTCCCCCATCTTTTCTTGTTTCCCTCTCTTCTTAAATTCCGCTAGAGCTGTCATCACAACCTCTCCTTTCCTCCTACAGTCTTCATCAAACCACCCCGTGACTGTTATTATTTATCCCTTCTCTTATCTTCAATTTCTTTCCCACCCTCCATACTGCGAGTTCTATTAAGTTTACAACCTTATCCATGTCATTTTCTTCCAACGCCCTTTCAATTTCTACCCTTAAAATATCTCCCTTCTCTTTTAGCTCTAATCTCATTTTCACATTCGTAGTATCATTCCAGATAGACGTCCATCCTTCCTTCTTATACCTCACCCACGTCCGACTCATTGGCTGTACGGTCAGCGTACTGGCCTTCGGTTCAGTGGGTCCCGGGTTCGATTCCCGGCCGGGTCAGGGATTTTAAACTTAATTGGTTAATTCCAATGATACGGGAGCTGGGTGTATGTGTTGTCTTCATTATCATTTTATCCTCATCACGACGCGCAGGTCGCCTACAGGAGTCAAATAGAAAGACCTTCACCTGGCGAGCCGAACCCGTCCTGGGATATCCCGGCACTAAAAGCCATACGGCATTTCATACCTCACACTTGTTCCTACCCTCTCCTCTCTTCATCGTCCCCACATCTTAGTTTTATCTTAATGGGCATGTGTTCTATTGCCCCACTTTCTGCCACCTTGTCAGTTCTCCCTTACTATCTCACTTCATCCACCCGTTTAAAATATATACATTTCTATAGCACATAACTCTAACAACCTTACTTCATAACTATTTATACCTTTGTCTTTACTCCTTCTTCTGCAATCTTTCACTTCCGTTATCGTCTCTGCCATAATTGGGCACTCTATTGCTCACTCTTGCATTCCAATCTCCCTTTAAAATCATTCCATCTTCCACATACAACCCATTAATTTTGTTTATTTCTTCAATCAGTTCCTCAAAAAAACGTTATTCGCATAAACTGAATCCTTAGGATGGTTATATAATAGAGCCAGAAAATTGCCTTCTTTGCATCACTACCCATTTTAATTCTAAACCACACCACCCCCTCTACCTCACGCTGTATTCTCTCTACCCTCCCCGCTATCTCATTTTTTATTAAAACTACGATCTCACCTGGGTTTCTTCCAATCCTTCCCATTTTTTCTTATCACGTTGACTACTCTTTACCCGTCCCATTCAATTTCTATCCCTTTCCCTAGCCACGTCTCCACTAAAGCAATTATCTCAAACTCCTTTACTAATTCCTCAATTTCTTTGTTCCATAGCTTCCCCATCAACCCCTCAATGTTCCACAACCCTATCGTCATATCTAGTTATTTATTCCCTCCCCTCCCCCTCTCTGTTTCTGTGTTTCTCCACTTCCACCCCTACTTCTTGTCACTCTTCCTTGCGAGCCTTCCCCATCTCTCTCCTCTTCCTTCTCTTTCCTCTTCTCTTCCTCCTTTCCTTTCTCCGTACCTGGAGTTTTTCCCTCTCCATAAATCTTTCAAACTTAATGATCTTCTCTTATTTAGTGCCTGTATCCTCTCCATTTTACTTTCTGCGTTCCCTTTACTTGGTGGGATTGGGTCATTACCCTGTCTCCTATTGTATTCCCTCGCCCCTTTCACTTCACCCTGCACCATTCGTGACATACTTCTTCATTCACTCACCTCTGCGCTGCCCTGGCTCACCAAGGTCTCTGCATTACCGACCACCTGCTTGCTGACATTACTATTCAGCAGTTCTCCACTTCCCGCTCTTGGTGAGCTGTGGACTTCACTCACTTCAGTAGTATCACTGTCGTCTACATCATTGCTACTTCTCCTTGTGCCCTTCGTTACTTCCCCTCTGCCGTCTGGGCCAGCTTCTGCTGGTGTTGATATTCCTCATCTAATTTCTTTAACCGGCTCACCACCCATATACATGACCATCTGTCGTCCTCAATGACCAACTGCTGCCCTCTAATATATGCTTTAAGGCCTTGCTTTCTTGCCTCCCTTAAATGCCTATTCAAGATTCCGTTCTCCTTGATGGCTTCCCTGCTCATCTCCCTTCGTATCCACACTTTCTCGCCTTTTAAATTACTCGCATTCCTTATCACAATGTCAGCCATCAAAGTAGATAATAATTGCACTCTGATGGGCCCCCTTCCCTTAACTTTCCCCACACGGTGCACATCGTCAATATCAACTTCGCTAAAGTTGATCTTAATCCCATTCTGAACCACTTCCACCATGGGCGCCCGCAAGGGGGGCACTTGCCCCCCCCTGGATTTCTAATAGGGTTGATGTTCAATTGTTTAATATCATACCAGATTATACAGTCAGTCATCTAAACATCTGTTATAACCGGAAATTTCTGTAAACAATTTAATGTTGCTGACGTTATATTGGTTTTTATATTTAAGAAAAATATTCTAATAATGTCATACAATAGGCTACTAATGGAAATATTGCTTCAGTTTCCAATGTGGTTATGCCTACCCTAGTTTTACGTACCGTATGTTTCCATTACACTAATCATCATCATGAGTGCCGACTAACTACTTTTGCCACCCCTCGTACGGTACCTTAGGAATTTGTCCTCGGCAGTGACCATAAGGGAAAGCACGTTCTGGAGATATTTTTATACATTACCACACCTCTAGCGAAGTTCAACCCCCTAAACCAAGGTCGTGTTTGCTGACTGGTAAGACATTAGTCCAGTAAGGTCGTGCTTACAAAGCGGATTATTTATTGTGCTCTCGCCTAATTTTACGCCGTTTCATCTTACCGTAATCTTTGTTCGTGCTGCTAAATTCTGTATATTGTTATTTTTAAGGCTTCCAATAATACGGTGGCTAATTTCTTGTGAACAAAGTGACGATTGCTATAAGAGAATGGTACCCTGCCATTGTTGTCGTACAGTAGGTTCTTAACTTGTAGTGTTAAATCATCTACAATCGAATCATTGTATAATAGTTCAGTGATTCTGGGATGTTTGTGTTGTTATCAAAGCGGCTATTAGAGTGAGAAGTGATTTAGTAATTTTTATCTATTTGATTTAACGGTTATAAGTTATTGCGAATACAATCAAACGATTTAGCGACTTTTATGCATTAGAAATGGATATAAGACGGTTTTTCAAAAAGGCTAAACTTAGTAACTTAAGTGAAGGGGCTGGAAGTTCTGAGGAAATAAGTGCGTCAAGTGACAGTGTTGAGCAGAACAAAGAGTGCAGTGTTCGCGAACTAGAATCTAAACTTAGTAACTTAAGTGAAGGGGCTGCAAGTTCTGAGGAAATAAGTGCGTCAAGTGACAGTGTTGAACAGAACAAAGAGTGCAGTGTTCGCGAACTGGAATCTTCACAAGATATAGAACAATGCTGTGATAAAGCGGAACTGCAAGGGGGGGTTATTAACGAAGTATTTCTGAAAGATGAAAGTGACAGAAAAGACATTGGCATGTTCTTAATGCAGGAAAATATATGTGACACTCTTAAGTATGAATTATTGTTAAAACCATGGGTCCCACAAGTAACCTACGATTTTAAAGGTGATTTGCGAGCTGGAACCAGCCGCGCTTTCAGACACCAGTGGTTGAAGGATTATTCTACGTGGCTCTGCTATTCTCGTGAACTGAAGGGTGCTTTATGCCGAACGTGTGTTCTGTTTAAGCCGAGCGTTAAAAGAGGTCTTCAAGGTTCATTCATTACGAAACCTTTCACAAAATATAAGGACTTCAATGCCAGCGCCAAAGACCATATAAAATCAAACTGGCATAGAGAATCATCAGAAAAGGCGAAAAACTTTGTGGACATCTACGAAGGAAGGCAACTCACGGTGGCTGATCAAATAAATAGTAGTCTCCACCATCAGATTGAACAAAATAGAAAGAAGCTGGAACCAATTTTGTCAACTATCATTTTCTGTGGCACCCATGATATATCACTTCGAGGGAAAACTTCAGACAGCGGAATTTTCCATGATTTATTGGAATTCCGTCTTAAGGCGGGAGATGCTCAACTACAAGAACATCTCTCAAATTATGCAAAAAATTCCAAGTACACTTCTCATCGAATTCAAAATGAAATGATAAGATTTTGTGAACAGGAATTACGAGAGATACTGGTTACGGAAGCAAATTCATGCAATGCTTTCTCTGTTATTGCTGACGAGACAGGTGACATATCTGGAACCGAGCAGCTGTCTATTGGAATTCGGTTCGTCAAGAATACATCTAGTTATGATTTGAAAGTATGTGAAGAATTCCTTGGGTTTCAGCCTTTGGAAGAAATGAATGCCAAGTCAATCGCAAATTCAATTTTGAATTTTTTAACAAGCTCTGGTCTGGATTTAACCAAACTATGTGGTCAAGGATACGACGGTTGTGCTACTATGGCAGGACGTGAAGGTGGAGTTGCAAAATTAATACAAGATAGGTATCAAAAGGCTATTTTCTGTCACTGTGCTAGTCATAAACTTAACCTGGTAATAAACGACCTCAATGAACTCTCTGTTGTGAATAATGCGGCAGGTACCATCAAGGAAATAATTAACTTTTTTCGTGAAAGTCCACTCCGAAGAAAGCAGATCTGTAACTTGCCTCTTTTCTGTGAAACACGATGGTCCTCAAAGTACAAAAGCATTAGGCTCTTTTCAGAAAACTTTTCCAGTATCATGAAGGCTCTCGAAAATATTTCTAACTGCCGAAGTTTCAATTCCAAGACTCGACAACGTGCACATAATCTTCACTGTTCAGCATCGAACTCGGCCTTTATTGTTGCAATTCACGTAATGGCAAAATACAGTGGCATTTTAGAACCCGTAACAAACTCCCTTCAAGCGGAAGGACTGGAGCTCTTCAAAGTTAGAGAACATATCTTGTTGCTACTGGACCTTTTTAAAAAGCAACGATCAGACGCAATTACCCACTTTCAAAGAATAATGGTACATGCTGAGGACACAGCTTCTAATAGTGGATTTGAAATAACGATCCCTCGCCTCGCTGTCAAGCAGCGTCACAGGGCGAACCACAATGAAACTATGGCCGAGGACTATTACAGAGTTTCAATCTACATTCCCTACATGGACTCACTGATACAGTCTCTAGAGTCGCGTTTTGGAGAACAAAACAAAACCATACTGATGCTGTATTCTCTCCATCCTTGTGTTATGAAGACATTAAGAAAGGAAGATTTTTTGCATTCCATGAAAGTTGTTTCTAATATCTACAAAATAGACAGGTTAATGGTGGACGAAGAGTTGTGGTATGACGTGTGGCAAACCAAGGACTGTAAACCAGATATGAATTTCCTGGAACTTTTAAAAGAAAGTAAGGATTTTTACCCAAGCGTAGGTGTTGTTTTAGAAATTTGTATATCCCTGCCCGCGACAACGTGCACAGCGGAGAGGAGTTTCAGCACGCTTCGTAGGGTGAAATCTTGGCTTAGATCAACAATGACAAACGATCGACTTAGTGGGCTTTGCATGCTGTCTTTGCACCGTGAAAGAATAGCCGAGGACAAACAGAAGTTTATTAAAAACGTTCTTACACGATTTTCCAGAGAAGCTCCTAGAAGAATGCAACTTCTCTTACCCGATTCTGTTGTTTAGGGATATATTACTTAAAAAAAGTAATTTAAACTATTAATCAGATTTAAGCGTGGTCTAAAAAAAGTAATTTAAACTATTAATCAGATTTTAGTGTGGTTTACGTCCATTTTAATAAAAATGATGGATAGTATTTGTCATGTGATAGATATGTTTTAATTGAATGAATATGTATGCTGGAAATCGTATTACGAAACTAAGCCTTCATATTCCTAAAGCTGCTAAATCAGTACAGATTTTTGATTCGTACTTTTTTCTTCTCATTTAAAGTAGACAGGACATTTGCGTAGCTAGTGCTTTTTATCACTGCCGTGAAACTAAGTGTGTGAGGAAATAAAATGAACATTACAAATGTTGTCATTCCGTACAAGTGTTTCATTATTCTAACAAGAGCACTGCAAGATATTCATGATTGGCTGTGAAGAAGAGGAAAAACGTGATGATCCACTGTAACGGTGAGTACAAAACTAGATTTTTTTAAACATTTGGGAATATTATTTTTAAGTAACTGACAAATTATCCCATTGTGTGTGCTATTCGAATAATTAGCCAGGATGAGTTCTAGAGATATTTCTACAGTTGAATTTAACATAGTGACTTGGTATTATCTCAAAATATATCCATTTGTTTAGAAAATCCGATGGTGCGTCCACACCAAGATGTTTTCGTTAACTTTGTTAATAAACATTGTTAATGAACAATGTTCATGAACATTTCCGTGTGTTAATAAACAAAATAACGTGTTCATTAACTTTTCGAGCATGTTGCTAAACAAAATTTCTTTAACTTTTGTGAATGAAACTTTTCTTTAACATTTCGTGTTTTCGTTAACATTTCGGTTCGCACATGCGCAAAGACGCAATTAGAACACGCAAATTCGTAGCGCGGAATACTCAAAATCGAATCGATTCACCATACAAATACGTAAGTGAAGTGTAGGAGTCACCAGTTGTTCCGAATCTAAAAGTTCTACCTAGCCTAACATTAATAGAGATGGCATTCCGATAATTTGTATCATTTCTTGCAATTTCAGGCCCGATTACTGTCAACAGGAACTGAAAGTCATGTGGGGACATTCTCAGAAAATTTTGAAAACCTGCTGCATCATGAATTAAAAGTTCTTTTTTTAATTTGCTATTTGCTTTAAGTGCCGGCCCCGTGGTATAGGGGTAGCGTGCCTGCCTCTTACCCGGAGGTCCCGGGTTCGATTCCCGGCCAGGCCAGGGATCTTTACCTGGACCTGAGGGCTGGTTCGAGGTCCACTCAGCCTACGTGATTAGAATTGAGGAGCTATCTGACGGTGAGATAGCGGCCCTGGTCTAGAAAGCCAAGAATAACGGCCGAGAGGATTCGTCGTGCTGACCACACGACACCTCACAATCTGCAGGCCTTCGGGCTGAGCAGCGGTCGCTTGGTAGGCCAAGGCCCTTCAAGGGCTGTAGTGCCATGGGGTTTGGTTTGGTATTTGCTTTAAGTCGCACCGACACAGATAGTTCTTATTACGACGAATGGACAGGAAAGGCTTAGGAATGGAGAGAAAGCGGTCGTGGCCTTAAGGCACAGCCCCAGCATTTGCCTGGTGTGAAAATAGGAAACCATGGAAAACCATCTTCAGGGCTGCTGGCAGTGGGGTTCGAACCCACTACCTCCCGGGTGCGAGCTCACAGCTGCGCGCTCCTAACCGTACGGCCAACTCGCCCAGTAATTAAAAGTTCTGACATAAGTGTCCTCTCCAAACTTAATTCTAAACGCTTTACCAATATTTTTCTTTGCCACACTGTGCGTCTGCGCTTTTCTCTAATTGCACTAGTTAAAATAATGAAAGCGGCAGCTGTAGGTATTTTCTTCTTCCTGACCCTATCTATTGTAACCTCACAAACAATTTTGGTGTGGACACAATGTTAAAGAAGTTTGTTAACAAAAGTTTATTGACATATAGAGAAATGTTTTCGTTAACATTGTTTACTAACTTTGTTTCGTCAACATTGTTTATTAACTTTGGTGTGGACTAACCATAGTTAACATTACCAATTTAAGAATTGCTTGATTTCTAATTTTTGGAAATACGAACTGATCATTATATCATTTGTAACCATTTTAAGAACTCAACCGTTTGATAATGAATCACAGAAGAGGAAACACAAAATTTTGTGGTCAAAATCTCTGAACTAAATGCTAAATATCCATTCATTCCGGCCATAAAGTAGCCAACGGTTTCAGAGCAGCAAAGCGCTGCAACGAAAATGGGTGGGGGTGGGACTGCTTGCGCATCATCGTCATCTAGGTAGGTAATGAAACGAAATAATTTATCTTCTTTATAACAGGAAAGTTGATCTAGAAAAGTGTTAATGTGCCCCCCCCCCCTGGAAAATATCCTGCGGGCGCCCATGACTTCCACCACTTTATACACTAGTTCCACTTTAGTCTCGTTTTCCTCTTCTTGGACACCATATATGAAAATATTCTTCCCCACACTTTCTTGCTCACCCCTCTCTACCACTCTCTTCGTCTCTTTCAGTTCTTGCTCCAAACTTCTTACCTTCTGCCTCAATAGATCCAGCTCATCTTTATTACACCCTTCCTCCTCCATTATCCTCCTTAATACTCAACTTTAGGTCCATAAACTCCTTAGATAACTCTCGAAACATTTCTCTTACTTGCTCCGTCTGACATGCCTCTCTTATCATTTCTCTTATCGCTTCGAACTCTTCCCATCCCATGGAACCGACTGGGCCTGGGCCAGGATTTAGTTCCAATCTTCCTATTATCAATAGCACAGCCACCACCGCCGCCACCAGTAGAGTAGCCAACATTACTCTCGGAAGAGAGGTGGCCGTGCCTGGCTTTTTAGCCGGGCAATATTTTTGGTAGAGGACTACCAAGGCGGTAGAACTCCAGGGAGAGAGCACATCTCTCCATCCAATACTTTTGGAATGGGAGATAGGGAAAAGAGGACTATCTCCCTACTCCCCCCCGAATTCAATAAAGCATAAACATTTACTTAGGTTAGCCTGTTTAAACTCCATGACCACGTGGTTAAAGATGACAGCTGCCAAAACAGCATGTAGATTTCAAATTGCCCGCCACCACGTGCATAAGGTGACAGCAATCAGATTTAGCCCCGTCAAGATGTCAGGACTGAAGTTAGCGATGCTCTGTTGTTTAAAGATGGCAGCTATCACCTACACAGCTGTCCAAAAAGCACGTGGAATTCAAATTTCGCGCGTCCACTTGTATAAAGTGGCAGCAATGAGGTTTATCCCCGTCAATATGGCAGCACTGAGGTTAGCGATGCTCTGTTGTTTAAAGATGGCAGCTGTCAAAAAGCACGTGGCCATGCACGTGGCTTTGTTTACAAACAATAGCACGTGGTCTTGACCTCACGGTCACGTGACCGGGGTCAATGACCTCGGATGCTGACGCAGCTATTTTGAACTCTCATAGACCTACTACTAGTGTTCTACTCAGAAAGGTTCGTTATCTGGGTGGCAGGAATGAGTAGCCTGGCGGGGAATATTACGTAAAAATATTTTAAATATAAATTTATTCCCCTCAGGCCATTAACAATAATATTAGACAGGTAAACATTAACTGCAAAAATCAACTATTTTAGTGTTATCACGAAGAAGACGTAACAGAGTAGTTTGAACTTCTAGTGTTCTACTGCTCGTTCGCATACTCGGTTGCTGTGGAGAGCCAGGCGGGTGTGTTACGTGCCGCGGAATCGAGTGCTCGCATGCGATTCCACGCTAATCCAGACACCCCCCGCGCACGACACTACGTGATAAGCTGAACTCCGATGTAACTCGCGCAATTGTGCTGACAATAATGAAGATTTTTCATTCAAATAAACAGTTTTACAGTGTTTATATTTTAATTTTGAACACATAATGACTGAAATATGTGTAGGCTCCGTAGCTCAGTCGGCAGCGCGCGGGTCTCTCACCGCTGGGTTCCTTGGTTCAAATCCCGGTCACTCCATGTGAGATTTGTGGTGGACAAAGCGGAGGCGGGACAGGTTTTTCTCCGGGTACTCCGGTTTTCCCTGTCATCTTTCATACCAGTAACACTCTCCACTATCATTTCATCTGTCAGTCATTAGTCATTGCCCCAGAGGAGTGCGATAGGCTTCGGCAGCCGGTACAATTCCTATCCTCGCCGCAAAATGGGGCCTCATTCATTCCATCCCTGACCTGGTCACAGACTGGAAAACAGGTTGTAGGATTTTAATGACTGAAATATATATTAATATTACGTAAACCGACTGTGTTAGGAGCGCGCAGCTGTGAGCTTACATTCGGGAAATAGTGGGTTCGAACCTCACTGTCGGCAGCACTGAAGGTGGTTTCCCATTTTCACACCAGGTAAATGCTGGGGCTGTATGAATCGCTTAGTGCAGAAACCCCTCATGTCCACTTTTTAAGCAAATTGAGATTATGTGATCATATGATAGTTTGTGTATTGACGCATTCATCCGTGTAGAAACTCCTCATGTTAGTGGCTCCAGTAGGTGGCAGAATATTTCATTTGATGCAGGAACACCCATGTCCAGGAGATGAGGGCTTTTTTTATTCTAAAGGTAAGGTTGGCAATATCACACGTTATTGTACTGTTTCTGGTTTCTTCCTCCATTTTTACTAGATGTACATTTCAGGCTTTGTGCATCACTTGCAAGTGAAAAGGCCTCCAGTAGTGGTGAAGTCCGTGTGAATAAAAGAAAGAAAGAAAAGAAAGAAAGAAAGAAAGAAAGAAAGAAAGAAAGAAAGGATTGAAAAGCGTTATATACAAACGAAAACGGATAAAAGAAAGTAGAGTTAAAAACACTGAATATGTGAACTATAAAGGTGAAACAGTTAAGTCTAAAGAACAAGGTTATGGTTGCAGGTGAGGCGTTTGGATTAACAATGCCTGTGAAACTACTATTATTGTTTGGTTATTCTCTATTATTTATCTTACTAATGCACTTATCTGTTATTGCACGTGCAAGTGGCAATGCATGACTACTAAAATTAGCTTAGACTTGACTTGACTTAATTCCTGTTGTTCCTTGTGGAACATAGGGCATAAACAAAGTATCTCCATCTGATCCTGTTTCCAGCCAACCTCTTCACCTCTCTCCAGAACTTGCCTTCTTCCATTTCCTCCATGTGTACAGATCTTCGCCATGTTTGTTTGGGCCTTCCTCTCCTCCTTTTACCCTGTGAGTTCCAATCCAGTGCCTCTGTCTCAATGGCTTCATTTCCTTTCCTCAACATATGCCCTACCCATTTCTATTTCCGCCGCTTTATCTGTATGGCCATCTCGGTTTCACCCGTACTTCTCCATAGTTCATGATTGGAGATTACTTCCGACCAGTAGATGTTTAGAATCTTCCTTAAACAGCGGTTGACAAAGGTCTGCAACTTGTAGGTAATCACTTTAGTCACTTTCCAGGTCTCGGACCCATATAGTAGAACAGCCTTGACATTACTTTGGAAAATGCGAAGTTTGGTCCTGATAGATATTTTGTTATTCATCCATACCAGATAGAGCCGAACAAAGGCACCATTTGCTTTTTGTATACGTTGAGAAATATC
The DNA here is from genome assembly GCF_040414725.1 of Anabrus simplex. Taxonomy (NCBI): domain Eukaryota; kingdom Metazoa; phylum Arthropoda; class Insecta; order Orthoptera; family Tettigoniidae; genus Anabrus; species Anabrus simplex. Next base: position 259,923,026 of record NC_090270.1, on the reverse strand, counting down.
CTGTACTGCTCCTCCATCTTTGGTAACTACACTGCCCAAGTAGGTGAAACTATCCGCATCCTCTATAGGTTCATCACTGAAGACAAATGGGTCTAGTTTGTTGGTGTTCATCCTTAGGGCCTTGGTCTTCTTTGAGTTGATCGTTAGTCCCACCTTTTTTCCTTCTTTTACCAAGTCTTCAATCTTTGATTGCATTTCACCATATGCCTCAGACAGGATACACACATCGTCAGCAAAGTCTAGGTCGTCTAACCTATTAGCCAGTCCCCACTGGATACCACGTTTCATATTTCGCGTTACATTCCGCATTACCGCATCAATCACCACCAGGAAAATGGTTGGCGAGAGGATACAACCTTGATGTACTCCTGAACGTACAGATATAGGCTCAGATACACGGCCCTCATGTATGACTCTGCATGTATAATCACGGTATGTTTCCTAAATGAGGTTGGTAATGTGTGATGGCACTACATACCGCTACACTTCCTTCCACATAGCTTCTCTGTTGATCGAATCAAAAGCTTTTTCGAAATCGATGAACACTGCATAGAGGCGAGATGACCACTCAGCACACTGCTCCAGAATTATCCTCAAGGTGTTTATTTGGTTTACACACGAGAGATTCGATCGAAAGCCTGCCTGTTCCCGTCGGAGCCTAAAGTTGATAAACTCCTTAATTATGTTCAACAGAACCCTGGTGAAGACTTTGCTAGGGATTGAAAGAAGCGTAATGCCCCTCCAGTTGTTACAGTTTGAAGTTTCGCTCTTCTTTGGCAACTTCACCAGCAACCCACATTTCCAATCTATCGGCATTTCCCCATTAACCCATATCTTCTCAAATAGTGGCTGCAACATACTGGCAGTGGTATCCATATCAACCTTCATGACTTCCGCTGGAATATTGTCAACACCTGCTGCCTTACCAATATGCAACTCTCTCAATGCCCGCTTGATTTCCTCCACTGTTGGAATACAGACTTTAATCCTTGGGTCAGGCCGGGTTTCTTCCTCTTCTTCTTCGCCTTCTCCTGCACTACTCCAAGTAGTGGTTTTACACCGCAGAGAAATGTTCCTGCCATCGCTTCAGTTGATCCTCGGAGTTTGTTAGGAGGACACCATCTTTGTTTCTGACTGGACGGTTTCTCTGCATCTGCTTCCTTGCCAGAACTTTGGTGATGGTATAGAGTTCTCTAAGATTTCCCTTTCTGGCTGCCTCCTCTGCTTGTTGAGATAGGTCATCTATCCATTTCCTTTGATCTCTCCTCACACTTATCTTTAATTCCTTACCCTTCGCAGCATATTTGGATTGCAATTCTGCCTTCCTTGCTCGTGTCTTACATGCATTCACTACTTCCTTTATCTCTTTCCTTTGTCTGATAATTTCCCATGTCTGGTCAGTCATCCAGTCTTTTTTCCTCCTGTCCTTAAAACCCAGGGTATTTTCACTTACTTCAGTAAATACAGATCTAGTCTTCACCCATCTTTCCTCAATAGTTTCATCCTTCACCTCAGTGAGTGCTTGGAATCGATTCTTTAGTTCTACCCTGAAGGCTTCTTTCACATTTCTGTCATCCCTTAGCTTTCCAACATCATATCACTTCCTTATCTGCTCTATCCTTCTCTTTTGCGCATGGATCTTCATTCTAAAGGTAACCACAACAAGATGATGATCACTACCAATGTCCGCAATGTCCGCACCTCTCTTGTTCCTCACATCCAACAATGAACCCCTCCACCTTCGTCCAATAGCCACATGATCTATCTGGTTTTCTGTCCTATGATCCGGTGATACACATGTCACCTTATGGCAGTCTTTATGTGGAAATGTACTACCACCAATAACCAAATCGTGGCTTGCACAGAAGTCCACAAAAAGCTGCCCATTCTCATTTCGTTCCCCTAAACCATGCCTTCCCATAACATCGTCAAGTCCTTCGTTGTCCTGCCCCACGTTTGCATTCAAATCTCCTCCAACTAGGATGATATCCTTCCTTTTCTGTTTATTAACCGTTCTATTAAGATGTCCATAGAACGCCTGTTTGTCTTCCTCCTCCGCCGACTCCGTAGGTGCATAGCATACTATCAACACAATGTTTCTAATATTGGTCTTAAAACGTGCCACCTTTATCCTTTCCGTCACTGGGTACCACTCCATTAGGCTCCTCTTGGCCTCCTTATCCATTAATTTACCCACACCTCCATAACTCGCTCCGTCGTCCTCGGGTCTTACAGAGTATACAAATGTAGCTCCATCATGGGTTGCCAATTCCCCAAACTCACTCCATCTTACCTCACTCAAACCTAGGATGTTCAGCCCATAACTCCTCATTCATGCCACTGCCTGCCGTAGCCTTCCACTTTCCCGCAGAGTCCTCGCATTCCATAGCCCAATTTTCGTTAGCCTTTTGAAGCCAAAGGTCGTCATCTTTGGATCAGTCCGTTTTCTCATTGTTGATGTTTCTGTAATAAGGTAATTGAAGGTTGTGCGAGTTATTGGCCCACGGCACCCGAGCTTGGTGGTGGGGCTTCCACCTACGCCTCCAAGCCTGCTGTTTTCTGTTGGGGTCGTCTCCCTTAGCCTTTGAAGATCCCTCTTCACCACAAGGCAGTGGTTTTCCTCTTTATTTTACCCCAAGAGGAAGGATTGCCTTCTCCGCCAACTTTGCCGTACCAAAGGTCTCCTTCTCTGCCTCAGTTGCCGTCAAGGACTTCTCCAGAGCCCCGTTAGCCGTTACTTTCCAGGGTTCTTGTAAGGCCTTCACAGCTACCGTAGCGGTCCTGTGGCACACAAGGTCCCCGCTGTACTTCACCCTTACAGGCTATCCCCTACTTCGTACCATTGCCCGTCCCCCACGACGTGGACGAGGGGTTGGACTTATGGGGGACAGCTCAGATGTCATGATGGAATTATATTCTAAGTTCTTAAGTTTCGACACTAAAATGAGCAAGATGGTTACTTGCATGTATGTTGGGTATTTAGCCCAAAGGCTGGTTGGATCCTGAGCCAAACCCCCACCCCAAACACACGTATGCAGTCCACATAGGCACAATAAACAAAATAAATTCAAGTCCGAGGACCGCGATTGAGAAAGGCTGCAAGAAACCGGACTTGAACAGGAGACCAGCCCCTTAAATCAAATCTACCCAGGACTGATGCTACTTGAGAATTAAAGCTGAGAAGTACTCGAATACACAATGTATTCAAACATCAAGGAAAGAAAAGAAGGAAGGGAAAATGTTTAACATGAAATTAACCAGGTCAAGAAAAAATAATAAAGGTTTTATACATACGTGCAATTTCAAATGGACACAACTGTCGCCGACAATCAAGGCAAATGGGCGACTACATTCAGTAATTGATTATGTCAGGAGGTTCACACAGGTCACGCTTCCCACCTGATTCGTATTCAAATTCATAGCACGAAACTTATTATTTGGTCAGTGCATGTAAGCATCATATATCAAATAAAAACCCCCACGCAATACACGCCTAAACAAAATTAGACGTATCAGAACGGCAACAATCCACTCCCCAAGAAAAATCAAGGAGAAAAAGGGGAAAAGTATCTAAGCTCCCATAGGGTGAACAGGGAGCTGAGAACCAAAGGATACGCAAGATATGACGTAATGAAACAACAGATAATGACCAAAATTAAAGTCCCCCATACAAGAAAAGGCGATAACGTATGAACGACACAGATACGGACTCAAAGAAAAGAAGACGAATCCCAAAGGGATCGAATGAAATGAAACGTAAACATTCAATAAAATACAAACATAAATACGTCTGTTGTCCTCCAATCATCCAATCACAACATTTGCACGACCTTTCACTCCAACACGATAAGATATACATGGCAGCAATATCGCCAGTAGGTTAAGGGCCGGACACAACCAAAATAGTGACCTCCCAGAATCATAGGATAACGGGCGCAGACACATCAAATGCCAGCACTTCACAGGCCACGAGTAAGGCAATAAGCATATCCTTCGGGCCATATAATAAACCATGCATACGTTCCCAGTACATCGCGATTCGTACACATCCGGCCATCGTGGGCTCCGACACGAAATGAAATGTCGTATGGCTTTTAGTGCCGGGATATCCCAGGATGGGTTCGGCTCGCCAGATGCAGGTCTTTGTATTTGACTCCCGTAGGCGACCTGCGCGTCCTGATGAGGATGAAATTATGATGAAGACAACACATACACCCAGCCCCCTTGCCACTGGAATTAACCAATTAAGGTTAAAATCCCCGACCCGGCCGGGAATCGAACCCGGGACCCTCTGAACCGAAGGCCAGTACGCTGACCTTTCAGCCAACGAGTCGGACACGGCTCCGACACGGATCGCGAGTTATTTCGCACGGTTAATTCTACGCAGAAAAAAGGTACAAGAGCAAAGGTGCAGGCCCATATCATTAATAGGAATAATGTCTTCGAGGCATCATATACATCCATCCCATTCAAACGGCGGTGGAAACAGTACGTAACAAAAATATAAGACAAGAGAAGCAAATATTAAGCAATGAGTGCACGTACCTGGCGATATATAAACAACTGGTTAGAAAGATCAAGGGGTCATAGCATTCATTTAACCTTTTAAAAGCATTCTGATACGCCACAAAGGCTGATCCATTCCGCATGGGATCCATGTTGATATTATTACGACATAAAAACCAAAACACAGGCAAAGAATAGCAAAATGCTATTCTTCCGGTAGGAAGCTTGACCTTCACTGACAAAGGGCAGAGAGCTGCCACCTGACGAGTACATCGGGAAACACTTGACTCACGTAGTGCGAGCTAGTTAAAAACGTGCCAGGTAAAAGGGTTCGGAAACGAACCAGAACGACACACTATCGGTACAGGGCCAACCGACCCTATGAGCGACATTTTCACACCATTCATAGCAGGGACTGGCTGCATAAGGAATGGCATTACTAGCATCACTCATACTGGATTTTGAAAGTTATTCATGATTTTGTATTGAAAGCACAACCATTTGCGCATGAAAATCCTGTTGCGTCTATGAGTGACTATTTAGTGCCTATGTTGCGTGATTTTCCTCACTGCAGTTGTCCTGAAATCGGACATTCATAGTTATTGAGTGAAGTTATTTGCGAGTGTGCTGTTCCTGTATTCTTAAATAATATAGCCACATAAATAACATAGATCTTTGAAAGATTTGAATGCGAGAACGCAAAACACTTAAACACAAAAATGTGTGAAATTATTTATTTTCTACAGTACCGTATTTACTACCTACAGTTAACATTATTTGTTACGGTTTTTCTGCTGCAGAGTGTTACGTTCTTCACTGAATTTCTTTATTAAGGTGCAAAGTGCGATTCAGATATGTTTATTGAGTGATTGACTATATATTTGAACAGAAATATATATAAAGCAAGATGTCCTGACTGGCTGACTGACTGACTGATAATCAACGCACAGCAAAACCTACTGGAGATAATTGCATGAAAAATTGAGGACATGTTTCTACCGTAGCTTAGATACTCACTAAGAAACGATTTAAAAAAATCATACTTTAAAGGGGTGAAATGTGATTTTAATTTTTTGTTGAATTTATCCGTTCCTGTGTAAAATATTGTACTTATATTCATTCAGGTATATATTTTCATATATCATAAATAGTATTTTAAAATAAATTTTAAAATTTACGATTTTAAAGGGGTGAAAAGGGGTGATATGTGGTTCAATCAATCACTACTGATCTGCATTTAGGGCAGTCGCCCAGGTGGCAGATTCCCTATCTGTTGTTTTCGTAGCCTTTTCTTAAATGATCGCAAAAAAATTGGAAAATTATTGAACATTTCCCTTGGTAAGTTATTCCAATCCCTAACTCCCCTTCCTATAAACGAATATTTGCCCCAATTTGTCCTCTTGAATTCCAACTTTAACTTCTTATTGTGATCTTTCCTACTTTTAAAGACACCACTCAAACTTATTCGTCTACTGATGTCCTCCCACGCCATCTCTCCACTGACATCTCGGAACATACCACTTAATCGAGCAGGTCTTCTCCTTTCTCCCGGTTCTTCCCAGCCCTGACTTTGCAACATTTTTGTAACGCTACTCTTTTGTCGGAAATCACCCAGAACAAATCGAGCTGCTTTTCTTGGGATTTTTTCCAGTTCTTGAATCAAGTAATCCTGGTGAGGGTCCCATACACTGGAACCATACTCTAGTTGGCGTCTTACCAGAGACTTATATGCCCTCTCCTTTACATCCTTACTACAACCCCTAAATACCCTCATAACCATGTGCAGAGATCTGTACCCTTTATTAACAATCATATTTATGTGATTACCCCAATGAAGGTCTTTCCTTATATTAACACTGTAATATATTTATTTAAGTGTTCATTTTATTTAATGTAAACTTGCGAGTACGCACAGCTATGATATTGTATTTCCAGCGCTGTATACGTCATAGTCATGTGGTTATAATAAAGCACCGCATTGGCTACTCCCCTCCAGTCCACCCCTGCCGCAGCCTTCCCTCTACCTCCCGTCAGTCCTGGATAGTCAGTAGTAATGGGAAGAAGCAGTTCACCTCTGAGAACTAGTTCATTCACTCTCGCTCCCAACAAAGAACTACTTCACGAACTACTTCGCGAACTACTTCAAAATGTATAATTTTCCCGCCAGAGCACTCTGCAACCGCTGAAGTAGTTCGTCCGCGAACAAGTTCTTTCTCATTCCCTTCACACAAGGCTTCATCGCTTCGCGAGCTTTCCAGAACGAGAAAGTACACAAAGCGGACAACAGGTAGCACGCAGGTGCACTTCTCTGTAACATTCATAAATGCTATAGAGATGAACGTTCCTATTACCAGTAATGTCAGTTCACACTCTTCCCCCCGCCCTCAAACCCTCAGAAATGTAAGTGTAGGAAAAATCTATTTCTTTTCAAAGATAATCAAAATTTCTGTTAAATATTGTCCACTTGAAAATGAGATGTTTTAAACGTGGATTTGCTATCGCAGGAGAACCATTTTCTTGGTGGTGATTTCATACCCTGACTGAAACATAAATTTATAACATCTGAGCGTTGGTCAACCTTTTCCTCGCCGGTGGCGCTAAACGTCAGACTCCAACACTCTCGCTCCCAAGAAAGAACTACTTCACGAACTACTTCGCGAACTACTTCAAAATGTGTAATTTTCCCACCAGAGCACTCTGCAACCGCTGAAGTAGTTCGTCCGCGAACAAGTTCCTTCCCATTCCTTCACGCTCGTGAAGTCCTACAGTTCGCGAAGTAGTTCTCGAGAGACGAGTAAACACTTCACAGTTCGTGGGAGTGAAGTAGTTCCCGAGAACTAGTTCGTTCGCGAACTACCCATCACTAAATTAGTCAGTCTTGCATTAGCAGTCATGCATACGCTGTCATGCACAGCAGCATAAGCAGTCTAGTATTGTCAGTCGTAAGTCGTGCACCTCAGTCCGTTCCTTAGCCGATGTGGAATTTTAAATTAAGTGTGTCTCTACTGATTGCCTACCCCAAGGTGTTCCAGATGTAAAAATTGTCGACGAGGTAAATGATAAAAGGCATCACGTTCCAGCGCTTCCTCATGGCGACAGAACATTCTGGTATGTTCCACACTACATGACTCAACATAGTGCACTCCGTTCTCTCGAACATTCTTCTCACGACGTAATATTGGGTATGTCTTTCACTCCATGCCTTTTGAACGACAGTTTTTTCGCTGCCTTTTCGACTATAGCTCACTTCTATCACGCCATGTCCTTAATTGGTAATTTTGGACCATTTGACAGTTCGGAAGAAACTTGGTCAACCTACGTGGAACGCTTTGAACTTTACGTCCAGTGCAATGACATTCCAGATGCTAAAAAAGTTAACACATTTCTGACGGTGGTCGGTGTTAAAACCTACGATTTGTTGAAAGATTTAACCACACCTGATAAACCTTCTCAAAAATCCTTTGAAACCATAGTTCAAATTATCCAGGACCATCTCCATCCTAAACCTTCCTTTATTGTGGAAAGATATAAATTCAGCAGACGAGATCAATTGGAACATGAGACTGTATTCGAATATATTGTTCAACTTAAGCAATTATCCAAGTATTGCGAGTTCGAGGACAAGCTTCCTGATTATCTCCGGGACAGATTAGTCAGTGGCGTCCGTAATGAATCTATCAAGAAACTACTACTGTCGGAGGAGAATCTCACATTCCAGAAGGCGGAACAGCTGGCGTTATCGTTGGAAGCGACCGACAAGGACGCAGTATCCTTGGCCTACCACCCCACACCCCGACTGCAGCAGTTTTCAACACGACATTCTCCGAGCTCCAATGTACCTAATGTGTCATCGCGTGTTGTGAAAGTGCCTCAGTGTTTTTGTTGTGGTTATAAAGGTGGTCATACTACTGCCAAGTGCCGTTATCGGGAATATGTTTGTAATTTTTGTCGGAAGAAGGGTCACTTAGAGAGGGTGTGCAAGTCAAAACATAAGAGCAAGTCTCAATTTCATGTAAAACCAAACATGCCTACAAACAATTCTTCATTTTCTAAGGGTAGTAAGAATTCGCAGGATAGCAAACTTAAACCTAACCAGCATTATATAGACTTACATGAACCTATTGTTAGTCACGAAAAATTGTGTGATGAGGTGTATGATATTTCTAACATTTTTCAGTGTGATGAAAATGATCAAATTAATCAACCACAGTTAGGTAACATAACAAAAGTTGAGTCTATTAGAGTAAATTTGATTGTTGAAGGAAAACCAGTTAATTTTGAAGTAGACTCTGGTGCTTGTGTATTTGTTGTTTCTGAACATTTTTACAAGGCTAACTTAAGTCATGTACAATTGATTCCCACAGCCTTAGTTTTAAATTCTTACACCCACGAGAAAATCAAACCTGTAGGGAAGTTAGAAGTAAATGTTCAATATCAATCCCTGGAAAAGAGTTTAGAATTGTACCGGTATGTTATTAGTAATGGATCTAATCCTCTTATAGGGCGTGATTGGCTTAAAGAGCTCCAAGTTGTTATAAGCATTCCCAGCAGTGTAAATAATGTAAACTTATCGAATGTAAAAACCAATGCAGAGTCTAAATTAGTACAAGACTTATTTATGGAATTTCCAGAGGTATTTACTAGTAAATTAGGCTGTTTTAAAGGAGACCCAGTAAAACTAAACCTTAAGCCAGATGCATTACCTAAGTACCACAAACCTAGGTCAATACCTTATTCTTTAAGAGAAAAGGTTGAACAAGAATTGCAAAGTTTAGTGGATGAGGAAATTCTTTCGCCAGTATCCTCAAGTGAATGGGCCACTCCGATTGTGCCGGTATTAAAAAAGAATGGTAAAATCCGTATTTGCGGAGATTTTAAGGTCACTTTAAACCCCTTTCTAGAAGTAGATAGACACCCACTTCCTAGAATTGAAGACATCTTTGTGGTCTTACAAAAAGGGGATAAGTTTTCTAAAATGGATCTGTCATCAGCTTACATGCAGTTGTTGTTAGCGGAAGAAAGTAAAAAACTATGTACTATAAGTACACATAAAGGGTTATTTGCTTACAACCGTCTTTGTTATGGAATCTCGTCAGCACCGGGTATTTTTCAAAGAGTTATTGAACAAATACTACACGGTATACCTGGTGTGGCCTCATTTCTTGATGATATTATTGTGACAGGAGCAAATACAGCAGAACATTTGTCAAGGTTACGGGAAGTGTGTAAACGCCTAAGTAGTCATGGTTTGACTGTTGGTAAAGATAAGTGCAAGTTTTTCTGTGACAGTCTAGAATATTTAGGCTATGTCATAAGTAAAGATGGTTTAGCTACGGCCAGTGATAAGGTCAAAGCAGTTGTTGAAGCTCCAGTTCCTAAAGATGTTACACAGCTTAAAGGATTTCTCGGTCTTGTGAACTACTATGCTAAATTTATTTCTAATGTAGCTACTATTCTTACACCTTTATACCAGCTACTTAGAAAAGATACAGATTTTCACTGGAATTCAGTTTGTCAAAAATATTTTGAATTAGTCAAAGAAAAATTAGTTTCAGCTCAGGTACTAGCACATTACAACCCTAACTTACCACTCAAGTTGTCATGTGACGCATCACCTTATGGCATTGCAAGTGTTTTAAGTATAATAGAAAAAGATGGTACTGAGAGACCACTTTCTTTTGCAAGTAGAGTCTTAAACTCAGCTGAAAGAAACTACTCCCAAATTGATAAAGAAGCCTTGAGCATTGTGTATGGTGTAAAGAAGTTTAATCAGTATTTATGGGGAAGACATTTTACTCTGTGTACAGATCATAAACCGCTTCTAACAATTTTTGGTCCTAAAAAAGGTTTACCATCCTTTGCAGCAGGTAGATTACAACGCTATGCATTGTTTCTATCAGGTTATGACTATGACATTCAGTATGTCAAATCTCAATGCCATGGCAATGCAGATGGCTTATCTAGGCTACCTGTATCAGCCAATCAGATCGAGGACGTTGATGTTAGTGTGGAGTACATAGGTAGTTATTTACAATGCATAATGGAATCTGATGTTCCCATTAACTTTTTTTGCTAGGGGCTTTACGTCGCACCGACACAGGTCTTATGGCGACGATGGGATAGGAAGGGCCTAGGAGTTGGAAGGAAGCGGCCGTGGCCTTAATTAAGGTACAGCCCCAGCATTTGCCTGGTGTGAAAATGGGAAACCACGGAAAACCATTTTCAGGGCTGCCGATAGTGGGATTTGAACCTACTATCTCCCGGATGCAAGCTCACAGCCGCGCGCCTCTACACGCACGGCCAACTCGCCCGGTCCCATTAACTTTAATGATATAGTACTGAAACTCAAAAAGATCAGGAGTTAAACAAAATCCTTTGTATGGATGGCCTAATACGCCAGATCCAACTTTAAGCCACTTTGTTAAAAGGCAGGCTGAACTAACTGTAGAACAAGGAATTTTGATGTGGGGCTACAGAGTTGTAATTCCAAGGTCCTTGAGAAAGTCCTTGTTAAATGAATTACACAGTGGACACCTTGGAGTAGTTAAAATGAAATCATTAGCTAGATCGTACTTATGGTGGCCTTCAATTGATCAGGACATCGAAGCCATAGCTAGCAGTTGCTTAGCGTGTCTTGCCCAGAGAAACAGTCCTACTAGAAGTTCACTCCATGTATGGGAATTTCCACCCAATGTATGGCAAAGACTTCATGTAGATTTCTTAGGTCCTTCTAAAGGCAAAATGTATTTGATTGTGATGGACGCTCATAGCAAATGGTTGGAAATTGAAACTGTTAACTCAACTTCAGCTAAGCAAGTCATTGAGAAATTACGTCCTATGTTTTGTAGATTTGGTCTTCCTGAACTCATTGTCAGTGATAATGGCCCTCCCTTTTCTTCTGATGAATTTTCTAGATATTTGAAAGAAAAGACTTCATGGCAAAAACTTCATGTAAATTTCTTAGGTCCTTTTAAAGGCAAAATGTATTTGATTGTGATGGACGCTCATAGCAAATGGTTGGAAATTGAAACTGTTAACTCAACTTCAGCTAAGCAAGTTATTGAGAAATTACGTCCTATGTTTTGTAGATTTGGTCTTCCTGAACTCATTGTCAGTGATAATGGCCCTCCCTTTTCTTCTGATGAATTTTCTAGATATTTGAAAGAAAACGGGATAAGGCAAACCTTGATAGCACCATATCATCCAGCTTCTAATGGACAGGCTGAGAATGCAGTTGAAATTGTGAAAAAACGCTTAAAATGTGCAATCTTTGAACATGAAGATGTAAATTTAGCTTTAAGTAGATTTTTAATAGCTTATCATAACGCTGTACACAGCACTACTAATGAAACTCCTGCTAAACTTATGTTTAATCGTCCTTTGAGAACTAGATTGGATTTAATCAGACCTAATTTGCAGAAAACTGTAGTCAATAAACAGGACAAACAAATAACTAATGCACGAGGTAGTCACACTAGGCAATTAACCCTCCATTGCTACTATTGGGTCTGAGAGACCCATGGCGTTATTCAGTCTTGTTTTTGAACATGTTGGCAACAGTGGACAATGTTCATCTGTCTTCTAGCTTCTTATGTTATTGTTGTTAATAGTTTGGTAGTGCGCGCCAGTCGTGACGTTACCCTCCAGCTTGGTTTTAATTGTTTAGGGCTCCACAGTCCCAACGGTAGCAAGCAGGTAAGTAAACCACGGGTTCGCTAGACCCAGGGTAGTAATATTGTATGCGCTTGTGTGTTTCTTTACCAGAGTATGAACACAAATCATGGCCCATAACCTCAGTCTCTATGTATATTACAGGAAACATGTATGAAACGGAACGTTTACATATTCTTGAGATGATGGATGGGCTGAATGACGCTTCGGGTACTGACCTTATGGAATCAAATGAAAATTCTGACGCTGATCCCGATTTTCAGATATGCAGTGAACATGAGACAGAGAGTGAGGAAAGTGGGAGTGAAGATAACGCAGCAGAAAGTAGTGGTACTTTATTTCTTGGAAAAGACAGAGTGACGAAGTGGAAGAAAGAGATGGCCAATCCTTGCGTTAGAACCAGATCACATAATATTATCTCACATATTCCTGGCATGAAAGGAATTACTAAGACAGTGAATTCCCCTTACGATATCTTGCACCTTTTTATTACGGATGACATGTTGACTGAAATTACCAGGTGTACCAACATTTACATCAAGTACACTATTCGGAGATATTCGTCTGCTCATTCTTTCGTCCGAGAGACGGACATTGATGAAATTAGAGCTTTATTGGGACTATTATATTTAGGTGGGGTTTTCAAGGCAGGGCGAATAAATGCGGAAGAATTTTGGGACAATGATGGTACAGGCTTAGTAATATTTCCGGTAACAAGGACATTACAGAGACTCCGCTTTCTCCTGCAATCGCTGCGGTTCGATGAAAGGGGAACAAGAGAAGAAAGAAAGAAGCTCGTTAAACTAGCCCCAATACGCCATATTTTTGAGCTATTTAACTCCAACTGTAAATACCATTACTGTTTGGGAGAGTATGTAACCGTGGACGAAATGCTTGTTGCATTCAGAGGCCGATGCTCCTTCCGGATGTTCATGCCCTCAAAACCAGCCAAATATGGCATTAAGGTTTTCAATTTAACGGATGCGAGGACAGGGTATAGCTGCAATTTAGAAGTGTACGTGGGTGAACAACCAGACGGACCATTTCCTATCAGCAATGAAGCAGATGACTTAGTAATACGACTAACCAGTCCTATACATGGAACTTCAAGGAACGTTACAATGGACAACTTGTTTACGAGCTACAAATTAGGAAACACATTGTTGACCGACTACAAACTGACAATTTTGGGAACTGTAAGAAAGAACAAGAAATAAATCCCACCCGAATTCAGCAACACTAGAGGGCGGCAATGCTTTAGTAGCACTTTTGGATTCCAAAAAGACTGCACAATTGTCAGCTATGTGCCGAGTACCATGCATCACGATACCAAAATTGACGAGAGCACAGGCGACACTAAGAAGCCTGAGATGATTACCCTCTGCAATGCTATAAAAGGTGGGGTGGACGTAGTCGACCAAATGAGTGCCTTATATGACGTAGCGAGGACAATAAATCGTTGGCCACATGCTCTGTTCTTCTGCATATTGAAAATTGCCACCATCAACAGCCTGAAAATATATAAATCTAACAGTCAGAAAGACATAAACAGAAGAAGCTTTCTGAGGTCTCTTGGAAAGGAACTTCTGAGAAACAATTTGCAGAAGAGAAGTGACAACAAACACATTGCTTTAACAACAAGAAAACGAGCCAGATCATGATGGGCGAAGAAAAACGCGAAAAGGAGAAAGTGGTAAACAATGATCATCCAAAGAAAGGAAGGTGCTACTTGTGTACGGACAGTCAGTCTCAGTTTTCATGCGTTAAATGCAAAAAGTTCATGAGTCTTAGGAAACATGCGAAGTTCATTTGTACAGAGTGTCTACGGTAACAATTGTGAGAGGTTTTCATTCTTTAGATTCTCCTGAGTGATATTTACAATATTTTCTGATGTCCTTAGAACTGATGAGTGTGAGAGACTAAATTGCATACGCAGTATGCCACTAAATTTGTAAACAAGTATACGAAACATTTAATAGTGTAAATTAGCAATTTTATTCTGTAAATGATAAATATAGTAATCATAAACCAAAACAGAATATTTCTTAACTCTATATAAATATGTTAATTTAATATCCTGAATCGTAGTTTCTCGCTTTTCCCATATAAAATTGGTAGTATGACAACTGGGTCTGTCAGACCCAGAGTAGCAATAGAGTTACATTTTCATACAGTAGCAACGCAGGGTTAACTATAGGACAACCTGTGTTAGCTAAAGACTACAGAGGAAGAGATAAATGGGTAGAAGGTAGAATCATGCATAGACTAGGCCCAGTTACATATTTGATTCAACTCGAGTCTGGATTGACTTGGAAAAGACATATAGACCAGCTAGTAGGATTACAGTCCGGGCCTGTCGTTGTTAACTCTGAGCGAGGAACGTCACAGTTAGTTGACCTTCCCTCACGATCCGCTCCTCTGCTTTCACCAGCCTCTGAGTGTCAACAAAGTTCCCCTTCACAACCTGTCTCATCACCGCGTCAAAGCCCAGTAGCAGCTACCAGACGATCTCTGCAACCCGCACAGCTAACTGTTACGTCACCTGCTGCAACGAGACGTTATCCACTTCGAGATAGGAAACCTATTGCAAGATTCAATCCAGAGTAGAGTGACCTACTCATTCTTTTGTATTTTTGTATGGTACTGTATAGCAAGGTATATGTTAATTTGAGTTTTCAATTGTAATTGTATGTTTCGTTATATAATCACTTTTTGTATGTGGCTTATATTGGTGTGTTTTGTGTCCTCCAATCAAGTGTATGGCATTACCTATGTTTTGTTGTTATTGAAAAACTTAAGGAGGACGGAATGTAATATATTTAGTTAAGTGTTCATTTTATTTAATGTAACCTTGCGAGTACGCACAGCTATGATATTGTATTTCCAGCGCTGTATACGTCATAGTCATGTGGTTATAATAAAGCACCGCATTGGCTACTCCCCTCCAGCCCACCCCTGCCGCAGCCTTCCCTCTACCTCCCGTCAGTCCTGGATAGTCAGTCTTAGATAGGGATGGGCTGCGAACGGAGTCGCGAAGAGTCGAGACTGCTACCTCTGGAACCGACACTCTCGACTCCAGTGTCGACTCCACTGATGTAGTAACGCCATCTATCAACTGTTGTCGGAACTGCTTGGAATTATAGTTCCACGTTCCTCCCTTGGTAACTCGTGATACGATGAATACAAGGTGATTATTAGCCAGCAAACATTAAATATTGTTTCGGGATGTTATCATCGTTAGTGTTAATGTTGTAGGTCTATTTTGGCGACGATGATGATAATGATGATGATAATTGTAGTGGTAATAATAATCTGACAGTATACGTTTACATAATCGCTAATGTTGACCTGCACGAGTTCAGATCCGCGGTGTAAGGGGCAACGTGTACGCCTGTCACCCGGCGGTCCTGGCTTCTATTCTAGGCCGGGTTAGGTTTTTTAATTGTAAATGATTAAAACCCCTGGCCTCGGGCATAAAACAGAAACAAGAAGCGAGTGCTTAGAGTATGATTTTACAACAACTATTTTACCAAACATTGTGCGTCATAACAGCCGCCTCCGCAGTCTAGGGAGGCCCCGGGATCGATTCCGTCCAGGTCAGGGATTTTTACACGTATCTCAGGTTTCGTGATCACGTTCAGGTAGAGACCGGGTCTAGAAAGCCAAGAATAACGGTCGAGAGGATTCGTCGTGCTGAACACACGTCACCTCGTAATTTACTGGCTATCGCGAAAAGGGGCTTTTGTGTATACTACTAACTACTACTACTACTACTACTACTACTACTACTACTACTACTAATAATAATAATAATAATAATGCAACAAGACTTAACGTGTTCCTTGAATTATAATGATAACCTACAACCTGTTTTCCAGTCAGTGACCGGGTCAGGAATGGAATGAATGAAGCCCCCATCCTGCGGTGAGGATAGGAATTGTACCGGTTGCCGAGGCCTGCCGCACTCCTCTGGGGCAATGATGAATGACTGACAGATAAAATGAAATGATGTTGGAGAGTGTTGATAGAATGGAAGATGACAGGGAAAACCGGAGTTCCCGGAGAAAAACAAGTCTTACGTGGAGTGACCGAGATTTGAACCACGGAATCCAGCGGTGAAAAGCCAACGCACTGCCGCCTGAGCCACGGAGGCTTGTAATGGTGTAATCTATGTTCGAATTATGTTAGAGGATTTACCCATATTAGATTTGTTTTCATCGTTCATGTGCAATTCATAATGATTTGCCGTCGATATCTGTTTATCAGTTTCCTGATCACAACAAATAAAGACGTGAAATTAAATGTCCGTGGTCTGCTATGCCGATACTTTCTGACATAACACGTTTAATTTTGTTTCAGCTACACCATTACGCTCGTCGTCTTCATTAACGAAATCGTACTTTACTCTAAAATACTCTTAAAAAACCCGATGGTCAAATGAGCAGCAACATGAATGATATTTCATGTTATTTTCCGCGCTTCGACACGCAAGCGGCCCCACAATGGGAGTCAAGTTCGCTTGGAGTCGCAAGGCTTCATGCGAAGCGACCGTGCGGCCCCGCAATGCGCATCAAGTTAACTTGGAGTCGAGAGGCTTCATGCGAACCGAGACCGGTGTTCGGAGTCGATGGAGTCGACGCTCTCGATTCCATGCTTCAGTCGCGCCCATCCCTAGTCTTAGAGCTGGGGACGGAGCGGAGCGGAGCAGTTGTTGTGACGTCATCACCCGGTAGTACCGAGTGAACTACCGAGTAAATGTCCTGACGCGGGACGTTTAAACACGTTATAGGTATGCACTGCGAAGGTATTGCATCCCTCTATTAATACCCTTCTCTCACAACGTAACAACTGTAAATAACTGCATATATATTCACTATAATTGTTATATACGTAACTGCTAGGGAGTAGGAGGTAGTATGTGGAATAAATGTTAGTTACTCGTATAGTTAACTCATTCGAATAGTTGTGATAGTACATATATCACACCCCCGAATTATATGTAGAAGTTAGAGATATTATTGTCAGTATTCGATTTATTATTATTATTATTATCAGTATTTCATTTGTATGTTTTGTCATTTATATTGGTAAGCTGGAAGATATCCACATATGTAGGTATGAGTAATTTGTTTTGCACCAGTGGGAAAACATTGCTGTAATAACTCTGGTAATTTGAATGAGTCATCTGGCTACCCCAGTGTCTGTTGTGATGTACTTGTGTCAGGAAATTCCATTACTCGTGTATATATCCCAGCCTGATGAGATAAGCTTGTTGTTGTACCAGGAAAGTTTGGTGATTCATGAAAACTCCCCAGAGTTTGTTATTGTCTTGGGAGGAAGAAGTAGTTCAGGGCTTGGTCTTGATTTGAGATCACTCATGATTGGCTGGCAAGCACCAATCCAGACGTCTCATCTGAGAGGAGGGGGATGTTGATGTCTATAAAGGTTGATGATACGGCGGCAACCAGATGATTGTATTAGGACATTGTGAGGATGATTGTATGAGACATTGTAAGAAACATTGTAAGGGTGATTGTAGAGGTGATTGTAAAGGAACGAGAAGGAAGATAACTACAACTACAACTGACGCACTGTACGGGAAGGAAGTGGTGCTGATACACGGTACTGGATTGACATGGCTGCAATGGACTGGACTTCAAACGTTCGTGGAGCGTAGTCGTGTTATGTTTGTGGAGAGTGCTTGCGCATTAAGTATTGTAGCACTTGTGACGGCCTAGCATTATATGTTGGTGAAAGCTATCTCAGACTTTCCATAAATTTATATGTTGAGGATCGACAGACGTGTGTCTATATCTTTACAAGTGTTAAAATATGTGAACACAGTAGTACAAGGTACAGTATCTGTGTGATGTAATAACTGCCGATTATGAGAATCGGTAAATCGAATTGATCTAGAGACAGTGAAGGGTATTTATCTTCAAAAATGTACATTGTTCATCGGACTATTTACAAATGGTAACTTAGTTCTCGCTTTCGTTTTCCCACGGTTTTCATTATTGTTGTTGTAAATATGGAGTCTTCCAGCAATATTTTATGTGTGTATTATATGTATAATGTTGTATGTTGATGAGGTGCTCATGCACGGAATTTGTTAAGAATATAGTTAGCTATTTTAGAATCAGTGTTATTGATGAACCTAGGTGCAGTTCCTACCTAATTAGTCGTTTTCAGGAGGTTAGGTAAGGCCTGCAGCAGATGTACCAGTACGCAGCATTATGTACACGCCCTGGGATATAAAGTTTATCATGCTCTTATCTAAATTCGAGGGATCCATTCTGGTGAACTCTGGCGCCCATACTACGGACATTTCGGTTAATTATGCTTATTAATTTTATTAAGTTTTTGAGTAATTTATATTTATATTTTATTTATTTATTATATTTATTTATCAGTAGTCATCAAATTATTACATAGTGAAACAAAGTATGGCGCATACCTACCGAAAGGGTTTGTATGCAAGGGGATTGGAAGTTAACAGAAAAGTAATGTATTAACCATTATTTCGTACGTTCATGTGATACGGTACACTGTTAATGAGAAGAATAACCTGAATATAAAGAATCTTATCAGAATATAATGAAAACACTGACATAATTTCATCTACAGGATGACAAAAGTAATTACGTAAATGAACGTTGACTCGAATGTCCTTCTTTGCAAATGTGATTACAAAACATATCTGACAACATACTACTACACGTCCCAATGCCAAACAGCTATCAGTAGAATGCTTCTATAAATACAGTTATTATATTATATTATATTATATTATATTATATTATATTATATTATATTATATTATATTATATTATATTATATTATATTATATTATATTTGATGTGCCACCACCCGTCGCGTATGTGCGGCCACAAAATTTGCATTTTGCGTGTTTCCTATTGTCAGTGATGTCAAAAAACTGCCAGGCATCCGACGGTTTTCGTGGCCATTGTGGAACAACTTTCTGTAAACATTTCTTTAAATTCCTTTAAATGTTCTAAAAATATAACTACTATCTACGAATATGTTTAAATATCACACTAACACCACAAATATAATCTAACAGACTTTACATTATCTACAAAACATAACAAGCGTAGGAAATATATACGTACATTCGAAACAACACAGATTGAATACAGGTACTTTCGTACGTGTGTTGTGCGCTACACTGTACTCAGGTCCTCCGCGAGTACTCGCAGTTGTAAGCGGAGGGGATCCGTGGTGCGCTCCACCGCTACAACCGGATTACTCATCGGTATTACTCGCTCCGTCCCCACCTCTAGTCAGTCTTGCATTAGCAGTCATGCATACGCTGTCATGCACAGCAGCATAAGCAGTCTAGTATTGTCAGTCGTAAGTCGTGCACCTCAGTCCGTTCCTTAGCCGATGTGGCATTTTAAATTAAGTGTGTCTCTACTGATTGCCTACCCCAAGGTGTTCCAGATGTAAAAAACACCTAGGTACTTACAATGATCCCCAAAAGGAACTTTTACCCCATTAACGCAGTAATTAAAACTGAGAGGACTTTTCCCATTTGTGAAACTCATAACCTGACTTTTAACTTTAACCCCGTTTATCATCATACCATTGTCCACCGACCATCTCACAACACTATCGAGGTCACCCTGCAGCCGCTCACAATCTTGTATTCAAAACACTTACCGCGTGCTGTAATGAACAATCGTGTTTCAATGCCAGCGAAGCAGCGCTCGGTGGTAAAAATGGGAACTAGGCCCATACCGCTCATATTGCTGTATTGGGGAGGCGTATTAGCGCAGTCATAGTAGAGGGCGATGGTCGAACCATTGTGGTGAGTTAATGCAAACGCTACTTGTCAAAGATCGGGGACAAGGAGTTGAGCGGACTGTAAGAGCATTGATTGATTCAGCATCGCAATGTTTCTAAATTTTGACGACCACAGCCAGGGAAATGGAATATCAAACCGGCAGACAGGAAAATACCCAACACTCGCTGTTTCGAGGAACAATCACTGGAGTTTACCATCATTGTGTGTACACTATTTATTTCTCTAGTCTGGTTGGTGGCTACAACTGTCACTTTGAAGCATTAGACCAAACAGGAATTTGTGGTGCCATACCATCAGTACATCAAGGTTCTTGGATTGAGGAACTAAGTAGACAGGACGGTTTCGTGAACGAATCCGATCCACGAAATGTCACTGTAACAGTTGTCCCAAATGGAAGATGATAATTGCTTTTACTGAAATAAAGTGTAAACTCTGCGGTAAATTAAGAAAAAGTACGAAATATATTACTTGTAGAGAATAATATGGATGCATACTTTAATACCTTACAAGTATTTTTTCTGCTACGTCACAGCGCTTCCGTATGTGTTTTGTTTGTCTAATAGTTTCGTGTGTGATGTCTTTACTCACTGAAGTTGTTTGAATTAATTAGGTGGTGTTTTCTTCATGTTGCTCATTCGTTTTTTGGGCCGATGACCTTCGATGTTAGGCCCCTTAAAACAACAAGCATCATCATCATCATCATCATCATCAAGCAAGCATTCGTTTTTTTGCCCTAACTCATTCATTATTATTGGTCCAGGGATCATACTATTTTCTTTTCAACAAAACAGTAATATATTTATTGCTCCAGGGATCACGCTATTTTGATGGTTGAACTGCTCGCGCTAGTCATATGGACAAAGATGACGAGAATTCACAGACAGCACTCCCATTCGTTGATATTAGCCCTGGATCTCAAGAAAGAAACAAAAGATGGCACGAGCAGCGGAATGCAACACAAGGGAGCCCTGTCTACAGCCCGTAAGTACTATATATATATACAGTGGCGGTCACAATAATAGAGCCACCTCTATTGACGGGATTAAGAACTAGCATATCTATTAGTTCGCAAAATCTCCACGAGTACAGTGTTTTCAGTCCCTTTTAGACAACATCAGGGAAGACGTCGCTGCTATCTGTAGTCGTGCGAAAGGAAGCGTTTGAGCTAGACGTGCGAAAAGAGGCATAAAGGTAAGAATCTTATGGGTCAAAATAATAGAGCCACTTTACAGAAGTCCCGTTCAAATTGATGTTTTGCAGTTGTTTTGGGGACTAACGATATTATTTGTCAACAATCCTCCACTCAATATTATTTTGTATGTAAATTAACGTTTGGTTTTGTTTACATTCTTCTAGATGGGCAGAGCAAAGCATACAAGTGATGATGAGCGTATAATAATGTTCTGGATGTACAAAAGTGGGATGTCCATGAATCAAATAGCGAAAGATTTACACGTTTCGCGAAAAGAAGTCCAGAACGCCAATAGACTGGTAAAAGAAACAAAGGCGCAGGTGGAGAACAAGGGGCGACCTCGTGTAACTACTCCCCGCGTAGACAGACTCACTAGGGGAGTAAAGAAAGACCCATTTTTGTTAACACCACGACTGAAAGCCATTTTGTTTAGCAACAAAATTGATGTTCAACCATCAACCTCAACGATTCAAAGACGACTGAGATCCGCAAAACTGAATGGGCGCATTGCGAGGCAGAAGCCACATGTTTCAAAAGCTAATGTTCGGAAAAGGTTGGCCTTCGCCCGGAGAAATGAACAATAACCTAATATTTGGTGGAGGAACATCCTTTGGTCCGATGAATCCAAGTGTAATAGGTTTGCCTCAGACGGAAAAGTCTATGTGCGCCGCCCACCAAACCAGGAATTTAATCCCAAGTACACTTTAAAAACTGTGAAATACGGTGGCGGAAGTGTTACGGTATGGGAATGTTTTTCATGGTACGGTATTGGTCCAATACACCGTATCAACGGCATAATGAACGTAGAAGTGTACAAAGACATCTTGGCAAAAGTAATGCTGCCTTATGCCGAAGAGGAAATGCCGCTGAAATGGAAATTTCAGCACGATAACGATCCAAAGCATACGGCAAGGATCATAAGGCAGTTTTTTCAAGATCACCCTATCGAAGTATTAGCGTGGCCACCTCAATCCCCTGACGCATCACCCATTGAGAACTTGTGGGAGACCGTAGACAAGAGAATTGACCGCTCAAAAGCTACATCTTTAGATAAACTTTGGGAAGAAATCCAGAGAGCCTGGTGTGAGATCAGCAGCGACGAATGCAGGCGTTTAGTCGACTCTATGGGTAAGAGGTGCAGGGCAATCCTCAAAAATAAGGGTTACCCCACGAAGTACTAATGCACTCCTATGCAAAAACGACTGTTCCTGTAAATTTCATAAGACTGAGATCAAGTACAAAATATTTGCGTCAATTGGCTCTATTTTTTTGACCCTGTGGTCTGGTATTCTTTTGAATATTATTGATTAGTTTGAGTGGTGTTATCTATATAACTGGCTGTGGTACAATGTGACTCTGTTGTAATGGTTCCTGTACAACGTAAAATTTTGTTTCCAGCATAGTACAAACATGTCTAGTAATAAATTTGCACTTTATTTCAAACCTTTGCCAGGTGGCTCTATTATTGTGACCGCCACTGTATTTCTCTAGAAACGACGGTATTTCTTAATTTAACGCAGATTTTACACTTTATTTGAGTAAAAGCAATTATATTCCATTTGGGACAAATATTATTGTGACATATCGTGGATCGGATTCGTTCACATAACCAGCAAATTGTTTACAGGAGGCCACAAGATACAAAGTACTGGACTAGGGGCCTTGGGAACTCGTTTGGGATGGATTTTAATGTGCAAAGTACCTTCAGAGCATAGCAATGAGGAAAGTATGGCTATGGTGGTGACAGCTATGCTAACAAGAGGAGCCCGTGTATCAGATTTGTGGACTCTGGATCCCCGTGGCATAATGGACCCTGAGGCTGCTCATCAACATTTCTTGTATACAGTAAGGATCAATGAGGACGTTAGATTTGAGTGCTGCCTACCCTGGATAGAAAATCATCCTGCACTACCTAACAACTGCAATCTGGCTGAAAAGAGTCCATTCCACAGTTAAAAGATTACAATCTGAAGCCTACTATGATGCATATCAGCCTGTACTTTAATTTTAATTTCGTGTGGCTATTTCTAGCCGGGTGCAGCCCTTGTAAGGCAGACCCTCCGATGAGGGTGGGCGGCATCTGCCATGTGTAGGTAACTGCGTGTTATTGTGGTGGAGGATAGTGTTATGTGCGGTGTGTGAGTTGCACGGATGTTGAGGACAGCACAAACACCCAGCCCCCGGGCCATTAGAATTAACCAATGAAGGTTAAAATCCCCGACCCGGCCGGGAATGGAACCCAGGGCCCTCTGAACCGAAGGCCAGTACGCTGACCATTCATCCAACGAGTCGGGCATACTGGACGAGTGGATACAGGAAGGTGTAATAGAAGAGGTACGTGAAGAAACAATCGATACTCCCCGTCATTATTTGCCGCACCGTCACGTCGTTAAACAGAATAGTACCACGCCTGTTCGTCCTGTGTTTGATGCATCGGCATGTGAAAACAAGAATCCCAGTGTTAACGGTTGTGTTGAAAACGGACCAAACCTCATAGAACTACTTCCTTCAGTATTGGCTCGTTTCCGCTTGAAGAGAATTGGAGTAATAACCGACATCCGGCGTGCTTTCCTGCAGATCAGCATCTCTAAAGGGGACCGGCCATTTTCGAGATTATTTTGGATCGACCGTCAGGGTACCTTGAAGATCTATCAACACTGCCCTGTAGTGTTTGGAGCGACATGTAGCCCATATCTTCTTGGAGTAG
The DNA here is from genome assembly GCF_040414725.1 of Anabrus simplex. NCBI lineage: Eukaryota > Metazoa > Arthropoda > Insecta > Orthoptera > Tettigoniidae > Anabrus > Anabrus simplex. The sequence continues at coordinate 259,899,122 of NC_090270.1, read as the reverse complement.
TAATCAGATTGTTCTTGACCTGTGTAAATAAGGTAAATCATCTTATTCTCACGATTTGGTAGAACAGAGATTTTATGTGGACAATTGTTTGACCAGTGTAGATGATACCGGGCGAGTTGGCCGAGCAGTTAGGAGCGCACAGCTGTGACCTCACAGGCGGGAGATAGTGGGTTCGAACCCCACTGTCGGCAGCACTGAAGTTGGTTTTCCGTGGTTTCCCATTTTCACACCAGGCAAATGCTGGGGCTGTACCTTAAACTAAGGCCACGGCCGCTTCCTTCCCATTCCTTTCTTGTCCCATGGTCGCCATAAGACCTGTCTGTGTCAGAGCGACGTAATGCAACTAACAAGAAAAAAAGTGTAAATGATATAAACTAGTTACAGCAGTTCATTGACGAAGCAACTTCCATCATGAATGGAAGTTCGAGCTTCGAAAGTGCTTCTCTACCACCAGCAAAGCCTACCAATGTTTCAAGGTTGCTGTGGGGTAAGTCAGAAGATACCCTATACTAGTGATGGGCAACGCTCTCGCTCGAGACTCTCGAGTGTGACATCGCTGATTTCGAGATTCTCGCGAGAATCTCGAGACCGATCCTGCTGTAGTGCAAGCTGTGCGACGTACCAGTAACTACGACTGTAAACTTGATAGTCTATCATTGGCAGTTTTGGCGTGAAATAACTTTCTCATATGAAAACGTTTGAGCCAATACATTTTGTCAAACGCTAGGAAAAGTACTGCATATTCAACTATGAACCCCTTAATACCATTAACGAAAGTGGAAACAGAATGTCAGTATCTTAAACTGCTCACGACTTATTTGTGGTGGACATCTTAGCTGAATAACCATGCATAATTTGTGAACAGCTGTACAGAGGATGTACACCTATTTGGATACTAGAGGCGTACATTATTCGAACCGGAGACGGGGAAGATGTGCTTTGCTACATATACAACCCCCATTATACACGAGCGGAACGTGTAGTCAAAAATGCCCGACTTTGCTCCAATTCTTTCAGCAGGGGTGATGGGCAACACACTCGAGACCGATTTTCGTGTGCTGCGAGCTGTGTGACGTCCCAGTAACTACGAGTGTAAGCTTGATAGTTATCATCAGCAGTTCTCATATGGAAACGTGTGTGACAATAAATATTGTCAAAATCCTAAGAAACCACTGCATGTTGAATTATCAGCTCCTTAATACCATTAACGAAAGTGAATGCAGAATGCCAGTATCTTAAACTGTTCACGAGTTATGTCAGGTGGACTTCTTAACTGAATAACCCGTATAATTTATTAATAACTGTTATTAGGATGTAAACATGCCGGGATGCCTCACAATCGTTGTCGGCAGGGTAGCTTCTTGTGATTCAGACCGGGCCGGAGGTGTTCTGTGACGATACCTCTTCATTGATATTATGCGTTTGTAAGTGCCGGATCATCCCAAAAGTATTTCTGCCGATGTAATTTTCTTCTTTTGAATAAGCAACACAGTGGCATCTCTTAAAAATAACGACTGATGCGTTTCGGACATCGTCTTCAAGTTGTCGCGTACAACTAGACACAATTTCACATTGCATCGTCATATATCGAATTACCTAATTATGACGCGAAGACTCTATAACATTGTAAGGAACTGTTTCCTTCGCCACCAAAATAACGGTAAACAAAAGCTGTGGTCATATTGAATGCGAGGTCTGATAACCATGTACACCTACCTGTCGAAAGAATATTGGAGCAAACTGAAGCATTTTAGATTGCACATTCCACTTACGCGTTAATGGTGGTTGCATATGCAGTAAGGCGCATCTTGCTTCGTCTCGAGTTCGAACAATGCACGTCTCTAGTATCCACGTACGTGTACCTACAGTAGCCGTCAGGTTCTGTACTTAAACCACTCATTCGTGTACCTACCAGTGCATACAATGCAAGAATGCGTATCCTTTATAATTATGTAATACTGCGTCAAAATAGCCCTCGGAAGAAATGAACACCCAAGTCGCTTGTTGACACGTATTTACGAAATTGAGAGGTCGGTGGTTGGCTATTCGCATACTCGGCACAAATAACATTCAGCTCCGACTGCCTGTAGGCCTACGACACGCTACTCGCCGCGCAATGCGGGGACAACGCTCTCGAGATCTCTCGAAATTTCCCGCGAGAAATAATGTCTGCGCTAGTCCCGAGAAATCTCGAGACCTCGTCTCAGACTGCCCATCACTACCCTATACATAAATGTAGAAAAAGTAAATTACCTTCGCCTGGAGAAAATCACCTAGGAGATTGTTCTCTCCGCACCACATCGATTTTTTTACCCCCTTGGAGTAGCTTGTAGTGTCGCCTTCCTTCCTAAACTTCTCTTGCAGCAGTAATGGGAATTCGGTATAAGTTGGGACCAGGAAGTGAATGAGGACCTTTAAATCACAATCCTTGACCTGAATGAGGGATTTCCCATGCTCAGAAGAAATCAAAATTCCCAGATGGCTACCGCGGTCAGATTCGCAAGGAAACTGGACACTTCATATTTTCTGCGACGCAAGTCAACTCTCGTATGCAGCTGTGGCTTACCTACGTGTTGAACATCAGGTTCAGGTTCCTCGATAAAGCAAGAGTCTCTTCGATTAGCAAGCCTAACAAGAAAATGACAGTGCAGAGGTTGGAGTAAATCCTAGAAGCTATTGTTGCAGGTAACATTGTTCATGATTTCAATATCCCTGATGTTAAGACAATATTTTGGAGTGACGCAACTACGGTCTTAGCATGGATTCAAAGAAAAGATCAATGGGATGTATTCATATCCAAACGAATTAAATACTTCAGGGAACTGACTGAAGGACAGGAAATGCGGCACGTTCCAGGCACCAAGAATCATGCAGACCTGCCGTCCCGCGGCGCTACTGCTAAGAAGTAGTTAGAATCACGACGGTGGGAGGGACCTAACTGGCTACGAGAACAACCAAGTACATGGCTCAGGTGCCTTGTTCCTATTTAGATCGCTCACAGCTCTGTCAAACTCTGACCTCAAAATTGGATCTCCCATTTCATCAGCATCAACAGCCTCTTCTTGTTCCAGAACCAAATTATCTACTTTACCTTGATACATCTGTAGGATATGATCCTGCCGTTTTCTGCTTTGTCTTCTTTCCCTAGAAGTGGCTTTCCACCTGAGCTCTTAATATTCATACACCTAGATTTCCTTTCTCCAAAGGTTTCCTTGATTTTCCTGTATGTAGCATCTACCTTTCCTAGAACCATATAACCTTCCACATCCTTGCACTTTTCCTTCAGCCATTCTTCTTTAGCTACCTTGCACTTTATATCCACTTCATTCTTTTCTGTCCTCTTCATTTCTAGTATTCTTGTAGTTTCGTCGTTCATCAATCAGATCTAGTATCTCCTGAGTTATCCACTGATTCTTAGTTAATCTTCTCTTCCTTCCTAACATTTCTTCAGCAGCCCTACCGACTTCATTTTAGATGACTATACACTCTTCCTCTATAGTGTTTCCTTCAGCCTTTCCATTTAGTCCTTGGGCGACATGTTCCTTGAAACAAACCCTCACACTCTTTTCTTTCAACTTGTCTAGATCCCATTTTTTTTGCATTCTTTCCTTTCTTCAATTTCTTCAGCTTCAGATGGCATTTCATGACCAGCAAGTTGCGGTCAGAGTCCACGTCTGCTCCTGGGAAAGTTTTGCAATCCAACACCTGGTTTCTGAATCTTTGCCTAATCATAATGTCTATTTGATACCTTCCAGTGTCTCCAGGTCTCGTCCACGTATACAGCCGTCGTTTGTGGTGTTTGAACCAAGTATTGGCAATGACTAAATTATGATCAGTGCAGAATTCAACCAGCCAACTTCCTTTTTCGTTCCTTTGTCCCAATCCGAAATCTCCTACTGTATTAACTTCTCTTCCTTGGCCTACCACTACATTCCAGTCTCCCATCACAATTAGATTCTCGTCACCTTTTACATATTGTAATAAATCTTCTATCTCTTCACATATTCTTTCGACTTCCTCATCATCCGCTGAGCTGGTAGGCATTGGTTTGGTGTCTATCTTGACGACAATAATTCTTTCACTATGCTGGTCGTAGTAGGTTACCCGCTGCCCTATTTTCTTATTCATTATTAAACCAAATCCTGCATTACCCATGTTTGATTTTGTGTTGATAATTCGGTAGTCGCCTGACCAAAAATCCTGTTCTTCCTGCCGACGTACTTCACTTATACCAACCACATCTAACTTTAGTCTATCCACCTTCCTTTTCAGATTGTCTAATCTACCACAACGATTCAAACTTCCAACATTCCACGCTCCGACTCGCAGAATGTCAGTATCCATCTTCCTGATGATCGCCCCCCTCGTGTAGTCCCCACCCGGAGATCCGAATGGGGGACTAGTTTACCTCCGGAATATTTTACCCGGGAGGAAGCCATCATCAGTACATCGTTCATACAGAGAGAGCTGCATGTCCTCGGGAGTTAGTTACGGCTGCAGTTTCCCGTTGCTTTCAGCCGTGTAGCAGTATCAACACAGCTAAACCATGTTGAGTATTATTACAAGGCCATATCAGTCAGTCATCTAGACTGCCGCGCTTGCAATTTCCGAAAGGCTGCTACGCCCCTTTCGATGAACCAGCCTTAGTCTGGTCTCTCAATAGATACCCATCCGATAAGGTTGCACCTGCGGCTCGGCCACCTGAATTTTTGGGACACGCAAGCCTCCCCATCACGGCAAGGTCACATGGTTCGCAGGAGAGGTTATATCGCTTTGTAAAGAACTGTCGAACGAAATAACATGAAAGATTCCATGGCAACTTGACAACGGAAGAATTAGTGGTGGCTGAGCTTAAAGTTAAAATATGGTTCAGAAAAAGACTATCTCTGGAGTGAATGACCCAAAGTTGTCTAATTTAATCTCATTCGATCATAGCAATGGAATTCTACACGAAATGACAAAAGTCTCGCATAGGAAGTATCTAGACGATTTTTGTCAACCAGCATCTTGTTGTATTTCGCCTGACAATTGATAATCATGCATAAAGAATCGTGTCACGCAGGTCCACAGATGACGACTTTCCTTGGAGAAAAATGTTTGATCCTTCGTGGAAGACGGTTTGATCAGTTCTGGATAAATGTCTTCAATGTAACAAGCAAACATTCAAGCAGTGAAAAGTTAATCTGGCATCTCTTCCTGAAGATAGAGTGCGAAATGCTAAGATATTTGAAGTTACTGGTGTCGATTTAGCAGGTCCGCTATTCCACAAGATCGAGAAGGGCAGTAATAAAAAGACATGGGTGTGACTATACTTGTAGAGTGTGTCGAGCAGTACATTTGGAACTTGTATCTTCCCTCTTAACTGACAGCTTCATTCAGAGTTTTAGGATATTCATTAGTAGAAGCGGTCGGACATCTCTTGTCTATATGGTACTAACTTTTGTGGCACTGATAATGTAAGTAATTGGACTTGGATGCTATTAACATTTATAGTACTGCCAGAAGAATTAAGTGGAAGTTTAATTCTCCAAGTGCATCTTGGTGGGAGCGGCTTATCGGAATAATGAAGACACTACTGCGCTGTGCCGTAGGACAAGCATCAGTTGACTACGAGGAAATGCAGACAATTTTGTGCGACTGTGAGGCCGTCATCAATGCTAGTCCCCTAACTTAAGTGTCTCAAAATCTCAGTGATTTGACTCTTCTAACATCCAGTATGTTTCTACAGGAACTTGAAACGATCCAGATTTTGATTTAGTTGAAGCCACTGATCTAAATAAGAGACTTTGCTACCGACAAAAACTGCGAGAAGACGTCCAACAGGGATTTCGTTCTGAATACTTGGGAGAGTTGATGTTAGCCAATGAACAGCAACATAGGCCAATTCCAGGTGGTGAAATAGTATTGGTGGGAAATGATAACACAAAACGTTGTTGAACTCCTAAAAGGCACTGATGGTGAAACCAGACTGGTCAGAGTGAAGACCTCAAGCGGCTTGCTCCTGAGACCAGTGCGGAGAATCTACCCGCTGGAACCGGAACTTGGCCAACCGAGAAAGTGCAGTCATCGGCAGAAGACTTCGAGGGGAAGTTGCTGAACTATCCCAAGAGGAAACCGTGACCATCACCGAAAAGACTCCCAGTGTACTAGTGCAAACAAGATCTGGCAGGACGGTTCGTAAGCCTCTAAAATTGAACCTTTGATTGTGTTGTGCAAGTTATCGTTGGACACACCACCGTTAACTTAAGTGGGAGAATATGTAGAAAAAATAGCCCAAGACTTGAATAGTATCGATTATTTTCAACTGTAAGCTTCCGTGGCTCAGGCGGCAGCGCGCCGGCCGCTCACCGCTGGGTTCCGTGGTTCAAATCCCTATCACTCCATGTGAGATTTGTGCTGAACAAAGCGGAGGCGGGACATGTTTTTCTCCGGGTACTCCGGGTTTCGGTCATATTTCATTCCAGCAACACTCTCCAGTATCATTTCATTTTGTCATCCATTAATCATTGCCCCAAGAGTGAGAAAGGTTTCGGCAGCCTGCACAATTCCTATCCTCGTCGCTAGATGGGGATTTCATTCATTCCATTCCTGACCCGATCTAATGACTGGAAACAGGCTGTGGATTTTAATTTTCAACTGTGTTGTGTAGAATATCTTTGGATCGAGTGTTCTTGTGGTTGTTCACAAGAAGTCTTCCATGTGCGTATGTTAAAATAAATGTGTTTGTTTATCGAGGAATTGTAACCGTGTTTTGATTGTTTTTGAAGTGCATTCCCACTAACACTTTTACAATGCGCCATCACTTACTAATAATTTCTAAAAAAGTATGCCGTGGCATTAGAATCTAGTTGACTGGTTTTTAAAGCAGCTTAGGTGGTGTCATGGAACAGATTATCAACAAGTAACACTTTCTGCCGATCAAGATTGTTGGGATACACAGTTTTATAATTAAGTTTAAAAGTTGTAGCAATCACATTGGATGCATGACTGTGGTACACATACAGGTTTCTTAAATCATTAAAGCACGCCTTACGGATAGTCTACCGAGTTCGATAGCTGCAGTCGCTTAAGTGCGGCCAGTATCCAGTAATCGGGAGAAAGTGGGTTCGAACCCCACTGTCGGCAGCCCTGAAGATGGTTTTCCGTGGTGTGGCGTTATTACGCAAAAGAAACATTAATTATGTAATATAATCTGGACTATCAACTGTCTACACGACACTTCTTATATTGCGCGCACTATCCGCACAAGTAACATTTTTGTGAATTAGACATTTTATTGCCGGACTCTGTTTTATTGACTAAAGTGCCGATGCGATAAGCTGTAATATTGGCATTAATCATTTGAAACTGGAATTTTACACCATGTGCCTGAGTGGATAATAATAATACTCATCTAACGTACAGATATTAGGACATGGTTGTATTAAATTATCCTGCGAGTAGTTTCTAGTGTGTTTGACTGTTCTGTGTACAGCAACATGTATGCTTGCGCTATCTATGCGCGTGATTTGGTACTGCTAGGTGTGTTTTGACGGAGCTCTCCAGGGCGTGTTGCTAGGCTGGGCAGGGTCGCTCCTAGTGGCCTTGCTCTGAGTGTCTCTGTCGACTGGCTGATCCGGACTAGTGATGGGTCGAACTAGCTCTTTTGAGGGAGCTGGCTCATTCCCGCTCCTAGCCGACAGTCGTTCAAAAGAGTCGACTCTTGGGAGCGGGAAGGTAGGAGCGAGCCAGGAAGTCAGAGGCCGCTCTCCGCTCCAGGTTCGTTCGTTCATTCGTTCATCCGGTTTAGGGCAGACGGCTCTTTATGACTTCCGGGAACGAACGATATAGCGCAAATAGTTTATATTTTTCCACAACAGATGGCAGCACAACGTCCAGTTCAGAAAGCTACTCTTGAAATAAAACAAATAAACAACTAATGCACTCCTGGTAACATTGGCAAATAATCTAACGATAAAGCTTTATATACAGCAACGAAGAAATGTTTAACAAAAATTGCAGTATTAATGGATAACATCTAATATTACTTTGCCCATTTTCCTTTCTTCTTAAAATGATGCTTTTCAAGACTGAACGCACCGTGACGAGACGTATGTTCATGATGTTGGCAATACGTACACGTTAATAAATAATTGTTTAAGAATGTAATGGGATGTACGTTACTATAGTATACACTAAGCCATGAGTTATTTATTCATAAACGCCCAAAATAGCGTGATTTTACATTTTCTCGATTAATCACGGCTCCCGTTTTTATTTGAAGGAGCGAGATGGCGCGAGATAGTTCACCTTTTCCACAACAGATGGCAACACAATGTACAGTTAAGTACGCTACTCTTGGAATAAAACAAATGTATACTGCTGGCAACATTCGCAATTAATCCAATGATAAAGTTTTATACACAGTAACGAATAAACGTGTCACAAATATACAGTGTTGATTGATGACATCTAATATTACTTTGCCTAACTTCCATTCTCCTTAAAATGATGTCTTTCAAGTTTGAATGCACCGTACGGGACGTATGTTCGAGATATTGGCGATACTTCCTTTCGACCCCGGCAATCCAGATAAGCATAAGAAGAATCTCTATTCCTGTGCACGTAGTTTACATTTCACTCAAAAGATATCAGAATATCCTCTTTCGACACTCCGCGTGGGAACAACAGATTCTTTCAGTCATTAATGCAGCGTAGGAAACAGCTGATTAAACGCGATCTTTAACGAAAATAATGGAAACTACTATCAGCACAAATGTACATATAACCAAATATACTATAGTACGCATAGCATTTTGCCTATTTTTCGTGTACAGTATGGTCACTCTCTCTTCAATTTTTTTTTTTCAAGAACGATTAAACCGTATGAGTCGTATATGTTCGATATATTGGCATTCCTTACACTATCTAAACTTACTTCTTCCGCTTCGACCACTTTTCTCACACTTGTGGGTTCGCGGGTGCGAACTGTTCCGCAAATGTGGATTTGGCCCTGTTTTATAATAAGTAATAATGTTACTGCCTTTACGTCCCACCAACTACATTTACGGTTTTCGTAGACGCCGAGGTGCCAGAATTTAGCCCCGCAGGGGTTCTTTTACGTGACAGTAAATCTACCGACACAAGGCTGACGTATTTGAGCACCTTCAAATACCACAGAACTGAGCCAGGATCGAACCTGCCAAGTTGGTGTCAGTAGGCCAGCGCCTCAACCGTTTGAGTCACTCAGCCCGGCTGGCCCTGTTTTATGACCGGATGTCCTTCCTGATGCTAACCTTATGCGGAGGGATGTAATCAATATTGCGTGTTTCTATGGTGGTTGGTATTGTGGTGTGTTGTCTGAATATGAAGAGGAAAGTGTTGGGACAAACACAAACACCCAGTTCCCGAGCCAGAAGAATTAAATTCCCGACTTAGCCGAGAATCGAATCCGGAACCCTCTGCAGCGAAGGCCTTAGTGCTGACCATCCAGCTAAGGAGTCGGACTTCTTACACGTCAATAAATAATTATTTGAAAATGTACTGCGGTATACACTTTGGTATGGGTTATTTAGCCTATATTTTAAAGCCAAAACTAGTGTTATTTTCTATTTGCCTTAATTCGATTTAAAACTACGGTATATTATTTTATCCACTGTACCGTAAAACCGAAAGATTTTGGCAATATGTTAATTCATAACTACGAACGCATTTAAGAAACAGGTGAGGATTTGTCAGAGTATTTCTTAATTATTTCAGACAGAATAAAACTACGCCGTTTCTACTTGCCGAGTGGTACATTCAGTATTCTGGATAGTGACTGTTCGTGCTTAGTTGAGGTTAGTTAACCCGAACTTCGTGTCGTTTATTTGCTCCTAACCTACTGGATCTATACTAGGCCCTACATCCTTCATAGATTATGAGTGCATACAGGAAGTGAACAGGTAAGTATGGCTCAATAACATGTTGTTTATTTCATTTCATTGTTTCGTTACGTTGCAAGTTGCCAGAACTAAGGCACAAAAACGTACCTAACAAACAGACCACAACCACTGCACTCAGAGCACTGACTGAATGCGGGAAGAGGCTAGACTGGGCAGCCTATAAAAAAGAAAGCGGTTTCTGTACGTCACGTGATTATCTGAGGCATGGCATTGGCTAGAAATGAACGAGAGTCGATGTGACGAGCTACCTCTTTCTTGGGAGTCGCTGTTGATAAAAGAGTCGGCTCGTGCTAGCTCTCAGGGAGCAAGGAGGGAGCTAGCTCATACAAGAGTCGACTCTCATTGAGAGAGCTAGCTCTCTCCAATGAGTCGTTCAAAAGAGTCAGTTCGTTCATGAACGACCCATCACTAATCCGGACCGGAGCGGACGTTGACTGTGCCTTCAGACACAGGAAACAATGAACCAACCAACCAACCAACCTACCTACCTACCTACCTACCTACCTACCTACCTACCTACCTACCTACCTACCTACCTACCTACCTACCTACCTACGGGTATTGGCTAAGAAAGCATCACTACCCCCAGCAGGGGATTGTTCTCATATTAATATTTATCTATTGTATTAGAATAGTCGTGTGATGTAGTGTAAGATTAATTATTATCTTTAGTGAGTGTTCTAGTGCTAGCTCGAAACACGTCGGTTATCTCAGTCATATGACCTCTCTGTAAGTACGCTGTTCTTATTTAATATCTGTATTAATACTATTGTTTCTTGGGGCGAGTCATTTATATTATAGGTTGTGTTTTGAACTATGGTTTGAATTTTTATCTAAGTTTGGTGTGATTGTGTTCTCGCTTCAAGTGAGCGTCCTGTATAGCAGTGAAGGTCATTTTTGTCTGCGTAACTTTGAAATTCGCATTTGCATTGATTTAATATTGTCTTTCCCGGTATCCTTTTGTTTCCCTGCGTATATATACGTTTTGTTTTCTGCACTTTCCTGGATGCGTGTGCGGTTACTATTTTAAGATTTGGTATGTATCGCTAATGTTATTGTATTCGTGTTTCCCCCGGGTTTTGGTGTTGCGTTTCCCTATTTTGTTCTGTGCATCCTTTCGTATTTTTTGGCCTTCTTGTCCGTGATTCGAGCTAATGCTATGCTGCACTAATTTTTTCAATTTTTTGAAAATATTATATTTGATCTTATATAACTTAATTTCTCATGGCTAGGTATTACTTGGATTGGGTTGAAATTCTTTGTTTTATTTTTATTGCGGGTATTTAAGGTGATCTTTACTCACTAATGTAATCCCTCACTATATTAACATCACATTTCAACAATGCACATGTAACGTCTGCTGGTTTAAGTCAAGGGTTTTGGGCAGCCCTAGCGCAAGATGTTTGGGGCTTATCGCACTTCTTATTGTTGGTTATCTCTTGTGCTCGGCTGTTATGTAACTCATGATTGCGTGTGGTATTGGCCGAGATAACAGTTTTGTTTGTGCTCCATGTGGATGACAATGCATTGTTTGCTTCTCATGTCATTTTGTTTTTCGGTTTCGGTGTTGTGAAGTTTGCCTTTCTATATTAATACATGTGTTGAGCGTCTTAGTTATCGCCTGGCCTTCTTGTGCTTCTGCGATTTAAATTATTTTTAATTTGGGCTATTCTCCTGATTCTGTTTGATCTTGGGCGATGACATGTTGAAATTTGTGTTCCCGTGTGTTTAACGTGATGTGTCTTGTGAGCTTGTTTTACGTTGGGGTTTGTGTGGACTTTACCTCCGTTGGATGCTGTCGGAAACCCTTGATTTAACTTACAACCCAATTTTCCTGTGTTAATCTAAATATTAATATTTTCTTATGGGGATGGTAAGGAACTGGTGCACCGGTGTAGTTAGGGAAATATAATGAATTTATGTAATTCCGAATTTATTTTATTTACCCATAGATTATTTATTTAGTGAATTTTTTTTACTCTTCTATTACTTCATTTTTTTGAATTTTCCTTTTGGTTCATAATTTTGTGTGTAATGTAAATGATTTTTTTAATTATATATATATTTTTAATATCGGTGTCATTTTGATGTTGCTTGCCTCGTCCCTTGACCCACTTCTCTCTCCTTCCATTTTGGGTTGGTTCATGCACACACTCTGTTTGTTGTGTTATTTTCTGATGTGTTATGTATTATTGGCTCTTTTCATTTTGTCTTATGTGCACGTCCCTATGACACACGTCATTTATTTGTTAAATTGTTAGCGTAGTTGCAGTGGTTCCCATTTTCACACCAGGCTGTTACGAGCTCAACTTCGCCTACCTTATGGCTGCTTCTCCGTCTTGATTTAGTGCACACTATATTGCGCTGCTCTATGAACCTTCTGCTTGCTATGCTGTCTCACCACTGCTTCATCTGCTACACCGCCACGCGCAATCTCCGTGACGTCACCTAGTTCTAGTGTGTTCTCGAGCTCGCTTCGCTCCGTGTATATATACTCGCCGCTTTCTCCTGTCCGGCGATCAGGTGTGACTTGGTGTTGTAATCGGCAGTGGCAGCTCAAGCCCTGCACCGGCTGGTCCGAGTGCATTTGGACTTTACTTGGTTCTCCATTACGTGTTGGGTGAGCAGACGTTTACTGTAATTATTTACCATTCATTTTAATTTCGCCCTCTCATTCATCATATGGGCTTGAATAACGCTTGGATATCGAACTATCGTCCCTTCAGGACACAGCGAAATTTCACGGTGCCAAATTATTGACTTTGACTTGGTGATGGAAATATGAAGGAGGAAGCGTGCTGGGCTTCAAGTTTTGAACAGTTGTACTGGAACCTTTCCTCTCGTTTGGAGTGGACATTGTACCCTGGTCAATCCCCTTTCCCTGCTCGAATCTCTTTCCCGATTTTTCCTTCTTTTCGTCTACCTTTCGTACTTCTAGTAACATATTAATAAATTTGTAGCTTGGTGCTCTGCTAAATTTTTTTTACACTTCATCTGGTGTGTACCTTTCGATTATTCTGGTGTCTACTTGCTTTAAAAGGAAAGAAGGTGTGCCTTAGTTTTAGGGGGATAGCCTGTTCTTTTATCACGTGCCTTTGTGAGCACTGGAAAAATTCCTTTTAACTAATGTTAATTTTCTTGTTCCTGTTTCCATAATTCCTTGCTACTTTTGCGGCATTCGCGTGAACATTGGTATAAAAATTTATTCTGGTTTCGTGCTTGGCGCCCCCAAGCTCTATTGTGGTTTGGTGGTTACCCCTTTAGGATACGTACACTAAACAAAAAAAAGAGAGAGAGAAAACCTGTTGATAATTTGTACAATTTCCCACTTTAATGGTGTATCATATGGTCGAAGTTCTCATTCTTATAGTGTAAACAATTGTTATTTCTTGGAGTTGTTTTAATATATGTGTTCATTTCTGAAACCTGTGCTTGTGGGAATTTTCTTTGGTGTTCTCCTTTGCCCCCTTTCCACGTGTCCCTACCGCGATAATTCCTCTGGGGAAAGGCCCCATGATTGAAATCACCACTTGATTTGGGATGTGATCACTGCTATCTGGTTATTCTAGACACGACATTTGAATATTGGTGTTACCTCACTTTACGCCCTTCCCTGCGCATTGCTCTGCTGAGTCCTCTTTCCCCCCGCACCGGCAAGTATTTCTTGAGTCCCTTTGCTTACTTTACATCGAACTTGGTCGGTTTATGCTTAGTGATTGCTGCAAGCACTTGAAAGTACATATCTGTTTAAATGTGTCAACCTCACCGTAACAAAATGGTAGCAGAGTACTCCCTGTTTTGACTGCTTCATTCCTTTGCGTGCTTTCATTCATGGCTTGTTTTTCCGATAATTTCCCTTTAGGGGATGACTCTTCCGTACTATCTTCTCCGTTAACACCAAATTTATCATTACCTAACCCTCCTGTACCGAATCTAATTTCTTTTTCGTCTACCCCATCTTCTCCTTCCCTATACCCGTCTTCCTCAACCCATACACCTCATTTGCAATCCGATGATACTAAACCTTCCGTTTTACTACATCACATGTCCCCGTCGCCCCCTCCTTATTCTCAACCCCCCAGTACCTACTACCCCCTCTGTTGATAGTGCACTTAATGTACAAATCATTACGCAGTCGTTATTACAAGTTCCCCAATTATCCGCAACAGATCCCCGAAATCTTACCATTTGGCTGTTTTCGGTTCGTAAGTTCTTAAATATAAAACTTGCCTCCTTTCCCCAATTAATTGGTCTCTTATCCACCAAAACTACGGGTTTTTTCTCCACCTTTTGGTTGGATAATATGTCGAATTTTACAAATTGGTATGAATTGAGACATGCGATACACAATTATTTCTTGCCCCTAGAAGTCCGTTACAAACTAAGTACAGAGTTCATTAGACGCCACCAGCTACCCAATGAACCCGCGCACGACTATTTGGACTCTATCATCACTTACAGTGACGTTTTGAATGTTTCATATAATACTCCCGAACTGATATCTATTATTCAGTTTTATGCCGCTCCATCATTCCGCATGCTTTTTAATGTTCTTACCCCCCCCCCGTTTCCCTTTTCAACTCTACAATCTTGCTCAACAACATACGATACATTCTCTAGGGGATCATTCCTACTATGCTTCCGTCTCTCCCCCACCGATCACTGCTCCTCCTTTACGTTCTTCTTTGTCTGCCGTACCTACCCTTAGTGTCCGTCCTCCTATAACCTGTTATCGTTGTAAATTACCGGGCCATATTGCCCGTCAATGTACTAATTTGCCTTCGGGAAACGCCTTCCACCCGCGTCCTTAGGCAGTAGGCGTTCACATAGGGAAAATCTGCCTCATTCCTCCCAGCTTACCTCCGTATCCCCATCTTCCCAATCCCTTCATAATTCTATCTCTCTCTCACCCCCGAGTTGTCATGTTATGCTCACAGTTAATAACCTTCCTTCTGTTGCGCTCCTAGATTCTGGGGCGACAGTGTCACTCATTAGTTCCCGATTTTATAGCGATTTACTTCACAATAATCCTCATCTGCAATATCTTCCATCTCCCCTTCGATGTCTTTCAGTCTCTAATCAACCCTTGAAAATTTTGGGTAGTATCTTGTTACATATTAAACTCCAGCACCTTTCTTGGCCTTTCACTTTTCATATTGTGGAGGACTTGTCCTTCCCGGTTATCTTAGGTTACGATTTCTTTTCACATACTGGTCTTCTTCTTGACTCTGCCCAGTCCAAAGTTTCCTTTTCCTTTTCGCACAAGTCTGTTCCGTTGATTAATATCTCTGATTTTCCCTCTCGTTCACATTCTCTACTTTCTGCTATTAACTCTATTCATTCTGACCAGGTTCAAGCTTTGCTCACTGAGTTCTCTGACGTTATTACCCCTAATTTGGGCACGGTTAAGAATTTTTTTGCACATATTGATCTAGTGGATTCTACCCCTGTCCGTTCTTCTCCCTATTTTCTTAGCCCTCCTCGGATGAACACTTTAAATCAATTGATTCAAACAATGCTTAAAGATAATACTATTATTCCATCATCTTCCGATTATGCCTCACCTGCCTTTGTGGTCGCCAAGCCTGATGGTTCTGCGAGATTTATTGTGGATTATAGGAAGCTTAATGAGAAAATCGTCTATGACGCCTATCCGATGCCTAAATTAAATTCGGCATTCCAACATTTTTCCGGTTCCAAATTTTTTTTCAATTTTCGACCTCAATTCTGCTTACAATCAACTTCCCTTAGATGACCTCAGTTCTCGGTATACGGCATTCATTACTCCTACTGGGCTCTATCAATTTAAAAAAGTTCCCTTTGGCCTTAATCTTGGCTCCCAAATAATGCAGCGCTTTGTTGACTCCCTTTTTGCTGACATTAAGTATAAGTATCTTTTTCCTTTTGTTGATGATATCTTAGTTTTTTCTCCGGATTTTGACTCACATTTGTCTCATGTACGCGAAGTCCTTACTCGTCTTCGCAATGTCGGCCTCACCGTTAATCCTTCAAGTTTTGATCGCCCAAACTTCGATTAAATTTCTTGGCCACATATTGAGTTCTGATGGCATTGCTGTTGATCCTGATCGTGTCTCTGCCATTAATAAGATACCCCCTCCTACGAACTTGAAACATTTACGATCCTTTTTGGGAATGGTTGGCTTCTATGCCAAATACATCCCTAATTTTTCATCTATTGCTGATCCATTGAATAAACTCAAAAGAAAAGGGGTCAAATTTCACTGGTCCCCTCAGCAACAAATGGCCTTTGATCTTCTTAAATCGAAACTATCTCATGCTCCCCTCTTACAAATTCCTGATTTTAATTTTACCTTTGAATTATCTACCGATGCCTCAGACATTGCCATTGGTGCTGTCCTTCAACAAACTATTAATGACCGTACGCTCCCCGTGGCCTACTTTAGTCGCCTGTTATCCCCTGCTGAACAAAAGTATTCTACTTACGAAAAGGAAGCCCTGGCTCTTATTCTCTCAATAGAACACTTTTCTGAATATCTCGACCATCGCGAGTTTATTGTCAGCACTGATAACCAGGCTCTTTCTTGGCTCTTACATAATGCCCCCAAAATTGGTCGTACTGGTCGTTGGTTACTCCGCCTGTCTCGTTTCAAGTTCTCTTTAAAATTCGTTTCCGGTTATAATAACTCTGTCGCCGATGCTCTTTCTCGTCTCTTTGATGACCACCAGCTTCAACCTTCCGAACTTGATTCCCTTCCTATTAACTCTGTTATTTCCGTCTCTTCCTTAACTAACTTTCCCCTCTCTTTTCAATCTTGCTTGCACCATCAACAGCATGACCCCTACTGTCAACAAATTTCCCAAGAAATTACTTCTCCTGATTATTCTGGCCCTTTTCGGGTCCACCACCAACTCCTTCTTTTTAAACCTACTCCTAAGGCTACTCCTCGTCTGGTTCTTCCTTCCACTCTCCGGTCTATGGTATTTCAATATTTTCATGATTCGCCTATCGGCGGCCACTTTGGGAGAGCTAAGACCTACGCTCGCCTTGCCTCCCAATTTTTTTGGCCGCAGATGCGTAAAGACATTTTTTCGTGGGTTCGATCTTGCCCTTCTTGTCAGAAACATAAACCGTTAAATCACCTTCCTTACGGCTCCTATGCCGCTTCTCCTGCCACTTACTCGTCTGAAAAGTATTACATTGACATTGTTGGGCCTATTGTTAAATCCTCTAAGTCCAATTCATACATCTTTACTCTGTTAGATGGGTTTTCTAAATTTCTTATTGTTCGTCCTTTGAGAAATATCTCTTCACAAATTGTTATTAATCTTTTGTTCAATTACATTTTTCCTATCACTGGCCTCCCTAAAGTTCTCATTTCTGATAATGCTTCGATTTTCACCTCTAGACAGTTCTATAATTTTTGTTTTTCTCTTGGCATAAAAAAGGTTTGTACTTCCCCCTATCATCCTCAGGCAAATACCGTCGAACGCTACCACCGTAACCTTAAAACATTTCTATCTATTTTTCACTCCCATAACCAGAAATCATGGGATACCGAACTCCCTTCTTTTGTGCTCGCCCTCAACTCCACCATCAATTCTTCTACTGCTTGTACACCGGCTAAACTCTTTCTTGGCCGTGAGTTGAATACCCCCCTTGCCCTTACGTGGGATCTCCCCTCGCTTTTGGATACACCCTCCGATCGTCTTAATCACTCCCAATTGTATTCCGCTTATCAAAAGCTCCTTCAGGCCAGTAAAGTTCATAAAAATCTGTGTAATTCTCGTGCCTTACCTTCTAAATTTAAATTGTTTGATTTAGTTCTTAAAAATCATCCACTTAGCTCTGCACCTCAGAATATTTCGGCTAAACTCTCCCCTCGTTGGCTGGGTCCCTTTCGTATTCTTTCTTTTCCCTCGCCCAATACTGTTCAGCTTCAGTCTGTGGAATCCCCTACTGATCTCCGAAAGGCTCATTTCTCTCGACTAAAGCCGTTCCATACCTAATCCCTACGTTCCCCTTTTTTTATGTGGGGCGGGAGAGGGGTATTGATCGGTTCTTTTATTCCTTTTGTATTTTCTTGGTTTTACGATATTAATTTGCTGTCCATTACTCTCCTTCCTTCATATTTCGTAATTTTTTTTCTCTCTTGTCTCTGCTCACCCAGCTCTTCTCCCACTGCCGAAAATTTTATGCCTGATCCTCCCCCTCTTTTAACTAAGTTTTGTCTTGTTATCCCTTTGGGGTATATTATTGATAAATATTGAAAAAAATTTTACTGTCATATTGTTATGCAGAGCACTAGATAATTTGCTTTGATCATTTAAATCATCCTGTTTGTTTTCTTGCCCTCTCCTTTCCCCCCTTATTCTTCTCTTATTTTCTTTGGTGACTTATTCTCTTTATTTCTTCTTTCCTATGATGCTGCGTCTTCCTGTCTGGCCCTGAGACCGCGCTTCCTTCAGACTTCGTGGGACCTGGTGCTTCTACTGTCTTCATGTTTTCGTCGGTTCTGCCTTTTTGCCTGTCATCGTTTCCGCCGCAGTTGGATCTCCGCCACTCTTCATCTTCGTCCGCATCGCTTTGGACCACCGGTACTGCTTTCACCATCTTCTGCTCTCATTTGCCGTCTCGTCAACTTTGGACACCAATCCTTCGGATTTCTCCTGGTGGTGGGAGTATGTTACGAGCTCAACTTCGCCTACCTTATGGCTGCTTCTCCGTCTTGATTTAGGGCACACTATATTGCGCTGCTCTATGAACCTTCTGCTTGCTATGCTGTCTCACCACTGCTTCATCTGCTACACCGCCACGCGCAATCTCCGTGACGTCACCTAGTTCTAGTGTGTTCTCGAGCTCGCTTCGCTCCGTGTATATATACTCGCCGCTTTCTCCTGTCCGGCGATTAGGTGTGACTTGGTGTTGTAATCGGCAGTGGCAGCTCAAGCCCTGCACCGGCTGGTCCGAGTGCATTTGGACTTTACTTGGTTCTCCATTACGTGTTGGGTGAGCAGACGTTTACTGTAATTATTTACCATTCATTTTAATTTCGCCCTCTCATTCATCATATGGGCTTGAATAACGCTTGGATATCGAACTATCGTCCCTTCAGGACACAGCGAAATTTCACGGTGCCAAATTATTGACTTTGACTTGGTGATGGAAATATGAAGGAGGAAGCGTGCTGGGCTTCAAGTTTTGAACAGTTGTACTGGAACCTTTCCTCTCGTTTGGAGTGGACATTGTACCCTGGTCAATCCCCTTTCCCTGCTCGAATCTCTTTCCCGATTTTTCCTTCTTTTCGTCTACCTTTCGTACTTCTAGTAACATATTAATAAATTTGTAGCTTGGTGCTCTGCTAAATTTTTTTTACACTTCATCTGGTGTGTACCTTTCGATTATTCTGGTGTCTACTTGCTTTAAAAGGAAAGAAGGTGTGCCTTAGTTTTAGGGGGATAGCCTGTTCTTTTATCACGTGCCTTTGTGAGCACTGGAAAAATTCCTTTTAACTAATGTTAATTTTCTTGTTCCTGTTTCCATAATTCCTTGCTACTTTTGCGGCATTCGCGTGAACATTGGTATAAAAATTTATTCTGGTTTCGTGCTTGGCGCCCCCAAGCTCTATTGTGGTTTGGTGGTTACCCCTTTAGGATACGTACACTAAACAAAAAAAAAGAGAGAGAGAAAACCTGTTGATAATTTGTACAATTTCCCACTTTAATGGTGTATCATATGGTCGAAGTTCTCATTCTTATAGTGTAAACAATTGTTATTTCTTGGAGTTGTTTTAATATATGTGTTCATTTCTGAAACCTGTGCTTGTGGGAATTTTCTTTGGTGTTCTCCTTTGCCCCCTTTCCACGTGTCCCTACCGCGATAATTCCTCTGGGGAAAGGCCCCATGATTGAAATCACCACTTGATTTGGGATGTGATCACTGCTATCTGGTTATTCTAGACGACATTTGAATATTGGTGTTACCTCACTTTACGCCCTTCCCTGCGCATTGCTCTGCTGAGTCCTCTTTCCCCCCGCACCGGCAAGTATTTCTTGAGTCCCTTTGCTTACTTTACATCGAACTTGGTCGGTTTATGCTTAGTGATTGCTGCAAGCACTTGAAAGTACATATCTGTTTAAATGTGTCAACCTCACCGTAACAAGGCAAATGCTGGAGCTGTACCTGAAGGCCACGGCCGCTTCCTTCCCATTCCTAGGTCTTTCCCATCCCTTAGTCGCCATAACACCTATCTGTGTCGGTGCGACGTAAAGAAAAAAAAAAACGGGATAATCTAATTTACTTCAAATTAAGGGAAAATAAAAGTTTTATCTCGGCTGTTTTCATTCAGCCAGTTTGTAAGAGAGATGACCGTCTTCCTTACAGGATCCAAATGTAGAATGCACCATGGCAGTTTGTATCAGTGGCGGCACATTCTATATGTTCAGTGAACCTCATAGAAATATGTGTGTTGAGTCATCAGTCCAGACTGGTTTGATGCAGCTCTCCAGGCCACCCTATCATGTGCTAACCTTTTCATTTCTACATAACTATTGCATCCTACATCTGCTCTAATCTGTTTGTCATATTCATACCTTGGTCTACCCCTACCGTTCTTGCCACCTACACTTCCTTCAAAAACCAACTGAACAAGTCCTGGGTGTCTTAAGATGTGTCCTATCATTCTATCTCTTCTTCTCGTCAAATTTAGCCAAATCGATCTCCTCTCACCAATTCGATTCAGTATCTCTTCATTCGTGATTCGACCTATCCATCTCGCCTTCAGCATTCTTCTGTAACACCACATTTCAAAAGCTTCTATTTTTTTTCTTTCTGAGCTAGTTATCGTCCATGTTTCACTTCCATACAATGTCACGCTCCACACAAAAGTCTTCAAAAACATCTTTCTAATTCCGATATCAATGTTTGAAGTGAGCAAATTTCTTTTCTTAAGAAAGCTCTTCCTTGCTTGTGCTAGTCTGCATTTTAAGTCCTCCTTACTTCTGCCATCGTTGGTTATTTTACTACACAAGTAACAATATTCATCTACTTCCTTTAAGACTTCGTTTCCTAATCTAATATTTCCTACATCACCTGCCTTCGTTCGACTGCACTCCATTATTTTGTTTTGCACTTATTTATTTTCATCTTGTACTCCTTACCTAAGACTTCATCCATACCATTCAGCAACTTCTCGAGATCTTCTGCAGTATCAGATAAAATAATATCATCGGCAAATCTCAAGGTTTTGATTTCCTCTCCTTGGACTGTGATTCCCTTTCCAAATTTCTCTTTGATTTCCTTTACTGCCTGTTCTATGTAAACATTGAAAAGGAGAGGGGACAAACTGCAGCCTTGCCTCACTCCTTTCTGGATTGCTGCTTCTTTTTCAAAGCCCTCGATTCTTATCACTGCAGACTGATTTTTATACATGTTGTAGATAATTCTTCGTTCTCGGTATCTGATCCCTATCATCTTCAGAATCAAAAATAGCCCGGTCCAATCAACATTATCGAATGCCTTTTCTAGATCTACGAATGCCATGTACGTGGGCTTGTCCTTCTTGATTCGATCCTCTAAGATCAGACGTAAAGTCAGGATTGCTTCACGTGTTCCCACATTTCTTCTGAAGCCAAATTGATCTTCCCCCAACTCAGCTTCAACTTGTTTTTCCATTCTTCTGTAAATAATACGCGTTAAAATTTTGCAGGCATGAGATACTAAACTAATAGTGCGGTAGTTTTCACACCTGTCGGCACCGGCTTTCTTGGGAATAGGTATAACAACATTCTGCCGAAAATCGGATGGGACTTCTCCTGTCTCATACATCTTGCACACTAAATGAAATAAGCTTACCATGCTGGTTTCTCCTAAGGCAGTCAGTAATTCAGAGGGAATATCATCAATTCCAGGTGCCTTGTTCCTATTTAGGTCACTCACAGCTCTGTCAAACTCTGACCTCAAAATTGGGTCTCCCATTTCATCAGCATCAACAGCCTCTTCATGTTCCAGAACCAAATTATCTAAATCGTTACCTTGATACAACTGTAGGATATGCTCCTGCCATCTTTCTGCTTTGTCTTCTTTCCCTAGAAGTGGCTTTCCATCTGAGCTCTTAATATTCATGCACCTAGATTTCCTTTCTCCAAAGGTTTCCTTGATTTTCCTGTATGCAGCATCTATTCTTCTTCAGCCATTCTTCCTTAGCTACCTTGCACTTACTATCCACTTCATTCTTTAATCGCCTGTATTCTTTTCTGCCCTCTTCATTTCTAGCATTCTTGTATTTTCGTCGTTCATCAATCAGGTCTAGTATCTCCTGAGTTATCCACTGATTCTTAGTTGATCTTTTCTTCCTTTCTAACATTTCTTCAGCAGCCCTACTGACTTCATTTTTTATGACTCTCCACTTTTCCTCTACTGTGTTTCCTTCGGCCTTTTCATTTAGTCCTTGTGCAACATGTTCCTTGAAACAATCCATCACACTCTTTTCTTTCAACTCGTCTAGATCCCATCTTTTTGCATTCTCTCCTTTCTTCAATTTCAGATGGCATTTCATGACCAACAAGTTGTGGTCAGAGTCCACGTCTGCTCCTGGGAAAGTTTTGCAATCCAACACCTGGTTTCTGAATCTCTGCCTAATCATAATGAAGTCTATTTGATACCTTCCAGTGTCTCCAGGTCTCGTCCACGTATACAGCCGTCGTTTGTGGTGTTTGAACCAAGTATTGGCGAGGACTAAATTATGGTCAGTGCAGAATTCAACCAGCCGACTTCCTCTTTCGTTCCTTTGTCCCAATCCAAATTCTCCTATTGTGCTACCTTCTCTTCCTTGGCCTACCACTGAGGCAACAGAGTTCTTGTGATAAAGTATCATTGTTATTCAAGATTTGAATGAAGTACCATGACCGGTATATGATTGCCGCGTTTCTAGCTGGACGTTAAGCAATGTACCTCGCGAAGTGGGAAATAAAATTTACACCAGGAAAAATATAAATCGAAAATGGAAAGCGCCTGTAGCTGTAGGGAATAGCAGCCTATATTAAGTTATATATACTTTCTTTTGCTTCTCTGTGTACTGTACGGCATCTTCCATCTTTGTAAAATGAGTGTTATAGGAGGGTCTAATTTCATCTATTCCTGCTGCTTTATGACAATGGAGTTTATTTACCATCCTTTCCACTTCCTCAAGCATAATTTCACCAACACCACGATTTCTTTTACATTGAGAAGATGTTCAAAATATTCCCTCCACCTCTCCAGTGATTCCCTGGGACCTACTATGAGTTCACCTGAATTACTCAAAACACTGTTCATTTCCTTTTTCCTTCCCTTCCTTCCTAAGATTCTTTATTAGTGTCCAGAAAGGTTCCCCTGCTGCTTGACCTAGCCTTTCCAGGATATTATCAAAATCTTCCCAAGACTTCCTTTTGGATTCGACAACTATTTGCTTCGCTCTGTTTCTTTCATCTACGTACAAATCCCTGTCTGCCTCGGCCCTTGTTTGGAGCCATTTCTGATAAGCCTTCTTTTTACGTTTGCAAGTTGCTCTCGCTTCATCATTCCACCAAGATGTTCGCCTTTTCCCATCTTTACGCACAGTTGTTTCTAGGCATTCCCTTGCTGTTTCTACTACAGCATCCCTGTATGCCACCATTTCACTTTCTACATCCTGAACCTGCTTGCTGTCTGTATGAAACTTCTCCCTTATCATATCCATGTACTTCTGCCTAATTTCCTCGTCCTAGAGAATTTCTACCCTTATTCGTTTGCAGACAGATTTCACTTTCTCTACCCTATGCCTAGATACTTAGTTCACTACAGATCAGATAGTGGCCTGTATCATCGAAAAATCTCCAGAAAACTCGTACATTCCTAACAGACTTCCTGAATTCGAAGTCGGTTAAGATATAGTCTATTATGGATCTGGTACCTCTAGCCTCCTATGTGTAGCGGTAAATAGCCTTATGGCTGAAGAATGTATTCGTAACTGCTAAAACCATACAAGCACAAAAGTCCAACAAACTCTTCCCATTTCCATTAGCTTCCATATCTTCCCCACATTTACCAATCACCCTTTCGTATCCTTCAGTTCTATTCCCAAGACTCTGCCCTTCCCTTTCTAACACCCGTCAAGTCCGATCTCTTCCTCGTAATCTCCCCTTACCCGAATAACACTCCTAGCACATCCAGATGCATCCTCTTTGCTGACTCAGCCAGTTCTACTTTCTTTCTTCCATAAGCCCCATTAATATTGATAGCTCTCCATCGAATTCCATTTCGTTCGCCAAGTTGTTTCCAAGGAGTCCCTCGCTTGTCAAATGGGAGTGGGACTCCGTTACTCCCATAGGTACGAGGCTTGCTTAAAATGTTCTGAGCTCGGTAAATTCATGAAGCAGGATGCTACCCTCCATGCACATAGTCCAAGTGAGGATCTCTCCTCTAACGGGTTATGGACCACCGGTGAATTGTACAGTCCTAGTCGCCTGAGCACAATGAGGGCCATGACTCAGAATATGTCCGAGATGCCCACTCCCATTCCATAGCAACTGGTATCCCGACTCTCAGGACCACTTACACGTAACTACAGTAACCCACACCATGATCCTAGTAACAACGCAAAAATGGGATTCGAGCACTGTGAATATCATTACGCTCAATTAGCAAACACCCGTTACTTTCTACCCTTTTCCACCGAAATCCAAGTTCTTTGAATATTTTTCTCAAACTACTGCATTCGCCCTTGTACTGTATACTTTTACCAACACAGATTTCACAGTCAGAATTTCTTTCTCAGTTATATAAAATTCATTGATAGTCCTTCGAACAACGCATATATCATAATCATCTAATCCAGTGCACGGACGCTTCTTTTTTCTTTATTCTTGCGAGGTGTATTGAACGATGCTAATGGTCCTGCCTGGACCTGTAGCAATTGTTTCTTCACGCACTTACACGAGTTGCAACACACACACACACGCACGCGCTCATGCACTTTTTGCGACGCTGTCACTCTCACACTGAACTTGGGGGCATGCTTAGACCCACACCGTTGTTGTTTACATACACCATCTAACGGCACCAAACGCAAGTACATACCGTACGTTTCCAAATGCATATCTCAACTTTTCCGTGTTGTCTCCTGTTCGCGAGAGAAAAAAAATAGTTACCCGGACTTATGACTCAACCTACGTATCAAGAGAGCATTCGGATCCACCCAGAATGCCACGAAACTCATATTTAACGTCCATCGCGAGCTACGCACAAAATAGAAACAAACAAGCATGAGCAACGAAATAGCAGTTCTCTGCGGCAGAAATGCACGCCAATGGCATGCAGAGCTGCGGGAAGCAATAGGTCTGCATGCCATGCCCCATAGAACAGTGGCGAGGTGGGTGGAGACGTTCAAACGGGGTACAGTAACCACTGCCGATTTGCCTCGCCCAGGCCGTCCAGTGTCCATGGACAAAGATGTACGGATAATGGTGATCGATCAGTGCGCTTTGCGTTGTGACTGTTGATTTGTGCGAAATAGTAGTGATAACATGCCTCCCGCCCTTTCAAAACTATACAGAACTCTTCGTTCTCTGGGTCGAGAAATAGCGTCTTACGCGCTACAGTTCATGCAGAAAGAAGCCGATGAAAAATTCATTATTCCAGCTAAAAAAAGCGCCAAGCTTGCCTCACATTAACTAACTACTGCGCACCCAGCCGCGCGCACCTCTGATCCAAGTAAGGCGTGCAGAGGGAGGTGCGTTAACGTCTTGCTGCAACCTCTCCAAATTGACGCTACATGTTTCGTAAAGAGTCCACTTCTGTACCAGTTAAGTGACGGTGCAGCCACTTTGCACTAAGTTTACGCATCTGTAAGTAGTGATGGGCAACGCCCTCGCTCGAGACTGACGTCGCAGATCTCGAGACCGATCCTCCTGTAGTGCAAGCTGTGCGACGTACCTGTAACTAAGACTAAACTTGATAGTATATCATTGGCAGTCATTGCGTGAAATAACGTTCTCATATGAAAACGTGTGAGCCAATACATTTTGTAAAAAGCCTGCAAAAGTACTGCATGATCAACAATGAACCCGTTAAAACCATTAACGAAATTGAAAACAGTGCCAGTACCTTAAAATGTTCACGACTTATTTGTGGTGGACATCTTAGCTGAATAACCATGCATAATTTGTGAATAACTGTAGATAGGATGTACACCTACTTGGGTACTCGCGGCGTGCATTATTCGAACCTAAGACGTGGAAGATGTGCTTTGCTACATATGCAACCACTATTACACACGAGTAGAACGTGTTCGTGTTATCTAAAATGCCCGACTTTGCTCCAATTCTTTAAGCAGGGGCGAGTGCAACGCTCGTGCTGCGAGCTGTGCGACGTCCCAGTAACTACGAGTGTAAGCTTGATAGTTATCAGCAGTTCTCATATGGAAACGTGTGGGATGATAAATGTTGTCATAAGCCTAGGAAAGCACTGCATGTTGAACTGAGCTTCGTAATATCGTTAACGAAAGTGAAAACAAAATGTCAGTATCTTAAACTGTTAACGAGTTATGTCAGATGGACTTAGCTGAATAGCCCATATAATCTGTTATTAGGATATAAACCTACCTGGATGCCTCACAATCGTTGTCGGCAGGGTAGCTTCTTGTGATTCATAGCGAGCCGGAGGTGTTCTGTGAGACTATTCCTCTTCATTTATATTATGTTTTTTTACGTGTCGGGTAATCCCAGAAGTATTTCTGCCAACGTATTTTACTTCTTTTGAATAAGCAACACAGCGGGCAATGCTATGCGACATCTCTTCAAAATAACCGACATCCACGACGTTGAGTTTCGGACATCCTCTTTCAAGTTGTCTCGTACAAATAGACACAATTTCACATTGCACCGTCATATATCGAAGTACCTAATTCTGAAGCGAATACTCTACAACATTGTAAGGAATTATTTCCTTCGTCACCAAAATATTGGTAAACGCAAGCAGTGGTCATAATGTGATATTGAATGTGGGGTCTGATAACGCTGTACACCTACCTGTCGAAAGAATAGGAGCAAACTTGACGCATTTTTATTACATATTTCACTCATGCGGAATGGTGGTTGCACATGTAGCAAGGTGCATCTTGCCTCGTCTCGAGTTCGAATAATGCACGGCTCCAGTATC
The DNA here is from genome assembly GCF_040414725.1 of Anabrus simplex. Taxonomy (NCBI): domain Eukaryota; kingdom Metazoa; phylum Arthropoda; class Insecta; order Orthoptera; family Tettigoniidae; genus Anabrus; species Anabrus simplex. The sequence continues at coordinate 259,872,044 of NC_090270.1, read as the reverse complement.
CAGATATGTGTACCGGGGGAGTTGGCCGTGCGCCTGTGAGCTTGCATCCGGGAGATAGTGGGTTCGAATTCCACTGTCGGCAGCCCTGAAGATGGTTTTCCGTGGTTTCTCATTTTCACACCAGGCAAATGCTGGGGCTGTACCTTAATTAAGGCCACGGCCGCTTCCTTCCAACTACTACGCCTTTCCTATCCCATCTGTGTCGGTGCGACATAAAGCCACCAGCGTTCCAGCTACGTGTACCTACAGTAGCCGTCAGGTTCTGTACTTAAACCACTCATTCGTGTACATACCAGTGCATACAATACCAGAATAATTATGTTGCACGGTACTGCGTCAAAATAGATCTGGGTAGAAATGAACGCCCTAGTCGCTTGTTGACACGTATTTACGAAATTGAGAAGGCCCGTGGCTGGCTATTCGCATACTCGGCACAAACAACATTCAGCTCGACTACCTGTAGGCCTTGGACACGCTGCTCGCCGCACAATGCGGGGACAACGCTCTCGAGATCTCTCGAAATTTGCGCTAGTCTCGAGAAATCCCGAGACCGTCTCAGACTGCTCATCACTATCTGTAGGTTCTTGTGTAAAACGCGGCGAATTCTTGCCGCTGGTACTGCTGCATTTTCTTGCAATTCCGCTAGCGGTCTCATGTACACACTACTATGTTGAATCGCATTATTGCAGTCGATGAAACATGGGCACGTGCTTATGAACCTGAACTGACGGGGCAGTCAAGTAAATGGCGTCATCAGGGATCACCACGGACACAAGGTTCGACAAAATCAGTCGCCCAATAAGGTTATGGCAATCCTGGCATACAATGTTCAAGGTGTTCTTGTGTGCCATCCAGTGCATGAGGGGCACACTGTCAATCAGTTTATTACAATTCCTTTTTGTTGTACCAATTGCGCCGTGCAGTGCGAACCAAACGTCCAGATCTTTTGGACAACGCCATAATCCTACACGATAACGCAATAGTTCACACAGCAGCCATCGTTCAGCGTCACAACGGTGGGGGATGGGTGGTTCTTCCACACCCACCTTATTCGCCTGATCTGAGCCCATATGACTATGATCTAATCACCAAAGTCGAGAAGCCATTACGTGGACAACGGTTTGCTAACAAAGAGGACATCGAAGCAGCATTTCGGAGCGCGGTGACCTTGGGCGATTATTTCGAATGTCTGTAACCACTGGAGACCTATCCTTTGTACGTAGTCTTGTGCATTTGGTGTTTATAGCACAAGACAATGTTTACCAATGGCCTGTGTTGTCACTTTCCTACGAGAATCTCCTGAAGTCAGAATTTGTCCTCAGGCGCTATGCATAAGTACATGCCCTAGGTTTTCAAGTGCATATTTTAGATTTTCCGTGTTGTCTCCTGTTTGCAAGAAAAAAGTTGCCACGACTTATGACTCGACCCTCGTACAGGACGAATAGAAGTACATAGTGTGACGACTTCTGCTGTTTGATATGTTCCTACACTACGCGGCGCTGGTGTAGGTAAACAGGGATCCCTGAAATTTATTTAAAACCGTCTGTTTATTATTGTTATGTTTCAGGAATGTGCTCACTTTACTGACCGATGACTGTGTTTATGATTACATAAAATCAGCTTCATGGTCCGTATCGCACTTCAATAGATTCACAATTAAGTATTTATTTTCCACCTAGTCGATACAATGATTGCTTAAGGCAATTTTTAATGGTCAAAAGTGGTACATGTTTCGTATATTATCAACATCTTCAGCCACATAACACTGTTTAGATGAAAAATGTATAAAATTGACAAAGTAATTTTTCATCTAAACAGTGTTATGTGGCTGAAGATGTTGATAATATACGAAACATGTACCACTTTTGACCATTAAAAATTGCCTTAAGCAATCATTGTATCGACTAGGTGGAAAATAAATACTTAATTGTGAATCGACTGTGTTTATGTGCGATCTGTGTTTCGTGCAAATTAAGATTATAGTGTTCCTTGTTTTGAAAGTAATATGTGACAAATTCGCAGGAAATATTTTACATTTAGTAATGATTTAATGACATTACTTCTGAAATTGGTTCGTCAGTGTCTTAACGAATATGTCAAACGGGTATGTGTGTGTATAGAGCTATTTCATTAATTCACTACAAAATCAAACTCAGTTGCAATTATTAGCTGTAACCTTTAAACAACACATGTTCAACTGTTCGTGTACATGCTGCGTAATATAAACACATTAAAACTCTGCAGGCACCCACATGATGTTACGTACCGGTATGTCATACATATGTAATTCCTACATAACTACTTAAGTTAAATTATATATTAACATGCTCAACACTCCACCCCATCAATCAGTTAACTGGACACCTTGGACATTTTCCGGGTATGTTTTGCGGTCGTACAAGCTTGCATTTCTTTCCGTAATTCTTTTGTTCGGAAATAAAATCGGCATCGTATGTAATGAAAAATTAATTTTGGTACCAAGTCCTGAGCATGTTCACTACAGCACCTAAGTGTATAAGAAACAGTAACTGAAGGTAAACTATCCAGGCATTTGCGATATACTTCACCCCATATGCTTCTTGTACACTAATATTTCTCACAACAACTTCCTCTACATGAGAAAACATCAATAATAATTTACTCGATGGATAAAAAAGATAGTCGGATGCGTTAAAATATTCTTCTGGACTTGTTAGGCCCTCTGTATTGTTTTGCATAGAACCAATACATGCTGTACAGCCTATCACTTCGCTTGCATGTTTAACAATATACTCACAGAACTGATGAATGACATTAATTCTTGAACTGGTGAAAGGAGCTATTTGTTCATCTTCCTTACTTGATAATGGTGGACCGAGCTAGTTGGCCGTGCGGTTAGGGGCACGCGGCTGTGAGCTTGCATCTGAGAGATAGTGGGTTCGAATCCCACTGTCGGCAGCCCTGAAGATGGTTTTCCGTGGTTTCCCATTTTCACACCAGGCAAATTCTGGGGCTATACCTTAATTAAGGCCACGGCCGCTTCCAACTCCTAGGCCTTTCCTATCCTATCGTTGCTATAATACCTATCTGTGTCGGTGCGACGCAAAAAAAGTGGCTGATCAAAGGTAAGCGTGCTGTAATTTTTTTCCTGAGCTGTACTTGTGATTTTGGCATTCTCTTTGACAACCAGCTTTTGCTATGGCTCTAATCTAACTGAAAAATTATGTTAAGGGTACTATCACTTTAAGGCATATGTTTACGTGGGATAGCCTTCGACCACTTTGAGAACAGAGTGGGATCTTTTGGGGGTGAAACAAAATGACGCTTATCATTCGAATGTTTATTGTAACCCGAATTACAAACCGGGACATTGCAAGTTGTAGGCATATTCACATGCGGTAGTAAATTGAAGCATATGTCAAAGTATACGTCCTACTTCTCAAATGCATAATCTTTTTCACTTTTCAGTTCATGAAAAGTTAATGCCAGCTATTTTGCACTTATACAACTGGAGAATGTATAAAACTACTGAAAAAGACCACAAACTGTTCGCACACTTCCACAATAAGCCGACAAAAAGCGTGCGTACTTGGCCCTTTTATCGACAGCAGTGCTGCATGTGGCGGAGAACATGTACACCGTGTCTGTTAACATGTGATTCCGGACAAACCTAAATCGAAATATGCTGCCTTCACCTACACAAACCCAGGCCTATTTCAAATCACAAACCCCCTAAACAAATACGATATCAACATCGCTCATAAAACCCGATACACGAACCGTAATATTTTCCTCAATTCAAATATAGTTAACAGTAATCACACTAAATTCTCGAACTCTGGTGTCTATAGACTTAAATGTACTCATTGTGATTTTTCTTACATTGGACAGACTGGACGCAGTTTTTGACTAGGTATCTTGAACATTACAACGCCTCAAAACACAAAAAATATTCCGCCATGAGTATTCACATGGAAGAAACCCGCCCCAGTTTTACGACGATTGAAAAAGATCTTCAAATACTAAAATACGTCAGTAAAAGCAAACTAATGACAGAGTTCGAGAACATTTACATATCCTTGGACCAACATTTCAATGGAAATCAAAACTTAAACAAAATTTCAGAAATCAAAAGCCCATTAATTGAGAAAATCCCAGAATTACTCTTTTTTAAAATATAAATAACAACAACTTTATGAACATTTTTAATTATCCAACCGCTAAGAACATCTCCTCAGTAACAACAGTCACTACTCCACCACCCTCCACGTACATCTGGCGCGTCTAAGGAATTAGCTACTTCCCCTCCTTACACGACTCACTCCCCGCTTCTACGTATACACACTTACAACACAAGAAGCAATAACAAATCCGCTTGCCAGTTTGCCTCGCGCAGTTAACGCTAGCGGACACTCCTTTTCTAATACAGCAGGCAAGTTTCCTTTTTCAATTTGCTCTTTCTCTCCCTTTTAATTTTCGTCATAACATGGCCTCAATTCCCCTTTTTTGCCTTCTTTTCAGATTTACAAGTTCATGCTTTCAACATTATCCACGCGTCACATATGGACGTATTTTAGTGTCTCAATTCAACACAATTCACTAGAGGCAATAACAAGTAGCCTGCCTTGTCCTATTCACGCTGTCATTGCTAGCAAATATTTTCACCGGTCTAATGGGTAAGCTTTCTCCTTTTTACAATTTCCATCCCCTTTTTATTTTCGTAAAACATTACTTCACGCTTCCCTTTTTCTTTCTTTTCAGATTTCAAACTTCAAGTTTATACCCAACAACTCTACAATTAATCCACGCTTCAAACATCGAAGTTATTTTTAATGTTTACTATTACATCTTTTCTATTTAAACAACCTTTATGATTGCTTTTACTTTTCAATTATTAATATTCATTGTACTTTATGAAAAACTTTTAATGCTAATCTGTATAATATGTTACAGTCTAATTTAAATACTATAAAACCACTTTTATCACAACTTTACCATTCTTTTAACATAACGAAATTTTTAACCATTTAAATAAACTCGGGGCCCTGACCTTAAGCTTTGTATATTTATAGCTGATGATGTTCGCAAAGACGAATGAAACATGTCCTATTAACCAATGTACCTCATGAATATTTTATAAATAACCGAGTGCATTATTTTTGTATTGAATAGGTGGTAAAAAAAAGTTTTTAACTTTAATACATTATCTTCAATACGACCTAATTATGAGATTTATCACATGTAAGATATGGCTGTAGTGGTAGTTTTATTTTAGTGTTCATTTGTAACAGATGGAGTTGCTATTTGCGTATGTGTACTTCCCCAATATGTGAGGGGACCCCTTGCAATAGCTTTATTTCTGCGAGAGTCCTGATCTTGGCATATTTTTATTTTTATAGGTCCGATGGGTATTCCTTAAGGAGGAATACGAGTTTGGTTCACAGATTTATAATTCGGCACCGAGTCATCACTGAACGTAACTTTGTAAATTATGAATATGTGCCTTTATGGCAGTTGTCTTTGCAGTACAGGTGCAATCCATTGTAAACAGGAAAGATTAAAAACAAAATTCTTGTTTACTTGATTAATCGAATATGCTCTGTCTAGTAAAAATATGAATTATAAGAGTTCCTCATTTCGTAATTTAAAGTAATAGGGTATTTCCTAACCCCCATACTCTCGTCATAAGAACCCAGGAATTGACCGCCTGCTGACTGCAGCTAGGCTGGCGCAGTTATTTAGTAACAGGTAAGCAGGTAAGTTCGTTTAAAGTTAAACTTTGTCCAACAGGCTTAACGGAAGATGAATTTCAGGAATGGAAGAAACACTGATGATGGCATCATTACTGATTAAAAAACATAAAACAACAAAGACTGCATATGTGAGGCAGTTATTTCCGCAGAATTAGAGATGAGATGTGAAGAACATGGAGCAGAAGATAGCGATGCTGATGATGCCGAAACTTCTCGAACACCAACGAATGCTGAAATTCGATAGGTGGTAGATATCTTGCGATGAGGTAGGTCAGTGGACTTCCAAAAACATCATAAATATGAAAGATTTATCAATGGACTTAAGAGGGACAACCAGAAGCAAACAACAATTAGAGACTATTTTACGTAGCTGAAAATGGTAAACATTATTGCAGTGCTGTGTACCGGTATCCGATTCATTGTAGTACATGTAGGTTATGAATAAATACTCTAGGCTACCTATTACTTTTTATTTTTCAGCTAGTGTTATCAATCGGTTAATGTTATTAAATTATCTGTGTCCCACAGTGATCATAATAAGCGGCGTTCACTGTATTACTTCCCTGGGCTTACTTCGAACGGGGGGGGTGTGTGTGTGTAGCAGCCTTTCGGAAGTTGCAAGGGCGGCAGTCTGGACGATTGACTGATATGGCCTTGTAATAATACTCAACATGGCTTAGATGTGTTGTTACTGCTACACGGCTGAAAGCAACGGGAAACTACAGCCGTAACTAACTCCCGAGAACGTGAAGCTCTCTCTGTATGAATGATGTACTGATGATGGCTTCCCCCCGGGTAAAATATTCCGGAGGATAAACTAGTCCCCCATTTGGATCTCCGGGTGGGGACTACACGAGAGGGGGCGATCATCAGGAAGATGGATACCGACATTCGAGTCGGAGCGCGGAATGTTAGAAGTTTGAATCGTTGTGGTAGATTAGAGAGTCTGAAAAGGGAGATGGATAGACTAAAGTTGGAGGTAGTTGGTATAAGTGAAGTACGTTGCCAGGAAGAACAGGATTTCTGGTCAGGCGACTACCGAATTATCAACACAAAATCAAACAGAGGAAATGCAGGTGTTGGTTTAATAATGAATAAGAAAATAGCTCAGCCGGTAAGCTACTATGACGAGCATAGTGAAAGAACTATTGTCGTTAAGATAGACCCCAAACCAATGCCCACCACAATAGTGCAGGTCTATATGCCTACTAGCCCATGCAGATGAGGAAATCAAAAGAACATTTGAAGAGATAGAAGATTTAATACAATATGTAAAAGGTGACGAGAATCTAATTGTGATGGGAGATGGAACGCAGTGGTAGGCCAAGGAAGAGAAGATAATACAGTAGGAAAATTTGTATTGGGACAAAGGAACGAAAAGAGGAAGTTGGCTGGTTGAATTCTGCACTGATCATAATTTAGTCCTTGGCAATACTTGGTTCAAACACCACAAACGACGGCTTTATAGGTGGACGAGACCTGGAGACACTGGAAGGTATCAAATACACTTCATTATGATTAGGCAGATTCAGAAACCAGGTGTTGGATTGCAAAACTTTCCCAGGAGCAGACGTGGACTCTGACCACAACTTGTTGGTCATAAAATGCCATCTGAAGCTGAAGAAATTGAAGAAAGGAAAGAATGCAAAAAGATGGGATCTAGACAAGTTGAAAGAAAAGAGTGTGAGGGATTGTTTCAAGGAACATGTCGCACGAGGACTAAATGGAAAGGCTGAAGGAAACACTATAGAGGACGAGCGGATAGTCATGAAAAATGAAGTCGGTAGGGCTACTAAAGAAATGTTAGAAAGGAAGAAAAGATCAACTAAGAATCAGTGGATAACTCAGGAGATACTAGACCTGATTGATGAACGACGAAAATACAAGAATGCTAGAAATGAAGAGGGCAGAAAAGAATACAAGTGATTAAAGAGTGAAGTGGACAGAAAGTGCAAGGTAGCTAAGGAAGACTGGCTGAAGGAGAAGTGCAAGGATGTCGAAGGTTGTACGGTCCTAGGAAAGGTAGATGCTACATACAGAAAAATCAAGGAAACTTTTGGAGAAAGGAAATCTAGGCGTATGAATATTAAGAGCTCAGGTGGAAAGCCACTTCTAAGGAAAGAAGACAAAGCAGAAAGATGGCAGGAACATATCCAACAGTTGTATCAAGGTAAAGAAGTAGATAATTTGGTTTTTGAACAAGATTGCTGATGAAATAGGAGATACAATTTTGAGGTCAGAGGTTGACAGAGCTGTGTGCGATCTAAATAGGAACAAGGCACCTGGAATTGATGACATTCCCTCCGAATGACTGACTGCCTTAGGAGAAACCAGCATGACAAGGTTATTCCATTTAGTGTGTAAGATGTATGAGACAGAAGTCCCATCCGATTTTCGGCAGAATGTTGTTATACCTATTCTCATGAAAGCCGGTGCTGACAGGTGTGAAAACTACCGCACTATCAGTTTAGCATCTCATGCCTGCAAAATTTTAACACGTATTATTTACAAAAGAATGGAGAAACAAGTTGAAGCTGAGTTGGGAGATCAGTTTAACTTCAGAAGAAATGTAGGAACACTTGAAGCAATCCTGACTTTACGTCTGATCTTAGAGGATCGAATCAAGAAGGACAAGCCCATGTACATGGCATTTGTAGATCTAGAAAAGGCATTCGATAATGTTGATTGGACCAAGCTATTTAAGATTGTGAAGGTGATTGGGATCAGATACCGAGAACGAAGAATTATCTACAATCTGTATAAAAATCAGTCTGCAGTGATAAGAATCGAGGGCTTTGAAAAAGAAGCAGCAATCCAGAAAGGAGTGAGGCAAGGCTGCAGTTTGTCCACCTCCTTTTCAATGTTTACATAGAACAGGCAGTAAAGGAAATCAAAGAGGAGTTTGGAAAGGGAATCGCAATCCAAGGAGAGGAACTCAAAACCTTGAGATTTGCCGATGATATTGCTATTTTATCTGAGACTGCAGAAGATCTTGAGAAGCTGCTGAATGGTATGGACAAAGTCTTGAGTAAGGAGTACAAGATGAAATTAAGTAAGTACAAAACAAAAGTAATGGAGTACAGTCGAACGAAGGCAGGTGATGCAGGTAATATTAAATTAGGAAGTCTTAAATGAATATTCTTACTTGGGTAGTAAAATAACTAACGATGGCAGAAGGACGACATAAAATGCAGATTAGCACAAGCAAGGAAGAGTTTTCTTAAGAAAAGAAATTTGCTCACTTCAACCATTGATATACGAATTAGAAAGATGTTTTTGAAGACTTTCGTGTGGAGCGTGGCATTGTATGGAAGTGAAACATGGACGATAACTAGCTCAGAAAGAAAGAGAATAGAAGCTTTTGAAATGAGGTGTTACAGAAAATGCTGAAAGTGAGATAGATCGAATCACAAATGAAGAGATACTGAATCAAATTGGCAAGAGGAGATAGATTTGGCTAAATTTGACGAGAAGAGATAGAATGATAGGACACATCTTAAGACACCCAGGACTTGTTCAGTTGGTTTTTTAAGGAAGTGTAGGTGGTAAGAACGGTAGGGGTAGACGAAGGTATGAATATGACAAGCAGATTAGAGCAGATGTAGGATGCAGTAGTTAAGCAGAAATGAAAACGTTAGGACAGGATAGGGTGGCATGGAGGCTTGCATCAAACCAGTCTATGGACTGATGACTCAAACACCCTTGCAATATAACCTGTGTATATATCTGCACATATTTTTCCACTTATACTCCACTGAACTTTTTAGGGAGTTTTGTTTACTTTTCTCTATTGTGTAAAATGGTATTACCGTTAATAAAGTATTATTATTATCTGTTGGTCTTATAATGAAGTGTTATGAAGCTTTATTAATGGGTGAGATACTGTGAACAAAGTCGTTGCTGAATCACAGAGCAGCTTCATCAGGCTTCATTACTTCATGTTTATAGGACTTATTTTTCCCTTTGTTGTGTGCTGCTTCGCAATGCTATGTGAATACGTTTCATATGATTAGATGTAATAGCTCAATCTTGGTATGAAACACTCGTCCCACACAAATCACATGGAATGGTTAGGGGAAGGCAGGGCTGAGCTTGACAGAGCTTCCACGCTCTTTTTTTGTTTTAGCCTCTTCATCTCTACATCGTACAAACAGAGGGTTGCCGAAGTGTATGATTCTCAGCAAGTGTATCCCAGGTTTGACCGTTGATACAAGGAGTCTTCGTAATATGCTTTAACTGGTCCTTGAAATGCCTCAAAGGTGCTCCATGAAGTCTTGGGTGATGGCAGAGGTCAGCATACAGGAGTTGACAAGGAAGCCTGTTATCACTTGTGTGATGGACTTGTCCTACCCACCTTAAACTATGACCTATGTTAGTTGCCTCCATGCTTATGGCATGCACTTTCTCAAGAACAGCAAGGCTGGTAATACGGTCGTCCTCCCATTTTGATGTTCAAGACGGATCCAAGATTTTGCAGATGGAAGAGCTCTGGCTTTTCGACATCTCAAAGGCAAGATGTCTAGACTTTATACACATACAAAAATTGAATGACTCGTGCTGAATGGAAAACTACAAAATAAACTGAAATAGAATAACAAAGAGCATGCGAAGGTTTGTTTACAAACATTATAGGGAATGACACTCAGATGGACGGAAAACTGCATTAGTTCATTTCTATGAAATTGTGCCCAATGATGTATGACAAACTGAACTTTGAGCTGTAGGGGGCATCGAGAATGACAAAAAGCAGACCCCCATGACATGTTAACAAACCAAGCTAATTACATGAATATTTGACAGAGCCACTACAGCAGGGACCATAGTGTTGAATATTCAACAGTCGCCAGTTCTACGGTTAAACTATATTTGCTAACTTATTTTACAACTATTTAGAGCATAACCATTGGAACTCTTCAGCAGTAAAATGTTTCAAATGACTAAAATTCCAACCTCATTCCAAAGTTGAAAAATGCTCTGAATAAAACAGTGCATACTGTAACAGGCCAGTAGAGACCATTCTCTGTATAAAAAAAAAAAAACAATCCACACACACATTTTACTATCCAAAGGGCACAACACCCTTCAATGTTAGACCAAAAACAGCAGTAGAAACACAGAAACTACACCTGTCATTCCACGGTAGGATGTGAACCTCAGCACTCTCTGAAAAGGTTAAGAAATCCTTTCTATGGACAAGACAGCCAATTCTATTATCACCTTGAGCTCGCTGAGTAGAACCGAGACACACTTTGGTACACGAGGGTCTCCGAAAGAAAATTAAAGAAGAATCCGCTGCTGGTAATAACCTACTGTATACCACAAGAAGTAATCAATAGACCAAAATGGTACGTTGATCCTAACCACTCTCCAAAAATAGGGCTATAAAACCACAGATGAGGTTTGTGCATACAGAAACCTGCAGGAAACTGAATGTCTTTTGGTTTGCAGAAGTCTATAGGAATGAAACCTGCACTTAGGACAAACTGAGAACCACCCCTGGATGCATTAAGACTATTCCTCTATATTAGCTTCAAACACTCAACAATATAGTCCACTCTGCATTAAGAAGACTAAACTCACTACGAAAAGAATATTTTAAAAAACTTCAGATTCACTAAGACATTCCACATTTGACGATAAACCGGCCTCATTCCATAAATCTAACCCTAAAACTAGCTCAACTGATTTTTGATAGCAACTGCAACAATGATGCCAAGTGGCATGACTTCTGGACTGACAGTGATCCATCTGAAGTGTGCGACCCCAATCAACCCAATAAAGAAACCTAAAGACTTTGAATTCCCAAGACAAGTGGAAAAGTCTCAATCGCATCCATAACAGGACACGAGAGACTACATGCGTACATGTACCAAACCATCTGGCACATGATAGCTAGAATGCATGTTAAGGTCTTATCATCATTTTATTTTGTGTCATTCCATTAATGTGTTATATTTTATTTATGTTTTATTCAGTTAATATTTATATGTATTATTTATTGTACACCTTTTTAATTTGTATTTATAGTAAGTTTGCATAGTTGTTTTTCTGCCTTGTGTAATACCATATGCTAACTAAAAATAAATAAATGGACAACCTGTCTGTAGGATCTGATGAAATCATGGCTTCGTGTTATACACAATTGTGCATCTGGTGTGGCTGCCCTTGTTATCGTCTTCAATGTACTTTATTTACCCTAATTATCACAACTAATATTTTTTGTAAGCAAGAAACTGATTTCATGACAAAGGTAAAACAAATGAACAAATCCATACAAAAAAGCTTCTGCGAGACTCAGCAATTATGAAGTTTCACTTGATCCCTCTCAGCGACTTGCTGTACGTAAGTTTTCAGTTGCGAGAGCAGGAAAGGAGGTAAGGAAGGCTGTTTGAACTTGACATTTTCATACAAAATGGTTGCCAATAGGATAAAGCACTACAGATAAGGAATTAAAAACAACAAAAAAAAAAAAAAACAACAAAAAAAACTTTCACAAAAATATGTAACACTAGAAGGCATAATATTAATAACAGAACAGTTTTTTACATCTCATTAACTCTTATTTATACTCTTCTTTTAAAAACATATCTCTAGCCCTTAGAATACGGCACCTGTACAATATTCAACCACTTGTTTCATATATATATATAAGCACATTTGTTGCAACTCTTCCAGGAACACGCTTCATTACAACTGTACATTTTATCTTTACCTTCTTCACATTTCACTCCATCATTCAAAAAATAAAGAGGAAACGATAGAAAAAATAGGAAAGAAAAGTGCTATATATTAAGTAATAATATTAATAGTAATATACACGATTTGTTTCTTTTTATAATCATTCACCTCGGATTTTTTGCTTTAAAAGAACTATATATAGTTTATTTACGCTCAAATCTCTTTTCGGAGAAGTTCACACGTGATTTTACACAAGAATTATCGCGATGATGCTAAGATTGATGATTTCGAAGTTCTCAGGATTCTTCACTGTCATCCTCTCCTTCTCGTAGAGCCGTGAAGAAAGATGTCGATGATTTCAAAGCCACTCCCTTACCAGGTGACTCTTGTGAATCTTTACTATCGTGCCACGCTATGAAAGATTCGTTTGAAATGAAATTGTTGTCCCAGAGCACTTGGAAAATAGAACACAGAAGGCCTGTAAATAGAAGGATATATATATTATCTACAGTGAATAATGATATTCTCTTGCAACACAGTGATGGTTCAAGTGAGGATCACAGTAAAATATATTAAATGTCAAGTCACATTCACATGGTTTGGATTGCACATGATTTCCTTCCTACCCAAAGTTCAGTATTTTAACAGAAGGGGTGATTAATTGTTAACATCAACCCTGGCAATATCCAAGCGAGAGGAATTATGAGCAAAATAAACCAAGAACAAAATCACAGTATCAGCCAACATTTATCCTAGGCTCCAATTACAAAAATGAATGGAGTGGCTCAAGATGGCAGGGCTAAGGTAAGGAATGAGGTACACTGATAAACATGAATGTTATACAAATATTTTGAGTCTCAATAGTTGGATATTTCCATAAATCCGATCTGAGGAATTAGAACAAAAATTCAGGTTGAGCGCGTGAATACCTTATACGAGAAAGCTGAACACAAAACATAGGAAACCTACCTAGTATGCAGTCAGGCAGTTCCCATACCCTTCACACTAGAGATAGCTATATGTTATATCAGTACCAATTCTGTTGGAGAGCCATTCCATATCAATACTGGTGGTTAAGCAAGGCTGTATGATTGCTCCACTTAGTTATATATAGCCACTGTTGTGAGGGTAGTCTAAGCCATTCTTTCTCCAGGAATCTGCTTAATTTGAGCCGTCTAAGGGCAAGGACTCTTAACTTTTCTGTAGCATTAGTCGAGTTACAGAATGCTGCTGATAATGCAGTTGTAGCCCAGTCAAAAGAATTGACAATATCAGTTGTCCATAAACTGTTCAATAGGTTTGTTAAAAATATCTTGTGTGAAACAGATGTGAACTATCCTTCACAAATAGTATGAAAATTCACACTTACACTGCGTAGAAATACAGCATACAATTATTGCACCTGTAAAAAACCACTATGTGAAATACTTCAGCTTAGTTATAAGCTGGTACGATTACGTCATACAAGGTTCAATGCAATGCGAATACACTGACTGATCAAATGTCTGCGCACCACACGCCCCCTGTGCCAGTAGCAGTTGTATAGGAGACCTTGTGAGCAGTGGCTGTGCATGTAACAGGTGTAACATGGAACGTCATCGTGAGCTGACACCGTTCGGAGTATAGTGGTCGGTGCCCAACGGATGGGAAGTACGATTTCGGAAGTGGTGCAGGAATTCGGCTTCACACGATCAACCGTGTCCAGGGTGTATCGTGAATGGTTGAATGTGGGTGTCACTGTGCAGCCACCCTCAATGACCATGACCGGCGACATCTGACACGGATTGTCAATAGTGACAGACAGGCAACCGTGCAACAAATCACGGCACAATTCAACACAGGCTGTGCTATACATGTCTACCAGTGCACAATCCGTAGGAACAGGGTTCCTATGGGGTATGGGAGACGGCGCCGCACATGGGTGCCACTGTTAACTCAAAGCCATCGGGCACGACGCGCATTTGTCACCAGTCACCAGGGATGGACATTGGAACAATGGCATAACGTGATATGGTCGGACGAATCACGATTTCAACTGCACCATGCCGATGGGAGGCACCGTGTATGGTGCAGACCACATGAAGCGATGGATCCCGCCTGCCTCGAAGGTGTGGTCCAGGGCGCTGGTGTGTCTGTTATGGTCTGGGATGCATTTTCCTGGTATGGAATGGGCCTCCTAGTTGTTCTGGAAGAGACTTTGAATGGTACGTGGTATGTTGAGCTGCTCTGAGACCATCTCCACCCATCTTTGGCCTTCCAGCGCCCAGACAGTTCTGCAGCGGAGGTCCAACGACTGCCATGGCCACCCAGGAGCCCTGGTATGAACCCTATTGAGCATATCTGGGATGTCCTGGAACGCAGGCTCCGTGCCATGGATCCCACACCCACGTAGACCAGCATTGGCGGCCACTCTGCAAAAGATTTGGTGTGAGCTGCGTCCAGAAGACAACCAGGGATTTGTCGACTCACCTCCATGGCGTCTCACTGCAGTTCGCTGGGCCAGAAGAGGCCCCACACGCTATTAGCTGACTATCCCATGACATTTGCTAAGTCATTGTAGTCAGTCTTACTGGCTACAATCGTTGGAAGGCGGTATTTCTATGTTTAAAATATAATGAAAATAATAAATGGTGAACACAAGACTCTTAGGCCTAAATATACTGTGAATTTAATCCTACCACGTCATTCATTTAATGTCATCCACCCTTCTGATGTTGATGTCTGGAAGGGCATCCAGTCGTAAGAACTCTCTACGAAGATCCTTCTCCCTTCCTACTTGACCCCGTAGAGAAAAGTGTTGGACATCCAGTTTTATTTATTGTATTATGCAGTACAAATTAACTTAATGAGTCAGTTAGTTGGGGCTGTCAGTTCAACAGTAAGCCTAAAACACAGTAAGCCTAATAATATAGAACCTCTATTATACATTCCCGGAAACTATGTTTTCCCGTATTATTCGTTCAAATTGCTTGGTCCCAAGAGCATTCTAATTAAATCACATTGTAAAAATCCCTCAGGGCACTGTATAATCACTAGGCTTTCAGGCAGGAATCGAAACTGCTCCTTCTTAAGTAACACAAATTTAGTATTTTAATACTATCATATACCGGTACGTTTATGTTATCAAGACCAGAACCTTGCATACTGTATATAAAGTCATGGGATTCTTTGGGAATGCCTATTACTGTTCTGGTCCTGATATATGACCATCTCACCATTAAATAGCTCATCAAATAAAGGTAACGAGTGAACCTGGAACCAGCCCTCATATCCAGGTAAAAATGCCTGACTTGGCCGGGAAACGAACCAGGGCCCTCCAGGCGACAGGCAAGCAAGTTAGACCGCAGGGCCGGCTTCAAACATGAATTACCGGTACGCGACTGGCAAAACATCGTCAGTTTCTTCTGAAAACTTCTTTCAGTTTCGCAACTTTGATCAGCCAAACTCCTTGAAAAATCTAACACCTGTATTGACAAGCCAAACAACAATCGACCACAAGTAGGTTGTAATTATCTAATCTAATTAAATAAAGCAAATTAGATACAAAACCGCCCAACATGATGGCAAAATTCCTTTTCCTTAAGTCTTCCATTGTAATCTAGTCACCGGGAGTCGGTTTATGGAAATCCTGTACCGCGTAAATTCGAAATGATACAAAGTGTTTTAATGTAACATGAGAGAGAGAGGGAGGGAGTGTGTGTGCAGTTTTTATAACATTCTAGCACAAAAACTTGAAATTCCCAGTCATATATCAGGACCAAAACAGTAACGGGCATTCCCAAAGCGTCCCATGACTTTATGTACAGTATGCAAGGTTCTGGTCTTGATAACCTAATCGTACCGATATATCATAGTATTGAAATACTAAATTTGTGTTACTTAAGAAGGAGCAGTTTCGATTCCTGCCTGAAAGCCTAGTGACTATACAGTGCCCTGAGGGAAGTGTCGAAACCTGTTCGGCGATACACTAGAAAAAAGAAAAAAATAAACACGTAACTCTGGACATAATGTAGACGTTTTGCAAGAACAAACATTTGATGAGACTCGTTCAGTCTTCAAGCAGAGCTAACGAAATGCGCTCCGTCCCTTCCAATTGTTGTGGACACACACTGCTTTATGATTTCCAAGGATTCTCTAAAGAATACCACCCGAATGCGATGCTAAGATGGTCCTTTATTCGAGTTCATCACCGATCGCTTTCCCAGTATGGTACAGTAGGCTACTTCCTCAAATTACCACATTGACAGGACGTAACACCGAGATCCGGGAGTATGCCGTAGCCGGCCTTTCGTGAGATACAGTAGTCTGAAAAACGCGTGATCAAGAATTTAATGTTGATGTGACCGAAATTTCTGATGGTTGATCCGGGAAATAGTTTCTTTGAGGAACGGACGACGGATTTTTACAATGTGATTTAATTAGAATGCTCGTGGGACCACGCAATTTGAACGAATAATACGGGAAAACACAGTTTCCGAGAACGTATAATAAAGGTTCTACCGTATTAGGCTTACTGTTCAAGAGACAGCCCCACATAGCTGACTCATTAAGTTCATTTGTACTGCATAATACAATAAATAAAACTGGATGTCCAACACTTTTCTCTAACGGGTCAAGTATGAAGGGAGAAGGATCTTCGTAGAGAGTTCTTATGAATGGATGCCCTTCCAGACGTCAACATCAGAAGAGTGGACGACATTAAATGAATGATGTGGTAGGATTAAATTTACAGTATATTTAGGCCTAAAAGTTTTGTGTTCACCATTTATTATTTTCATTATATTTTAAACATCAAAATACTGCCTTCCAATGATTGTAGCCAGCAAGACTGACTACAATGACTTAGCAAATGTCATGGGATAGTCACCTAATAGTGTGTGGGGCCTCCTCTGGCCCGACGAACTGCAGCGAGACGCCGTGGAAGTGAGTCGACAAATCCCTGGTAGTCCTCGGGACGCAGCTGACACCAAATCGTTTGCAGAGTGGCCGCCAATGCTGGTCTGTTCGTGGGTGTGGGATCCATGGCACGGAGCCTGCGTTCCAGGACATCCCAGATATGCTCGATAGGGTTCATATCAGGGCTCCTGGGTTGCCATGACAGTCGTTGGACCTCCGGTGCATGTTCCTGGAACCAATCCCGGGCGACATGGCGGTGCGTTATCTTGAAAAGCTGCAGAACCGCCTGGGCGCTGGAAGGCCAAAAATGGGTGGAGATGGTCTCCGAGAAGCTCAACATACCGCGTACCGTTCAAAGTCTCTTCCAGAACAACTAGGGGGCTCATTCCATACCAGGAAAACGCACCTCAGACTATAACAGACACACCAGCGCCCTGGAACACACCAAGGCAGGCGGGATCCATCATTTCATGTGGTCTGCACCATACACAGTGCCTCCTATCAGCATGGTGCAGTTGAAATCGTGATTTGTCCGACTATATCATGTTATGCCATAGTTCCAGTGTCCATCCCGGGTGACTGGCGACAAATGCGCGTCGTGCCCGATGACGTTGGGTAAACAGCGGCACCCGTGCGCAGCGCCGGCTCCCATACCCCATAGAAACCATGTTCCTATGGATTGTCCACTGGGAGACGTGTATAGCACGGCCTGTGTTGAATTGTGTCGTGATTTGTTGAACGGTTGCCCGTCTGTCACTATTGACAATCCGTCTCAGATGTTGCTGGTCACGGTCATCGAGGGTGGCTGGACGGCCGGTCGTTTGTCTGTGGTGTACGGTGACACTCTCATTCAACCATTCACAATACACCCTGGACACTGTTGATCGTGTGAAGCCGAATTCCCGCACCACTTCCGAAATCGCACTTCCCATCCGTCGGGCACTGACCACCATACTCCGTTCGAATGGTATCAGCTCACGATGACATTCCATGTTACACCTTTCACATGCACAGCCACAGCTCACAAGGTCTCCTATACAACTGCCGCTGGCACAGGGGGCGTGTGATGTGCAGACAACACATGTGCGCATCAGTGCTCTGCTATCCCATGATATTTGGTCAGTCAGTGTACAATCACAAATTTGTTAAAGAATAGTGTAGAATACACACATGTACATTTTATAGGTCTTTATGCCCAAAAGCGCCAGACAAAATGAGAGGCTATCACATATTGAACCCCCCCCCTTTATTTTTAGGGGCTATATTAGGAAAAAAGGGGGAGGGGGAGGTCTAATGCGCAAGGAAATAGGGTAACTACCATCAAGGTATTTGAGTGCAAATATTTCCTATAAAACAAATAGTCTGAGAACCCCCCCCCCCCCCTCCACATTATGCATTAAGGCACCAATTATTATGTTTATGTTAACTCGTGGACAAACACGTACACAACAATTTGTACCCATGATGAAGCTGGTATTTTACAATGTAGTAAATATTTCCAACTAGAATATATGGATATCAGAAGGGGATCATGACAGAAGTTGTTACCAGCTAACACTGAAATTACATTTTGAAATGCAATGTCTGGCATTTTTAGCTGCATACAAAAGTTATTGCAGGTATAGTTTTTTTCCATAAATGTTTAAAAGACAACAACCAAAGAGGACAACATTTGGCAACAAAAAAATTGAACATCTTTCAAGAGGTGCCAACCTTTGAAACGGCTTTCCAGTAATCCCCCGCCACTCCTAAAAAAAATTTCGAGTCAAATCCAAAACATCCTGCTTCCCGACAGCAATCTATACTAAAGTATATCATATTACACAATACAATTTGCACATTACAAGTTAGA
Source organism: Anabrus simplex (assembly GCF_040414725.1). Classification (NCBI taxonomy): domain Eukaryota; kingdom Metazoa; phylum Arthropoda; class Insecta; order Orthoptera; family Tettigoniidae; genus Anabrus; species Anabrus simplex. The sequence goes on along the minus strand of NC_090270.1, from coordinate 259,852,886 downwards.
TCAGTCATGAAAAAATTCTTTGTAGCTTGTTTTGCACCTAGCAGCTGCTTTTCAGTGTGTGTGTTTTCTTGAAGCATCCTTCCACCTCTGACGACATTTTCGCCCAGTGAACAATAAGCGACTCCAGTGTAGATATGCTTAATTTAGGCCTGAAGTCCTATTTTTCCATATTAACACTGAATGCTGTTTCTGTGGAAGAGATTCTGTCAGGTAAACTTAATGCTGCAAATAATACAACATGACATTTTACAGTGGAGAACGGCCGAGCTGCTCCATTCACAATGTATTTCACAACGATCACGGGCAGCAAAAGGAAGTGACTATTGAAATATCGTTGCCAACTCACAAGCATTGAAACGAGGAGGGTTGAGCAGTAATGCTCTAAACGATTCAGATTACCCCTCTTTTGTTCCTTTCCATACAAATTCTTTTTCATTGTGTCACTTTTTCCTCTTTGACAGTAACAGTGAGGGGAAGTCCGTAATAATTACGGATAATCAGTATTATTAGCCACCCCTGCAGTTAAGTTCTTCCTTTAACAATTTTCCTTTACGTTGCACCGACATACACAGCTCTTATGGCGATGGTAGGGTAGAAAAGGGCTGGGAGTGGAAAGGAAGTGACTGCGTCCTTCATTCAGGTGCAGCCCAAGGATTTGACCTGTGTGAAAATGGGAAACCACTTTCAGGGCTGCCGACAGTGGGGTTTTGAACCCACTATCTCTCGAATGGAAGCTGACAGCTACGTTACCCAACCCACACAGCTACTTGCTTCGTCAATTCAGCTTGACTATCTCAGCAACATCACTTAACATACAGTACAGAGTTACATTCCATCGAATATAATGTGAAGTGCACAGGAGAGGTAGACAAATACAGCATGATAAGCTTACCTTGCGGGTGCTCTAATCGGTGGACAAACGCCTGAACAGCATACAAACATTGTAATTCTAACTCTTCCTTGTTATCTACATATTTCTTGAAAAATCTACTACGCTGTATAAGCACCTCGTCTCGTAACTTCCAATTTGGACCTGCAGAGAAACAAATGACAATAGTCCAATACAAATATTATTCACTTCAGTTGAGAAATAATAAAAAGGCAAACATGCATTCAATAAAGCTACAACACTACCGGAAAATAAGTCAACTTTCCTACCAAGGACACAAACGAGACCTCTTACACATGTAAATAAATTTTAATGCATCAGCCTCAGATGAGATAAAAAGAAAGAAACTAACTTCACCATATAACAAACTTCTAAGATACTTACTTTGTGTGACAGCAGTTTCACAAATAGCAGTCATCAAGGCACGAATAAAACGGGGTTCCGAAACCCTATCCCCAACGTTCGCCTGAGAAGGTGGGAAAAAAAAAAGAAGGAAAAAATGCAATTAATAGTAATATTAAAATTATGATTACTTGTACATTTAGAAAAAGAGGCAAAATTATGCACGTACACCTATCCAATCACAGATTTCATCGAAGGAATGAGCAGATGCATGCTCTGGCTTTAGGAACTGCACTAGTTTTTGCTGGACTTCTTCCATACTAAGGGGTTTTGATACAGCAAAGGAGTGGCTACTGGACACATCACCTAAAGTATAGTCCAGATTCTGCAAAACAAAAATAAAAAAATTAACAGGTCAAAGTAAAAGAAAAACTAAAAAGGGTGATGTTAAGCCAAAATTCAAATCAGAAACTTACGTGCTCCTTAACAAAACTATCCACTCGCTCAGATTCAATGAAATCTGACCAGTCAATACCAGCAGCTACCCACTTTTCCCGAATCCAACCAGGACCCTAAAACAGGGAAACTAAAATAAGATTACCTACATCATTATATTCTGGGAAAAATAATTTGGAATATAAGGAATAAGATCAAAGGCAACATAACGGGCTCATCTGTGCAACACTACGAGATTCAGGACACATCCAGACTTAATTCACATTAGAAAATATAGCCTACTTTGTCCTTTTCTATTATTACATCTTCAAACGCTACTTATCAATGTGTTTTCCCATCACACGTGTAACTGCACGAGTGTATGACTAGCAATTTTTAGGTTAGGAAGTTTTCATAAAATAATTTTTAATATAAAGTAATAGATATCTTGTATTTTTTTGAATTGAGATATAAAAACATTATATTCTAAGAAGAATATTTGGTTGTAGGGAATTATGTATCTAGCCTATGTTTCTTTATATTGGTGTAACTTAAATTTGTGTATGAATCTGCACATGGTATAGCAGTAAAGTTTATGCAACCAGGAAAACAAAAAGAAAAGCAAAAGTTATACATATTAAAAATAACCTTAACCACACATCTTGCAGTGCGAAAATATTCGCCTTGAATGATTCCTGAATACACAACACACGCGCACACATTTCTGAAGAGCAAGCAGCCAACGATTCATTTGTTTCTATAATCGTCCCTGTTTTTATCTCCTCTTAAGATGTGTATTGTTTAATGTAACGCCTTGTGTAATATAAATGCCTACATGCTAGCCTATTTCCCAATTTTTGGCTGAAGATGACGCCAAACAGCGTCGAAACTAGTTCCAAGGTTAAATAAATATGTTGTAAATATACTATAACATTTTTGTATTGAAAAGGTGGACCCTTTTAAGTTTCCTATCTTCCATTCTGTATATGTGTGCGCGCTACGAGTTTATTGCTATTATCGGGTATTATTGTGCATGACTGTTACAGCTGCCGATTATTGCTATTGAGGTTACTGTTGACGACAATTGATACCGTGAAGTGGGTGCTGCACGAGCATTTTACGGGAGCTTTATTACTGTACAATTACGGATTCAAGAGTGCATTGCTCGTTAATGGTTATTCCCAGTGAGCGGTTGGCGAGATATGGTGAACGGCGATGTTTTATAAGACTATTAATTTTCCCTCGCTGCGGAAATGTTCATTGTGGGCAGCCTTTAAATGTGCAGTGTGGAGGTAATATGTATGTGGTTCACAGAATTAATTACAACTTGATGAAATAAGTTATAGCCCAATTCTTCATTACCTGCGTACTCTTGGAAGAATACCACATGCTTGTTAACTATTTATCGTAGAGAGAACTTTTAAAAACTTACGCACAAATTGAACTGGGGTCATTATTCTTTCACATTGTCCGATGTGCATTCAGATTCAGTAACCAGTATGGACTCAGTGTGTGAACAGTTTTCATTCATACTTGTTTGACTGCAGTTCACTTCATGTAATTTGATATTTTCTTCGCAGACACTTGACTTGACATTGTACGTAGTTAAGATTTGATTTGATATCATCTATCATGTTAAGGTGTCTTACGTTAATACCTCATACAGTGACATTAGTTGGTATTCTCAAATGGTGATGGTGTTTCTTGTTCAGTGTATATACGAGGTCAAAATGGGACGATCTCGTAGCTTACATCTAAATTGTCAGCAATAGGCTAAGCAGTTTGCAATCTGGATAAAGATGAGGGGAATTGGTGCAGTATTTCTCGTGCGGTGATGTTTTGGATTAACCAACCAACCTATAGATGGTGGCAAATTGAAAGGTCCAGAAGTCAAATTTAAGAAGTGAGCGTTGTGTTAGGTTAGGGATGCACTTAGCAAATAACTGGTTTTAAATCATAACGTGAGGTGGGGCATCTTATTCTTACTAATTAATATGTTGAGTGAAAATTATATGTGCAGAATCTATTAGAAGGTATACCACATGAGGTATGTACGTACAGTAGAGTCTCGCTCAATCGACCTTCGCTTATCCAACATTCCTTGTTATCCGACACTGGTAGACTCACCTTGAACTTTTGGTGCAGACTGAATTCTGGGTCACCCTACGTGGAGAGTCCGACCGTGGGACAAGCACTGGTCTGACTGCTGGAGGTAGGACCGATTTTTTTTCTCAAAGACAGGTGCAACGAGTCTTCAGTCATTGTTCAGTGTTGATTGATTGGTTGGGTGTGGATGTTATAGTTTTCATATTTATCCTCTGAGTATGACGAGTAAACTGAACAAAGTGATTGTTTCTAAGGAAGACAAGTTGAATGCATTAAACAGACTGGACAAAGGGGAAACTCTTCAAAAAGTAGCTCCAGAGTATGGTGTTGGACGTGTTACAGTGGGAGACTAGAAAAAAAAAGATAAAAGGGAAGAAATTGAAAAGTGGTGCTCTACCAGAGCACTGAAAATTAGAAAAACAATGAAAAACTGTGAGCAGGAAATTTACGTAAAGCACTATTCCTTTGGTTCACTTAAAACCGGGAAAAGGGCCTGCCAATATCTCGTCCCATTCTGCAAGAAAAGGCGGTGTATTTTGAGAAGGAGTTTAATGAAGGGGACCCTAATTTTACTGCCAGTGCTAGGTGGCTTGATCGGTGGAAAAAACCGTATGGCATTTGACAGCTTAATATCTGTGGAGAAAAACTGTCAGCTAAATCCGATGAGGTTGTGAAACTCATCATAATTCTTGCGGAAGGATTAACTGTTGATCAGATTTTGTGATCAGACTGGGCTATATTTCAATATGGTGCCATCAAAAACTCTCGCAGCCCAAGCCGAGACGTCTGCACCTAGTTACACGCGAAGAAAGGAAAGAAGTTACTGGGAAAGAAACGTAGGGCATTTAAAATCATTTCTGTTAATGCTTTTTCAGTACATTGCATGAATCAGAAGGCTGCCTGGATGTCTGCTGACAACTTTAGAGACTTTTTTACACAGTTTGTTCCAGATGTAGAAAAATTTCCAGCTCCAAACAATCCTCCCAGTAAAGCTCTCTTCCACTAGAAAACGCTCATCACACCCGAATGAACAGCACCTTAGAAGTGATGACATCAAAGTAATGTTCCTCCCTCCCAACGTGACATTATACCAGCCAATGGACCAAGCTGTGTTGGAAACATTGAAGATGAAATATCAGCGGGAACTCCTTTCATCCCTGATAGAGAAAACGGACAATGGCAACGACATGATTGAAAAGTTAATACGAATCAAAATGAAGACGCGACATACTGGATAGCGCAGTATTTGGAAGAAGATGAAACAACGACATTTGCAAAGTCTTGGAATATATTGTCGAGTGGGGTTGAACATCGAGAGGAGGTGGTACAAGAAGACATGGAAAACATTGTTCCCTTACTGAATTGCATTCCTGGCTGTGAGGATGCTACGACTCAAGATGTAAGGGGTGTGCACAATATCAGCTAACTAAATGACCCTGATATTATTTACTTTGTGAATGCTAACGAAACTGAGGATGATGGTGAAGAACGAGACATTGCACAACGAAAGGGGAAAAGGATGACTCACAGTGACGGATTAAGTGCATTGGAAATGGCATTAAACTACTTTGAGCAACAGCCGGAAGCAAGACCAAAGGGGGTGTTGATTTTTCGTCGATGGCAGAATCTCGCAGCAAGAAAACTTGAATCGGCAGGCAAGCACACATTGTTGACAAGTTTCTTTCCTTAAGACATTTGGAATGTTTTCGTTCAATACTGCATATACTGTACAAATGAATTGAAAATTCAATAAAAATTTACCGTAAACATGTCGTTTTATAATACAGTACCTTATAGCCTTCCTATTTTTTTTTACTTCATTTACAAAACTATTCTGCATTATCAGACATTTTCGGTGATCCGACGTACTCCAGGTTCCGTTTAGGTTGGATAAGCGAGACTCTACTGTACAATGTAAACATTAAGTTGTTTGTGAAGTGGACAAGATGGAGATGTAATTGTTTATTGTGAGTAATATTAGACTTTTTATAAACTTTTATTCTCAGTAAATTTAATAGTTAAGCGTATGATAACTTTTACTCATGGACTGAAAACCTGGCATGTTCCCTAAATTTAATTTTAGGAGTAGACAGGTAAGGTTATATAGCAAGTTTGGAGCATCGTCGCCTTGGGAGAGGGAGTTCTGTCATGCTCTTTGAGTCAATTATTCTCGTAAATTGTTTGCAGGTGGCGCCTAGTTTCGTTATTTATACCTTATTCTAATGACTATTCATTCACGTGGTATTTTCTGTTTCACCAACAAGTTACACATGTTCTTATTCATCTTTGTTAGAATCTTTTCTTTTGTTGCTCTCAAGCAATATCGCATTCATATCCACCGATGGTAAGAGCAAAGAAAAAAGTAATTGTGCTCGGTCACAGCATTTCAAATATTTTGCTACTTCATACCTGCCGAATTTTGAAACTCGTGCGTGAAAAAAAATCGAACGATTCTTGACATACTCCGCCTTATTACATGCGATATAAATCATTCTAGATCCGTATTGACTTTATACAATAAGTTATTTATTTTTTATCCACCTAATCAATACATTAGACACAAATAATTAGAATTTTGACCTCGTCAAAATATTCGTCGACGTGTTATTTAAAAATATGGTACAAGTTCCGCCTTAAATTTTGTTAAAATAAAATCAGGCACCTGATTGTCTTGTGAACTAACTAGCTGATGTACCCGTGCTTTGCTACGGAATTCTACATCTTATACAGTATTCTAAGTTAAGTAGTGTACACGTTGTGAGCAAGATTGTATTAAATTGTATAGCACTTAACGTTACCCTAGAAGTGCGAAGGTGAAGTCACCAAACTTCTTTTCTCACATGAAGACTGGGTTAGGGAATATTCATTGTAAAGGTTGGCCCCCTTGCCTACCATCAGTCACAATCAGGTTGGGGAGTTTTCATTTTAATGGAAGACGCTCACTCTCCACCTGCCTTTTTACATCCTCAGAAAGACTCTCTTAGTAGTTTTCCGAACAGAAATGAACATAAGCCATTACAATGGCGCCAGTAAGAATAGAGCGATTAAAAGCTATGCTTTCATATGAGATACTCGATCAGATGAAAAAACCACACATTTTCTCACTTTTAATGAACAATACTACGCTGCCGATCTAACAGTCTAAAGTTCCAGAGCTGGAATGACCAAAGCTGCAGACAGCCGTGATCCGTGAACACACTTCGTCGTATTTTCGGCCGGGTAGGGGTGTCGAACAGTGGAGACTCCCACAGCAAAAACTATGCCTCTTACTCATCTGTTTAATAGGAGTATCAGACGAGTCGGAAAATCTCAGTTCACTACACAGGCGGCGGAAATTTTTTTCCCTCCAAGCCAGAGGAGACCCCCCCCCCCCCTTTCACTGCTAATTTGGAATCAAATGAATGTAGAATTTCATAAAAGTGAAAAGGAAGAAGCTTTGCCTAAGAAAAGGCTCTTTTCAGGGTTGAAATTTGAGTTATTCCATGAATTGTGGTGCTATAATTTGGATTAGTTATAAATTGGAATTCTAGACCAAGTCACACCACCACCACCACCACCACCACTACCACTACTACGTGAGCGTCTGCCTGAAGTCGGCACACTGCTCATTCAAAACGGCGCGTCAGAGTAGGGATCGCATAGCTGGAATACTATGATCATACCTGCCAACTTTAGAAAACCAAAAATCAGGAGATTTTGATATGAAAATCAGGAAAAATCAGAAGAAATCACGAGATACAATTGGTTAAAACTGCTTATTCTACATGTCTTGCACAATACAGTATAACACTTATTGTCTCAAAGCCCAACTGTTGCTATACGAGGCTACAAGGCTAAAAATTACACATCTCTATTCCCTCACAGGAAGTATGCGAGTGAGATGATCGGTCTCTGATAAGCCTACCGAAAATAGTATGAACTAATGCTCCACATATGTGAATCAGTAATGCACTTACATGCCATTACTTAGAGCAAATGCATAGATTAATATAGTACTGCATCAAGCGCCTGTGCGATTATGCGAAGCACAATGCTATTTGGAGCAAATAACTAGCTGATGTACGTACCCGTGCTTCGCTACGGAATTCTCGGAAAGACTGTCCTCATAGTTTTCCCAACTGAAGTCAACATAGGCAATTACAATGATGCCAGTATGAATGTCGTGATTAAAAGCAATGCTATCATATGAAATGTTCGTTAAAATGAAAAAACAGCACATTTTCTCACGTTTAGCAAAAAGTACTACGATACAGTTCAAAGTTTCAGAGCTAGAATGACCAGGCTGCAAACAGCCACGAACACTCCTGCGTAATCATCCCGTGTTAAGTGTGCACACTGCTCATTCCAATCAATGCCTCAGTAGGGATCGAATAGCCGAAATATTATGGTGATCCAGTGTGTTACGTACAAGAAGTATCAGAAAATTTATGAACCAGAGGAATGGAATGCTAAAGAAGAGAGAGATCTAACTCCCCACTCCCCAGCTACTTCCTGCCGATATTCAGGCAGGCTGTTATACTCGACACGGAGCAGTAATCCCATCTATCGGAGATTCATGGCAGCAGAATTAGCAAAGCACATCAGAACAAACAATGGTCAATGTAACGTTACTGTTGATCAATTTTATGACCTTTCTATATCGGAGGCCTTCGCATTTAGTTTCGTTCCGAATCTGCGATATTAGAGCACCTAATGTAAAGTGAGTCCTTTCTTTCATGACTTTTTTCTCATTCTTACAATCATCTTCAAAATTTAATCACCATCACTACCAATATTATAATAGTCGGTACGGTGAAACTGTATAAGACATAAATAATCTGAAATTGTATTCTCTATAACTTTTATTTTGTAGTACTTTTCAATATAACCAGTAAGGTAAGCATTTAAAAAATTAAATTTTTGGCACCTTCCCCTAAACTACCACTTCGAACGAGTGAATAAAAGTATTTACAGCGTAGACAGTAGTTCCTTATTCCCCGACTAAAATTCTGTTCACCCATTTTCTCGTACCTCTGCGCTGATATGGACTTAGCAAAAAAATAAAAAAATAATAAAAAAAATTGATGAATATCCCTGGTATCATAGCTGGTACGGTAAAAATTTATGCCTTCCCCTAAACTACCATTTCACTCAGAGTGAATAAAATTATTTATGGCCTAGATTGTAGCGACTTATTCCCCAACGTTATGTACCGATTTTCATTAAATTCTCTTCAGCCGTTGTCTCGTGATGGGCGGACGTACATACATACCGAAATTACGGAAAATAACGTGCATTTCCCCATGTTACTGTGGTCGCGACCAGTACAGAAATATCATTCTTTTAAAATCTGAGCAATGTACAGACACTCTTATTTAATTTATATTGAGATAAATTAAAATTAGTCAGAATTGTCTCCAAATGGCTCCTAAAATCTCTAGAAAAGTCACTAGTCGTTATAATTGAAATTCTGTCACTAAATTACTAAGATCCAATATCTAGCGACTAGTCTCTGGAATTGACCACAGACAATGGAATCGACAAGACTGATGTGAACGAACGTGAACATAACGCGCGATATATAGGTTTCAACAAACCTCGCATATTTCTCGCATTAATAAACATTGATATTTCGTTTTGAAAGTGGCCAATGAGCGAAGGACTTCTAGCCACCGGCGTAAAAAAAGCTGAAAATGCATGATTTGAAAAATATTCGCAGTTGACCGAAAAAATAGGCTAAAATCGGGAGAAATAGTAAAATAATCGGGAGCCGGGAAGAACTGTTGAAAATCGGGAGTCTCCCACCTAAATCGGGAAAGTTGGCAGGTATGATGAACTAACCTGTTATGTACCAGCAGTATCCGAAAATGTATGAAGCAGAGAAATGGCATGCTAGAGAAGAAAGTTTTCTAACTCCCCAGCTGTTTCCCGCCAATATTCAGTAGGGCTGTTTTACTCTGTACGCAACAGTAATCCCACCTATCTGAGTCGAGCGGCAGCATAAGAGACAAAGAACATCATCAAAAACAATGGTCAATGTAATGTTATTGTTGATCAATGTTATGTTATGTGCTTTCAATAATGTAGACCTTCACCTTTAGTTTGCTTCCGACTCTGAAATACCACTCTTATCATAGTCGGTACGGCAAGACTGAATGAAACATAAATGGTCGGAATTGTATTCTCTATAACTTTTGTTATGTAATACTTTTCGGTAGGACCAATTACATGGGTATTTAAAGCGCCTTCCCCTAAACTACAATTTTATCCAGGGTGAATAAAATTGCTTATAACTTAGACTGCAGCTTCTTATTCCTTGACAATATATCAATTTTCATTAAATTCTGTTAACCCATTTTCTGGTGGCTCGGCGTTAATGTGGACTTCGCAACAAAAATACAAGTTCACAAATATGTATTATCGAAGCCGATACGGTAACAATGTATAACATAAATGATCAGAAATTTTAATTCTGTATAACTTTTGTTATATAGTATTTATCAATAGGACCACTAATAATAAGTATTTGAGAATTAAATTGTAGGCCTTTCCCTAAACTACCATTTCACTCAGCATGAGTAAAGTGATTTATAGCCTAGATTGTAGTGGCTCACCCCTCGACTTTACATCCCAATTTTCAATAAATTCTCTTCAGCCGTTTTCTCGTGTTGCGTGTACATTCAGACAGACAGAAATTACAGAAAAGTAAAAAGTGCATTTCCTTGCTACTATGGACACGATCGATACAGAAATACCGCTATTTAAAAATTCTGAGCAATGTACAGGAAAAAACTTATTTTATATACCGTATTTACGCGAATACCCACATTTAAAAAAAAAAAATGAGGCACGAAATTAGGATGCGGGTTTTTATTTGAGTCAATGTTGGCATTTTTTTAAAAAAATCAGCCTTCCTAAAGTTAGGGTGCGGGGATTATTTGCGTAAATACGGTATATAGATGTTAAAATAAGACCATACTAAAAAGAATCTTCAAAAGTCACGAATAAAGATTAACATGTAGTGAAATTAATGAATTGATAGTTTTTCAAGACTTGTAACTGTGAGTCAAGTGAATAATACAAGAGTTGATTATAAACTTGTGATTTAAAGAAACTGATGCATAATAATATTCAACTAGCAAGAGGTTGATAACAGAAAAACATTCCGAATTATCAAATCTTATGTTGTCGTGTTAAAACATGGTGATAAACATTTACAGTTTAAAATGATGTTAAATTGTATATACCCAATCAAGAATAATTACGTCGTCGTTCAGGCAGAAGTCACTAAGTCAAAAATTGGCGGTTTTGAGTTAGGTGCAAAACCATACTAACAAAATTACGCTCCATCGGCACATAGAACTTACTAAGTCATATTGAGAAGCATTCCATTGCAAACTGCACTCGCTATTTTCACTAAGTGCATTTTCCCGGCTTGTTAGTCAGGCAGAAGTTCCTTAGTCCACTTAGTGACTTCTGCTTGGTACAAGTTCTTCCTTTGATTATTGTTCAGTAAAATTCACACTGTATTACGCAGCTGTTATAACAATAACTCTGTCCATTTTTGGCCGTAATAATTACAGTATGGCTGTGTCATTATTACAATGTTTCTTCAGTTGACAGAAAGCTGCTATTTGTGTTAAAAGCTGGTTGATAACCGTAAGTTTGCAATAATGTTGAAGTGTAAAATATGTGATTTATCTCAAGAAAGCAGAAGTCACCTTACACAAAGGGCACTAGGAAAGTTTTGCAATACGAAAATACAGTTGGATGGACATCTCTGTTATGGTGAGGGATGAAAAGAGGGGTGAAAACCGGTCTAGGAGACAGCAAGGCGCGACCTTCACACCAGTTGTTAACAAGCAGTCAGATTGAAAGCAAGTTGTGGTCTAAAGGTGAATATCGCACAATTATCTGCTACAATTTTGCTCGTGGATTCACTGTTGACCAGTGCCTGGAGGAAATGACTCCTGTGCTGGGGAAAGACTATCTATATCGGGCAACAATTTTCCGCTGGTACAAAGAGTTCCAGAGAGGAAATTTTGGGGGTGAAGACGATCTTCGTTCTGGGCGCCCATCTGAATCAGTGACTGAGGAAAACATTGAAGCTGTGAGGAAAATGTTGCAGCAAGGGAGGCGGTTGACATATCAGCAGGTAGAAGAGACCCTCCACATCCCTGCACCAGCTATTCATTCAATTCTACATGACCATCTCCATGATAGAAAGGTTTGTTCCCTTAGGGTGCCCCATTTACTTTCAGAGGAATAAAGGGCACATCGAGTGAAATGGTGCCGAAAAAGGCTAGACAGTTTGAAAATGGGACTTCACATAATGTCAACAGCATCGTTGCAGGTTACAAAACTTGGCTTTATTATTACGATGTCCCAACAAAATCCCAGAACAAGGTGTGGCTGTTTGAAGATGAGGGTACTGCTGTGACGGTGCAAAAGTCAAGGCCAGTGAAGAAAATGATGATTGCAGTATTCTTCTCTAAACAGGGCATCCTGACTCGGGTTGTGCTAGAAACACAAAGGACAGTTGCTGCGAAGTGGTACAGTGAGACTCGTCTGCCTCAGGTCATCCAGGCTCTCAAGCAGCTCCGTCCAAGGTCACGGCTCTTGCATCACGACAATGCTCCAGCACACCGTGCTGATGTAACAATGGATTTTCTTGCCAGATCAGGGTTGACTGTGCTTGATCACCCTCTAAACAGTCCTGATCTTGCCCCATGTGACTTCGCACTCTTCCCAGAATGAACATGAAGTAGAAAGGGCGGCATTTTTCATCCGACGAGGAGCTTCTGGCAGCATGGAATCAAGAGTGTGAAAATGTAACCGAAGGAAAGTGGCAGAGTTGGTTCAGTGACTGGTTTCGATGTATGGAGAAGTGTATTGAATGTAGTGGAAATTATTTTGAAAAAGTCTAAAGCGTTCGTTCACTCACATCGCAAAACTTTCCTAGTGCCCTTTGTATGTATAATAAAACCAAGGACAGTGGTGGAAATAAAGTGAACTGGTTGAAAGTCAAGTGCTTTAGTTTCAAAAAGGATGCACCGGGTATTCTCAAATATCGATATAGTCATTCTGGAAGATACTCTGGGATAAATACTTTTGGGTGAGGTTGCCCAAAAAAGATGCCCACCCTTCAGAAGGCTTACAAAACTCTTTTCCCTATATCAGAATAAAAGTACAAGGATCTTATTAGTCTCCACAATAAAGGAGTTATTCCAACAGAATTTCAAGCATGGTACCGCTCCTAATCCCATTCAGGTGCAGTGAGGGATTGACATCCATAACCAAGTGTGCACAGTGATTACCAAAAGCACATGTGGAAGCCCCAGTATCCAGATCTATAATTTTGGCAGGTGTATTATTAAAGTTGGGAGGATATGGATTGTTACGTGTTTATTCAATAATGGTTTCTTTGGGATTAAAGTATAATTACGTTCGAGTTGCCATTAGTTTAGTTGGGGGTGTATTAGTTTAGTATGTTTCTATCAAACGGATTTAAAGGCTTTAATTGCTTACTCTTCGGTTTCTCATATGGGGATTGTCCTAGGAGGTTTAATAACATCAAGAGTTTGAGGGTTTAGAGGAAGTTACACACTTATAATCGCTCATGGATTATGTTCTTCTGGTCTATTTGCATTCGCTAATATTACGTATGAGCGTCTAGGAAGACTAAGAATGCTAGTAAGTAAGGGTTTAATGAATTTTATACCTTCAATGGCTATGTGATTATTTCTCCTTAGTTCTTCTAATATAGCTGCGCCTCCTTCTTTAAACTGAATGGGTGAAATTAGTCTATTTAATAGATTGGTTGCTTGATCATGAGCGTCTATGGTTATATTAATATTATCATTTTTTAGAGCAGTGTATACTTTATATTTATATGCTTATAGCCAACGTGGTATAATATATTCTGGAATTTACTCTTGTTCAAGCGGAGATAGTCGTGAATTTATTTTATTTCTGCTTCATTGATTACCATTAAATACTTTAGTGTTAAAGGGAAATTTATGTATATTCTGATTGTGTTTAAATAGTTTAAAGTACAAATGTTGGTTTGTGATACCAGTGATGTAGGTGACCACTTTAAACCATTTTATGGTCATTGTCTATTTGTTTTGCAAGTTTTTTATTTTTGTTTATTGTAGCAATAATTTTGATAATTATAGGATTTTATTTTATTATATACGATTTAGTGATTTTTATAGAGTGAGAAGTGTTAAATTTGAATAGAAGTTCAATTGTTATAACCTTTTTGTTTGATTGGATATCACTTTTATTTATAGGGTTTGTATTATTTATTTCGGCTTTAGTAATTTTTTATAGAGATGAATATATACATGGCGATTTGACTATCAATCGATTTATTATTTTGGTATTAATATTTGTACTATCAATAATATTCTTGATTATTGGACCAAATTTAATTAAAATCTTATTAGGATGAGATGGATTAGGGCTTGTTTCTGATTGTTTAGTTATTTATTACCAAAATGTTAAATCTTATAATGCGGGTTTATTAACAGCTTTATCTAATCGAATTGGGGATGTAGCACTACTAATAGCTATTGCGTGAATAATAGCTGCTATAACTAAGAGAGCTCAAATTCCTTTTTCTTCTTGATTACCAGCAGCTATAGCAGCCCCGACACCTGTATCATCTTTAGTACATGACACATAACAATGAGAAGGGTTTACTGATTTACTGACAGTGTTTTAAATTTTTTGTATTGTCACACTTTTGTTCTCTGAATCATACTGTGTACTTATGAGAAAGAGTTCAAAGATAATAATATAATAATTTCATGCACCTACACATTTACTGTGAGCCAGAACTTATTATTTTTGCCTTTATAACAACCTACGAAGAGGTTCCTTCCTTTCCCTGAGGCATTAATAAAGTATCGATTAGGTGGTTATTTATACTTCTTGATTAAACATCGATACGGTCATGAAATGGACAACTTGTAATACGAATGCTAACCAAGCAGGAAACATTACGAACATCTATCTTAATCTGAAGATGAAACTTGCAAAAGTAACCACAGATATATATTTTCTTAAAGAATGTCTAAATAATAATCTAATTCCTAAATTCTTAAAAGGGGCACAAAGAAACAACATACGCTCAGTTTTCCAAATTTCCACACAAAGAACAGTTAACCGCATATGGCTTAAACGAGAAATTAAATTTATGTATAGGAAGAAATCCTTCCTCAACCGGGAGCTTTACCTAGCGCACCTTTCTGCTTCTAGTAACTTAGTTCCGCTAGAATGGGATTCTGTACAAAAATACGGCAGAGATAAAGTTGAAATTCTAATAAACAAGAAACGTACAACTTTGAATAAGAAGTTAGAAAACCTAAAAAACAATCCCCGAACAACTCTAAATAAGCATCAACCTAAATCTTCTTTTAATTGTGAAGAATTCCCACCCCCCGTCATGAACTTGTCGAACATGACGTTTACAGAACAAAAATTACAATTATTAAGCAAAGGGCCTAATCACAATTGGCATAGTTTCAATAACTGACAAGTATTAACACAAACTTTAGCAGAAACAGAGACAGCCATACAAACCCTTCCAGTCGACATTCAGAATGACGTACGGTACGAAGCAAAGAAAAAAATTCCCTCCATAATTAGAGGGTTACTAACCAATTCCACAAACACTAAAATCGAGAAGGATCTTCAGCGTAAAATTAGACAAAGTGATGTAGTGATAACGAAAGCTGATAAAGGTGGAACAGTAGTAATATTAAATGAAACCGAATACATCAATAAAACAAACTTTTTTCACTAACAACAAATTTAAGGTAATTGAGAAAGACCCCACCCTAAAAATTCAAAAGAATTTGAAATGAAGCAAAGCTCCTTCCTTTTTAACGACCAAGATATTCAAAAACTCATTAATATGAATCCAAGACTTCCTAAAGCAAGAGCTATGCCTAAATTACATAAAAAGGATGCACCTATGAGACCTACAATTAATTTTCGGAGAAGCCCCACATACAAAATATCCCAATTTATTCATAGGTTCTTAACTCATAACTACGTATTTTATACCAAATCTTCGATAAAAAACTCCAAAGAGTTCTGCATTGCTATTAAAGATTTCAAGTTAACTTCATCTCATGTAACAAGTTCCTTCGACATCAAGGACATGTACACGAACATTCCTATTAAGAACACCATTGAGATTATAAAGACGAATTTATTAATTCACAAACGTATCAGTATACCTGAAATAGAAAACTTCATTACTATCTTGGAATTCGTTTTGAACCACAATTTCTTCTCTTTTAATAATAAAATATATCAGCAAGATGGACTTCCAATGGGAGCGCCGGCTTCTGGAATTTTAGCTAACATTTACCTCGACTTTTTGGAACACACTCAGATAGTAGGTCACATTAAAGGACTATCTCTGGCTTCGATATGATGATGATACCTATGCCATAATTAACAAGGAAATAAATGATAGTCACAGTATCCTTAATACTTTGAATAATTTAGACCCAAACATAAAATTTACAGCTGAAGAAGAAGAGAAAGGCATACTCAATTTTCTGGATATCCAAACAATTCGTAAAGACAACCATTTCCAATTTAAAATATACAGGAAACCCACTTTTACCCTGACTACAATCAAAAGTGATTCTTTACAACCCATCTCGCAAAAGAAATCAGCTTATTATAGTTTCGTCAACAGAGCCTTTGAAATTCCGCTAACAGAAACAGACAGAAAAAAGGAACTTTCTTTCATTCGTCAACAGGCTCTACATAATGGTTTCAGTTTGAAATTCATCAATAAAATCATCACTAAATGCAAATACCAACAACAAATTAAACTTAAACAGCATTCAGAAAAAGAAAAAGGATATGCAAAATTCACCTTTAATAACCCGAAGATTTACGAAATCACCAACTTATTCAAGAAACACAATACCAAGGTAGCCTTCTCTACAAACAACAACACGAAACATAGATTCTTTAGTCATAACAAAGCTAATAAACTTAAAGATGACGAATTCCAGGAATCGGGTATTTATAAGCTGACTTGTGCTCAATGTAAAAAAACTTACATGGGACAATCTGGAAGGAACTTCTCAATTAGATATCAAGAACACGTCAATGCTGAAAGATACAAAAGATTCTCTGCCATGGGATCCCATATGAAAGAGTCCAACCACAAATTCACCCATATAAAACAGGACCTTCAAATTATCTGTATGATTAATAAAGGTAATCTTATGAACAACCTGGAAAACATCCACATCGTTCTTGATAAATTGGAAAACGGTGAAGAGAATCTCAACGAAAACGAGCATAAAAACATCTTATATGAGAATATTAGCAAATACTTAGAATGGGTAGACATGAAACAGACTAGACGAACAAGAGATATAATCAAACACGACATCGCAGAAGCACAGCCCAATCTCCCTCCTCCCTCACATGTTATTTTAGATGACGATACAACTCTACTTCCCTTCTCTCCAGAGCTTTCCATGAACTGTCAAACTGTATCACATCGTTACTTCACCAGGTCGCGCTCAAAGACAGACCCTCTAGACAGCGCAGAATAAACATCTTTTCCAAACAAGAACGAGAGGCAAGATTACCTATTCTGATGACCTCCATTTTTATCAAAGGAGTCTCCAAAGAACTTTTATTTGTGCTTATTGTCAAGGTTTTTCTTTTCAGTTCTTTATTTATACAGCTGAAGAGGACCACTAAGTGGTCGAAACATGTCCTGTAAGTTTTAATTTTATTCAATTTTGCCTGAGGCATTAATAAAGTATCGATTAGGTGGTTATTTATACTTCTTTTAGAAGTCACTAAGTCAAAAAATATTAGATTTCTTTTAAATTTGGTAGTTCAAATATGCAAAAATAGTAAAATTATGGAAGTAAGTCAAAGTAATAGTGGCAACAACACCAAGAACATGTTAATACTAACTGATAATGCAAAACTGATTTTAGGAGTTGTTTTGAAACATTAAAACAGCTATAACTCAGAAGTAAGATTTCTGACTTAGTGAATTCTGCCTGAACGACGACGAAGTTATCTGTAGTTTTAAAAATAAATTACGAAATTATTTTTTGTTGTGCATACTGTTTTACATCGTGTTTTTTTTAAAAAGGGAATTGGTACTGATTGTTGATTTTAAGGTAAAGTTTGTAATTGAAAACCAGAAGCGAGGTGTTAAACGATGGATAAAAGGCTCACTATGAAAATTACGTGGAGAACATACAAACTTACCTCTTGGCTTTCTGCGAGAGTGACTTGCTGCGATATGAACTATGGGCTGCTGGCAACTGTCGAGTTCTTACTGTGCGTGTTGGAGAGGTGGAATCTTGTTGGAAGGACTTGCGCTCGCGAAGGAGTGACTATGGGCCTGCTTGTTGTGCTTGAAGCAGAACTGCTAGCGGCAGCAGGGGGGAGGAAGAGGAGTGTATTATGTGTAGGAATGGTGGAAGTGCTTACTGATTTAAGGTTCAAAATATTGAAAAATTTGGTTGTGAGGGGGATTTGATTTTTTGTAAAACCATTGTGATCTGTTCATACAAAGGACTTGTCTTAATCAATGACGTCATTTAAGTTCCTATCTTTGTTGAACTGCTGGTCAAGAATTATGAATTTTTTCATACTCTGGCATGAGTTATGCCCTGTATACCCCATGTGATTGGCTATTGCAAAAAAATTATTGTCTTTCAGAGCATTGTAATGTTCAGCATATCTAGTTGAAAAATTGCGGCCAGTCTGGCCAGAGTAAGAAAAATTACATTTAAAGCATTTTAATCTGTATATACTCAATCCAGAATAATAGTTACCTGTAGTAAATCTGTAGTTTAAAAAAATTAATTACGATTGGTGTTTTTTGTTGTGTATGCTACTTTTACATAGTGTTTTTTTTAAAGGAATTGGTAATAAGATGAATGTTATGGTTGGTGAATGTGAACTTAACGTTATTTTGGTTTATTGAGTTTTAATGCGGTTAAATTTGTGTCTAGTTTCAATTTTACTTTATTGACAATTTCATTGATCATATCCGCATTAAGTTTGTTGAATTTGGCTATTTCTTTTATGAATTGTAATTCTTTATTTTAGATTATTACTTGACATAGGGATTTTTAATGCCCTATACGAAAAGATGTTTTTGAAGACTTTCGTGTGGAGCGTGGCATTGTATGGAAGTGAAACATGGATGATAACTAGCACAGAAAGAAAGAGAAGCTTTTGAAATGTGGTGTTACATAAGAATGCTGAAGGTGAGATGGATAGATAGAATCACGAATCGAGTCAAACCCACTGCCGTTTTTAAACTTTGCTTCGGCCACGCTGTGAGGTATACTCCTCCTGTTCATAAGGGAGTTACAGGTGAGCTATGATGTGCTGGCTTTAGGACAACTTAGGAAGCAGGTCAATCTTATTTTCGACAAACCAAGTGGGATCAATTTGCAAAAGGGCTGGATAACACTGTACAGTGGATACCACCCGTTCTTAAAAATTACAGATGATTTGTCAATGCCATAAAAACTAATTAAGTTTTGACGATATTTTCTCTTTGAAATTTGATTGTGATTAGTGACTAGCAGAGTTGAATATAAAAAATTCAAGAACTTTTGAGAATCGATACTTTACACTCAAACCTTTAAAAGCCGATGTACTCCTAATTTATTACGTAGTACAGTTTTTCAGAAACTGATTACGAACGGTATACTGGTGACCAAACTACAATGGAAGATTTAAAACAAAAAGGGGATTCTGTCATGTTGGGCGCTTTTGTATCTAGTATGATTTATTACATTAGAGAATTAAAAACTACTTGTGGCCAATTGTTTGGCTAGGCGTTATTAAAATTTGTGGGGAAACTACGTATATCCGAGCAAGACTGACGTACAGCTCAATAAAACAGAGTTGTTACTGGTACAGTGAGGTCCACTCCAACTCAGTGGCTGCATGTTTTAGCAAACAATGCTCCTCCAGATCTGAGGAGAAAAGCAGTGAAATTACAGTCTCTCAAGAAGACCTCAGCACACAGGAACTCACTCTTGTTCAATGCCTTACGATATCCACATGGTGATGAGGTTAGAATTCCGGAATCCACTCTGGACTGATCTGCACTACCACGAAAAATTCAGTGTAACAGAAGAATGGAGGCAGCAATGGGAACAATGTCCACCCACCAACGCCTTAGTGATTAACATGTTCCCTGCATTATGTCGCAAAAGTTTAAGTTTTCTTATTCAAACAGAGTAACCTACCCTAACTTAACTGTACTATATTGTGATGGTTATAGCGTCCACCATGCTAACTTGCTATCGGCCTCACTCCCTCATGCTCGTCTGCGCCAATCACGAGCAGCACTTACGTGCTGGGCGGGCTCTTCTCTCTTCTGTCCGTGGTCGCGCCGCATGGGACGATGGAAATTACTTGACTATTAATCTGGAGTCTTCTATCTCGCGAGGTTCCTGGATTCATCGAGCATCCAGACTGTTCTAGAAGGGCTGGCGCAGGTATATAAGAGCAGTTACTTGCCTGTAGACAGCCTGTGAAATTTAGTTAGTGAGTTTAGGTGAGTGAGAGATTGAGTTCGCTGGTGTGAGTTAGCGAAGAGCGCAGTCAGTGATAGTTTGTGCTGAGATGTCAGCCTGATGGAGTATCTGCCTGTTGGAGCCGAGGACTCGTTCCTGTTTCCCTGATGTGTGTGTGTGTCCCTCGAGGCCGGCTGCTGGAGAAGAACCTTGGGTGTTCTGGAGTAGCGCGAAGGGAACACTGGGTGCCGACGTGTGAAGACTGCGGAGTTCAACGGTTTGAGTGAACAGCGGATACCATCCCAAGCTGTGAGACTAACGTGTAGGCTGTGGACCTTGACAGCGCTAACGAGTGTGACTGTGTGTGTGTGTGTGTCATTGTAAACGGAACATGAGAAACTAAGAGAGAGCGTGAACCATGTAAGTGTGTAACCGTGTACTTGTGTAAGTTGTAATCTCTGCTATCATCTGTGTGTGTAAATATGTAACTGTAGTGCTAAGTTAATAAATAAATCTTAGAAATAGGACGCTACCAGGTTCCGTACTCATTTATTTACTTATTTACCCTGCCAACACATTACAATATGTATCATGAAAACAAATTTCAAGCGAAATTAGAGATGAGCTCTGCCATATCTTGAGGTGTATTGCATGCTTGCTTAATTTCAGTGTATAGGATTAATATTAAGGGATTGTTTCTTCAGCCTGTATTTCTAACGAGATGACAACTGCTATAGTCCACGTCATTTACGTATATTACGAAAACACAGCGTCTTACATTTCTAATATTCTTTACACAATAACAGTCGACGGAAATTACTGATCGACTCCGACATCGCCTTCGAACAAAAACAGAGGAAAAGATACCGAAGATGATTAATCGCATGCAACATAATCGCTGGGGAGCATAAGTATCTGTAACAGAAAAATTGCGCATACTTAACTGGTCGTAATAAGGGATGCACCAGTGATAAGGCTCTGGCTGCAACCAAAGGATAATACACAGTTTAATATAGGAATTCTGAAGGGACAGACAAAAACTGTCAGAACGGGGTTCTCGTTATGTGCCCCACTCGCTACAGCAGAATTCTACTGTATCACACTTTTTGTCCAATTTTCTGGCGCTTTATCATCATTCCACATCGCTTGAATGACTAAAACCACCGTATCCCATGTATACCAGCAGCTTAAATCACATGAACTGTAATTTCATCTACTCTGGCTTATTTACCAGTTTTCATCCTGTCAAGGGCTAGTTCAACTTCTGCCGACGTAATTTGAATATCTTTATCTGTTGTTCTTTCCATTTCCTGCTTCACAGAACTTGTCAAATCCATTACGGAGACTGTCAACATAGTGTTTCATTGTGTACCTGATATCTCCCGTATTGCAAATGATTCCCATCAGCTCTATCTATTGCTGTGATTGCCGCTTTTACTCTTCACAATTCCATACAACATTTACATGTTTCCTTTCCTGTCATCTTCAATTTAGATGGGAATTCCTCCCGATTGTTTTTCTTTCTGTAAAATTTCGGCAAGTTTCAATTTCTTGTACCTATTATCATTCACAATACCTTCAAACCTGGCGTTACCTCTGTGGTCAAACTTATTCCTTTCATTGGACTTGGCTAAATCTATGGATTTCTTGCCATTATTTCTCTTTGTTCTTGCCGGTTCACTTAACTCACCAACCCACCATGATTATCCTTTCTCATAACTCTGCTGCTTGTCCTCCCACATTTGATCAGCACTGCTCACGAAGCTCGACTTGAGGTCATTCCATTCTTTTCCACTTCTGATATATGTTATTCGTAGCTTGGTTCTGATATCCTGTTGGAACCACTGCTCAAATCAGCATTCTTCAATTTCTAGTTCTTTATTCTTAGTTTTTTCCTCATGGTTCCAATAACAATAGCTTAATTCCTCATTATCAAGGCAATTACACCTTGAACTCCTCCTGTTGGCTTCCTACATATGACTCAGTATTAACGAAGACACAATACAGTGTTCTTCCTATGACCATTCTAATGGGTGCATTTACAGACCGCCCAGCTAGCATAACCTAGATAAATGCTAGTTACATAATACAGAGACGTCCAGAAAAATGTAGACACTCTTTGATAGTCAATATTAATGGAACAAAATGCCAAACCGTTACAATTCTTGCACAGGGGAAGTTCAAAGTGACCCCCATTAGCAACCAAACTATGTCGATGATGCTGAACTGCTGAATAACTACGGCTGTCAATGTTGCTAGTGTGATAGCCGCACAGGACACCTCTGCTTTTCGTAACTCGTTCCGTGCAGCTGGCTTCTTTCGACAAACTTCATTAGGTCCCCCCTAGCTAGAAGTCAAGAGGTGTAAGCTCTGGAGACCATGGTGGGAACTCAATAGCTCCTTTTCGATCTATCCATTGTCGAGGTAGATTTTCATCCAAGTAGGCTCTGACATCTCTGAGGTAGTGAGGTGAAGTGCCAAACACCTCTTAAGATGCCAGGTAAAAATCTATGTTTGCAGCATATGAAGATACGCCTTACAAGTCATGGTAACAAAGAAGAATGGGCAAATCAAACCGTATGATGACAGACCACACCACAACAGCAAGTAGATTAACATGTTTGTCCACACGAACGTGAGGATTTTCAGGAGGCCAGTGCATACAGTTGTGGCGAATTAAAGTACCATATAGTTTGAACTGCGCCTCGTCGGACCACCTCGCGAAGCATACCTTCAAACCTCTCGCAGGACTCCAATCTTCGATCCGGGTCGTCCTCATTCATAGCATGCAGTGATCTTACAATATACACTTGCCACTTTTCAGCTTTCAAAATTTGTCATACGGTTGATTGGCTCACCCCATCTTCACGTGCACCCTGATTCACAGATATTTTAGGTGACCCTAGTAAAGTGTCGCACCACAGTAGTACTGGAAGCTCGACTGGGATGTTTTTGGTCAGCCACACCCCTCCTTATGTACATCCCGAACAGTACTGTCTGCTTCAAATTTATCCCGAATACGATAAATTGTTGTACCTGTTTGTGGCCGAGTTCCGTATATATTTCACCATTACCATTGCAACTCCGTGTTTTTTTCTTTAACTTCCCGTACCACTTCAATATGGCCTTGCATTGCTTAGACAATCTTAATTCATTGCTGCATTGTCATCTGCCGGAAAACGCGTACCATTCATGCGACTAGCATCTGTTGAGAAAAAAATAGACTACGCTACCGCGTAAGAATTGCAATAATACGTCATTCTGTTCCAAACATATTAACCCATTGCCATACTTAGAAGGAACCTTCCGTCTTGCGGCCGTGAGGCGGTAACATACTCTAACGGACACTTCCACCCTGGTGCACATGCCCTATAGTGAGGAAGAGGTTGGGGAATAATCCAAAAGAAATGGACAACGTAGTGAATGAATTTCTAACCCCACAGTTCTGGGATCATGTTACAAAGAAAACCAATGCTTTTTCCTCTACATTTCTTGCTAATTAATCTGCTTCCCTTGAAACCAGTAATAGTTACGAACAAAAGCATTGGTTCCCTGTTATTATAGATGAGCTAAAAGCAAACCTTGCTCTGTGCATTCTTATGTATGTGATTACTCAAATTTATGTTAAACTGACTGAAAAATAAGTGGTATGAAAGGGAATATTTTCTTTCACAAATAATAGTAGGCCAAAGTGTTAACTATCAAACAGTGTCTACATTATCTGGACCCCTCTGTATTAATACAGGGTTGAGTCATTAGGTGCTTGACATACATCACAGTTTAAAAGGTTTAGCCCGACTATCGTGTACTGCGTCCAAACCTATATTAATGATCTAAGGTTAGAGCAGTGTCTGGATTAGAGAGGAATTGCACGCAAGCACTTTATTCTGCACGTCGTCGCAAAAACGTATGGCACTTAGGGTAAACAGGAAAAACTAACATTGTCCACAAATTCAAAAACTGAGGTATTAGTCCCATTCGTTAGCTTAATAGTGAAGCTATCAACTTGAGAAATATCAAAGAGAAACAATGAATGATGTCCGAGATATTCAGTAAAAAAGAAATGGTACACAGAGGAAGAACGTACAATGTATGCGTGGAACTACATTAAAACGAACAGAGTCCACCAACAGCTTGAATGCGCATGCGTGTGTTGCTGCCATTGCGGTTTACGGCAAGGTGACTGATGGCTGTATCAAATGATTTGTTCTGTCTCTGTATTGTGTATGTTTGTTACACTAATATTGTATGTAGTACGATGGATGCTGTGATGGACACTCATGCGCACAATTTAAGTGATGAGGAAACTCAAGTAGCGAGCAAGGGGAATTCTACAAAGAAGAAACGTAAATTTGGTAGTGTGAAAAGTGTTATGAAGAGTTACGAGATACTACATATGAATCTGGTGAAGACTGTCACTGCAAATGATTACAATCTTTTAAGCGTGTCACTGCAAGTGAACGGAATAAGCTAATACATTATTTTAAAAAGTTAGGTGATACAAACGCCCAGAACTCGTACTTGGCGGTATTAATTACCTTAATTCCTGTTAGAAAAAAAGTGACCACTGTAGCCAGCACAAGAGGCCCGTCTGCATGATTTTTCTTATCTGTATAAAGTTCGTGTCGTGTGTGAAGGGACACTTGCTGAAATTAATGGTCGTTTTAAAGCAATCTTATCCTTTTTTTGGTGTAACTGCCCGCCATTTACACACAATTAAATTGTCCCTGGCTACAACACGACACTCCCCAATTGACAAAAGGGAAAAACATGAGACAAGAGGCAAAAGTAAACTTCCTGAGGAAACATGAAGCAATGTCTACATTTCTCAGTTCTCTTAAGGAGAGCAAAGGTCATTATAGTTTACAAGGTACAGGAAAAGTTTACCTACCTGAAGAACTGAATGTGAAAAAGCTACTTTTCATGTTCCTGGAACGCCATCCGCATGTTCAAATTTCTTATGAGACATTCAGAGTAACAAAATTTAACATCTCTTTTGGGTATCCCCGAACTGACACATGCAGCACATGCGATGATCAGAAAGCATCAGATAGTAACGTAGAAAAGGCTAAAGGAACATCATCTAATCTGGAGGAAATAAAGAAGATAGAGGACGATTTGAAGAAACTGCATAACGAAATGAAACTGCACAAAGTTAGAGCTGTCTGGTTCTACAAAAGGAAGAGAAACGCAAGAAGGGAAGCTAGAAAAGATGCTACATACGAGGCGATAACTGTATATTTTGGAAGAAATCTCCCGTTACCAAACGTATCGACCAGTGAGGCCTATTATCGTAGACAACTTTCATTTCATGTGTTCAATATACATGTTTTAGCAACTGGTATGTCGGTGATTTACACTTACGATCAGACAGTGAGAAAAAAGGGAGCGTACGACGTAGTTTTAATGCTACATCATTTAATAACAACCTACCTATATGATTCTGTCCGTAAACTCCACAATTTCCGTGATCCATGCAGTGGACAAAACAAAAACTACACCATGATTAGATTTCTCCACTATGTAGCAATAACATTGAAATGCTTTGACCAAGTAGTTGTCACATTCGCAGTAAGAGGACATTCGTACATGGAGTGTGACAAAAACATGGGCCATTTCAAAAAAAACTCCAGCAGAAACTCCAGATGACTGGCGGGAAGTAATTAGAAGTGCTCTAGGGAAACCTTTTCCTTTTGAAGTAGTCGATTGTAAAAGTGATATGTTCAAGTCCTGGGGTAACTTTCTAACACCTATGTATAAGAAAACATTTCCTACTGCAACCTGGCCCATCTTGGAACTTCAAATTACACCCAGATATCCACATACAGTTGAAAACCATGAAACATACAATGGTCTCTTCAATTTCACCACTGTCATTGCACCAGGGCGTAAAAACGTGTTACACGGTCAACATGAAGTTGCGCAAGCATATTCAGGACCAAATCCTTTGCCTGAAAAGAAGTACAAGGACTTTCAAATACTGAAGAAGTTTTGCCGAGATGATGCACAGGAGTTCTTTAGTCGTCTACCTGTCGTAAAAGAGTCGACTATGAACGACGAAGATAGTTATGTTTTTTTTTTTTTTTGTTTTTTTTTTTTGATAGTTGCTTTACGTCGCACCGACCGGCGCCACTCCGAAGAAAACGACCCGCAGTCGTGAATCCCCTAAGGACCGCCTCCAAGAGGACTCAGATAGCCACACACTCCGCATGGCTACAGGCACACCAGATCTCTCCACAGCACGTGCCATAACCGAAATTCATACTCTTCTCAAGGAATTGACGGTACAACAAGCAACATTCAACGAGCGCCTACAAAACTTAGAAACATACGACGATGACAACGACCCCAACGTCACGGTGATGGACCAGCGCCAACAACTCCAGCAACAACAACATCCTCCAGACCACGACAACGCACAACCACCACAACCACGTCAGCCGTCCCCATGGAGGAATCTTCAGCCACTCGAACTCACTGCCGGGTGGACCAACCCGGACCCGCAACGTGTCCTTCAGCTGGCTCAACACCTCAAGCAGCAACTCCTTCTGATCCCCACAGGACGCGATCGACACGACATCGATTCGGTATTATGGGGTCTCTCAGCATGGGATACCTTAGATCCAGGTCAGAAGACCTACTTTGCCACGAGGGCAAACCTATTATACGTCGCCACAAGTCGCGGATGGGCCCATGCTATACAACTAGATCAAGCCACCTCCGAGACCCTAGCATGGGTCCCGGAGGGGTTTACTTTTCAGCCGACGCCTCGTCAGCCCCAGGTCTCTCGCGGCAGGAGCCGAGGACAGGGCCGCGGATCACGGGGGACGAAGGCACCAACAGCACCCACCTAGTCTCAAGACGGAGAAGAATCACCCACCGGGACAACAGGCACCCGTCCCCGTCCCCGGTTGGGACTCTTCACCGTTCCTTAACGGGACTCTCTACCATGAGGAACGATCCGGACTTGAGACCAGCCCTACAGACTTTACAACCTCCAAAGGATGTGCAGCGCAGCAGGACTCAGCTTTCATTAATCAGATAAGTTTAGCGTGTTTCCTGATTTTCTTTCTGTGTTCTATTGTAATAACTTTTGTCATGCTCTTGTGGGCCTTTAGGCCAAAATGTAATATAGAAAGTTAAATTTCAACCATGTGAACGTCTCTAGGGAGGGCCTTTTCTTTAGGTGGACCTGTAATTAAATTATTAATAATAAATGTACTGGCAGGTCACTCTTCTAGGGCCTGTCGCTTTTGCCTTCGCTGGCTCGCGGGCTGCGCCCAGTGCTCCACAGTTTACACGCGAAACCCGCTCAGGCTATAAAAGCCGGGGGGTACAGGAGCTCTGGGACAGTCATGAGCCAGGGAAGGCAGAGGCCTTAATTAAGGTACAGCCCCAGCATTTGCCTGGTGTGAAAATGGGAAACCACGGAAAACCATTTTCAGGGCTGCCGACAGTGGGGTTCGAACCTACTATCTCCCGAATACTGGATACTGACCGCACTTAAGCGACTGCAGCTATCGAGTTCGGTATAGTGATGTTTGATAAAGTACTTTGGTAAGGGGCTTAAATTAAATTGATCATTACATAACAGGACAGAGAAATATTAAAATGTATATTACGTTTTGTATGTGTACGGCCAAATTTAGTTATAAAAATGTTCAAAGTACTGTTTGTACTGTTTATCAATTATTTTAATTTTTGAAATCGAAAGCCAGACTTTTATAAATTGAACCATAAGTCTTTGATAGAGACATTTTAATGTGAGCTATTATATGCATATTTGAAGTAATATAACACATAAAATTCATAATTGACTATGATGCTTTTATTTCAATTTGTGTTAATTTCAGTATATTATTTTTTCTAAAACATTGTAACGTACTCTCGAAACTATTTTTTTAATATATTGAAGTATTGGTAATGCTATATTGGAGGAATAATCAGTGTAATATCATGCATGTCCCCATTCTTTCAGGAGACTCCAGAGGAAAAACGCACATAGTTTGCACTAATGAACTTAAAAAATTTATTACTGGAGTACTTTTTAACTTAGAAACATCATATTGATGGATGAGATGCACATATATGTGACAATAATTTAGACACCTACTTACAAGAAATTCTCCCCTTAGTATTTTGTGTAGAAGTGTTCAAACTTTAAAATGTCTCTCCTGTAATATTTGCTTTTTGTGACAATGTTTGTTTTTCCTGTGTGCCCTTCATATGGTTTCTGAAAAGGCCTTGTGCAAGTATTTCGAAATGATGCCGTACAGTTGACCTGTGGACAATACCAAAATAGTTCAATGTTTACATGTCCGATATGGTTAATGCCCTGAAAGGAATAAGTTGAAATTTTATCTGATAAATTTTTTACGTGGTATTCCCAGCTGCTCATTCCTGCCACCTGGCTGATGAAAATTTCTGAGAAGAACATTGGACTATATCTGTATTTTCATGTCTCATGCGGTATTCATAGCTAGAACCCTGAATGGAAACTCGCTACTGTACGAACTGTACATAATTGATACTCGAACACAACAGACACTTGCTTATCATAGTTAAACTAGTGTCATTGAGAACACTGCCACTATCTGCGACACTTCTCCCATGCATCAAGTTCAAAATAAATCTCAAAATCAATTGAACTACTTACCCGTTCTTTGGATAAAAGCTGTAGTACTTCTAGCACAAATTTATACAACAATCTTGCCACTTCTCGGAAGTCAGAAAACGATAATGTCTCTGTTGATAACAACGGAACTGAAACAATCATAAAACAAAATTATATGTAGATATGAATATATTAAGTAACAGTACCGATATGTAGATATAAACAATTGTAAGGCATATCAGCCCTGTTGAGCTTTAAACCATCATGAAGCAATATGGAAAAAATAATAGATCATCATGTATGCCCATTCATTGGATAGCACTAACTAACAGTATTAACCTGTTAGTATGAGTGTGAGCTGTCCAACCCTACTAGCTCCTTGACTTGGCTAATAAGTGGATTGGTAATTGCAGCAGAGATTAAAAAAAAACAACCAACCGTTTGACATAAAAGACCATTTTAGTTCCACCAAGTATATTTCTTGATGTTCTCCACTCAAAACTGAACATTTTTCCGTTTTCCAAGGTCTTAATTACTTTGCTGATCTACTGTCAGGTGTAAAGGTTGCAGAGTTATCAACTTCATGTGGCCTCAGGCAAGAACTTTTGTCCTATCCTACCTAGTCCTCTCCCCATTGGCTCTCCTACTTTATTTACATTTCTCATGTCTCATTTTCCACAAATAGCTTTTGGGGCCAATTTGTCAACAGACATTTCCTTCCCAACTAGACATTGTATTGAACACCTGACAAAATAATTCAGCCAGAGGAACAGCATAGTAAAGTTCTTTCGTTGCTGGACAGTAGCACAAACTGAATGCCAAAATCAGCAGGTAGATTGCCGATATGGTATAACTTCAGAAGGGCTGGAACTCTTACAGCTGCAACTGCAATGTTACTCTAACTCAAGTTCAATTAATTTTTGCAGTGATATGCATACCTGCCAACTTAACAAAACCAAAAATCAGTAGATTCTGATATGAAAATCAGGAGAAACATGGAGAGGCAATTGGTCAAAACTGCTTATTCCACATGTCTTGCTCAATACAGTACTATTACCCAGTCTAGCCATAAATACTGTTGCAACATAAAAAGTGTAAAATGCAAATATTATGAGAAGTATTTTAATTTGCTGTTAGTATGTTGTTCTTACAGGCATTCTTTACACAAATCATTTTTCAAAATGGTTACCTTTGGGACCGATACAGACCGAGTCTTTGTGGCCACTTATCTATACCGGAAAGGAGGACATCGAGGGGGAAATCCACCACTGCCGACAGTAACGAAAGCTTTAAACTTCCAATGGTGGGGTGTCTTCTTGCAGACGATGCCCTCACGCACTGACCACAGACGGTAGTCCAAAGGTTTCAGGTCCGGACTGCTACTGGGCCAATCTTCAGTTGAAATGAAGTCTGGGAAATGACGCTGAAGCCACCCATGAGTTGACCTAGGCAGAATCCTGCTGGAAATTCCAGGGTTGGTTTTGAAACAATGTGCCACTTAAGTTCTTCACAATAGGCTCCGAAATGGTGATTTTGTACACTCTGGCACTGGTTTCAACACCCCTTTCGCAGAAATGCAGCTGGGTGGTGCCAGAATAACTAAACCCCCACCACACCATCACAGAGGAGGGATGATGGGACCTCTGAACTTTCGGAGTCTTTTTACTGGCTTCCCGAGATGATGCATAAACCCTGTCGTTTTGCACATTGAGAGATTCTTCAATAGTGAATGCCTTTACATCCGTGAAGAGGATGTTTCGACGACCATTTTGTGCGTAATGCTGTAGGAGACCTCGACATTTCAGCAGCATCAGCTTCTTTAGGCGTGTGAAGCTAATGCCCTGTTCGTCGGCGATAAGCACGCAGTCCAAGGTCCTCTGACAGAAGCCTCGACATTGACCTTTTTGAAATGTTCATTTCAAGGGCCACGATAGCTTGCTTCCGCACCACATTTTTCCGAATAGGAGCCGCCACTGCTTTTTTTGCTGCTGGATGACCCTCCCTCGGAAGATCCCTTACAGTCCCGGTTGCAGGAAATCGCTTAATGGCCCGGTTCACATACAACTGACTTTCAGCTTTTGCAGCGCGTTGAAAAGGTCACTTGGAGAATTTCCAACTTTATGTAATGCTATTACTGCAACACTATTTTCATAATCACCATATTCCATGCTGAAACCTGTAACTAGATGCTTCCTCTTTCACAGACAAGTTAACAATGGTTCAAGGTTAACGTGTGCACACTGGTAGTTCTTTACGTGCCAAACTGGTTGTAGAGTGTGGGTCAAAAGTTCGTAACAGTATTTATGGCTAGACTAGGTATACATTTATAACACTTCTTGTCTCAAAGGCCGACTGTTGCCATATAAGGCTAAATATTACACATCTCTATTCACTCGCAGGACGTATGTTAAGTGAGATGATCAGTCTCTGGTACGCCTTACGAAAATAGTATGAACTCGTATTCCACATGTGTGAATGAGACATGCACCTAGATACCATTACTTAGCAAAAGCACAGATTAATATATTTCATCAAGCACCCACGCGATTATGTCAAGCGCAATGCTATTTGTATCAAATAACTAGCCGACGTGCCCATGCTTTGCTACGGAATTCTCAGAAAGACTGTCCTTATAGTTTTCCCAACTGAAGTCAACATAGGTCATTACGACGTCAGTACAAATGTTGCGATTAATAGCAATGTTATCATATGAAATATTCAATAAAATTTGAAACAGCACATTTTCTAACTTTCAACGAAAAGCACTAGGGTGATATAGATGTTGATTCCCATAGGGAATCTGAAATATTTGTCCCGAATGAGTAAATTTATAATACCAATATCAATGACACAATAAATTTTCCAGCTAACTCATTCCTGGTTGCCAGTGTTTCGCAACCGCGTGCTAGGTTGGGCTTATCAGTTGGTACCTAGCACATCTACCAAGACGCATGGCTAGTCCATACCGTGGAGGCTACTGCGTAGGCTACTTGAATGCCCTTAGCCTGCAATCTCCTTCCCCTTAGAACATTAGACCCCCTATCCATAATTTCAAAAGAGTATTATGAGAAATATATTATTTTTGACATGTTAGGAGGATACAAACTATTCAGTGAGATAGCCACTTGCATGTATATCAATGCAGCACTGAAACAGGTACATTCCGGAAACAGATACAGAATGTGAATGCTCAGGGGAAATAGAAGCTGATATACAGTATATATTCCACTTCCAGAATCAAGCGGTTAATGGTTTGGAGGGATTCCTACAACATGAGAATATGACAAATAGAGCCTAGCTTTGTGTCGAGGACCAGAATTAGGGGGGAGTGGAAGTTTGAACCAACAACCTTATGACTCAACGAATACGGAAATTGATGTGATGGTATGTTTTCTAATATTATTGAAAATTTGAATACATTGTGATCAAAAGTTCTTCTGAAACAGTGCGCTCTACTTCAATTTTCTAAATAATAGGTTGAAATTTGAAGATAAGCAGACTAAAATGTGGGCGGGAAAGGGTTAAGTAACATAAAGTATTATAATATTATCGTATACGATTACGTTATCGTGACAAGAACAGATGTTGCACCTTACATACATAAAGCCATGGGAAGTTTTGGGATTGCCTATTACTGTTTTGGTCCTAATGTAAGACTAGGAATTTCAACTTATTGTGTTAAAATGTTCAAACCGCAGTTGTTTTATTTGCGCACGTTACATGTAAAAACCTATGCATCATTTCGCACTCGTACCGACTTTAACAGCCGAGCGTGTTTTCCAGCTGAGCTCAAGGTTGCAAATAACTGTAAAATCGGAAGTTTTGATGATACCTTTTCTCTTTCCAATTTAATCATGATTAGTGATGGACATAATTGAATATAATGCATTCGAAAGCTTGATAATCCATACTTACATTCAAAACAACATTCGACTTCAACATAACCTTTAAAAGTCGATGTAGGCTGTAGGCCTAATATGCGCGGTACAAGATTTCCACAAACTGACTACGAACAGTATACCGGTGATCAAATTACAATGGAAGATTTTAAGAAAAAGAGATTTTGCCATCATGTTGGGTGCTTTTGTATCGAAAGTGATTTATTTTATTCTATTAGAGAATTAAAAAATACCTGTGGTCGATTGTTTGGCTTGCTGTTATTAGGTTTTTTGAATAGTTTGACCAATCAAAGTTGCTGAACTGAAAGAAGTTTTCAGAGGAAACCGACGAAGTTTCCCCGGTAAAACTAAATGTAAAGTTGCGAGACTGGTAATTAATGTTTGAAAACGGCCCCGCGCTCGAACTTGCCTGCCTCTCACATGAAGTACCCAGGCTCAATTCCCGGCCAGGTCATGCATTTTTACCTGGATAGGAGGATTGGTTCCAAGTTCACTCATCCTACGATTACCTTTAATTGAGGTGCTATTTAATGGTGAGATGGCGACTTCGGTCTAGAGAGCCAGGAATAATGGGCGAGAGGATTCGTCACACTGACAATACGTCACCTCGTGACCTGCAGGCGTTCGGACCGAGCAGCGGTCGCTTGGTAGGCAGAAGGCCCATTGGGGGTGTAGTTTGGTATGGATTAATGGTGTTTGTAAGATTTCAAGTATACAAATACAGTGAAACCTCGATTCTCCGTTTTTCGAGGGACCATGAAAATAAAACGTACAACACGGGAAAACGGAAAATCCGGGAATGAATGAAAACCATCAACAATTTGGCTTAACATCACAAAAATTAAATACCCTATGTATAATTATAATCTTACAAAAAATCCTAAACCGAACCAAACTACAGCCCCAGTGGGACTTTGCCTGCCAAGCGACCGCTGCTCAGCCCGACGGCCTGCAGATTAAGATGTGCGCATGGTCAGTGCGACGAATCCTCTCGGCAAATATTCCTGGCTCTGTAGATCGGGGTCGCCATCTCACCATTAGATAGCTCCACAATTAAAGGTATTCACGTAGGCTGAGTGGACCTGGAACCAGACTTATATCCAGGTAAAATTGCCTGACCTGATCGCAATCGAACCCTGGCCCTCTGGATGAGAGGCGGGCATGTTAGACCGCGAAACCGCATTAATTACCGGTACGCAAGTTCAAAATCTCGGTACTTTATATTCAATTTTACAGGGGAATCTTCGTCAGTTTCCCGTGAAAACTTCTTTCAGTTCAGCAACTTCGATTAGGCTAGCCAAACTTTGAAAAATCTAATAACGCCAAGCCAAACGACAATCGACCACAAGTAGTTTTTAATTCTCTCATCTAATAAAATAAAGCACATTAGATACAAAAGCACCCAAAATGATGGCGAAATCCGTTCATTTCTTAATCTTTCATTGTAATTTGGTCTCCGGTATACTGTTCGTAGTCAGTTTCTGGAAATCTCGTACCGCACAAATTAGGCCTACGTCGACTTTTAAAGGTTATGTTGAACTCGAAAACATGTTTTCGAATGTAAGTATCGATTCTTAAAAGTTCTCAAATGCACTATATTCAATTCTGCGCGTCACAAATCCAATCAAATTGGAAAGATAAAAGAAATGTAAAAACTTCAGAAATTACGGTTATTCGTGACCTTGAGGTCATCTGGAAAGCGCACTCGCTGCACGTGTCAGTACGAGTTTGAAATGATAATACCAACCATTTAAAATGTAACGTGCGCAAATAAAACGACTGCAGTTTTTGGTATTTTAACACGAAAACGTAACATTCCCAGTCTTACATCAGGACCTAAACAGTAATAGGCAATCCCAAGACCTCCCATGGCTTTTTTTTTTTTTTTTTTTTTTAATGTAGGGTGCAACATCTGTTTTGGTCTCGCTAACATAATATCATGTACGATAATATGAAAAGGTACTGAATTTGTGTTAAGGAGCAGTTTCGATTCCTGTCTGAAAGCCCAGTTACTCTGCAGTGCCCTCAGCAAAGTGCCGAAAACCTCTTCGGCAGTATGATCGAAAAAATGTAAAAATATAAACATCTAACCCTGGACATAATATGGACGTTTTATAAGTGCGAACATATGACGAAACTCGTTCCGTCTTCAAGCAGAGCTGTCGAAATGTGCCGTGTCTCCTTGCAATTGTTGTGGGCACCCTCTGCTTTATGATTTTCCGAGATTCTCTAAACAATACCACCCGAATGCGATGCTAAGATGGTCTCTTATGCAAGTTCACCGCCGATCGCTTTTCCAGTACCGGTACAGTACTTGCTTCAATTATCGCAGTGACTGGGCGTTCACGCCAAGATCCATAAATATGCCATAACCGTCCTTTCGTGAGATACAGTTTATTAAAAAACGATTGATCGAGGATTTAACATTGATGGGACTGGAATTTCTGGACGGTTGATCCGGGAAAGTGTTTCTTCGAGGAACGGATAATGCGGGACTTTTACAACGTGATTTAATTACGATGCTCGCGGGACCACGTAATTTGAACGCATTTTCCGGAAAAACGTATTTTCCGGGAACGGATAATCGAGGTTCCACTGTATCTTTTTTTGTGATGTTTAGCCAAATTGTTCACGGTTCATTCATTCCCGGATTTTCCATTTTCCCGTGTTGTAAGTTTATTTTTAAGGGGGACCCTCCAAAAACAGAATCGAGGTTCCACTGTACTCTTATATCACATCATTCGTTTCATCTCATTAACTCCTCTGATGAGGCTGATGCCAGGAAGGGCATGCGGTCGTAAAAACTTGCTACGAAAATTTGTCTCACTTCATACTCGACCCTGTACAGAAAAGGGACGAGGGTATCTTATTATGCAATATTAACCCTCTCCCGCCCATAGCGTAGTAATGCGTACTTTTACTTCTAGTCGCATGTATGAGCCATCTATCGGCCGATAGACAAATATAACTTACTGTTACTAGCATGTGCACTTCCTAGAGACCAAAGATATTAGTTTTCTTCTTTTAAAACCTTAGCAGGCGTATTAGAACACAAAATACGGAAGGCAGTGACTTATTGTAAACAAACACGTCGACACTTAATTCGCGTGAAAATATTTTATGTGATAACGACATTGAACGTTTGGTGAACGATAATTCTGACCGTGAAACTGTTAGTAGTGGCTTAAGTGAAGTCAGTGAAGTGGAAAGTGAAAATGAAAGTGATGATATTTCAGGAAATGACTACGTAGATTGTAGGCCTAACTTTCAGTGGACAAATACATTGTCTTACGTCGAACCGGCGGACTTTACTGAAGAGGTAGGACCTTGCAATTCTCATCCTGTGGGTAGTAATGCATTAGAGTATTTTCAATTTAATTCCCCAGAAAACGAATGAGCATGCTGCTTACATGTCTGCATTATCATAATGATGGCTGAAAAGAATTGCTTTAATTCTGGGGAAAACATGCATTTTCATATGGACGGGAAAGGGTTAATACAAAAGAACGTAATGGCACTTATTAATGCCATTCAGTCAAGCAGTAGGCCTACTACACAGTAAACCTGACCATTGCTTTCATTTGAATTATCGTCGTCTTGTACTGCCAACATCCCTGCTACCAGCATGCCGTCATTCCAAATGTCATCTTCATGGCAATCCCGAGTATGCGAAATCCAGTCTTTTTGAAACTTAATAGTTTTTTTTTTGTGACTATAGAGTGCAAACAATGAAAATTATTTACAAATGGTTTCCAGAGATGGTCTCTGTTATTCCCAGTGGGTGTTTGTGTAGCAGAAGCCACCCCTTCTGAATAAAGCTGTGTTGTAATAGACATGCCAACCCACAAGCTGATAACAAGCGTATGTTACGAGATGTACTTCTGAATGTAATATGTAGTGACTGGAAGCGTTCTTTGCATAACTGTGGCTATTGAAAGACCAACCCTTATTTTTTTAAAGTATATTTCACACACGTTCTCAACATGTATCACATCAGGACTTACCTAAACAGCTGTAAATGAGACAAGAGAGATTGTATTGTTTAGGTTAGGTACGCTATCAATTGCCCGCATAGTGCCAGAAGATCCATGCTGAGAAGATTAAAAATGAACAGGCAAGAATCTACAGGTGTGGCGATACTGAGTTTATCGTAATGTTTAATTTCGCACAATCGTTGTCACCATTTTTTTATCAACGCACAGTTTGTTAAGTAGTGATATAAAATTATTATTTGAAAGGTGAGTAAAACAATGGTTATGGTTGGATTTTTTAAATCACATTTTAAAACTACTTCTAATAAAAAATAAACAAAAAACCACCACACCCTATATCAGACTGAGTTACAAGATATTAAACAATCAGTTTGTTAATGATCTCCCCTTTTATATCAATAGCAACAACCGCGATGATTTCTTAACCAAAGAAAACTCTGCTTCCTCATGCCACAGTGGTGCAGCCCCTTAGACTCTACCCCAATGGAAGGGAGTTGCATGCATCATTTTTATCAGATAACAACCCTCCTGCCATTCGTAAATCTCTGGCAATTCGGTACCGGAAATTGAACTAAGGCTCCTGAGAATGGTAGCTAATTCTGCTAACCATTACGGTAGCAGTCATTGTTAACTACAAAACACATACATGGATGATCCGTGCGTGCAATGCACAGGTCGGACACAAAACTATTCACCCATTTGTGCAAGGCCATCGGAGCTGCGGTCGGCCTAAGCTAGAGATGGACATTTCTCAATTACAAAGAACAGATGTATCGCATGGCTTCGACAAATATTTTCACGATGTTGATTATATAAATTTACTAATTCGGAACAAATATTTCATGTTCCCTATGGGAATCAACATCTTTTATCTCATGGCCAGGCAAACATCAATTTTCGAAAATGAGACGAAGTCCCTCATAGTGCATTGGCACTGCTGGCGGCTCTAAATAGCCTACACAGTGGCTTCCACGGTACGCACTAGCCATACGTCTTGGTAGTTGAGCTATTTACCAACTGATCATCCCAACTTAGCATACTGCAGCGAAACGCTGGCAACCAAGAATGAGTTACCTGTAAAATTTATAACGTCCAATAATGGACCAGCTATAGTGGAATTAAGTATTTTCATTGCGTGGGTTATTTGGTGTTTACCCGACAAAATTAATTAAATCTCAGCCATAGACGCCCAAGAGAGTTTCGGTTTACTCGGCCTGCCATCTAGTGGGGGCCTAGAGTAAAACGGAACGTCGAAATTGACGAGCAGACAGCCAGATGGCGTCAAATTGAAATGTCTGCACACGGTAGCTGAGGCCATACGATTATTATTATTATTATTATTGCGTGGGTTGCACGGACAAAACTATTCATTATGATGATGATTCTTGTTTAAAGGGGCCTAACATCGAGGTCATCGGACCCTAATGGTACGAAATGAAATTACAAATTAAAACCCCCAAAAAATCCGACTACAATTCAAAATGCAACGACAAAAAATGAGTGGATGGATTTGAATTTAAAACGATCAGTCGAACTGACCCACAGTGCCTCACATGCACAGATGCTGGCGTAGAACAATAGTAGTACTGACCAAGGGACTGCTTCTATAGCACAATACTGAATCAATGATACTTGTAGCAAAAAGGGGCCCAAAATCCGAGTCGGCGGCCCCTCACAATGGTACTTGTCGCTAGGAAGGTAGAACCATGGTATTTGTCAGTTTGCAGTACTAATCAAGAGTGGCATAGACTTGCGGTATTCCACACATTTTGGTAGTAATCACAGGTAATTAAATTTGCACGTGTACTACAGACCTATGCTGTTTCGCATATTGCGGAGCCATTTACAGGCAACGAAAACCTATGGTGTTCATCACATAAGGGTTCTTACTACCCTGTGGTGTTCCTCATATAGTGGGTACTAATCATAGGCAAGCCAGAACCATGGGTTCCCTCATCCCATGGTACTGCTCATATGGTGCTACAAATGACAGGTACTGTAAAAGCCGTCCAGCCCTCATTTTCTACTAATCACAAACCTACTCGGTACCCAACATAGTGGCACTGTGTGTAAGTAAAAGCGACCCATGGCATTCCCCGCATGGTGGTACTAATCACGAGTAGTTTCATGGTTCTACTTTGATCATCCCTTGCTCGCCCCTTTTAGTCGCCTCTTCTGACAGGCAGGGGATACCATGGGGGAATTAGTCTTCCTCCCCCACCCACAGGGGGTTGTGTGATTAGTCCGCGAGAGGCATTTTATTTCTCTCAAGTCCACTGGCAAGCCGGTTAGGACCCCCCTCATCCGCCACCTGGGAGTATCGCCTGTCCAACCGCTACGCTGTGCGATGTCATCAGAGCTGCAGTACGACTTGTACCCACTTTGAAGCGAGATCGGACGGGGTCTTGTATGCAAGATTTATTTTTGTCATTTTCTTTGTCTCGAAAAGTCAGCGGGGTCTAAGACGTGACGGGGTGTAATACAAGAAAATACGGTATTTCTTAACTAAAGTAAACCCGTGCCC
Source organism: Anabrus simplex (assembly GCF_040414725.1). Taxonomy (NCBI): domain Eukaryota; kingdom Metazoa; phylum Arthropoda; class Insecta; order Orthoptera; family Tettigoniidae; genus Anabrus; species Anabrus simplex. The sequence goes on along the minus strand of NC_090270.1, from coordinate 259,813,556 downwards.
TCAATCTCGAGGTGTTGCAGCTCTTTTTATGCACGCCGAATGAAGGTGTGAGCTGCACGAACAATTTTATCGCATACCAAACCACCTGCCATTTTTAAATCACTGGCAATACAGGGATTCAAATTTGCGCCCCTGAGAACGGCATCTAATCGAGCTAACCATTAAACTGTGCAGCAGACATTTTTAACAACAAAACAGACGTACAGTATGACTTCGCGTTCACATGGTGTGCGTCACGCAGGAAAAAAGCTATTCTCGCATCTATACGTCATTGGAGCTGCAGTACTGCATCGAAGCAAAATCATCGTTCTCTGAGGAATTGAAATGGAAGGGTCTTATATACGAGAGTTGCGATTTCTTTTTAATTTTACTTTGTCTAGTAAAATCCAGAGAAGCCTAATACCGGAGGATATATGGTAAATTTCAAATTCAGAGCATTTAAATTTTTCATTTGCCTATTATAAACTTTGCCCACTGTTAGGAACCCATACGTATGGAAAGTTGATGGTATAATAATACAGTAAAATACCAGTATAACAAAATTTTGGGGACCTCTGAAATTAATTTGTTATACTGAAATTTTGTTATACTGAAATAAGTCAATTCGTAAGAACTCGCCTAGTATTATATCCGTTAGTTATTGTTGTTTTTAGGGGCGGAACTACAAGGTCATCTGCCCTGTTATATCAGCTGCAGGATCTATATAACTTCAAAATACCATTATAATAATAAGAGTTACAGTACTGACAGATGTTTTCAGAAAATCTATTTTTACATTGTACCAGCAAGTCTACACACACTGTTCCAGAACATCATTTTTTGAAAAAGTCTCTGATTTTCTTCTGAACAGATCCAGACACAAAAGCTCGTTCCAAATAGTCACCAACCACTGCCCATGAAGTTAAAACAGATTCTGGCACATCACTTCGTGACACAAGAAAATCTTGAAGGCTACGTGCCATGTTCGTTGCCTGCTGAAGAGTCAAGCTCTGTCGATCACAATCATTTAGGGGGTTGTCTTCCTCTTCCTCCTCATCGCATGGATCTCTATCATTCATAATGTCCTCCACAATTTCCTCATTTGTGATTTCTTTGTGGACTATTACATCACTATCTACATTGATGTAGTCGGTAAGACTTACCGTAGATGGCACATCCAAAGTTGTACACAAACGCTTCCAATTCTCCTCGGTTTCCACATCATCCAACACTTCACTTTCTGCGACGTCTTCTGTAAAAACCACTCCAGCTTTTCTAAAGCAGTTTGTGATGATGCCTGCATTCAGGGATTTCCATGCAGCATTGCTTCCACTATATTGATGTTAATGGCTCTATTCGTGGCAACGTTGCACAGCATTCGACGGACTACACGAGCTCGGTAATACCGCTTTAGTGCATGAATTATACCCTGATCCAGCGGCTGCACAATTGAAGTTGTATTTGGAGGCAAAAATAAAACTTTTACATGCTCCAAATGGCGAGGCACACAATTATGAGAAGAGCAATTGTCCAATAATAGAAGAATTCTCCTCTTTTCGGCCTTCATCCGACGTTCCAAGTCCAACAACCACTCTTTGAATAGCACAATGTCATCCATGCCTTAGAATTGTGCCTGTATTCACAGGGCAGATGTTGCACTCCCTTGAAACACCTTGGCTTCCCAAATTTCCCAATTATGAGAGGTTTCAGTTTGTCCGTCCCTGTGGAACTGGTGCACAAAAGAGCCGTGATACGTTCTTTTGAACGTTTGCCCCCAGAACACTTATTTCCCTTAAAATCGAGGGTTTTGTTCGGCATTAGTTTATAAAATAAAGCAGTTTCGTCTGCATTATAAATGTCTGCCAGCGAATATTCTTTCAAGGCATCCTTTAGAGTCTCCAGCCGCCATGAAGACGCAACTTCCTTCGGGACATCGTTAACTTCACCGTTTATAATTTTGTGGGGTATGCCATATCTCTCCCGGAACCTATGAAGCCAACCTGCACTACCCATAAACTCAGGTGACCCAAGCGAACGTGCGAAAGATCGCGCACGCTCACATAACAGTGGGCCATTTATTGGAATGTTTTTACTCCGCATTTCCACAAACCACGTATAGACGGCTTGGTCCACCTCCTTGTAGTCGGCTGTCCTGATCTGCTTACGCTGTGGACCTAGGGCATCAGCATCAATGTTTTCCTCTATCTTGCTTTTCTGTTTTAAAAACGCAGAAAGTGTTGACGGCTAATGCCATACTACTTCGCTACATCTCCTTTCTTTCCGCCTTTCTCTACTTCCGCAAGTATTTTACGTTTTTCAGTCAACGAAAACTGCTGTCGCTTCTGCCTATCCCTTTGCGGTGATATGTACGGTACTTATTTATTTAACGAAATGCACACGAAATTTGCAAGTTTAATGATATAACCTTAACAGCAAGAAGTAGTTCTCCAAGAGAGAAAGAGAAAACAAGCAGAAATCAGCCTGGATTTTTATTCATCTGATTGACCGCACCTGGACCGGTCCAAATAATGACGTGAGAAGTGCTTTGGATAGGCTTTGCGAATTAAATACGAAGAAGAAACATGCAATGCATCCGTCGCGTTCATTGGTGGATTACAAACATGGCGATCCTACTCAGCCAATAGTGTGACGTCTTACATTGGTTGATGGGCCAAGCCTATTGGTTGCGCAAAGCGTAACGTTCATTGGTGGATTGCAAACTTGGCGCTCGTACTCAGCTAATAGAGTGACGTCTTACATTGGATGACGGGCGAACCATATTTATTTATTTAATAGCGTACAAATGTGCATTAAAGGAAAAAAATACATTAATCTTTCGCATATTCTATTGAAGATTTCGTCCTCTTGTTGCACTTGCTGAAATGATTGCGATCGCAATGTTTATCACACAATGTAGGGACGGTTCATGAAAGTCTGATCGCCGGCATAGACTATGGTGAAACTCATGTACCGCCCGCCTGTTCAAAGCACTTCTCACGTCATTATTTGGACCGGTCCAGCTGCGGTCAATCATAGCATCAGCTGAATAAAAATCCAGGCTGATTTCTGCTTGTTATCTCTTTATCTCTTGGAGAACTACTCGCTGCGTATGTGAAAGCTGCATTCTTATTTTCAAATCTTCCCGTAAAAAAAAGTTTCTTTGGATGATTATAACGCAAGTCGTGATGGTGACATCCTGGAGATGCCCAGTATTCGTTTCAGAAATCTGGCCTTTACATTTTCAATAGTTCGAAGGTCGGACACCGTTAGTCTTTCCCAAATAAGTTCCATACCATATGTGAGAACTGGGCGAAGCGTATTGGTTACACAAAAGCGATTGCCTTCTCGATCGCGTACGGTGCATGTATGGAAAATGGCGATCATATCGTCTGAATAACGAAATAATGTAACAAGAAAAATGTTGGTCATAAAACAGGATGAATTTTGGTTTTAATTTGACAAAATATGGTCAAACTGGTAAATAAAAGAGCGCAATTTTAATTAGTTAAACTGAAACTACGAAATTGGTTAAAATGAAATATTTTAACATACAACAAATAGGGAAAAAGGAAGGGACCAAAAAAATTATTCGTTATTCTGAAAATTTCGTTATACTGGTGTTCGTTACAGCGGAATTCTACTGTAAATCATATTTCTTGATCTATAATGTTTAACTGGCCCATCTTATTCCAGAACAGGCGGGCTTTACATCCGGAAGGCACTGCACTTCACAGGTGCTGAACTTAACTCAGCACAGAGGATGGGTTTGAAAGACGTAAAATCACAGGAGTGGTATTCGTGGACCCTACAGTAGCGTGCGACACACAGTGCATCATGGAACTTTGATCACCAAGGTCTTTAACTTCACCGGAGACTATGGTTTCACGAAGATCGTTGAAACTCTATTGCAGAATCGCTGGTTCTTTGTTGAGTTTCAAAAGTGCAGTAGGTGGAAGGATTCAACGGAATGGACTTCCTCAGGGCAGTGTCCTCTCGCCAATCCTGTAACATCTACACGAATGACCAGCCAAGGCCTTGCTATACAAGAAGCTTCATTTATACCGATGACCTGGCTTTAGCTGTCCAGTGCGACGACTTTCAAACCACTGAATTGCAGCTCTCAAATGCACTTAAGGATCTTTATGTGTACTATCAAAAGAACTGGCTACTGCAAAACACAACTAAGACCCAGGTGTGTGCATTTCATCTTCAAAATTGAGAAGGTACCAGATAGCTGTGTGTGATGTGGGAGGGGAAGCAATTGAAACATTGTTTTACACTAACCTACTTGGGTGTCAGTTTAGACCGGACCGTAACATACAAGAAACACTGTGTTAACTCTGGACAGAAACTATCAGCCACCGAGCTCGATAGCTGCAGTCGCTTAAGTGCGGCCAGTATCCAGTACTCGGGAGATAGTAGGTTCGAACCCCACTGTCGGCAGTCCTGAAGATTGTTTTCCGTGATTTCCCATTTTCACACCAAGCAAATGCTGGGGCTGTACCTTAATTAAGGCCACGGCCGCTTCCTTCCCAGTCCTAGCCCTTTCCTGTCCCATCGTCGCCATAAGACATATCTGTGTCGGTGCGACGTAAAGCCAATAGAAAAAAAACAAACAACCTATCATCCCGAAATAACATCCTCCGTAAACTTGTCTTGAGCAAATGGAGAGCCCATCCAACTTTGTTAAGAACCTCAGCTCTTGCTCAGAGTTTTTCTGCAGCTGAGCATGCATGTCCTGTATGGTTCAGGTCAGCCCATACGAAGTGGGTGGATGCAGCCCTTAACGAAACATGTAGAATAGTAACTGGGTGTCTGAAACCTACTCCCACTGACAATCTCTACTACTTGGCTGGTATTTATCCTCCAGACATTCTGCGAGAAGTGTTTGCACGGCAAGAGATGTCGAAGGTGGATCTCACAAGAAACCACCCGTTATTTGGACAATGAGCTCCACACAGAAGACTGAAGTCCTGGGAAAGTTCCCTCAATGTCTCCGAGGCTCCGGTTAAGCCAACAAGACAGCACGTTGTGATATGTGAGGAGCAAAAAATGGAGCATTTTTCTAATTGGATGGTGCCTTCTGAATCTCCACCCCCTGGTCATCATTTGGAATGGACAACCTGGAAGGCACTGAATCGTTTGAGAAGTGGAGTAGGTAAATCCAGGGATAACCTAAAAAAATGGGGTTACCTGAAAGATCAGACAGACATCTGCGATTGTGGGGAGCAGCAAACTTCCCAACTGTCAGTCCTGCCCTGTTCGTTGTACACTTCAAGATTTGATTCAAGCCACTGAAGAGGAAATTTCTGTTGCCCATTTCTGGGCAGATATTGTGCGAAACATGTTTGTGACATAAAATGTACTTTGCTTTATTTGTATATATTACCTCATATTTCAAGTTTTTTCAACACACCGACATGAAATAAATAACCGGCCCATATTAATAACAGACCATATTAGTTCCAGAAAATACATTAATCAACTTCCTTGAATTATAGTGTATATTAAAAATTAAAACCCCGAAATATCTGAACTCACCTAGAATTTCAGCTAAATACAAAAAGATCATTGGAATATCTATGGCAAGGTCATCCGCTTGACTAATAATTTCCGAAAATCTGGAACAATAAAGCAAGAGTTAATACAGCAAAAAAAAAGAGAGAGAGAGAGAGAGAGTTATCTAAAAAAATTAACAAGAATACATACCCTTGGAGGAACTGGATCTTTGTTACCACATTATCCCTGATTAAGTGGCACATAAGTTTCCCTATATTTTGACGAGCTTGACTTGATTTCTCTAATACACTATTTAAAGCTTCTATCACAAATGGAATAATATTAGATACCCCGAATGTTTCTGCAACAGACAGCGCAGTTTCCTGAAAAAGAGAGAGACAAGGTAAGTTCACTAAAAACAAAGAGTATAATTAACTGAGTTCCATGGAACAAATAGTCCTCTCATTTAGAACAATGTCTTCATTATAACTCAGTCCACTACTTTCATTTTGTTAATCATAGAGGATTATCCAAGCTACAACAGATATTACAAAATCAGAACATTATAAGAGTATGATCAATAATAGGAACAGCAGCGAAGCTCCATAGTGATAAAATAAATGGCATTCTGTTAACAAGCCAAAGAACACCAGTGCTTGCAGCGGCCAGCAAGTTGCAACTGTCTGGAAGAAAGGACTGTTCCAAACAGCTGATTGCACCTTCCCATGTAAATTATAACCCCTGAATAACTACATTAATCAAAAATGTGAAAGGGTTAATAAATTAATTACCGTATGATCCAGAATACCACCCGCTACCGAATAAGATGCACACCCTAAATTTGAGGCGGCAAAATACAGAAAAAAAACTAACATACATACCTATTTAATTTTCTTCAAATATACCACAAAGATAAATTCAAACAGCTTACAATTAATAAAATCATCACAAAAATTGTAAATAAAATCGGTGCAATCACAATTCCCCGTCATCTGAAGTTTCACCACAGGAACCGACCATTTATAATGGTATTATAGCAACTTTCGTCGCTGGCATTTTCCCACTAGTAGACGTCCTCACTACCGTCCAATGAAATTTAAATTCCACATTTCTTAAAGCTTTTGGACACTAGATCTTTGGGAATGCACAACCACGCGGTCTTGATCTAGCTGCACATTAGTCCCACTTTAGGCCACAAATTGCAGTTTTGAAAGACAGGTTCGCGCACACATCCAACAGCTGTAGAATAGAAGAGAGTCCTCCGGGAATTATCGTAAGATCGGCTTTTCCTTTCCGCATATCTTTTACGGCATCAGTTGTATGTCCTTGGTAATTGGCCAACACAAGCATCTTTTGTTTTTTTTGTAACAAAGCTCCTGGGCGACGTTGTCAAACGCACTTCACCCAGTCATCAACTAATGCACTGTCCATCCAGCTGGACTCCTGTTCTAACCCCAGACGGCAAGTTTCGTTTTGGAAGATTTTTCCTGTTCAGAACCACATATGGAGGGAGTTTGGTTCCATCCGCTAATACGCTGAGCATTACCGTGCATCGTTGCTTTTCGTTACCACCTGTTCTGATGGTTACACTTTTAGAACCTCTCGTATCCACTGTATTTTCCAACGGCATTTCAAAATAGATAGATGTCTGGTAAACATTCCCAATTTGCGACAGCAAATAAGAATTTGGCACCCACAAATGAGTAATGTGATGCCGAAAGGCTGTTAATTTTTCTTCATACGCCCCAGGGAGACATCGTGAAATAGACGTACGTCTCCGAATGCACAATCCCTATCACCAATAAAAGTTTGGGATCCATCCGCGGCTTGCAGTAAAACCCTCTGTTATGAATTCTTTTGAGATCTCTAGTGCTTTCAATCGACACATTTCACTAGAAATACCATATCCTAACTCACGTTTTTCTATCACAAATTTGTGGAGTCGGTCTTCAATTTCCGGACATACTGCATTCTGCCCGCGGAACGCTCCATGATCGCCATTACTTTTTAGAAGTTTTCCTTTTTCTTCTGCCAATTATGAATACACAATTCATCAATATCCTACTTTCTGCCAACGGCACGATTTCCGTATATTTCAGCTTCGCTTACAACTTGTAGTTTCTCACGTACAGGGAATGACGGCAGACGCCGTTTAGAATCCATTGCTTAGTATCGAGAGAGCACTTTCATGGGACAGATACGGAACTCTAATGTGAGCGAGGTAGACTTCCGCATCCAACAGGCTTGACTCTCGCAAAGTACGATATCCCGCGAGATCAGCTATTCGAGCGCACTTGAGAAACAAATGACGATCGAGCAACCGCAGCAGTGGCTTTCATATTTACAATATATTCTTTGATTTACCGTATTTCATAACGTTACATTCCGGGTTTACATGCCACTGTAACTGTATTGAGAAAATAAATCGATCTTGTTTTCTGGAATGCAACTAAAGCACAATAAGACCGGAATGCCCGTTTACATCCGGTATATTGACAACGGTAACCGTATTCAAATCTATTTCAATACTCCATGTAAATGTAGTAGATGGCCCTGTGGTGTAAGGGTAGCGTGCCTGCCTCTTACCTGGAGTCCCCAGGTTAGATTCCCAGCCAGGTCATGGAATTTGACCTGGATCTGAGGGCTCGATCGAGGTCTACTCAGCCTACGCGATTAGAATTTAGGAGTTATCTGACGGTGAGATAGCGGCCCCAGCTAGAAAGCCAAGAAAAACGGCTGAGAGGATTTGTCGTGATGACCACACGACACCTCGTAACCTGCATGCCTTCGAGTTGAGAAGCGGTCGCTTGGTAGACCAAGGCCGTTCAAGGGCTGAAGTGCCATGGGGTTTGGCTTGATTCGGTTTACGTAAACGTAGTAAATATTTATGAGAATGAACGGCTTGAATACGACCCGCACCCAACATTTAGAACCAATATTTTGGGGAAAAAAGAGCGGGTGATATACGGAATTATATGGTAATTATTGCTGCAGAATAGTAATAACAACAAAGTTTATGTTTACAATTTATTTTCGACGGAACAACTGATCACACCACTGTAGTTAACATGCGAGAGGTCGCACCTGCGGCAATTTGCCGCACTTTTAAATATTTGTTAATAATTTTGTTGCTAGCCGCTGTAGGGCTTAGGGCTCTCGTTTCTCCCCTCCCCTCCCTCTCTCTCGCCAGACGTTGATTATAGTCAGTGAACTGACCGCTGCGTTCTGGAGTAGTTTTAAGTTTTCTTTCACTCTCGCATCTGACGTGGCATATTGCCTTCATGCGACCCCTCGTGTAGATCATTCTTACATGACCGCATTTGCAAAAAAGTTTAAGTAAAGTTCATGAGGTTTATGGTGGCTCTCAGTGAAGTGTGGTGCTGTAGTTTTATCTTGAATTGTGACCAAATAGTTCATTGAAATGTACAAATTGAAACGTTGCGGCAATTTGCTCACACGCGACCTCTCGCGCTCTTTAAAAACTCTCGTAAATTTACCAGATTTTGGGACAAAATTCATTAATTATTTTACATTGAGGAAATATTGTTACTGGGTAATTATGTTAGTACTAGTCGAAAGGCAGTTACACAGGGTACATGTTAATATTTTTATCAGAGCATTCACCGTCAAAGGAAAATAGCAGCGTATTAAAATATGAAGCGTGTGCAATTTGCCTTTGCGCGACCTCTAGCACTCTAAAACGGGTATGACCTCTCGCGTGTTAAGGTCTAAACCAATTTTGAGGTCCTAATATTGAACTTAAGTATGGTATTTCACATAACACAGGTAAATAGCAATGAAGTAAAAACAAATCAATATTCAAAGACTAAATTTCAAGTACTCTTTTTTTTATGGCAATAAAAGTTTCCACCCTAACTGTAGTTCTAGCTAAGGGACTTAATTTCGCTGTCACTCCCTAGAATCCCACTTAAGATTTGTAACTACATCCGCTGAGGCAGCCATCCACAAACTACCTACAGATGAGGCTGAGGAAATACGACAGCAATATGCAGACTGATAAGGTCTGCTGCTGTACCCACACCTAATTTAACAAGAGGTAAGAGAAGAGCTCTGAAGGAATTTAAAGATGATTCTGAACTAACCATTCTCCCCCAGCCGATAAAGGGTAATGCGATGGCAATAATGGTCACTGACAAGTGGAAGAACAAGATCTCTGCAATGTCGTCAGAGCCTGCTTACAGACCGACCTCGCGTGATCCTACCACTCGTGTGTCAAACGCCACTGAGAAGCTCTTAACCCGTAACAGCCCAACGTGTCCATATGGACGCATATGTCAGTTGTATTTCAATTGCTCATGTGAATTTTTTTGAGACAATATTTTACATTTGTATGCCTGTATAGATTTAAGAAAACTGTGATCCCTGTGTCAGTTTCTTATAGACATGCTAGTTCTTACTTGGCGCATTGTTGTAACAGTATGATTGTTGGGAGTTTTTTCATCATTAAAATGATTGGCATAGATGTTGAGCAAGTACATTATTGTCCTATCATATTAACTTTTTTCGGATGAGTTTCGGATTTATAAGCCACAGAACAGTATAAACAATGGGCAGAACATCATAGAGTAATACTTAGCCAGTCAGATATATAATCAACACGTTTCGCTGCATACCATATGGACATAACGGTCAGTTATGGAGCATGGTTAACTTTATGCACTCTTCGAACGTAATGATTCTCTTACTTTAGGGCCTTCCCAAGAGCATCACCCCCGATCTGAGTGTTAAGGATGCCCTGGACATACTCCTGCAAGATAGAAGTGTTCCTGTGACAGATGCAGTTTATATAGCACTACCGGATACACTTGACAAAGATGCGTTATGATGGCATCTAAACCAAAACGCCCGCCAGATTCTAACTGATGCGGAAGTCAGTCTAGTAAATAAGGAAACTGACACCAAGCATTGAAAACTAACTGAACGAAAGCAGAGGTGGAACATGAACAGGAGAGTCAACGGGGGTATTTTGAACATTCACAGTGTAACTATTATGGCATTAGTGTGACAAAGTGGAAAGAACTCTGTTCCCGCAGCTTCAGCCTGTGTTGATATACATCCTGTGTCCATGGTAAAAGGTATTCCACAAAGGAGAAAAGATCCAGTCAAATTCATCATCCTTAAAAGGTTGGCAAATATAATGGGGATATGAGAGGTAAGGACAGAATGAAAACCCTTGCTATGTACAGGATCAATATTTGAAACATGAAAGGGTACTGGGCTTGGCTCTCATGGATTATTGATCTCTATCCACTATACACGGCAACTGAAGAAAGGAACAGGTGCAAAGCTCACACAATTAGATTTCCAACGAGAAATTGTGCAAGGGTACCCGACAAAATACATGAATCCCACTAAAGGAGCAGGAAGACCATCCACTGGTAAGTAGCTAGGTAGCTGGGGTAGCTATGGTAAGTCACTCTTGGTGGTAGTGGCCAATTTCTTTATGGAGCATTCTGAGAAGGAGGCTATTCCTTGAGCACCCAACAAACCCAAGATTTGCTAGAGGTATGTTACCGACGCATTTGTGGTAATGACAGAAGATCCTGAGAAACTTGTAGCCTTTTTAAATCACTTAAATCAGCAACATCCTTCACTTAAATTCACTACGGTGATGGAGTCTGATTCCTTCCTTTCTCGGATGTTCTAGTAAGAAAGAAACCAGATGGCTACTTAGGACAGAGTCCGTCGTAAGCCTGTCGACACAAATCATTATCACCATGCAGATTCTCACCACCACCCAGCACAAAACAGGGCATTCTCATGACAATCGCCATGAGAGTGACAAATTTGTGAGGCATCAAATATCCAGGAGGAGATAGACACTCAAAGTCACGTTCAAGGGTAATGGTTACAACAATGTACAGATTCATAGAACCCTGCATGCCACAGGGACAACTAAGCAGAGCACACAGAAAGAAGAAGGGAACTGCCCACCTGCCTTACATTCACAATACCAGAGACTGAATTGTCAAGGCCCTTGGCAGTCACTAAAATTGCTCAGTTTAGGTAAAAGCAAGGACAAAATGTCCCCATTATCACACCCTCGGGTGCACGAAATTCCCTGTACTTGTGGCAAGGTATACAGTGGGCAAGCATGCCGATCCAATGGGACGCGCATGAAGGAACACCAAAGTCAGTCACAACCAGGCACACAAGTCAGCAATAGACGGGCACGCCCTATCATCTGGTCATGTCGTATTCCAAGATGTTCGAGCTCTTACCCACACTAAACATTACAGGTCTAGGATTATATGGGAAGCTGTGGAAATATGTAAAATATCCTAACAATTTCAACAGGGACACTGGCTATCCATTAAGTCATACAGGGTTGCCAGCCATCAAAGATTTACGTAGGTAGTTCTGTTCTCTGTACTTTCTCTATTCTTATTTCGTTTCGGGCTTTTCGAAATTCATACGCCCGTCATCACCAGATGGCTGATTCCAAGCTATGTGTTATATGTTGTCATACTTTCGTAACGAGTATACACCCGCTATGATCTACCCACACCAAACGGACTCGCTCATTATCATCCTCTTGTTTTCTCCACACACCTTTCCATTCTTCAGCTCTATTCTATTCTATTCTATCGTGGTGTCGTTTGTTGCGTATCTTATTCTCTTAATTATTATTTATTTCTGCTACCACATTCGTTCCCGATTCGTCTGGTGTCCTCTGTTACTTCTCACGGACACACACTGACAGACAGACTATGTTAATTGTAGCTTACAGCAATTATCAGCTCCTGCTTGGAATACTGTGCTATGCCACCATACAGCGAGCCACTGGGTGATGAATGAACGTACTACTACAGCTCGAATGGTGAACTATTCTTAAATTCAAACCCTCATACAGTAGAGTATACCTCGTGAAAGTAGAATTTTCTTTTGGAGACGCGGAACATAGCTCTCTGCGAAATATAAAGGATTTCACCTCCCTTTTCTTGATATGGCATAAGCCCAAATCATGTCTACAGCTTTTATTATCAAAAAGGAAATTATTATTATATAAGCTTGCACACCTGCCAACTTTTAGAAACAAAAAATAGGAAATGTTTGAATTCTTGAGTTTCATCACATATATTCCACACCACTGTCCAGGTCAAAAAAGGTCAGTATATAAGACATACATATCTACAGTGACAATGAGAACTGACCATTAAATTTAAAATCTTAAACTAAGAAAACATAAAAATGGTTACAACATAACGTACCTAATTCTTATTTATGTCCCACACATGCAACAAAATGCATAATACCGTATTTTCTCGCATAATTAACGCACATTTTTGACAAACAAAATACAGGCGAACACTTCAGACAGGGAAATTATTCAAAGAATTCATATATTTGTAAATTATTTACAATTCATTTACTTTTAAAAGATATAATATAAACACAACTGGTTGAACTCATTTGCGGTTATAGTCATTTGGCACTAAATTCTGCTATGAAAAGTCAAATACGGTATCAGGTAAGTTAGACATGTGGGTCTGACGTGACGAGCTGACAATACGACCTGAAGTGAAATAAAACATGAACTAATAAAAGTACAATTCATGTTATGTCATAATGACATACCGGGAAAACAAAAAGAACTGTCCAACACGAGAAGGGATGGGCATTGTATCCAATCTTATACTAGTGACGTTTCCATCCACCCTTTTTCTTGAATACGAACGTGGATCACCCGTGGAAATTTTGCTTTAGGCATTGTTTTTTGTTTTAGTACAATGTAAGGGGCAAGCTTTCTTCCATCAGCTGCTACAGCAAGCATTGCAGTACATTGTCGTTTTTTGCTTCCGGTAGCATGTACGATAACATTTTATGTTCCTTTCTTATCGTTTGTTCGACTTTGTTGCATATGGAAACTGATTGGGGAAATTATATTCCTTCATTTTACGCCTCCAACCACAAAGCGATGAAAATGGTTGAGAAGATTCGTCATTTTTGGCATAATGTTGTTCGTCAAAGAAAAACTCCATTTCTCTTCATAAAATTCATCAAGTCTCGGCTAACCTTCAAACCCGAGACACAGATTCCATGTGCAGAGGCTATTTCTCATTCTTTAAAATACAGCATTTCGTGAGAAACAGCATAAAGTAACAAAAGCATATATTTAAGCAGATTCTCCCCTACTTGCCGCTTTTTGGGCCGTGAAATGCTTTGCGAGACTTGTTGGCCGCTTGAAGTGCACTTCTGTTACCGCGGTAACTCACGTCTCATTTGGACGCTGAATACTTGCTGCCCGCTGCCCTATTCCCATATGTTTCAACGTAACTGATCACCTCGAGTTTGTATGATGCAGTATTACTCAAATATTGTGGACTGACATACAATTTTGAGATCAAACAATGTCCCATACCCAAAACAGTCTTAAAACTAGTGCAGTGGGATTTCCTGCCAACTAATAACAGCAGGTTGCCCTGTATTTGGAATGCCCGCTTTCGCAATAGGAAGTCCGCTACCTGAGTACCATAGTTGACATCTTTATTTCGAAGTTGTAGGTCTCGCAAATGCATGAACATTTTTCTTCACTTTGGACCCACAAACATTGGGAGGCGTAAATTATGAAAGAGCATTAATTACGCGAGAAAATACGGTAGTACCGGTAATAAAATGAATGGAAATGTATTGGTCTCAAACTTGGAGATAACGTTTCTTATATTTTTTGGCCATTAAGAGAAAAGAAAATACCAGAAACTGTCACCAACACCCCCCCCCCCCCCGCCCCTTACAACACTCAACTCATTAAAATTATGCACTTAAATACGCAAAACGTATCACATACAAAACAATTCAATATGTCCCATACATTATTAACATACGACTCTGACAGAGGGGGAAAGCATAGAAATGCAAGAAAAAACACGTGGCCTACAACTCCGACAGAACTACGCACAGAAACGATGTTAACAGGACATGAACGGCACAATTAACAAACTCATTCTTTCGACCCGACTAACCGAGTCGCTAGCGCGCTTTAGCCCTCTTCCTTGCAGGACGATTGCCACCCCAAATCACCAGCTGTATAAAGCACACACGCTGCTGTAGTGAGTGGGAAACACGAAGGTGACGGACGAAACACGAAATAAAGCATCAAATAAATACGCTTGAAAATGAGGTTTTGTAAATTACACAAGCACAAAAGAATTTATCCTTTATCCTAGGGGAAGAGTACTGGCCGTACTAGAGGTTATATTGGTCAAAAATAGGAAGTAAAAATAAATCGGAAAACTAGTTAAAAACCGAAAAGTTTCCAGGTAAATCGGAAGGGTTGGCAGGTATGAGCTTGGTATGACTACTAGGAGCTGCAGTAGGATAGAGTTTGGTTACGACTAGATGGCAAGATTCACTGAAAGTATTTTAAAAAATGGACGTTCGTCTGGGGATCAGAAAAAGAAATTCTTTTGACTTACCAATCAAACTACCCGGAGAAAGTGATTAAATAAACTCAACCATTTCAAATTTTTAAAAAACTGATTAATTCTGGTGCAATTAAGTCAGATAAGCATACTAGTCTTGATCTTTAGAGGGGTTTACACTGAAGTCAACATCAATTTTACACGCCTCTTCTCTCTATTTAAGATAACACAAATTTTTGTCAGGAAACATAGCAAACCAAAGCTCTGCATTACAGGTTCTCTAAACTGTCAAAGAATTTTGTTCTTTTCACTCCATGCAAAAAAAAAACACACACACAAACACACACAAATGAAGATACTATTCAATACACGCTCTCACTTAGAAATTCATCTCAAGAACATTAATATTCAACAGAAACATTTAGTATTATCTGAACTGGAATGGTTTCAATTTCAAAGGGACTAATCACATAACACCTGGAAGAGCTAACCGTTTCGTTTGAGTTGTTGAAATATTCGTCAAGCAGTACAACTGTCTTCTTTGCAACTTGATCGGCGGAGAGGGAGACATCTGGCGCCATCGAACTCTCTGGACTCTTACGCAAATCCACTGAGCTAGCTGCACTTGAAAGAGGTAGCGAGGATAGAGAACGCTGAGTATCCTCGCTGCTACCCCGTGTCGAGTTATCTCGAGAAGACGAACGAGATGACTGTTGAACACTGCCTCCCCTCGATGTTCTTGTATCTGAAGCATAAAGAAAGTTCACAATAAGTATAGGAAAGAAGTGTCAAATCATGTCACATATATACGCAGTTAGGAACAAGAAAAGGAACACAAAACAGGATGAACATAATGGCAGGTCAGTGTGACAAGGAGCAAACACAAACGGGCAAAGACATCTCTACACCCTTAAGCACTGCCACCCTCAGATAGAATCTGCGCTAATTAATCCCAGCTCTTCCTGATCCCTCTCTTCTCAGCTCCCAATGAGCTCTGTTTTACTTCCCAACATCAAAAGGATGGTGGGCATAAACACTTACTGAAGGGCCAACTTGACAGACGTAGGAAGTGCAGGATATGAAAAAGACCAGATAAATACAGGAAAAAGGAAGAATCATTAGACACACAAAAATAAGGCATTAAAAAATTTAGGAGCACAGGACAAACAAAAAGAGAAAAGGACATGAACGGATAATACTAATAATAATACGAAGGGATATTGTTGAACACAGAGACGAACAAGGAAAGGAACATAATAGGATGAACATAACGGCAGGTTGGTGCGGAAAGAGGGAACAACAGAGTTTAGAGCAAGACTTCTTTTATACGCCTCACACGTATACTTTTTTTTCAGTGGCCCCAACAAAATCCTATATATATTACAGCGAGTTATTTAATTTATATGTCATTCACCTATACAATTTTTACGCTCATATCTGAAGTCATCAAAGCAAATGCTTTGTTTATACGTTTACAATGGTATCAGTCTTCAAAATCACAACAAATAACCTAAACACAAACTTATGATTTGCCCTGTACTTTCCTTGGAAACCACACCTCTACACGAATGTTTGGTAGCGTTCTGTGTTTCAAATGTGACCAAGTTGTGAATAAGATTGCGAGATTCGTGAGTAGTGAACATGGGTGAAAAAAAAAAAGAGAGAGAACTGGCATTAAAATCGCTAAAAAATTAAAAATTTTGAGTGTAATGAAGGAAAGGGGCAACATGAAATGAATTTAAATTGCTAAGAAATTGAAGAGTGAGAGCTAGTTAGCTGTTACCAGAGGGGCCCACTTAGCCGTGCGCAAAAGGTGTTGCATTTACCTCGCTTAGCGCATGACTTCATGGTGGAACAGCTAGCCACGCGGGACCAGGGTGGATCACGGCAAATCCTTCAGTTAACACATGTATCGGATCTATTTGTTTATGTTTACAATGTGGGTTTGTTTAAAAGAGTGTCAGGGGACTTAGATTTGTTTTTCGTTTCTGCTGTTTGGCTGTGACTTACTCGGTACAAGGTATGAGAATTGTGAAATGAAGCCGTAACGTTTATCTATAGAGACATCAAGAAACGGTCGTGATGGTGACTACGGTTCTATTCTCACAGTGCTCTAGAACTGTGTGACAATAATGCTGGGCTGCGCTGTAGTAAACTGTAAATCCCACAACTGAAACACTAGAGAATAGTTTTCCATCCTTTCCCACACGATATTAAACCACAAAATGTTTGGGGCTCGAAATACTGCACGGCAGTCTCTGCAAATATTAAAAATGCTAGAATATGCTCTCTCCATTTTCAGCAGTCTGGCTACATAAGAGACGGTCTGAATTGTTGGCTTTGCCTCGGAAGTGGGAGCTCAAGCCCGGTGCTGTTCCCTCACTAATGTTGGCCATGCATTAAAACTACTGCTACTTTAGTGAGTAGGAATGATTATATGCCTGTAATTAGTACCTGCATGACCTCGCCTACTGCAGATAGACGGAGCGGTACGACAAAATACTAGTGCAGAAAGGAGCTCTTGAGACTTTAGCGATTACTCTACCTGCCGTTTGCAGAACTGCAACATTTACTTGCAAGAAAAAATGGGATAGCCACTGCCTGCAGTTTCAACGTTAAGAACATGAATAAACTCCTCCTTTCGCTCTTGGCGAGGCATATTGCATTGCGGGAGATCTGAATTGCGCAATAAATAGGCAAGATAGAAAATGCAAAGAAGTAATGGAATATCTAACAAATGAAGGCTTTACAATACACAACAGACAGGAGGACTGGACATACATAGGGCATAACGGAGCTAGCACAATAGACCTAATAAACACAAAGGGCTTTAGATCAAAACACCTTGCCACCACAGTGAAAAAAGAAGCAGCAGTCATCCGTAAACACATTTCAGTACAATTAAATATAGAAAACAGTAGAAGTAACAAATTAGAAGAAAGACGAAATATAACATTTGGCAAGACCCTGGACATGGAAAAAATTAAAGGGAAAATGAAAGAAAAAGATAAGGTTGAAAGAGCAATAAGAGCAGGAAATATTGATGAGGCCGCTACATGGCTGAAATCAACTATAATAAGTGGGGCCACCACACAAGATTCAAATAGGAAAGCGAGGCCATGGTTCGACAGAGAATGTTATGAACAAAGAAAATTGACACTGAAAACACTACATAAAACTAGAGGACAAATGGCAAGCGCAACCACCGAAGAATACCTACGAGAACAAAAGAAATACAAGGACCTAATAAAAAAGAAGAAAAAGCAACACCTGGAAAAAGAACATAAGAAAATGGTACAGGAGGCAGAAGAAGACCCCTACCGAGCTCTGAGGCCAAAAGGACAGAAAATACAGCCCAACATACCTATGGAAACATGGATAGATCATATAAGGATAGTAATTTGCTCAAAAGAAACAAGACCCATGATTAAGACACCTATGACTCTACAAGCTGATGAGATCTTCACCACAGATGAAATTGCTAAAGCGATACAGAAAATGAGGAATAACAGAGTACCAGGAGTAGATGGAATAAGAAGTGAACACTTAAAGCAGGCAGCACAAGAATACTTACCGATATGGACCTCCCTTCTAAATAAATGTTTAGAATTAGGAAGTATACCAGACGAATGGAGAAAGTCAACAATCAAGCTATTATACAAGGGAAAAGGAGACACAGAGAAGCCAAACGCGTATAGAGGAATAGCGTTGGAATCTACATTACGGAAACTCGTAACAGGAATCCTCGCCAAAAGGCTGGCAGAGAAGCTAGAACCCCTACTACCAGAGGAACAGTTTGGTTTTAGAAAGGGAAGGTCCACGGCTCTGGCAGTAGAAAACCTGTTGGAACAAATAAAACAGACGATAGAAAAACCAAGACGAAAACTATATGTGGTTTTTGCTGATTACTCAAAAACCATACCTGCCAACTTTTAGAAACCAAAAATAGGAAGATTTTTTAATTCTTGGATTTCATCACATATATTCCACCACAGTCTAGGTGAAAAAAGGTCAGGATAAAAGGCATACATATCTACAGTTACACTGCGAATTGACCATTAAATTTAAAATCTTAAACCAAGAAAACATAAAAATGGGTTACAAGAAAATGTAGGCCTAATCACTCATTTATGATATTTACATACGAATAATAATATTTATTGTCACCCCAACACACACAACAAAATGCATAATACCGTAATTTCTCGCGTAATTAACGCACTTTTTTGACGAAAAATGCAGGCGAATAGGCCTACTTAGGATGCGTAAATTATTCAGGGAATTCAGATCTTCACACATTATTTACATTTAAAAGATACATCAAATATAATGTAAACACAATTGGTTCAACTCATTTGCGGTTATCATCACTTAGAATAAAATTTCGGTGTGAGATTTTTTCTGAAAAGTCAAATAGGGTACATCAGGTGAGTTAGACACGTAGGTATGAAATACCGACACTAGAAAATATTCTTCTCATTACGAGCTGAAAATATGACCTGAATGACATAGGTACCGGCAAAAGAAGAAAACTATCCAACACAAGAAGGGCCGGGCATCGAAGGAGGGACCCTGCTACATTACCCCAAACCGCTCGTATCCAATCTAGTACGACTGACGTGTCCATCCACCCTTTCTCTTGAACACGAACGTGGATCACTCGCGGAAATTTTGCTTAAGGCATTGTTTTTCATTTTAGAACAATGTAAGGTGCAAGCTTTCTGCCATCAGCTGTTACAGCAAGCATTGAAGTACCGGTACATTGTTTTTTACTCCAGAAAACGCGTGCGGTAACACTATGTTCCTTTCTTATCGATTGTTCGACTTTGTGGCATATGGAAACTGATTGGCGTCTGACCTGCGGTTCCTGTAAGGAAGATCAAATATTCCTTTAGTTTACGCTTCTCAATCAACGCAATGAAAATGGTTGAAATCATTCGTCATTTTTTGGCATAATGTTGTTCGTCGTCGAAGAGAAAATCCATTCCTCTTCATAAAATTAATGAAGTCTCGGCTAACCTTCAAATCCCAGACATTGATTCCATGTGCCGCGGCTATTTTCCATTCTTTAAAATAAGCATTCCGTGAGAAACGGCTTATCCAACATTGCGTAACAAAATCATATATTTAAGCAGATAATCCTCTACTTGCGGAAATTTGCCGCTTTTTGGTCCGCGAAATGCTTTGCAAGACTTGTTGACCGCTTGAAGTGCACTTCTGTTACCGCTGTAGCGCACGTTTCATTTGGACACTGAATACTTGCTGCCCGCTGCTCTATTCCCGTATGTTTCGGCGTAACTGATCACCGCGATACTGTATGATGCAGTATTACTCCAATACTGTAGACTGACAAAACAATTTTGTGATCACAGAACGTCCCGTACCCGAAACACTCTTAAAACTAGTGCAGTGGGATTTCCTGACGGCTAATAACAGCACGTGGCCCTGTGTTTGGAATGCCCGCTCACGATAGGAAGCCTGCTACTTGAGTCGTTGACATCTTTATTTCGAAACGCATCTGGAGCTGTGATATTAGAAGTTGTGGGTGCGTCAAATACGTGAACATTTCTTTTTCTCCACTTTGGACCCAAAAATATAGGGATTTGCAATTATGCAAGGGCGTTAATTACGCGAGAAAATACGGTAGTTTTCCTTATCAGACAGTAAAATGAACGGCAATTTAAAGGTAAATCTGAACACTTGGAGATAACGTTTGTTATATTTTTGGCCATCACGAGAAAAGAAAATGCCAGATACTGTCATCAACACGACCCCCCATAAAAACATTCAACTCATTAAAATTATGCACTTAAATACGCAAAACTACCACATAAAAAACAATTCAATATGCCACATACATTATTATATACGACTCTGACAAGAGGGGGGAAGGAATAGAAATGCAAGAAAAAACACATCCCCTATAACTCCGACGAAACTGCGCAAAGAAACGATGTTAACAGCGCACAAACAACACAATAACAAACACATTCTTTCGCCCCGATTAACTTAGTCGTTAGCGCGCCGCCCCGAATCCCCAACTGTATCAAGCGCACACGCTGCTGTGGTGAGCGGGAAACACGATGCACGAAGGCGACGGACGAAATACTCACGAAATAAAGTCTCAAATAAATACGCTTGAAAATGAGGTTTCATAAATTACACAAGCACGAAAGAATTAATTCTTTATCCTAGGGGAAGAGTGTTGGGTGTACTACAGGTTATATTAGTAAAAGAACGGAAGAAGTAAAAATAAATCGGAAAATCAGAAGACGAGTTAAAAACCGGAAAGTTTCCGGGTAAATCGCAAGGGTTGGCAGGTATGAAAAGTCTTCGATACGGTCAACAGAAAGGTATTAATAGATAAACTGGAGGAACTAACTGGAAGAACAAGCACAACGACCCTGATATCGAATATACTGGCAGAAAACTACATACAGATAGATGATGGAATAGGCATATCTGACTGGCTGTCACAGACGAACGGTGTCCTCCAAGGCGATCCACTCAGCCCTATCCTGTTTAATGTTCTCACGAACGATGTCACCAAAGTAATGGCAGGAACAAGTACATACGTATACGCTGTTGACATGGCCATCGCAGTGACAGATATAGATAAACTGCAAGTATCGCTAAACACACTATGTGAATGGGCAGAGAGAAACGACATTCAGATAAACGAAGAGAAGACAGAATTGGTAGCATTTAGGAAAGGAGGAAGACTCACTGAAGCAGAGAACATCAAATGCAATGGCAAACTACTCAAGAGGGCTAACAATTTTAAATATCTAGGTATCACAATTCAAACGGGAAAGAGTTTCAGTTTACATATAAGATCTAGAGCAGTGGCAGCCACTAGGGCTATGAATGAAATCAGAAACATCACACAACTATCGATCAGCACAGCTATGGACTTGTTTAGGTTAAAGATACTACCTGTTCTGACTTATGGCCTAGAATTAGTGGCAGAATATCTCATGTACAAACAGCTGGAAGAATTGGAGCGAGTAAAGGCTAGATACCTGAAGAGAATTTTAGGAGTCACGCAGAATGCAAGATCGAGGCTAGTGTATGAGCTTACCAGGGAGACCTTCTTAATAGAGGATCTGAGATGCGAGCTCATACTTCAAGCTACTACCAGCTTCAAACAGCTTATACAAGATCTGCATGAGAAGAAAAACATTATACCAGAGGACTTCTATGCAACATCTGCTATGCAAGACAGGACCTGGATGGAAACTAATCGTGATATGAGACACGTGACGACGAGATTGGCGATCCATGGTTTCCACCACAAGGTGTGCTGCAACAAATTATTTCACGAACCAAATGACGAATGTGTGTGTGAGTTGTGCTTGGAATTCTGTGATAGATACCATATTGTAAAATGCAGGAATAGACAGAAATCCATCGTAGCTTATAGCAAAGAAAAGTAATGTGTATGTAATGTAAATGTAATGTAATGGTATTCTGCACGACATGTGCGCATTTTTCAATAATAATATTGCAAGACATTGTACTTCCGATGAAAATGCAAGCTGAAAGACTGAGCGACAAAGAATGAATCTGCGTTGCGACATCAATAGCAGAATTTATGACCAAGAAGAAGACAATAGTAGGACCACAAGCAATGTTCTTGTTATAGTACGAGGGTTGTTTCATCTTGGAAACAACATGTCTACTTTGATTTTGACATACGAATGACAGCTACGCTTCTGAAAAGAATAATAATTGTGCCTGGAGTGCATGTTGTGCAATGTTGTAGCTGCTGTGGCAGACATGGGAGCCAAGAATGCATCTGTGTCGAAAGAACTTAAAGTAACGTACCTAAACACTTGTATTCAAAATCCTAACAACGCCAGCAGAAGTGTGTAGGTGTTTGCCGACGTACCTTGTTTATTTAAGTTTATGAGAAATCACTTCTTGAACAAAGGTATTATACATAATGCAAAAAACCAGCAACGAAAAATGTGATTGAAAAAGTATTGGTTCTGGATAGCTGTGAAATTAAAACGTGTCCTAAGCTTTCTCAGCACCATATAAATGTGATAGGCAGGGAATGACAGCATGTACGATTAGCAGCCGAGTCATTTTCTGACACGACAGCACAGGCCGTTCGGTACTCAATGCCACACGAACATGTTAGTGCGCTCATAAACAGTTTGCCGATGAGATACCGGATATTTTTAATTCTAGAATACCTTAGGGTGACAGCCACTCACACGTGGGTTTGGCATTAATTGCGATACACAGGAGAAATGCCCCACAGAATTTTATTAGTGTTGTGAGAACATGAGTACTGGTTCAGCGAAACATGTTTCCCTTTCAAAAAAGATCTTCGGAAAGAACCCATTTCCAGCTTTGCCTTTTCGGTGTTAAATACATTCTCACAGCACAATTGAATCAAGATTGCCTGGAAAATTTATTTTCATGCTTAAGAGGTGTTGGACATTTTTACAACCATCCACCAGCACCTGATGATGTTTGGCAACATCCTCCCAGACATGAATGAAGCTCTGGCGACAACTGAGGGTGACAAGCATATTAGTGACATTGAACTGCCAGCTGTTGATACAGGAAGATACAGACTGTAGTGCCATCGCATATCACTGCCAAAAATCTGGCACGTCCTTGGGCACGCTGTGGTTCAAAACCCGGTCACTCCATGTGATATTTGCGCTGGACAAAGTGGAGGCGAGACAGGTTTTTCTCTGGGCACTACGGTTTTCCCCGTCATCTTTCATTCCAGCAACACTCTCAATATCATTTCGTTTCATCTGTCAGTCCTTAATCATTGCCCCAGAAGAGTGCGACAGGCCTTGGCAGCCGGCACAATTCCTATACTCGCCGCTTCATTCATACCATCCCCGATCGAGTCATTGACTGGAAAACAGGATGTAGGTTTGACTGACTTCTGGAGTGCAAATATCCAGTGCAGATTATAAAGAATGACTTTGTTGGGGGTTTTTTTTTTGTGTCATTTGCTTTACGTCGCACTGACACATGTCTTGGGATGGGAAAGGCCTAGGAAGTGGAAGGAAGCAGCCGTGGCCTTAATTAAGGTACAGCCCCAGCATTTGCCTGGTGTGAAAATGGGAAACCACGGAAAACCATCTTCAGGGCTGTCGACAGTGGGGCTCGAACCCACTATATCCCGATTACTGGATACTGTAATTAATCTCATAATGGAACCGTATGAGGATAATATATTAAAATTATAAAATTCTCTTATTAAACCACCTACTCAATACAATATAATACACTCATTGAATTATAAAATAATCATGAGGTATCTTAAAAAATGGCTTAAATAATGGAACATGTTCCGCTCGGCATTGCGAACATCATCTGCCGTTAGTACAAAGACTAAGGTCAGGGCCCTGAACTTAAGTGATTAAAATTGTAAAAAGAATAACAATGTCGTAATAAAAAGTAATATGATAACATTAGACTTAATTAGTAACAGTATGTACAGATCAACAGCAAGAATTTATGGTAAAATACATTGAACGATGGCAATCTGTGGAGTTAAAAACAATCATGAGGCTGTTAAAGTAAAAAACAAACAAAGTTATTGTAGACAATTAAGATATACGTCAATGTGTGAAGCGTGGATTAATTATTGACGTTGGAGTTCTTACAATTGTGTGAAAACAAAAGTTGAATTAGAGTTAATTTAACAGTACGAGTCAAATAGAACCAGTCAAAAGGCGCATGACGACGTAACCAAGGATGATATGACGTGATCACCGGTAATTGCAAATTCTGTAGGAGAGAGAATCACAATGCCAGAAGGAAATACAAGTTGAACTAGTCCACATTCACGCGCTAGCATAAAATTAAAAACATATACAATGTAAAACATCAATGATGAACTCATTAAGGAGTGATCTTGAATAAGGGAGAGTTCAGGCAATCCGTAGATAAATGAAGCAGATTATGGCACAATTGGAGTTTGAAATCTGGAATAAAAGAAAAGGGAGGAAATGAAATTATGTTATAATGGAAAATGAAGAAGGAGAAAAGAAAAAATTGAAAGAGGAGGCTTACCCTTGGGACTAGTGTGAGGTGTCCGCTAGTGTTAGCTGCGTGAAGTAAACTGGCGAGTAGCTTTATTACTGCTTCTAATGTTATATGTATGTATATGTAGAGGCAGGGAGTGAGTCAGGTGAAGCGGAGGGGCGACCGATTCTTTGGCCGGGTCGGATGTTCGTGGACGGGGTGTTGCATGAAGGGGCGGTAGAGCAGTAGCTGTTGTTAGAGAGGAAATTTTATTCGCGGTTGTGTGATTAAAAATTCTCATAAAATTATTATTATATTGAAAAGAGAAAGTAGTTCTGGAATTTTTTCGATTATTGGACTTTTTAATTTCTGAAGTATCATTTAAATTTTGATTTCTATTAAAATATTGGTCTAAGAATATATAAATGTTCTCAAACTCAGTCATAAGTTTTTCAAGATTTGAAGGTCTTTTTCAAATATCGTAAAACTGGCCAGTTTCTTCCAAATGGGTGCTCATGGCGGGTAATGTTTCGAAGCGTTGTAGTGTTCAAGGTATCTGATCAAAAAGCTACGTCCGGTCTGTCCGATATAAGAAAATCCACAATGGGTGCATTTTAGCCTATAGATACCAGAGTTCGAGAATTTATTGGGGTTAATGTTAAGTATATTTGAATTGAAAAATATATTACGGTTCGTATATCGGGTTCTATAAGCGATATTAATATCGTATTTCTTTAGAGGGTTAGTAACTTGAAATAGGCCTGGGTTCGTGTAGGTAAAGAGCATATTTTGTATTTTTAGGCTTGTCCGGAATCAGTTTCGGTGCGGTTTTTAATTTTATCTTGTTGATGATTTTATTAATCGTTAGGGGATTATAGCCATTAATTCTGGCCAAATTCTTGATAAAGTTTAGTTCTCTTTTGCGATTTTCAGTTGTAAGCTGGATTTTTAATGCTCTATAGACAAGACTAAAAAATGCAGCCTGTTTATGAGATTGCGGATGTAAGGTATCGTTTCTTATAGTGATGGGGGCACAAGAAGGCTTTCTAAATATTTGAAAAATGAATGAATATTGAAGTTTCACGACCGCTTTGTAATCAAAACCGACTTTCAACCTATTAGGTCGTGTTACGTACATTTAGTACGTATTGAAGAGCTGTTAAGTACAGAACAAAAATGGCCAACCAGACACCAGTGGGATACGAACCCACAACCTCCCGATCTCGCGTCGGTTGCTCTACCAATTGAGCTATGGTGGCCTAGGCCATCCTTGTTCTGTTGGAAAGGATCTCTCTTGAAACGTTTAAATCCAAAAAGTTTAGAGAACCGTTGATCTAGTCTTCCTTAGTGAATTTGACATAATTGTCAAGCTTATTAAGGGATGTTAGCACGCTGTGACTATCATTTTTCTGTGTATCTATAATGGCAAAAGTGTCATCCACATACCTTAACCATAATTGAAGACCGTTGATATTATTGATTATTTTGTTATTTTCCAAATCATCCATAAAGATATCAGCCAGAATGCCCGAGATCGGGTTACACATTGCTAGGCCCTTTTGATGATATATTCTATTATTGAAGGTGAAATAAAGTTATTAAGTACAAATTCTAACAAACTGATGAAATTATCTATTTCGCATTTGCTAAGGTTATTGTGGTTTAAAAGGTTTGTTTTAATAATCTTGACCGTTTTGCTTACCGGAATATTGGAATACATATTAGTACTAATGGCTGATGATGTTTGCAATGCCGAACGAAACATGTTCCGTTATTTAAGCCATTTTTTAACCCTTTCACTCCCACTGGGACATATATGTCCCGCAAGGGTATCAACCAATACTATTGGGATTTAATTCAATTATAATAGCACAGGACTGTGTCCTAATGGTTATATATAGATTTGTTAGCTTTAGCATTGCCATGAATTTCCAACAGATGGCACGTGTTCCAAGTTTTATTCATAGAACGGGAGATTATCGATACGGGTCACTGTTTTCGCGCCAATTCTCAGAGGTTACATTATTGTGTTCATTGTGTAACATACGCAGGTGCTTATAGCGATAACAAATACCACTTTCTTGCATCTTACATATTATATCAGGTTAGTGCAATGTAATATCTAATTTCTTTACAATGGGACACATATAACCCATTGGTAGTTTTCGTTGGGACATATAGTCCCAGTGGTATTTTATAACCTGGTTTACGAAATAGATTGTGTTTATTGTAGCTAAGATGACTTCAAAAAGACGGCATTGGGAGGATGTCTTTTCGAATGAGAACCAACTTGCAAAGTTTTTAGGGACAAATGAAGAAGATTCAGCGTCAGATTTGGACTTCGGCTCTGATGATGTTGCGGATGTAAATTATGTGCCTAGTGACAATGATTCGGTAGGTCTGGATGATGATACTGCCTCAGAAGCAGACAAAAACGACAATTGCAGGGAAAGTTAGACAGGAGCCAATGTCAGTATTTGGCTAATGCTTCTGGAACGCTTGCTGCAAGATGGCAGGATTCTAAAGAATTGGTGGTACTAAGCAACTGCCATGTGGCAAACGAAGTCGAAGTGCTAAAAAAAGAAAAAGATGGAAGTAGAGAAGTAGTTCCCTGCCTAGAATCAACATCATTCTACAATGAAATTATGGGATGTGTAGACCTCTCTCAGAATGTTGGAACATACGATTTTGATAAATCTCAAAAGTGGTGAAGAAAGGTATTCTTCAAGGTTCTCATGACGGCCGTTGTCAATTCCTGGATTTCGTATCATGAAACCAAGCATAAAAGGATTCCGTTGCTGGAGAACATTATTCCCCTTGCAGAACAAATGATGGCTGTTGGCAACGCAAAAGCAACAGTAAAAAGGAAGAGGATAACTGGGCGACCTACCTTGGCATCAAAATTGACGTATGTTGGAGGTCAGTTGCCGGTGGAAGGCAATACCAGAAGGCGATGTGTGAGGTGCTCGAAGCTGAAGAAAGGAACAAGAACCCAAACTCTCTGTACAATGTGTAAGCTCCCTCTGTGCAGGCCTACTTAGCATCTTATCACACTTGATCTGTTGCACCTAATCTAACCTACAGGTGAAGTGTTCTAAAACTAATAATTTGATCTTATATATCATCGTTTTTAAGTTTGGCTATTTAGTATTCTGTGTACCAGATCTTTTATTTCATATTCTTATAAATAATGGTATTATAAACAAGAGTTGGCATCTTTCAAAATATACCAGTGGGACATATATGTCCCACCCCTCTCAGAGGCACAACGTATCAGATATTAATTAGATGTTGAAATTGTATACTAATTAGAAGTTCGTTGACCAGTAAATGCAAAGAAATAACCTAATTTATGAAAAAATAAAATTGGTAGTGAAAGGGTTAAGACACCTCATGATTATTTTATAATTCAATGAGTATTATATTGTATTGAGTAGGTGGTTTAATAAAAGAATTTTATAATTTTAATACTGGATACTGGCCGCACTTAAGCGACTGCAGCAATCGAGCTCGGTAGGAAGACATTGTTACGGTGTATTATATACGGTTTGCAATATAAGGTTCGAAATTCCAGTAACTATATCAAATTCCAGTACTTCCAGGATCAGCAGACAACCTGATTCATCAAGCTTCTTTCTTGTCGTGCACTTCCTACATCAATATCTGCCAATATTGCCCCTAAATGAGCAGCAAGCTGATGAAGTGGAAACTAGCCCGTCAGGGTCCGGAAAACGATGCATGCAGAATAACTGCCATTGATGAGAAGAGAGCTAAGCTATTTGAAAACTGCAGTTTACAGAAGATTTGCAAGTTGCCCTTGCTTTATGTTTACCTTGTACTTCTCCCTTTCCTTACACTGACACACTATTGTTTTTCCGTCAGGCATTCTCTTTGATGTTAGCCTTTCCTCCATGTTGAAACAAAATTCTATTAAACCTTTCCGAATCGTTTCAAACCCTCAGCAATACTAAAAAATCTTTGACAAGATTTGAAGATTTTTTTTTTTTTTTTTTTTTTTTTTTTTTTTTTGTAACAGTGGAGAAGTACCTTCATCAACCCCGCTTGAAAGGAACTGGACAAGGAGAAATGAAAATGATACATAATTTTTGTACACTGTGAAGTGGGCAGTTATTGTACCTAAAATAATAATTAAATTTTCCTTACCATCACCTTGAAGTTTGAATGGCGACAACATTCTCTCCTTTTCAGTCGATGGAGATGGTGTTGACTTTTGAGTGCCTGGACGAGAGCTGTAAGCATAAAACCACAGTACAAGCAAATTGAAATAACAGTATGCTGGATGTTAACTAAACAATGAAGCCCTAGCCTCTGAAGTAAGTTCACACAACACAGACACTTGCCAGCTTACAGTGTGGAAAGGGAACAAAAGGTATGCAATGCGTAGAAAACTGGTCTGTGGTAAGTGCACTAGAAAGGTGACCAAGAAAGAAAGAGAGAGAGAGAGAGAGTGTGCGCGCGCGCGCGCGCGCACGCAGCTACAAATAAGTTGAAAACCAGAAAGTGACATTCATGCAGATATGTATAGCTATTTCCAATATTTCAACTCTTAACTTTCTTTTCAAACTTCAGGTTCCGCATTGTTTCGAGAACCTTTTGGCCTTTATATACATTCTCTTGCCTGCAACATGATCCACTCCTTTCAGTACATCATAATTGACATCATCTTGACATTACAAACCACTATCAAACTTACTTATGTTACATTATTATCAATATTCTGTGGAAGGACTGCGTACTATGTCTGTTTTTGAATGTCTATGTTTTATTTTCACCTAGTGTTTAGCAGCGCTACGCTTCAAACTTTTAACCATTCCGAAGTGATCAAGTTTTTAAACATTTGTTAACATCTTCACTGCCATTTTATACTTTGACCTACAAGTACATAACTTTTAAAGTTAAAAACTTCATGATTGTTCCGTATTGAATAGAGAAATAAGAAGATGTGCAATATTATAGGGAAGGATCCACCTTTCAATACTCCGTAGTAAGTTGAACTAAAAAGTAGTTACAACCTGTTTATTGGGACCGGTTTCAACACATTTCAAGTGTCATCATCAGCCAATTAGCGAAGATCTTAAAACAATTAATATATTGGACACAGGCAAAAAATTTACATTGTATCATATCGTAGCAATTCAAAAAAATTGCTACTAATATGAAGTTGATAAACAAAATACAGCAGTCAAGACAACATTCATAATTCATAAATACGCGCGGTAACAGGACTGATCTCTCCGCCTTAGTACGAGAATACACGGCATAGCTCGAACAGAGAGATCCATCTTTGTACGGGAATGGATTATATATATCGGGGGGGGGGGGGGGGGGGGGGGGGGGTTGTTCGCCCATACCATACAATTCAAAAAAATTGCTACATAGACTATTTTACTGCCAAGTTATTATACACATCTTCCCAATTATCGAGGTCTAAGTCACTCAGCTTCATTGCTAGATTGTGATGGGGAAAGGTTATGTAAATGGTTCACAATTTCGGTATCCGTCAGCAGACAGCCAACAGCTGTCCCATTGTAGCACAACAGGACATTCTATTCGGTAATAAAGAATACTGTTAGAGCAGGTTAGAATGATATCTCGCTCTAAATGAATGCCATGTTAGCTACTGCAGTAGCGGTGAAAATGACCGTCTGGTAAAAGTAGGTATATGACCTTTAACACTAACTAGAAATGAGTCATGGGTATTTGAAGCTATATGCCGAAAAGTACATCTTAAAATAATTAAAAGCGACCAAAGGATTCCTATATCTTAAAAGCATAACAGGAGTGATAGAGAAAACAGAACTGAAAATGGCCATTTTGACTGCTGTCAGAAACCCTAGTGTTAAGGGGGCAAGGTATCACACTGTAAATCTAATTAGAAAGGAGGACACACTAACCTTGGACCGAGAAGCTGTGGATACCTTTTGTCAGAGTCACTAGGTATATTCTCTAACGCTGAGAAATAATTTGACATTCCTGGTAATGTTGGCTTTTTGCTGGAATCCGCAACCTTCAGGTTACTAGTCCAATTGGTGTAGGTGCTCCTATTCCCAAGACTAATAGAATCCATTTCAGGCTGAAAAGTAAAATGCCCTATTAACATTAAGTGTAAATGAATAAAATTAAATGTAGACAATTCATACAGAAAGTAGTACACCCTACAACAAACAACTACCAAACATCCTGGATAAACAGGGGTAGAGAAATTGAAAATCCAGTCAGTATGTAATGAAACTAGATTAAATTTTGGTATTTATTGACATGCCTCTCATTTTAGCTAGACTTGCAGAAACTCTTAACACCCACTTCTTGAGAATGTGTAATTGAGTCTGCACACCACTCTGCAGCAGAACACTATGTTCAGAGAGCCACCATTTTGAATCTAGTTATGAATAGTAAATAGTAAATAATCCCTTAAAATCCCTTAGCAAGAGATAACGCACTATATATTTTAACATCATATGCTCCCAAAAAATGAAACACTGAAAAATAATCTTACCACTTTCTGCTTTAACCTTGCTGTATCAAGTGCATACCCCATCTTTGAACGAGATCCAGCAGTAGACCATCCATCTTCATTAACATTTCCTGAAAAATTAAGGTCTATCTATACTGTCCTAAAACATATTCCAAAAGTGAGAATACTAAAAGTATCTGCCACTTACGATTTTTCCGTCTGTCACCACCACCACTTCTATCCTCTTGTCTCCTTGGTGTAGGAGGAGCAGTGCTAAGAGCTATCTGCTGATCCAACGTTTCCTTTTCAGCTTCCCTCTGTATCTGATCGATAGTTTTCGGATTTGATTCATCTCTCCTGGGAACCCACTTGGACTGGCGCAATTCAATAACATCTTGTATCATAAACCGAACACGACTAGATATTTCTCCACGCTTCTGCGAAATTTCCTTCATTTGTTTAAAGTATGCGGATAGATCCTGCAGAAGAAAAAGAACCACCTGATTAATGGAAGGGACATTGGAAATTAAGTTTTTAACAGCAATATAATATGCCTCCCTCGGTAATTCTACCGGATGAACAAGAAGACCCTGAGAGCAGAATATTGTTGCAGATGCACTTGGTCCATAAGGGAAGATGAGGACAGCAGACTAAGAGGTAGACAAAGCTGTTTCAATGAGATTTGTTGAAATGTAGGCCAGAAACATCCCAATCAATGGCCCTAATTTGTGGGCATCCACAATTCTTCACAGGCCAAATTCATAGCGACCAAAATCCTCGAATTGCACTGATATAAATGTTATGGGGGCAAAAGTTTGAAAGAACAGATAACTGCTCTTTTGTGGATAAAGTTGACAGGGATGGAACAACTTAGATCTCTCATATTGGTAGGTTCGAGAAACCAAGGTGCTTCAAGGGGGTGCAACATCTGCCCTGTGAGTAAAGGCACAACACCAAGACATGGATAACATCTGTGATATGAGATGTGGTTGAGCCAGGAATGTCAGATAAACGCCAAAAAGAGAATTATTCTCATCATCGACAATTGCTACTCTCATAATTGTGTGCCTTGCCGTTTAAAGCACGTGAAAGGTCCATTCTTGTATGCAAATACCATCTCTATTGTGCAGCTGATAGATAAGGGGATAATTCGTGCCATGAAGTGGCATTACCGAGCACGAATGGTCAAGCATATGCTGCGTATTACTGCTTCTGGGAGACATTATTGTTAATATATTGGGATAACTGCAGTTTTGCAATGCTGTATGTATATCAGAGAAAGAACAAATAATTGCCCACTGCTTTAGAAATGCTACAGTAAAATGTAACAAAAACTTTTCAGTTTGTCAAACACACTGCACTTGCAATATAAATTATAACACTATAAACATACCTGTAAAAACACACACTATTAAACAAAGAATGACATGTTTCGTTCTACAACATCATCCCCATATTCTATCAAATCACTAAAACAAGCTTATATATATGTGCAGTATTGTTTCGTTGCGCAAACTTGTCGTTGATAGTGAAGCACCCTGCTCGCGGAGAGGGGAGGGGAAGCGTGGGGGCAGCCGTTTGGATCTCTCCTATTGGATGTTAAAATCTAGTATACGGTACTGTGGAGAGGGAAGGGGGAAGTAGGGCAGAGCAAGTGGAGCTCTGCGGAACCTTCTTCACGTTATAACATACTTCTATGTAATATGGATGAATGGAAGTTAAATGCTTTTAGGTGAATAAAGTAAGGAAATGAAATAGAGAGCAAGTTTTAAATATTATGATAAAAGCATTTAATGATTTAGTGTCCATATGTTATGTGAGTAGAGCGAAGAGGGGAGAATTTTTTAAGAGTGTGTGGTCATTGAGGTTAGTTACATTAGCATTTTTGCAATGTAAATTTCCATTGCTTCCTTTATATCCAAATAGTTACTTTTATTTCTGATGTGTAAAATTTTTAGATCTATGTTTATGTCTGTGAGCCGGCCCTGTGGTGTAGGGGTGGTGTGCCTGCCTCTTACGCGGAGGCCCCGGGTTCGATTCCCGGCCACGCCAGGGATCTTTACCTGCATCCGAGGCAGGTTCGGGGTCCACTCAGCCTACGTGATCACAATTGAGGAGCTATCTGACGGTGAGATGGTGCCCCCGGTCTAGAAAGCCAAGAATAACGGCCGAGAGGACCTGTCGTGCTGACCACGCGTTACCTCGTAATCTGCAGGCTTTCAGGCTAAGCAACACCATAATTGCTTTACATTCAACAACAAAATCTATTGCCAAAAAGAAAGGCTTACCATGTGCTCACCATTATCAGATATAATAGCAAACATATTTCTGAATAACATCGGAAACATCATCTTAATGGGCCAAGCATTCAAAAGGAATCTTACACTGGAGCAGTTATGTGGATGACTTTATATGCACATTGATAATGACATCAGTAATGCACTCCAGTTGTTAAACACACAATTTGTTACACAAGTCCATCAGTTTCACAATGGAACCAGAAACTAACAAGAAAAACTATTTGTAGAAATCACAATTACAGAAATAATGACAACCTATCTTACAAAGTATACAAAAAGCCCATTCAAACGCCGCACACTTTTGACTAGTTGAACAACCCATACACACAAAATAGCAGGACTGAATACAATGATACACAGAGTTATTTCCATACCAATGAGCACAACGGATTACAATGAGAGATACAAATCATTAAACAAATCGCGAAAGAAAACCATCTTCAGGGCTCAGTCTATAAACTATTAAATAAACATAAGAATAATCGCCGGGAAACCATCACACAACATAGCAAAATACGTAGTTCTCAACTATGTTAACAAATTAAGAACACACAGAAAGTAGCTCCTATTTTCAAGAAACAAAGTTTAAAAGTAGCCTTTGGAATGAACAGAACACTACAGATATATCAGCCAGTGCAACCTGAACAAAAAAGACCATTTCTTGAAATCAGGAGTATATGAACTCAAGTGCCAAGAACCTAACTGCAATGCCACATACATAGGTCAAACGGAACTTCGATTTCCACACAAGATACAAGGAACGCAAAAACCCGATCAGATAAAATAGTAAAAAACGACGAAGGTAAAGGAGGAGCGGGAGAGAGAGCAAAGGGGACTCGCTCGGTTGGCCTTTGTTAAGCCGTCAGTAAGTCAGGGTCAACAATGTCACTTGGCGAAACTCTCTGCGTTCTGTTTTAACACCGAAACCCAACTGCCCTACTTCCGCCTACGCCGACAAAGAGGGAACTTTGCAAATACAGTAGTTTCTTTTAAATAAGCATGTGCTCATTACAATCACGCAAAAATCGGTTATATTTCACTGACAATACGAATAAAAGCGAAATACATATTATTGGATTACGTATAAATAAGGTTTAATTAACACACTTAAATTACATTTTGCCGAGACCTGAAGGAAATTACGTACAAATATGAATTACGCAGAACAGAGTTATGTATCAAACAGGTTCAGCTGTATTTATACATTGATAACTTATGTACTTATAGACTGCTAATGCTAAGTCCGTTGTCAGCAAACACTATTTCAGGACTGTGGTCATGGAAAGTTTTGGGTAAAGCACCCTGCTTGCGGAGGGGGGGGGGGGGGAAGGGAAGCATGGGCCGGGCCACATGTAGCGTTGTGGTTTTCTTCTATTGGATGTAATAATCTAGTATACTATACTGTGGTTGGGGGGAGTAGGTTGGAGCGAGTTGAGCGCTGTGGAACCTTCTATCAACACTGGAGAAGGAGGGAGGTTTTTTTTTTGCTAGTTGCTTAACGTCGCACCGACACAGATAAGTCTTATGGTGACGATGGGACAGGGAAGGGCTAGGAGTGGGAAGGAAGTGGCCGTGGCCTTAAATAGGTACAGCCCCAGCATTTGCCTGGTGTGAAAATGGAAAACCGTTTTCAAGGCTGCCGACAGTGGAGTTCGAACCTACTCTCTCCCGAATACTGGATACTGGCCGCACTTAAGCGACTGCAGCTATCGAGCTCGGTGAGAAGGTTATTAACCTACTTCATGTTAAAATGTATTTTCATGTAATATGGATGAATGCAAGTTGATGATTTTAGATAGTAAAGTAAGAAATTGAAATATAGAGTAACTATTACATGTTATTATGTTAGAAGGTGATTTAATGATTTAGTGTTGTCCAGATATGTGAGTAGAGCAGTTAACATCTGCGAGCTCTACCCCGTCAACATTCCAAGGCGATGTTGGAGTCGATTAGTAATACCTGTTGACTGCAGCTCTCTAAAGAAAATTTGAAATGAAAGACGACAGGTTTTCGTATATTAACGCGCATATAATGTGGCCAAGAGCAGTTTGTTAACTCGTTAAAAAACGATCTCTCAATATAACATATACTGAAATTAAGTAAGAATGTGATAAACCTCAAGATATGGCAGAGTACGTCACTAATTTCAGAAGATGGTTTATATTTTCTCGCGTTCAGTTAAATTTCAGAAAGTTATTCCCTTGTACATTTTTAGCGAGGAAGTTATCATTTCTCTACAGGTGTTTGAAATATGATCTAACGATACATATACGGTCACGTTAAGTGACGCCGTTTGAAGGAAAAACTGAAATGTGTGCCACAGAAGCCTCTGGAGTGATACCATATTTCTCTGAAACCAAGACAGTTTTTCCCCACAGAATCTCATGTGAAAAATCAAGGGTCGTTATGCATTTGCGGCCTTTTAGTAATAAACAGCACTGGCAACTACCGCAGTAACCACGCTGTTTCTTTTCACCCACGTGCACTCACACGTAACTTGTTAACAATACGACCACCTCTATCACACATAGCTAGCTGCGGCGAGCGGTTGTACAGTGCCTATGTGTAACGTCACTGGATCTCAGGAAATAGTGAAGAGAGGATGACATTCTATTATCCTCTACAAAAACATTTCTCAAATCTGCAGAACGGCACCAAAACATGCGAGCCTTTGAATTCTTAGAAAGGACACTGTTACTCAGCAGCAGAGTTATAACGCGTCTGCTGTACCTAACTCTTAATAAAATTAAGTTTTATAGACAGCACGAATGTTTTCGTGCTGGATCATCAAATTGTAAAGATATGTGGAACAGGTATTGCCGGCAAATTTTCAACGGGTTCTCGTCGAAGTTATGATGCCGAATTTAAGTTAATGGCTATTAAACGCCCTGAAATGTATAATTCTGAAGCCGCAAGAAAATATGGCATAGTCCTAACTAAAGCCAATATTCGGCGTTACCGTGAAAACAAAGATAGCTTAAAAATGCACACTGTAAAAAAAAAAAAAGGATTCAGTGGCCCGCAACAAGGCCACTTTAAAGAAGTCTAAGATGGTATGTGCACAAAAATGCAAGGGCAGAATTGCCATACAGTGAAGCAAAGAACTCGCCCGCTGACTTTCAAAGTCTGCGATTAAGGCCTTTACATCGCTAGCCTCTGAAGTTGGCTGAATCCGGCAAGCGAGACGTGCGTGTAGCGGCAGCCAGTTATATAAGACGCTGAGTGAAACTAACAGTTTTATAGTAAGCAAGAATATTTTCCTGATGGACCGTCGTACTGTAGACACACGTGGAATGTGTATTGCCGGCAAATTGTCAACAAATTTACTTCGATATTATAATGCAACTTTTAAGTTAATGGTTATTAAACCCGCAGAAATAAAGTATAATTGTACAGTCACAAACAAAATACAGCATAATTAAAGCCAACGTTCGGCGTCTACAAATTGTCTAAAAATGCGTACTGTATAAGGAAGACTTTCTGATTTTACAAAGCACTTTTTAAGCCTGATTAAAATTTTTTGAAGGAAAAAGTGGGGGTCGTCTTTGATTCGGAGAAATACGGTAATATATTTTTTTTTCGGAATTAAATTTAACACACACGTTCACATAGTGTTGGATTACGAAAAACAACAAACAAGTAAACCGAAGTTTGGATATTATCCGCGAAAGCGCAAGCTTTAAGCAAACTTGATATCCGTGTCATAAGGATTTAATGTGTATGAGGGGTTTCCCGACATTTACAAAAACCGGATACAATAGCAAGTAAGTTTTTCGCCGTTATTAATTCCCACTGCAACAGACCACTTCTATATACAACAGGACAGTTTAAAAAAAAAAACTAACTTATCTCAGTACACAAGAACCTCGTTTATCCGAATCACGTGGGACCGGAACTGCTCCGGATTATGAAAAACCGTATGATCTGCAAAAACTAAAAAACAATTACAGTACAGAACATGTTATATGATCTATTAACGTAAGTTGCACAGTAACATTCAATCATACAAAAAGATATACGAACACTTGTTACATTTACGACTGTGTTATGCACTAAAATAATGTGTGGTTTTCCCCCCTGTTTAACATTTGTATAGCGTCTGCGCGCAGAACGATCACGAAGACGTTTTACTAACATCAGCACTGCCAGTGTGGTTTCAGTCGGGGATTCAGTTTGTCTGGCTGCATTGCTGCCTCTCCACAAGTCACTGTTTCTTCTGATGGTGCACCGGTTTCATTTTCAAATTCACCATCACACTCGTCATTACCTGCCGAGGAACAAGAGGCAATAATTTCTTCATCTGTCCTTACACCGTAGCTAGAATTTCAGTCAAGTTTCAAGCAGTCATTTACGCCGTTCTCATCTACATGTCCAAACATCCTGGAATGCGTGCCCCAGTAAAAGAAACGCCGTACAAGTAAAAATAAATGTTTACTATTTTTGATCCGGATAGACTAGAGGACCAGATTAATGATGGCCAGATAAACAAAGTTCTTGCGTATAACAAAACTTAATAATTTCCAAGGTCCCCAATTCATTGTTTTAATCCTATTTTAATGTAACCCTGTTTGCAACACTGCACAGTCTCAATTTGATATAAAAGGTAATAATCAGAATATTGTAATCCTGATATGACCTCTCGGAGCTCGAAATATGGTCGGTCCAATCCTCCTCTGTCCATTCCAGGGTTACGAGTGACAGACCACCCAATTAAAGGAGGACATATGTACTAACATGGCAGAGACAGACTAAAAAGAGAAAGTTGTCAAATGCTCAATATGATCAAATGTTTGATATTCAGAAATTTCTGCATCGAAAATTGTGATAATATACTAGGTTTGTGGCAGAAGTCATTGGCAACTACCATATAATCCAGAATACTATGCGCACTCTTTAACCCAAAATATTTTTTCTTAATCTTGGGTGGGAGTAGTATTCACGCCATTCATTCTCGTAAATATTTACTACGTTTACACAGAGAATTGAAATAGATTTGAATACGGTTACCATACTCAATATAAGACATGTAAACTGGCATTCAGGTCTAATTGTGTTTTAGTTGCGTTCTGGATAACAAGATCGATTTTCTTTTCAATACGGTTAGTTGCATGTTAACGCAAAATGTAGGGTAATGAAATACAGTAAATCAAAGAATATGGGAAAATATGCGGTAAATGTGAAATCCGCTGCTGCGGATGCTCGATCGTCATTCATTTCACAAGTGTTGCTGGCAAGCTGGGTGCGCGAATAGCTGATCTCGGGGATATCGTACCGTGTGGGAGTTGAGACTGTTGGTTACTGAAGTCTACATCGCTAACATTCGAGTTCGGTACGTGTCCCGTGAATGTGCTGTCTCGATAGTAAGCGATGAATTCAAAACAGCGCCTGCCGTCATTTCCTGTGCGTGAGAAACTTAAGGCGAAGTTGAAATATACAGAATTGAAGAATCGTGTATTCATGATTGGCAGAAGGAAAAACTTCTAAAACGTAACGGAGATCGCAGAGCGTTCCGCGGGCGGAATGCCGTCTTTCCGTAAACTGAAGAACAACTCCACAAATTTGTGATAGAAAAACGTGAGTTAGGGTATGGTGTTTCTAGTGAAATGTATCAATCGAAAGCACAGGAGA
Source organism: Anabrus simplex (assembly GCF_040414725.1). NCBI lineage: Eukaryota > Metazoa > Arthropoda > Insecta > Orthoptera > Tettigoniidae > Anabrus > Anabrus simplex. The sequence goes on along the minus strand of NC_090270.1, from coordinate 259,774,290 downwards.
TCTCAAAAGAACTCAAAACACAGGATGGCTAGACTGATTTTCAGAGACTTCTCGCTTTCAAATGTGGTGCTATCTCTAGTCAAATGAAGCTCATTTTGATTGTTTTAATCTCCTGAGCTTGCATCACTGATTATCACCAAAAAGCCTAATAAGGGGAGTCTTAAAACAGTTATGGACAAGAATTTATGTTAAGCTTTCGTGATTTTAATCTATGAGCTTCAAAAACAATACCAAATTCGGATTAAAATCTTGAGATTACGTTTCTTTATGCCAGTTATAACCTGTCGTGTAAGGCAGCGTTTTTGGAAGTATTCTTGTAGTAGATTGGTCAAGTCGCTCGCTCTGTAATAGAAGGTACGCAGGATTTCATCGACTTTCTAATTTACATTTAAACAATTATTTTCGTTCCCTGCCGTTATTCTCAACTCTATTTTACACGCTTCATTATACGTATATACACGCACGTCTTTCTTACGGACTTATTGCCTTCGAGCATTCTATCTGCAGGCTTCCGTGAATTGAGGAAGTCTCTCCACGATGCTCTATTTGCAACTAGCTCTGTGAACTCGTTTAGTTCCACATGCACCCATTTATTGATAATTCATTTCATTCTAATTTTTAACTTTATTAAGATGACGTTGGAAGGTACTGTAAATGTAAAGAACTAATCGGGGTAAATATCCATTCAGAGGAAGAGGAATTTGGGAATGGAATAGTTTCCCATTTCTTCGAAATCATTTACAAGACGACTATGTAAACAACAGATAGGGAATCTGCTACCTGGGCGACAGTCCTATATCCTATATGAATCATATCACTTTGTACAAGTAGCACACATATAAAGCATTTTCCTAGTAGATGTAATATTGTGATTCAACATTTCAATGAAATATATTAATAACAAAATAACTATGAAAAGAGGCAAACAGATTAACACAATGCTAATAATGACAAAAGGAAGATTCCTCATAATGAAGACTCGAAGCTACATACCTCATATCATATAGCCAGCGCGTTAGCCATTACGCTACAAGAAAGGGTGTGGCAATTAGGATACATAAAATAATTTATACCTGGTGTCTGAAAAATGAAAAAGTAGAATATTAAAGCCCATTTGAAATGATTTCCAAATAGGTTTTGATTTTATAACCTTTTATAATTTCTTTGCGAAAGTTTGACATATAAAATGTGTTCCCCACACTACCGATGCGAGAAACTGGTGTCACTGTAGCAACTCAAGAGAAGCATTAATGTTCAAAATCCTGCAATACAATATCGATCACGGTTACAGTATCATGCTTTTATCACAATACTAAGCTAATTTAAGTTATATGTCACAAGAAATACAGCTAATAATGTTCAACTCTCAAAACGTGACTGGCAGGTAAAGTCCCCTCGGGCCCTCGAAATGGCCGATAAATTATGCGCCGAGTAACTACAATTTATGCTGCCGATAGCGCTACCTCGGAGTGGTCGAACGGAAACATCCTTTTACGCGGAGGGCAAGTTACGAGCTACTTCACCACTAGGTGGTAGAACCAGCCCACAGTGAAGTTTTTTATACTGAAATAAGTCAACTCGTAATAATAAGTCTACTGTTAAACCTTTTAAAGAATCTACGTTATTTCCACCTAAAAAACCCTTAATACCGTATTTATTAAATCAGAGGAAAATCAGGATAACTATATATAAACTAGCAAGATACCCATGCTTCGCTACAAAATTATACTGAAATTTATAATTGAAAGCTTAACATTTTATATATAAAATGTCAAAATTCGCGACCTGATGGCGAAGTTCCTCCCATTCTTCAATCTTTCTGTCCAGTAATCGATTTCGTACTTCCCGGGCTAGCTCCAGGTATTACGCCCGGTCAATTGGGTCCCTAAATCTTTGCCACCTTTTCCTGTAAGCATTTTTAATATGGACAAATCCTTGAGGAGATCCGGCGTTGTGTCCTCTTGGGTGCCATGGAGGTACTGAAGCCGCGGCCTGACTGCATTCGTAGTCATTACTCAGTCAGAACCTGTTCCAGCGCGTTCCGCACATTTCGATGGACCAGAAAATTATTAGGGTGGGTGATATCTGTTCAATTTAGATTATTATTAGTGATGTTCTGGAGACAGAGAATGAAAGAAACATGATTATAAGGCTACAATTAAATTAAAATGATTGAATGAGCTGAGCTGGATTGTTAATAGCCTTCGTTCAACTGTTTACCATGTCATAAGGAAGGGATGAACCCCTCCTAAACACTCCAAGAATGGGTCGACCGAAAATACACTACACGATAAGCATGTTATCCACCGATATATCAGGGTGGTGGGGGTGATTTCTGTTTTAAGAGGAAATACGAGGTAATCATACTCTCTGAACAAATAAGTGGAAAAGAAATTTAAAATGTAAAACAAAATTATTTATTTAACAAAGGAATTTGGAAACGGAGTACAAAATAAAACAAAAAACAATTATAGAATTAAGCCGAAAGTATTACTCAGGTATCAAAAGGGAAAATACGTTCCCTGAGTAACAGTACACTTGTAATTTATATACCCTAGATAAGTCCACTGTCGCACATAAAGCGGATGACGACATCAGCAGTAGTCGCGTCATCGGCTAGTATGCGTTCGAGTGTTTCCTGCAGGCCGAGGCTCCATCTTCGGCCAGAGAGATCGGTGCACTCTGCGAGGATGTGGGCAACGGTGAAGTCGGCACCAGAAGAACACACAGGGGGGGGAGTCTTCCCTCTTTATGAGATAAGAGTGTGTGGATCGTAAACGACCTATCCTCAGCCTGCACAGTATTATAGCCTCTCTACGTGAAGGTCGGAAAGAGGATTGCCACACGGTAGTTGTCTTCTTAATTGCTCTCAGCTTGTTGGTAGTTCAGATATCTAGCCACTCCGATTCCCAGGACACCAAGATGGTTCGATGTAGCTGAGAACAAATATCCTTAGCAGGTACATTGACTGGTCTTCGAGGTAAAAGTACAGCTTCCTTTGCAGCTTCATCCGCAAGTTCGTTTCCCGCAATCCTAACGTGGCTTGGAAGCCACGCGAAGGTGATTCTGGTGTTAGCATCCCTTAACCTGGCTACAAGGTCATGTATCTGCTGCACCAGTGGGTGTTGCGAGAAACAGGTTTCAATAGACTGCAGAGAGCTAAACGAATCGATACACATAAGAAAGTAGCTTCTTTCGTCACGCAGTGCACACTGCAGAGCCTCTAAGATGGCGTAAAGCTCTGCAGTATACACGCTACATACTTTAGGGAGCGAGATTGTCGTACTCGTATCAATGACGAAAGAGCAACCAACATTATCTCCGATTTTAGAACATCCATGAAGATAAGTCTTGCAGCCGGATATTGGTGAACGAAGTCCTGGAAATACCTCAGATAAACGGAGGAATCCGTGTTCACCTTGGGTCCATGCATCAGATCTAGACGTATCGCTGCTAAGAGTTCGTTCAAGACAACCACCAACATCAATATTCAAATCATGACAAGCTATCAATCCGAAACCCAACCGGTCGTGTGGCATTCGGCCGGTCTTGGCACCGCTGGTGGGATTGGGTACGATAGATGCATTGATAGCTCGGATGTAGCGGCATTTCAGGAATTCTGGGAGGGTACGTGAGGAGTAACTGCTGCCTCCTTATCTGTAAAGGTGGAACTCCCGCTTCAGTGAGTAGGCTGGGAATGGGGCTAGTACGGAAAGCACCCGTTGCCAGCCTTACTCCACTATGGTGAATACTGTCTAAAAGGCTCAGCGTAGATTTTGATGCTGAGCCATAAGCCGCACTTCCATAGTCAAGCCGGGAGAGGACCGTAGCCTCGTAAAATCGTAGCAGTACCGCATGGTCAGCCCCAGACGAAGTGCCGCCGAGAAACTTCAGCATGTTAAGTCTCTTCATGCAGGCATGCAGGTGTCAACCACTGGCAAGACACTGTTTCGCAAGCAGAGCTCAGGTTGGGGATGCACAGGCCGACGTCGACACAAGTGTACAACAGAGGTTATCGCTGCTGAAACTCGAAAACCGTGTTGCGGGGCCCATCTGTCGACTCGGTTAATAGCTTGCTGTAGCTGTCTCTCAGCAAACGCCACCCTTCCGGAGCTGTAATGTAGAGCTAAGTCGTCTACATACAGCGAAGGAACGACTGCGGGCCCAGCAGCGTCAACTATGCCGTTTATGGCGATTGCGAACAGCGTGACACCCTGTACCAATCCCTGAGATACTCCATTTTCCTGAACGTAATATTGAGAAAATGGATTCCCTACTCGGACTCGAAAGAGACGGACGGACATGAAGGTCTCAAACGTTAGCGAATTTCCCCGAAATCCCCACTGGTGTAGTGTGGAGAGAATCCCATATCGCCAGGTAGTGTCGTAAGCTTTCTCCAGGTCAAAAAAAATACTGCGACTAGGCGTTCCTTCCGCAGAAATGCCTCCTGAATGGCACTCTCCATTCTGACCACATGGTCAGTGGCAGACCGATGAGAGTGAAAACCGCATCGGTAGTTAGACAAGAGACCCTCCGTTTCCAAGGCGCACAGAAGACGCCGGTTAACCATCCTTTCAAATAGCTTACAGAGGCCATTTGTAAGGCATATTGGCCTATAACTAACCAGAAGTTTTGGATCTTTACCTGGCTTGGGAATTGGTATCACAAATCCCTCACACCATCGAGATGGAAACACTCCCTCACTCCATATTCTGTTGAACACGGTGAGGATATCCTTGAAACATCTGTCACTCAAATGCTTAAGCATTTCATTACGGATTTTGTCCAGTCCAGGAGCCGCACCTCTGCATAGCGCGAGTGCACTCCGCAACTCCCACTCCGTGAAGGGCACGTTATAGGGATGGGAAGCACTAAAGGCAAAAGAGACGGTGTGCCTCTGCTTCACGCTTAATTGGAAGAAATGCAGGGTCGTATATCCTAGAGCTGGACCTATCTGCGAAATGTGACGTGATGTGGTCTGCAATGACTGAAGGAATTGTAACGATATCTCCATTAATGGAGATTCCGGGTACTGAGGCCACATTCTGTACTCCGACAATATGGCGGAGCCTTGTCCACACTTGAGGTGACGGAGTATGTGCCGTGGTGGATGACACATACTTTTCCCACGTAGCTTTCTTACTTTCTTGAATAAAAAACAGGCCTTCGCGCGCAGACGCTTAAAAGTGATATGATTGGCCACCGTAGGATTCCGACGATAATGCTTAAAAGCCAGTCGGCGATCATGTATCGCCGCTGGAATTTCGTCCGTCCACCATGGGACCTGTTTCCGGCGATGAATACCGGATGAGGAAGGAATCGTTACCTCCGCAGCAGCCAAAATTCCAGTAGTAATGGAAGAAACTTGGTCGTCAACAGACTCCAGCATATCATCAGCCATCACTAAGCGTTTCGAAAATTCTGGCCTATTTGCCCGCCGAAGTAACTAGCGCTTGGGTACTTCGGACTGTCTTTGATTCAAGAGGGAAATTATTATTGGGAAGTGGTCACTATCACAGAGGTCGTCGTGTACTTGCCACCGTAGCAGAGGAACTAGCGCACGGCTGCACAAAGTGACATCTAGGTGTGAGAATGTGCCATGTGCGCTGCTGAAATGTGTCGGTTCCCCTGTATTAAGCACGCAAAGATCAAACAGATTTATCATTCGCTCAAGCATCCTGCGCCTAGCACAGGAAGACTGAGAACCCCATGGTATGTTACGGGCGTTCACATCTCCCTGCATGAGGAAAGGAGGACGCAACTGAGTGATCAAATCTTGTAGTGCACGAATTTCAAAGTCGTAATCCGGTGGAATGTACACATTGCAAACCGTTGCCATTATTGGCAACGGAATGCGAACTGCAAATGCATCTAGCCGAGTACGGAGCGTACTTCTTTGCTGAACATTTCGGAGCGACCTAGGGTACAAACACCCCCGGCTGCTGCGCATTCCACAGCTAATCTGTCTTTGGTATAAAGACGATACCCTCTCATAGCCGTGTCGTGTCCAGGTCTCAAACGCGTTTTCTGTAGACAGACTATGGAGGCAGCATACACGGGTATCAATTGACGTAACTCAGGTAGGCAACGGTGATAACTACTGCAGTTCCACTGCAATAGTGCCATTGTGTGGATAGGTAAAGCCTCGAATTCAAAGCAATTTCTTGCCCTTCGTTCGGTCTATTACCTGCCAGGTTCCTCCGTCTTTGTCGGTATTGTTATTGTCACATTCACCATTAACGACGATGAGTGGTTCAGTCTCCATTGTCTCCTCGGAAGAAGGAGGCACGGTGACTGGACCCTCCGCGGACGGTGATCTCATTGTTCGGGAACAGTGGGCCTTCTTCCTGGGAGAACTAGGTTCTCCAGAAAGTGATCGAACAAGAGGGCGTCGAGGCCTCTCGCTCTTGCCCACCGTTCCTTTCTTTTTTGGAGGAGAGCCGGCAGATGGCTTGCCGGATTTCTTCGGGGATCCAGTGGACCCGACTTAGTTGGAGAAGGCATCTTTGCCAATTTTTTAAGGGAGCCTAACTGCGACCATGAAAACTACACCCAGACCAGAACTGGGCCACCGACGCCTGAATACAACCTACACCAGGTAGGGTAACATTTACATGGAGTATATATTGGTCCGTACAACGGACCACTGCCTCTACAATAAACGAATGAACAGAAATGGCTGAACTATTGCAATTTTAGCGAGTATTTTAACAAATCTTTCAATATGAAAAACTTATTAAGATCTTACCTCAGATTTTGTAACTTCCAAGTCTTTGCCAATTGTAGTAAGGAGTTTACAGAGACACTCAAGCGATTCCTCATCTTTATCCTGCAGCAGTTGTCGTATACACCGGTGCATGATGTTGACCGTTAACATGTCGAGCTTGAACAGTTCTCCAATAAACCTATTAAAATAAAAAAAGCATGAAATCAGTATGGAAATGACAATGGCTGCTCGACTTTATATGCAAAGGTTGTACCGACTGCTAAAGTGTAAGTGGAAACAAAAATGTGTACCAGAAGACTGGAAAAAACGGGATAATACCAGTGTTTAAAAAAGGGGACAAGAACGTTTGTGGTAACTATAGAGGAATCGCTTATATCGCAGGTAATTAAAATACTGGAAAGGATATTAGAAAGAAGAATGAGAAGAAAGATTGAAGTAGTTACAGAAGCACACCACCCAACTTTCAAAAAAGAGAAATCTGGAAGATCCTTAAGCAGAATTTTTTTTAACAACACGCGCATGCGTTACAGTCTTGAGACATAATGAAAAGGGACGGCAAGGTGGCGGGGAGGAGATCATAAACAATACTAATACAAGTCGAATACAGTAGAACCGCGATGCATTGTTCTGGGAACTGTCGTTTTGCCGTATTCATGGTTGAATTTATTCGGTCCAAAAAATGTTCCATATAAACAAATGTTAAATTTCCCCATATCTATCGTTTCTGAAACTATAGTTTTATCACATCGATCGTCAATAAATGATTTGTCCTGTAACAATTTTTCCGCAGTGATCGATCGTACGCAAGAAAAATATACACAAAAGTTCTTTAAAATTTAGAGGCACTGCTCAATACTCGTAACATATAATAGCGGCAACCTGTTACACGAGAACGTACGAGTGATTCGGAGTTGCTAGTCTTGAACAAGGATCAGCCTGGAGTCCTGTGCGCAGGTTATTCACACACAACCTTACTATGAGCCTCCTAGTGCCAACGCTTTTCCTTGGCCCACTAGCCGACCCCTAGAAGTATTGTTATTTACAAGAATTAACAAACACACACAGCGCAAAACTCAAATTTGCCACCATTATCTGTGTTGATATAGGCTGGCTAGGGCTGCCAACTTCGTTGCAAAAGAGAAAATTGCGCAGTGTCAGATGCTACAGGCCTTCTGCGCAATGGTCTCGTTACAAGCTGGACCTAAACAAGCCAGACCAATAATATTTTCTCATAGCCTAGTCCTTTAACTAGTTCCTAAGTTGGCAGCTTCGCATAAGCCGCTGACATCGTTCCAGACGCGCCGCGTTGAATTTGTAACCTCTGTGACATCGTCTGAGCAGAGGGAGCCGCGCTGTTTTGGGTATCTAACCTATCGTTCACAAAGGGTCTATGGAATCTTTTCCTAAATACACGTTATCACCGCAATATCCACATATCTTATTAGCAATAAGACAACTGAAGTTAAAGGTTTTCAATTATTACAAAATGTGTAAGAAATGTGAAACGAAATGGCGTAAAAGTCACATATTATTTTCATCTTGTAGGACTGTATCAGGTTTGCAATATTTTGATACAGATATGTACCATTGATAAATGGTTAGTAAGGGTTGGCCTTAGGTTCAAGGGGTCTCAATTCGGTTGAGGATTTTAACTTTCCTTGGTTAATTCCAATGGTTCTGGGGCTGTCTGTCTGCCAAATTAAACATTAGAATTCATGTTAGGTAGGGCTGCATTTTCATATGTGCGTCGATCGCTTATCACGCGACAACTCGAATGACCTGCACCAGGCTCCGGGGGCCACGTTCCAATATTATTGTTGCTATAATAATAATAATAATAATAATAATAATAATAATAATAATTATGTATTTACATAATGAAAAATATCCGAATACAGTAACCATATTTTATTATTTCGCCTTCCCCCTATCTGTTATGTTGCCCGCATTTAAAGTTTTCCCGCATCAGTCGTCACCCCCACGCCCCTGAAAAATGATGCATCGAGGTTTTATGATCACCCCTGAAATTAAATACTTGCACAAATTTACATCTTGAGTGTTCATCTGTTTTCACCTAACACTGGGAACTCTTTCCGTGATCGTATAAAACAAGGAAATTAAGCAGACCATGCCTCCGAAAAAGACAGATAATATCGCTTCTTAGTTGGACTCATTACAAACACCATTAAAAATACTAAATCACTTAGAAATTCATCACACCATTCCAAGAGTTTCAGAGCTACCGCCAATGTTACACACGCACACAAACACAGCCTTTCAACTGCTACGAAGCACTATGCAGTTACTAAAGTTGTTTTATAAAAATTCACAGCCTGCTAATTTTAAGGATTTTTTTCCTTCCAAATCCCAGCCTGCTACTTGTTTGGGAACATCTCATCGAATGAAGCAGCAGTTGAGGTAAAACAGGTGACAAAAACACGGTGATAATCAATATTTACCAGTCAAATTTCATACAAATTTGATTTGACCGCAGAAAGCAAAACCAAACTCGCATATTCAAAATCCGTACAATAACGTTCATCCGTATAACCGCAAAAACACGCTCAACATCCGTACATTTTATGAAAAAAACGGAATACTTGGCAGGTATGCAAAAGGAACAATATGGCTTCAGGAGTGGAAGATCCACACTGGACCCAATTTTGAGTGTGAGATAGCTGATGGCAAAGAACTGGGAATATGGAAAGGATCTGGTCATGACTTTCATAAATATAGAAAAGTCAAATGATATTGTACCCAGAGAGAAGGTTTGGGAAACCATGGTTAAAGAGAGACTGAAGAGAAATGGTGCAAGCTATGTACAACAATTGTGTTAGCAGAGTACTGACCCCTGTTGGAAAGACAAAATGGTTTAGGAATAAGACTGGACTAAGACAGGGGAGTGGGCTGTCACCTCTTGTTTATTATGGTAATGGACAAAATTATAAAGGAAACAAAGTAAGCCTATGGAAATAAAGGAAGATACTGCTAATTGCAGATGGAGTGGTCTGGGGGAAGAACATTTCCAGCTGAACAAAAAAATTGAGAAGTACGGCATGAAAATCGTTACAGAGAAAAGCAAGACTACGGTGATGTTGAGAGGGGAAAGGCAAGGAAAGGGCACTGCAAAAATCTGAAGTCAGTGCCTGGAAATTGTGGACAGCCTTAAATACCTAGAGAGTGAATTAATGCAAAATGCTAGGGTGGACATGGAGATTAGCAGGAGGGTACAGGAGGGTAAGTCATTCTACCTAAGTGTAAGTAAAACCTGTTTACAGCTAAGAAGTACCAAAGAAAATTAGAGAGATAATGTATGAAATGTACTATTTACCCATCCTGATTTATGCAGCTGAGACTTTGACTTACTAGGAGGCAAGAGAGTAGAATTCAAGCCAGTGAGATGTAATTCCTAGAAGTATGATAGGAAAGACAGAGTGAGAAATGAAGATGTTAGGAAGGAAGTTGGGATAGGAAAACTAAATGAGAGAGTTGAAAAGAACAACCTAAGTTGGTTTGGACATGTAAGGAGGATGGAGAATAGAATTCCAACACAGATGCTGGAGGCAAAGTGCAAGAGACCAAGAGGAAGACCTAGAACAAGGAGGATTGAATCAGTGAAGAGCATAATACGAAGAAGACATTTAGACTGGGACAAGATCATTGAAAAGGAATGGTGGAATGAAAGAGCAAGAATGACAAGTGCCATAAATATCCTGACCCGCAGGAGCTGGATAAGGGGAAATGATATTTTAAGCAATGCTAACATGTTTTTGTTTGAAAGAGATGGCTTGGGAACAAGATGAAAGTAAATCAAGTGAATAATCCTACCTATAGACGAGATGACGTGCATTAAATGGAAGCATTCTTGTAGTTTAAAATTCTCACCAGCTATGGTTAAGGTTTACATTGAATATGTATTATTTTGGTCCGCACCATGACCCACTGCCATTGTTTGTGTATTTTATGTAGTCACTTTATTAATACACATTATAATTACAGATAGGTTTAGAAGTCTAGAAGAAACCCCACTATTGCCTAACCAGCCATTCCCAATACCGTACAACCTCGTCTTATAACACGATAGGAAGTACTATTGCACTAGTTCATCAAGCATATCATCGCTGGTTCATGCGTCCATGAACATACTATTGTGTTGGTAATTTTCATTATTTTTGGTACCTCTCCTACTTGTTTGAATTTATGTTATAGATGTTGCTCTTACCTTAATTGTTTTAGGTTTGGTTACTTTTCGCTGATTTATTGTAAGTTCCCGTCGACGTGCAATCATGTCGCAGGTTATACGAACACTGCTTGCCTATTTTTTCTTTCTCTGGCTCCGCTGACTTGCGTCATTTTTTCTTGCCTGTTGATTGGTTACATTACCTTGACATGACTGTTTGCGTCTTCTATTCCAGGTGGTACCGAGAATGTATTCTTCCGCGTCTTTCTATTTTTTCATCGGTCATTTCCGTTATTTGCTTTTTGCCTTTGTGATATTAACTAATTGGAAATAAATGATATTCCTTCTGGACTTCCTTCCTCTCATTTTGTATTTTTTGATGTACTCCTTAGTAATTACTACCGTTAGTCTTACAGCACTACTTTATATTGTATCTGGAACCTTCTGCAGCACTCTAAGGACTGCTCCTCATGTTCTCCAGTATTCAGCTCCCCACTCTCAACGAGCAACTCAGTATAATTGCCGCTTTGCGGCAACTTGTATGCAGACTTCTCGCCCAGGCTGATGATTTCTCTGCGCGCACTGGAGGCAGCATTTTTACGACATGCATTTCACTTCGCCTTGCTAGGGGCCGCTGACCTGGGCTTTGCTCACCTGTTTGAACTAAAGCATGTCAAGTCGAGCACTTTCAACACTCGTGCAGTTTGCCTGTTCGGCACTTCTATTCCCTTACTGAATTCTGCTATCGACAGCCTGGACTTTGCATTCTGCACAAATTTGAGCATTAATATTATGAATATTTTAATCTACGTTCTTGTCTGAACCTATTTTATTTTTCATAAGACAAGTGTTAAAATTGACCTCATTTAAGCGGACACCTCGAACTCCGGACAGTGGACATCTCCATTTGTTCTGTCCACTTGATTTAAGCAGACACTTTACACGTTGCAGAACAATTTATTACGCTGGACCACATGTCATCCTTCCTTTTAAAAACATTCTTCAGATATAAGGAAATCCCCTTTGAATGTTTGTACTATTTCGAGTGCAAGGGGAGAGAAGGTACATCCGAATGCAGTTCTACCTAGTGGCATATTGGTATATTCCGAGATTTCTAAATGCCCAGAAATGCTGCCAGAGACTGTTGACTCGCAAGTTACCTGGGGATTTTCTTCCCTTCTTGCATCATTCTATTCATAACTGGCATTGCCGCTGATAAGGTCGAGCTCAGGTAGTCAACTTCAGAAGGAAAAGACAGTACAGGCGCTAATTAGTGAGATAGAAATACTGTACCATTTCAGATGTCTGTTAAACATCAGTAACAACGAACGATCGTGTTTAGATCTCGACGCAAGAAGAAATGTGATTATAGAAAGTGACAAGGGACTTTCAGTGAGAAAGCTTGCCGAAAAATACAACTGCGGTAAAAATCAAATACTATTGTGAGGAATAGAACTGAAATTTTAAAGGCGTCAGAGGAAAATAGGAATGGAGGAGTGAAAAGAAAGCAGGAGTCAGTTTTTTCAGAAGCGAACGTTGCGGTATATGAGTGGTTCAAGTGTGCGCGAGTGGACCAATGTTACAAGAAAATGCTCGAGAAATTGCAAACAATCTGAAAGTTGAGAATTTTGTAGCTAGCAATGGTTGGTTGGATTGTTTTAGTAAACGTCATAACGTTGGTTGGTTTCAAAAGAGTCTGAGGAAAAGGTGATGTGTCTGCGACTGAAGTAGCGGATTGGAATCGTAGGTTACCAGACATTTTGAATAGTTATGAACTGAAAGACATTTTGAATGTTGATGAAACTGGTCTGTTCTTTAGGGCGATCCCAAAGAAGTCACTAACTACACCGAATTAAAGTTGCAAGGGTGGGAAAATATCAAGAGAATCACCATCAAGTTTTGTTGTAACGCACTCGGTAAAAGGAAAAACCTCTAATAATCGGTAAATCCTTGACACCCAGGTGCTTTAAAAGCATGGACTTGGTGTCGAATGGCATGCGAATAAAAAGGCACGGACGACGTCTGCAATATTCGAAAATTGGCTTTTAGCTTTGGATTCCAAGATGAAGGCCAGAAACTAACGTGATATTATTGCTAGATAATGCTATGTGTCATCCAGAAATACAGCTTTCAAATATAAAACTCTGTTCCTTCTACCTAATACCACTTCTCATCTTCAGCCATAGGATCAAGGAAACATTCAAATTAAGACTATCGTAAGAGGGTTTTACGGTCGTTTGTGGCACACATGGATGAAGCAGTCTCGGCTTTTGATTTGATGAAGAAGATCAATGTTGGTGATGCAGTTTCGTGGACAAAGGCAGCCTGGAATGCAGTCAGCGAAACCACAATCAGGAAATGCTTTGCAAAATGTAACATGGCTAATTCTACAGTTGAAGAACAAGCAGAGGTAGAGGTTCGAAATGAATATGATGAACTTCAGACTTTAGCAACGACAGCTGGATTGACGTATGATATTGAAGCCGAAGAAGAGAATATTCCTTGCTGTGACGATCTCGAGGGCAACTGGCAGTACCGACTCCAGGACACACTTTACGGCAAGCTTTCTGTGTTAATGTATCATGTTATACAGTAACTGTGTTTTCCACGTATTGTAAGGTCCAGGTTTGTTTGCACCTCAACTCCTCGTTAATTTTCTTCGTGTGATAGACAGCTTTTAATTCCTTTAAGCTAAATTTTCAGCTTTAATTCACTGCACTTTGTAAATATTTCTAGCTATCCAAGGCAGCCTTCATTAGCCGTACAAAAGGACCATTTTGACCAAAACCTGTTATTGTTTTACAGAGCCCGAATCAGGAACAAAAAGTAACAATGACAGTAAAGCGGAAGAACAAGAAGTTCTGTCAATGAAGCAGGGACTAAATATGCTTAAACAGATAAAGAATGTGTGTGTCCCGCTGGACTGTGAGTACAGCAAGACAGCAAGAACACTATGGAACCATTTGACAGACTGTATTCCATTTTGGAGAATATTGCAGTTAAGGAAACGTGCTAAATTTACACAGACGAAGCTTCATGAAGCTGTAATATTTGTAAATGATGTAAAATAACTTATAAAAACTCTCCATGAAACACTAACGCAGAAATGACAGAATAATAAAAATAAAAACATGTATGCCTATATTTAAGGTGGATGTTCTTTGCCGTTAAAATGTTCGATTATGTTTATGAACTTGTTATAGCGGGCACCTCTTGTAATGGATATTTTTCCTTGGAACAGACGGTGTCCGCAGATGGGAGGTTCGACTGTAGTTTATTATTTGGTCTTGATAGAATTCTGGTGTGAATTTAATGTGTGTATCAACGTTATTAAGATTGAGAAGAGTGGTAGTCATTACAACTGTAAAGATTGGACTAATATAAATCAAAGAGATTTATTTAACATTCGCTGGTCTCGCAGCACGTATTGCTCCCTGCAGAAGCCTGTTCTGGAGCAAATTTGAGAAAGATCTTGGTAATTTTTTAGAACTTCATAGTAAAACAGTAAACCATGCTAACTTTCCATAGCCTAAATTTTATAGGAAAACCATTAAGGTTGGCAAGTATGGCATTATTACTGAAGTGACTGGTACTGTAGTTAATTCATATTTATTTCACTTCCAAGTCTTATCAGCTTGTAACATGAACAAAATTTTCCTGTATCTGCACTTCAGACCCTCTTGCCCACCTTATCTATACAACTGTTCAGAAGAAAACTTGAGAGCGTTATCTTCAACCGAATGATGTACACAAACAAGATAAAATTTTTTGTGTATAGTATATTCAATATATATTCTTTTGCATGATGGTGGTGGTGGTGATTGTTTTAAGAGGAAGTACAACTAGGCAACCATCCTCTATATAACACTAATCAGGGAGAAAAAATGGAAGGGATCCGACACTTCGAAAAATGAAGATATCGGCCAAAGGAAGACAAGGGCCACGAAGGGCGTGAAAATGAAAGACACCCTAGCCCTCGCAAACCTAATAGCATCGGGGTCGGAAAAGAACAAGAGTTGACCAAGGGAGGTTGGATAGGATAGATGAAAGTGAGGAGCCTGGCACAAGTGGAAGAAATGCCAGGACTCAGCTGAGGGCCCCGTGGTCGCCAACCCACGCTCCAAAGTTCAGAGCCCCTGAGGCCCCTTTTACTCACCTCTTACGACAGGCAGGGGATACCGTGGGTGTTATTCTACCGCCCCCACCCACAGGGACAACTTTTGTATGGGTCTGCCTTGTCAATACTCACAATTCTAAACTTTTAATTTATAATTTACGAAATATCGTCAAAATCATAGATTTTGGTATATTTCACGTATCTTTTAAACTTAAGTTACACTTAAAAAATCTAATGCTTTGAATAATTTATGCACACAAATTTTTGGTACCCAAGAATGAAATTATTGGACCTTTATGTTTTCTTATCCTCCTCTGGAAACCATGTGACCTTGCCGCGGTGGGGAGGCTTGCGTGTCCCAATGATGCAGATAGCCGAGCCGCAGGTGCAACCATATCGGATGGGTATCTGTCGAGAGACCAGACTAACGAATGGTTCATCGAAAGGGCGGTAGCAGCCTTTCGGTAGTTGCAAGGGCGGCAGTCTGGATGATTGACTGATACGGCCTTGTAATATTACTCAACATGGCTTAGCTGTGTTGATACTGCTACACGGCTGAAAGCAACGGGAAACTACAGCCGTAACTAACTCCTGAGGACATGCAGCTCTCTCTCTATGAATGATGTACTGATGATTGCTTCCTCCTGGGTAAAATATTCCGGAGGTAAACTAGTCCCCCATTCGGATCTCCGGGTGGGGACTACACGAGACGGGGCGATCATCAGGAAGATGGATACTGACATTCTGCGAGTCGGAGCGTGGAATGTTAGAAGTTTGAATCGTTGTGGTAGGTTAGAGAATCTGAAAAGGGAGATGGATAGGCTAAAGTTAGATGTAGTTGGCATAAGTGAAGTATGTTGGCAGGAAGAACAAGATTTTTGGTCACGCGACTACCGAATTATCAACACACAGAGGAAATGCAGGAGTTGGTTTAATAATGAATAAAAAAATAGGGCAGCGTGTAAGCTACTACGACCAGCATAGTGAAAGAATTATTGTCGTCAATATAGACACCAAACCAATGCCCACCACAATAGTGCAGGTTTATATGCCTACTAGTTCAGCGGATGATGAACAAATCGAAAGAATATATGAGGAGATAGATTTAATACAATATGTAAAAGGTGACGAGAATCTAATTGTGATGGGAGACTGGAATGCAGTGGTAGGCCAAGGAAGAGAAGGTAGTACAGTAGGAGAATTTGGATTGGGACGAAGGAACGAAAGAGGAAGTCGTCTGGTTGAATTCTGCACTGATCATAATTTAGTCCTTGCCAATACTTGGTTCAAACACCACAAACGACGGTTGTATACGTGGACGAGACCTGGAGACACTGGAAGGTATCAAATAGACCTCATTATGATTAGGCAGAGATTCAGAAACCAGGTGTTGGATTGCAAATCTTTCCCAGGAGCAGACATGGACTCTGACCACAACTTGTTGGTCATGAAATGCCATCTGAAGTTGAAGAAATTGAAGAAAGGAAAGAATGCAAAAAGATGGGATTTAGACAAGTTGAAAGAAAAGAATGTCAGGGATTGTTTCAAGGAACATGTTGCACAAGGACTAAATGAAAAGGCTGAAGGAAACACTATAGAGGAAGAGTGGAGAGTCATGAAAAATGAAGTCAGTAGGGCTGCTGAAGAAATGTTAGGAAAGAAGAAAAGATCAACTAAGAATCAGTGGATAACTCAGGAGATACTAGACCTGATTGATGAACGACGAAAATACAAGAATGCTAGAAATGAAGAGGGCAGAAAAGAATACAGGCGATTAAAGAATGAAGTGGATAGAAAGTGCAAGGCAGCTAAGGAAGAATGGCTGAAGAAGAAATGCAAGGATGTCGAAGGCTGAGTGGTCCTGGGAAAGGTAGATGCTGCATACAGGAAAATCAAGTAAACCTTTGGAGAAAGGAAATCTAGGTGTATGAACATTAAGAGCTCAGATGGAAAACCACTCCTAGGGAAAGAAGACAATGCAGAAAGATGGCAGGAGCATATCCAACAGTTGTATCAAGGTAAAGATGTAGATAATTTGGTTCTGGAACATGAAGAGGCTGTTGATGCTGATGAAAAGGGAGACCCAATTTTGAGGTCAGAGTTTGACAGAGCTGTGAGTGACCTCAATAGGAACAAGGCACCTGGAATTGATGACATTCCCTCGGAATTACTGACTGCCTTAGGAGAAACCAGCATGGCAAGGTTATTTCATTTAGTCTGCAAGATGTATGAGACAGGAGAAGTCCCATCCGATTTTCAGCAGAATGTTGTTATACCTATTCCCAAGAAAGCCGGTGCCGACAGGTGTGAAAACTACCGCACCATTAGTTTAGTATCTCATGCCTGCAAAATTTTAACACGTATTATTTACAGAAGAATGGAAAAACAAGTTGAAGCTGAGTTGGGGGAAGATCAATTTGGCTTCAGAAGAAATGTAGGAACACGTGAAGCTATCCTGACTTTACGTCTAATATTAGAGGATCGAATCAAGAAGGACAAGCCCACGTACATGACATTTGTAGATCTAGAAAAGGCATTCGATAATGTTGATTGGACCAAGCTATTTAAGATTCTAAAGGTGATTGGGATCAGATACCGAGAACGAAGAATTATCTACAATCTGTATAAAAATCAGTCTGCAGTGATAAGAATCGAGGGCTTTGAAAAAGAAGCAGCAATCCAGAAAGGAGTGAGGCAAGGCTGCAGTTTGTCCCCCCTCCTCTTCAGTGTTTACATAGAACAGGCAGTAAAGGAAATCAAAGAGGAATTTGGAAAGGGAATCACAGTCCAAGGAGAGGAAATCAAAACCTTGAGATTTGCCGATGATATTGTTATTTTATCTGAGACTGCAGAAGATCTCGAGAAGTTGCTGAATGGTATGGATGAAGTCTTGGGTAAGGAGTACAAGATGAAAATAAATAAGTCCAAAAAAAAAGTAATGGAGTGCAGTCGAACGAAGGCAGGTGATGCAGGAAATATTACATTAGGAAATGAAGTCTTAAAGGAAGTAGATGAATATTGTTACTTGGGTAGTAAAATAACTAACGATGGCAGAAGTAAGGAGGACATAAAATGCAGACTAGCACAAGCAAGGAAGAGCTTTCTTAAGAAAAGAAATTTGCTCACTTCAAACATTGATATCGGAATTAGAAAGATGTTTTTGAAGACTTTCGTGTGGAGCGTGGCATTATATGGAAGTGAAACATGGACGATAACTGGCTCAGAAAGAAAGAGAATAGAAGCTTTTGAAATGTGGTGTTACAGAAGAATGCTGAAGGTGAGATGGATAGATCGAATCACGAATGAAGAGATACTGAATCGAATTGGTGAGAGGAGATCGATTTGGCTAAATTTGACGAGAAGAAGAGATAGAATGATAGGAAATATCTTAAGACACCCAGGACTTGTTCAGTTGGTTTTTGAAGGAAGTGTAGGGGGTAAGAACGGTAGGGGTAGACCAAGATATGAATATGACAAGCAGATTAGAGCAGATGTAGGATGCAATAGTTACGTAGAAATGAAAAGGTTAGCACAGGATAGGGTGGCATGGAGGGATGCATCAAACCAGTCTATGGACTGATGACTCCAACAACAACATGTTTTCTTATATATCTAGCATGCTCGGGCAAAAGAGTATAAGTCAAAAAATGTAACTTTACAGTAGAAGCATTTTTTTCTTTATTCAAGTACTATACCTACTCCAAAGCATGTGTTTTAAAATGTTAGGTTCTTAGTCTAAATGCTGTAAAATAAATGAAAATTGATTTCAATGAAACATTCCAGAAAACTGTTGACTTATACTAGTTTTACTACCTACAGTTTCCCACTTATACTGTTTGGACCATTCATGTTTTCAGGTTCAGAATAGCTAAAAGTACATAAAATTGTAAACCTATATATAAACATAATGAAATTCCTCTAATTTCAAGCCAAAGATATAAAAAGTGTCACGAAATTAAAAGCACTAATATGATGCTAAAAATGCTGTCCGTAAGCGTTCTGAGGCATTCGGCGAACTCGATCTATAAACTGGCTTTCCTTCATCACCTATCACTGAATTACAGAATAATGTTTGGTTCTAGCTTCTTCATCTTAGTTTCTTCCCCATCTGGATAAATGTCTGCAATATTGGATGTTTGCATATCTTTATAGAACTAATGGAAAGTACTTGGAATAAGAGGAAGCAAGTATAAATGGCCTTTCTCTTCTCCTTAGAAACGGGAAGTTTGCCGTTGTAGCACCTACTTGTCTAAGCTCTCTATGCGCCCTCTTCTTTTGAGGTCCAAAGTTCTAAACGAGTCCTCTTTTTTCAGTCTAGTTCTGAAGTACTCTACACCCCATCCCTGGTATAGCGTATCCACTTTACATTACACCAGCTGAAAGGATTATACCATCAGTATCCTTTTTGCGGTGCATAAATGAAGTTCTTTACAGGCCTCCAAAATCCATAAAGTCCTTGTGGGAAAGTTCGATGACCTGAAACTTCATTCATTCCCACAGAACGTATCAGCTGGCTCCAGTCATGGCGATGATAGATAGGAAATTGCAGGCTGCTCTTCTGCTTCTCTATGAGCCCGTGGTCAACATCACAATCTAAGTGGCTATGGCACTAACCATGAATTTATGATCTATCAATTCCAAGTTTTTGTTATCGTTCAGTGCACATAAAGACATAGCGGAAACATGGGAGTTCTTATTTTGCCCCTTGCATGTGTCCAAGTACATGGTAACCTTCTTAACCTCTGATGGAAGGCCTATAAATTGTTCTTAAATGCAGGTTGCCACCTGATTTGCCCCTCGCCCTCCCTCAGTCTCATTCCACAAGTAGTATGTTGCATCTTTCTTGCTTGTTTCATACATAGTGAGATTAAAGATCCACAATCGTCGTTTATAAAAAGAAACAGATGTCTGAAGAAATGGTGTTGGTAAACACTGTTGCATATCGAACGAGTAGCACCGGGCTGTAAGGTCTTCTTTCCACGACTGTCTTCGTCCTTTGCTAAATAAGGTACATCTACTTTATGATGAAGTGCAAGTTCATCTTCCAGGTTTAATTTCTCTTCTTGGTCTTCCTCAAATCTTTTTTTGAGTGTGTTTAAAACATCACATTTGTGGCACGTGTCTACTATGGGTTTCTTAAAAGAAATGTTCATTTTATGGAACTCTTTTTCGTATATTGGACGGGATACAGGTTCGCATGTGTTCTCACAATAAAACTTATACATTATTTGCATATTTAGGTTGGGGTGGTAGATATAGACGACTGGTTTTCCGCCTCGTGTAGTGCGATTCGTACGCTGGGAAAGATGAGATGTGCTGCTAAACTTCTTTTAATTTACTGTCATCGTGTTTGTTAGCTGGTGGGTGTCGCCCCCTCCGATCTGGTTGGATTGCACCGGACACACTAGCCTTTTGATTTGCGATAACAACTGCAACGAACATTTGTGACACATCAAGTGTCCGCACGAAGCAGTCTCTACAAACCCTAAAGCTCTTACCATCAACTCTGAAATGAAACAGGTGAGTGGCTTTTTTAGTTTTTTGTCTATATGGATCATTTGTGCGTTTCCAGATGTAGCTGGCTGTTTCGTTTCTACGAGTTGAGCGATGTAATTAGCTCTTTTGTTTCTGTCACCCAAAGACCAAAATTCATCAAACAGTTCTTCCCTGGTAAGTTTCTCCTTGCGGATCGCCTCCAGAAACTTCTTGCACTTCATCCGACAGTTCTTAAATGGCTTTGACCTCTTAGCTGTTGTAACATTACCCTTTGCGATTACATATTCCTTTCCTGTATTTCTACTCAATTTTCTCTCAGCTCTGAGTATTCTGGAAAACACTGCAACACGATTTCTCACTTTTTTGTATGCATTTGCGAGCTAGAAGTGCCTTCGTTTTGGGGACTGCCTTAATCACTGCTTTCGGGTGTATATAGGTCTCGTCACGATTAGAATCGCCGAAGACGGATATTTCACTGTGGTTTGCGTTACAATTTTTAACCAGTTCTGTACAAAAGTTGCCGGCATTTTTAGGAGTGGTCGAAGTCAGTAAACTGAATTCTATGGCACACTGTTCGTCACTGTCACTGTTCAGGAGCTTCTCAACTTCTTCGGCTATTTCCATCTGTTCATAGTTAAGTTCCGAGGAAGACCATGAACCGACTTCTCTGAGTTCAGGTGTGAAAACTCCATTGGATTCCTGTTGAACTGAAGTGACAAGAACAACGAACATCCTGTCACTTAACATATAATGTATGGCGAAGAATTTGTAAAATTAAAAAAGGAACAGGTACCAACTCCAGTATCTTCTTAGCCCTTGATACCATGTTGTATCACAAAACATCCACACAGCAGGAAAAACTACCGTATTCCACGGCATAATCGTCGCACTTTTTATACCAAAATTTTCGAAATAAATTGTAGGGCGCGACCATTATACGATGAATATTTAATGCCAGTATTTGTATTACTCAAAAAATGTATTTATAACTAAATTGTATTTGATACAAATTTAAGATGCACGTAATACTCGCGTTCATACATAAAAATAATTAAAGTAGTCTAAAACAAAATTCATAATTTTTCGCAACAATTCGGCGAACGTTTTTCCAACCTGAAAATAAAAATGAACGTATTAAGTTAATTTATCATTAATTTGAGTATTAAAGTTAAAATATTACACTTGCAAAAAATTATCGCTTTGTTGTGAAATGCGGACTTACCGGTACGCAATTTATTCCAAATCTTCGGTGCCGCTATCGCAGGTTTCGCTATCTGATGCGCCGTCCTCGCCTCTGTTAATACCAGTATCAGATACTTCGTCTCCCTGCCACCCTCCGTCATCTTCCAAACCGTCTAGTGCATTCGAAAACCCAGTCCTTTTGAAGCTCTTGGAGACTAGTTCAGGTGGTATAAGATCCCAACTCTTCTTCACACACGAGCATAACAAGTCCAAGGGTGGACGCCTGATATTTCCGGCGGGCGTCAATTGCTGATCGCCGCTCATCATCCACTCGTAAAATCAACGTAAGTGGTCTTTAAAGGGTTTATTAACACATACGTCTAGTGGCTGCAAAGCAGATGTTAGGCCACCAGGAATGACTATCTGTCGTGTCTTATTTGTAATGAGAATTTGCTTCACTTCGTTCACGAGGTGATCTTGGAAACTATCTAAAACAAGCAGAGCTGGTTGTTTTAGTAGTGCACCAGGTCTTCTATTCCACACAGTTTTAACCCAGTCCAGCATGAGTTCTACGTCCATACAACCCTTTGGTTGCACTCGTACATGAATTCAACGGGGAAACTGTATATTCTTAGGCATCGTTTTCCTCTTGAAAATGATGTAAGGCGGCAACTTTCTCCCGTCAGCTGTAATGGCTAGCATTGCCGTGCATCGCAACTTCTCACTACCGCTGGTTTTCATTAATACACTCCGTGATCCTTTTAGCGCAATAGTGCTGCTGCGAGGCATATCAAAAAAGATTGGAGTCTGATCGGCATTACCGATTTGAGAGAGCAAGTACGAAGTTTCCTCGCGCAAACGTATGACAAATCGGTGAAAATTTACAATCTTGTCCGTGTAATCAGCAGGCAACTTTTGGCTTAGTGTTGTTCTCCTTCGCACTGACAGATTGTGTCGTCGCATGAACCCCTTAATCCACCCACGAGTCGCCTTAAACTGAGTTACCGGTATGTTTTGTTTGCGCGCTACCTCCTGTCCCTTAATTTGTAACATTTCATATGATACACTGACGCCATTGTTACGTATTTCACAGACGTACCTAAACACTTCTTCGTCAATTATAGGAAACTTCCCTGTTTTAGGGCCTCTAAACGCGCGTCTAGAAGGGTTTGTGCTTTTTAGCTTGTTTTTTACTTTCCGCCAGTCACGCACCAACTTTTCACTCACACAAAATTTTATTTCTGCAGCTCTGTTCCCGTGCTGTTCAGCGAAGGCAATTACGCTTAGCTTGAAGCCCGCAGAATAGTTTCTATATTTACGCATAATCGCTTATAAATGCTTCACACGTTAATGTTTTGCGATATAAATGACTTTCCGTAATTGTTCACTATTAAAACAAATTATTTCTGCAAACACCCAAAACACAAATTAAAAACTTAAATTCTCACGCACACATGTCTACAGTAATCACGTAAATCTGAAACAAATAAATGCATCTGTGATCTGTCCATTCCAGAGCAGCCAATACTGTTAGGCAGCAAGGAAGCATGCAACAATTTATCAGTTTAGCTCGTTGGTTGCGACACACTACTGTGCTTGCGAAAAGCTCGCAAACCGGAGCTCTAGCTAGCGCGGTGTGGATCTACTGTATAGCTGACTGTATTCCGAGACGTCAGTACCAAACATTCATTTTTTTCAATTTCTTTTAAACATACGGTAATTAGGTTAATATTTCTTCCCAGTTATTGATGATTTTACATTACATTACTGACGAGTTTATAAAATAAAACTTGAATAGCATTGGATAATAATTATCTTGACTGCTTGGATAAAAGTTTTCATCCCATGCCCGGACACTTATGACGTAGTAGTAAGATAAGAGTCTAGCGATGACAACAGACATCGTAAATAATTCGGCTGAATAATTCTGTGGAAATCTGCGTTATCGTCTTGGATTTCACTTCATGCGCAATAACACAGGAGCCGGCCCCATGGTGTAGGGGTAGCGTGCTTGCCTCTTACACGGAGGCCTCGGGTTCAATTCACGGCCGGGTCAGGGAATTTTACCTTTATCTGAGGGCTGGTTCGAGGTCCATTCAACCTACCTAGCCGGTATTTCGTGGCGACGTTGCCGATAAGCGATAACTTACAGCCTTACATATTTCAAATGGGAACTCATAATACGTAGGGGGTGAATAAATAGTACACTGTCTCGCGACCACGTTGTCAAACTGCCGATAGTCTACCGGTAAGCCATGCGTCGTACATATACCGGTATTATTTATTTATACGTTGTGCAACATGTCGCAAACGTGACTGTGTTGCCAAATTGCCCATAAACCACACACGTATTTAAATTGCGCATTCATGTGCAACTCACGTTGCAGTTCCATTTACCTTTTAACCAGATTAGTGAACAAAATTTGGACGTGCGACGATTATGTAATTAAAGGTTTAAAGTCCGATTTTTGTATTGAAAATAAAGGATGCGACGATTACGCGGTGGCGACGATCATGCCGTGAAATACGGTACTTTATTTGTCGCAGCAAGTCACAGCTGAGCTAATCCTTCTGATAATTTTAAACACTGTAATGAACAACAAAAATAACTGGAATTGTTATTTGGTGTTGTTAATGCATCAATATGTGCACAGAATTGTATCCAACAATCGTAATTAAGGAGAGAAATGACTAACTCTTTTACTACGTATTGAACCCGAGTGACTTAGGCCCATAGTCAGTCATGATTTGATTGATAATATAATATATGGTACATTTATTGGAATACAGGAGTGTAGTTGAAAATATTTCGTTTATGTAATGTCGAAGTCAGAGCGAAGGAAGGACGACAGACTGGAGCCTGACGGATTAGCTCAACACGACAACTTTTAGCTACTTCACAGCAGGGAATCTCATTAGTTGCCGAACAAGGAAATACAAAGCCCACAAATAAGTCTTAGTCAGAAAGAGAAGGGGGAGAATCATACAAAGGAAACTCACAACATGAGTAATACCTTGGGATATTTTTGGCAGGACGGAAATTCCGTGACCTCGTGGAAAATTACAGCGGCCGCGTG
Organism: Anabrus simplex; assembly: GCF_040414725.1. Taxonomy (NCBI): domain Eukaryota; kingdom Metazoa; phylum Arthropoda; class Insecta; order Orthoptera; family Tettigoniidae; genus Anabrus; species Anabrus simplex. The sequence goes on along the minus strand of NC_090270.1, from coordinate 259,749,511 downwards.
TACATTCGCTGGCCTAAGTTCGAGCAGGTGGAGATTTAAATCACGTGACCGCTTGCCGGCCAATCATAAAAATTTAATGGAAGGCTCAGGGATACCATCTTAAGGAAGGATGGACGAGATATTCTCGTAACTACAAAAGTAATCAGTAATAAATTATTGTGAGTACACGGATGTATGTAATGAATTTATTAGATGTCACGCATGGAAAAATAATCAATAATTATTGGCAAATTAAATAAATTGGAGGCTGGATTTCTTGGAAACCAGACAGCTTGAATCTCATTGGCTGGACAAAGACCACGTTGTAAGGGACGCTACCGAAGGCGCGAAATGTGAGGAGCTAAATCCACCCGTATCTCCTAAATCTGTGATCACCAGGAGTTCATATTTAATCCAGCAGATATGCTAGCGGAGTGGATTGATTTGATGTAAATTTTAACTTCCAATTCGGAGTGCGAGTACAGATATTAAAAATCCACCCCCTCCCTCAGGGGTATGACGTCAACGAATCCGCGGGAAAAAGGCTTCATCCATATATACGGGGCAAGGGATCCTCGACAGCACACTTGAAGTGAATCTCGGGAGCTGAATTGACGGTCGCAACACACTTGAAGCGAATCTCGGGAGCTGAATTGACGGTCGCGGTACACTTGAATTTCGGGAGCTGAACTGTTGGTCGCCGCTAACTTAGAATTCTACAGACGTACAGTCATTTAATGGCGCGAGCATCCGCCAGTGTTTGTAAAATGTGATCGCGCTGAAGCAACATGAACTAGAAATAGTTAACGTAGGACAGTGTTTGTCATTTATAAATATCAGTGATGTAAAGTAATTGCACTGCAAGGGAGTAGTATAAATTATATCAAATAAGTACGTACATAATAGACTGTGTGACGAACAGTACTTTAAGGAAGTAGTAGCCTGTACTTTGCTATATCGAACTGATGTCATGAACACGTCAAGAGTGCCGTACGAAACAAGCGTATCGCGACGGTCGTAAAAGTTGACAGCTCGTCGTACGTGTCCAGGTCCATTGTGCGGTAGTTGGATGAAGATTAAAGAATGTAAATATTAAATTCTTGGGTCTAGGATAGTAATTTGTTGTATCAAAGTTAAAGTATTCAGGGTTAACGTTGTAAATGGTGAAGGTTGGTGGAAATTAAGATACGAGTGTAAAATGGTAATGTGCCAGGAAATCTTTTGTGGAACTACGCCATCAAGAATGGAGGAGTAAAACGCAGAGAGGGGCCGGAGGAGCCTCTCATCTGCAAAGCTGTAATGGAATACCGATAACTAAGATGAGTACTAAATTGTAAATAATATTTGGGAAATGTTATCGTGATGGGAAAAATGGGAATAATTTTATTATACTTGGTTACCTTCTGTAACAAGATGGGTCACTTAACGACCCCATCCTAAATTTGTAGCACGGACAGTAGTAAATAATAATAATGTAAATAATCGGGTCTTTTATGTATTCAGTTTGTTGGAGATGTAAATTTGTATATATAGTGTAGTGCGTTAAGTCATGCATGCATTCATATTTCTTTGTAGTCAATAATTTTCTTTACGTTTGATTTTGGTTATGGTAGTTAAATAAGACCCGATATGTGTTTTCTGTTTTATCATTTTAACGAGCTATGTAATGACATGGAAGGAAAATCCAGCTTCGCCATACCAGTTGTGTTTTGTTGTAATTAATATGGTCATATTTCATAGTGAAGTTGTTAAATTTGTGAGATGCGATTAATATAATATTCAAAGTAAATCATATCTGGGATTGATTAGTGCCAGAATAAATCGAGTTAGTAAAAGGGGTTATGCGTTAAACATATTACGAGTGGACTACCGTATTACAGGCGAATATTATTTTTTTTATTAATAATAATAATAAATAAATAATATAACTACTTTTTTTGTGAAGATATTTTTTTAAAATATAATTTGGATATAATAATAATTCATGTGATATTGGAATATTTAGCGAGCAGTGCGTAATAATAAATTTATGTGATCAGGTGTTGAGTTTATCGGGAATCATTTAATGACGGGAGGTCGTTTCTAATTCGGAATTAAAGTGCGTTGTAATTTAATTTGATCAATTAATAATATTGAAATGTAGATCGGTGCTAATAATCCGTACATGTTATGAACGTGTGGTTTAAATTACGGTCCAATATATTTTTACGTATAAATGTTGTGTCTTAAAGTTGTGATTCATTAGCCGGAACACGTAGGACTAATATTACGAAACAATGATTGTCAAATTTTGGTAAATATAATTTCAAGATGTTACGATTATTTGTGGAGAATGAACTAAGGCGTAGATCAAAATGAGATAGAAAATGTTAGAGAATCTGCAGTCAGATAATAAAAGGGCGTACGATGTCAGAAGTGAATAAATAAGTCAGTTGATAATTCTGTGAGAAATAAACGAATCAAGGAATATTGAGATAGGAAGGAAAATAAATTCCATACGAGAGACACTTAGGATATTGATATGAGTGTAAAATGTACGGGCAGTGTCACAGAGAAATACTGAGTTACGCAGCGGGTAGAATTCGAACCCGTGATAGCATGTACGAAATAAATAGACTCCACAGCTATTCGTTGAGATACAACGGATCTAAGGATAATGAGAGTTCAGATCCCACATAAATGGTCGTATATTGTATTCATTGTAATGACGAGCGATGACAATCATGATGTCGTAGTAATAATAATAATAAATATTGCAGATAAAGGATTGGACCGCCTTAATTAAATGAGCGTTGATAAAGATGTTAAACGGGAATCTAAATGATAATATGCAACCGATAATAATAATAATAATGTAAGGACGATGTTAAATCATCGCGGTCAGATTAATAATAATAATTGTCATAATAATAACAGTAATGAGGTCGTTGGTTGATCAGTGAAATATTTGTAATTGCGACCGATATCTGTATATATTTTGGCGGAAGTGACCGGTCCATTAATAATAATAACCTCTTAAGTGACGTGAATAATAATAATAAAATCTTGAGTCACCTATTCATTAATAATAATAATAATAATAATAACCGCGAGAGGGATATACTAATAATAACAGTAATAACCATTTGTGTTTGCATCCCGCATAATAATGACGATATTAATCAAACGTGACAGTGCCAGGAACCGTTAAATAATAATAATAATAATAATAATAATAATAATAATAATAATAATAATAATAATTTCGAGGATGATAATTTCATGAATATTGTGACGACGGTGGAGTTAATTATTTGGTGACAACATCCCTCTATTCGTATGTTTGAATAATGAGAATGATAATATTAGAGTCATCTGGTACCTCGTTTTTGTACGGTTTCCGCATGGGACGATGTTACAGTAATACTTGGCGTGTTTGTTTACTTCGCTCGCGATGCGAGGGGGGCCATTGCCACGGTATTTCCCAACCGCTTCTCGTTATCTCATCTGTGTCAGTAGTCTGTTGACGCTACTTTGCAACATTTCAAATCACATGTAAATAAAATATAAATGCTAATTCAGTGGTATGGCATCAGCTGGATATCGTAAGATAGGAACTGTCTGTGGAATCCAGTTTTCGCATTTCACGAGAAACATTACCCAGTCCGAGCACCGGTCTCGGAAAAATGTATATAGCTGGAGTACGTCATCTTAGGTAAACCGGGAAGCCGACCGTAACATGGGTTATGCTCGGGCTCCCGATAGAAGGAAGCTATACCTTTGAACAACGGTTCGATTCAAATGGAATCGATCCGTAAATTATACCTCCAAAATGTCATTTTATTTCAGAAGCAACCCATCAAGATATTGATACCACTTGCGGTATGGCAAGTGATTTGTGTATGTAACATGTGTGGAAATTTAAATGTCGTTGCCAAATGTATCAAAGTTTCATACGTCAGATGGCGTAATAAACCGCTCCTTCTGGCAATTATTTCAAAGGAAACCACTCTCATAATCTTTTTATTGTAGTTAGATGATGCCCTTTTTAAAGTTAACAGTCACTTCCTAGTCCTATCATGGAGTCCTTAAATTCAAGTTACAATCGAGCCTTCCCTATTTTAATTTTAATTGCTCCGTTCATCCCCGTGTTCTATTATGCCGTTATATTTATATTTGATGACTTAAATAATGAACCGACACCCCTGAGATAAATGCTAGTCTGGGACTTGGGAGGTGGACGGGTGCAGTATGTCTTGTAGGAAGGTGCAGTGGTATAAACAGTACATGTTGACATATACTGTTCTGACCAAGCAAATAAATTCCTTTCTCAGTTATACTATTTCTACCATGTGCCCTTACAACTCATTGCTTCTCCTCAGACTTTACCATAGCTGTGTGGCGACTCTACCTCACAGAATCTGGACTTATCTAATTTTGGCAATTTTTTGACTTATACTCTTTTGCCCGAGCATGCTAGATATATCAATGATATGTGTAAAGAAGTGGAATCAGAGATAAGGCTGTTTGCAGATGTTATTTTGTACAGAGTAATAAATAAGTTACAAGATTGTGAGCGGCTGCAGGGTGACCTCAATAGTGCTGTGAGATGGATGGTGGGCAATGGTATGATGATAAACGGGGTTAAAAAAAGGTTGCGAGTTTCACATATTGGGAAAGTCCTCTCGGTTTTAATTACTGTGTTCATGGGGTGAAAGTTCCTGTTGGGGATCATTGTAAGTATCTAGATGTCAATATAAGAAAAGACCTCCATTGGGGTAATAACATAAATATGATTGTTAATGAAGGGTACAGATCTCTGCACATGGTTATAAGAGTATTTAGGGGTTGTAGCAAGGATGTCATTACAAAAAGTACATACACAGTCATCAGTTTGGTTGTCTTTGAACGTATTTTGTGGTGGAAGCCATGTATCACATTGAAAAGCTAAGAAAATATGTGAACGCAATATGACTGATAAAGCCCGCTATACCCCAACAACACAATATTAAACAATATCAAAATGCAGTGAAACCTCATTAGTGCATTCCTCAGTAAAACGTTTTCCCGCTTAGCACGTCTTAAATTCGAAGTCCCGATTCCCATCGTATTAAATCTATAAAAAAATACCTCACTTATCACGTCACTAATTTTCCCTATTACTGCTTAGTACGATCACACTTCCCCTAGCCCTGTTATTTGCCATCCCTTGTGAAAGGAACGTGATTTCCAACTGGGGTAAGAGACCTTGCTGCAGCTGCGTGGTAACTGGTAAAGGCCTTGAATTCTTGAAATTCACAGGATAAAATGTACTTTCGGGGGAGCAAGCCATCAGTCTCAGCAATGCTCAGTTTTGCTTGGCAGTTAGCAGTGAAATTGTAGAATAACAGAAAAAGCCTGTTTGTGCTTGTATTTCGCATTCCATTCGAAAGTTAGAAATGTATTTAGTGTTTAGTTGTATAGTGAAGGGTAGCAAATATTTGCAACGCGATAGCCAACGTCTGGAACATAATAGTGTGAAATTGACTACCGTGGTTCATATTTGTCTTGCGATAGCCTAATTATGGATATCGAGAAAAATCATGAAATTCCTTACTAATTAAGACAAAATTGAAGTCTATCAGCAAGGCGAATGGCATCCACCTCTCCAAGTGCGCAGAACTGGCGAGAAGGTTGGAACTCGCACCTTCCAGATTTGACTTGATCACTCGATCGGTCTTGGTCAGCCGAGTTTCGTTCGATTCAAAATGATGATCAAAGCCATTCAGATGCAGTAGTACACGGCCGTGTATAACTGCCAATTCACCATGTGTGTGACCAGAAAAATAATTTTTAATAACTAACTGGTCCATAATAAAAGGTTTCTACTAACAGTTGTTTTTAGCACGAGCGCGATCTGCAGTAATACTTTACTATTTTTATGGGACCCATTCAAATGTTTTCATATCTGTGGTTTCGTGTTCTTAACACTTTACAGTGCGCTACTATTTTAGAAGCCGGAACGGAATAACTTTTCATATTTGATCAATCGTGTTTTTCACACTTTTCATTACTCACTTGTCATATTTTTCACTCTACCCGTGGATATACGACGTAAAATTATATTATGTCGGAAAGAAAGTATCTAGTATTCCTATATCCCTTTTCCGATAGTTTTTATTCATGTATTCAGTAGTACATTTTCACGCTTCAGTTCTTTTTTCCTAGTCTCCTGCAGAAATTCCGTATCCTTTTCACACCCTGTATGCACAATTGTGCAGGTTCCTATTTTATTTGTCTGAGCTTAGTTGACGTTTTCTTGACGCTAGACCGACTGCAGTGCTTGTGCACGACACGTAGCATGTACTTCAGTTGTTTTTATTTAGCACTTGACCACCGGGGGCAGGAAGAAGAGTTTACAAATACAGTTCATCGGCAAGATGGCGAGAAGCAGTAACGTCTAAAGTAAGTCTTTATTTATTGCATTCATATTAATCTAGAAGCTTTAGTGAATATCAGAATATAATCAATGAAGTGTGTAAATTGTTTACCAAACATATGTCGTAAACTTATATCATACGTAATATCATGATATTTTAAATGTTTATACGCACAATTTTGCGGGCTAGGTTTCCCTACAGGCAATGCATGCGGGAGTGCTGGGGGCTGAAACCAATAGGGCTGTGAAAGCAGAACTCGTACTCTACGTGAGAAACGTAATGTATAAAGTTTTTAATTGTTTAAACTCGTTCCACAATGTAAAATAGAACAACTGATCAAATACATGTGTACACTCACATGTACAGAGCTGATTTTTTAAAAAATTTTAAATTAGTGAATTAAGTCCTGACACGCACAATTGTGTGGGAGCAGTTTTTTTTCATGTGTTAATTTTTATTTTGTATAATGAACTAAAAATACATGCATTTAAGAGCATTTTAGTCAGTTTTTGACGTACAAAAAAAATCACACCGCCAGATTTTTCAGGTCTCTACTGCTTGTTATAGGCTATCCATATGGCTACTGAAGTATAGGTTACTTCACCTTTGCGAATACACTTTTAAAATGTTTATTAACCCAATCACTGCCAAACCCGCATATATATCTTTGAATGCGGTGCCACGTTCGCCAAACCCGTATATATACGTTTTCGTGCCGTGTGTACTTCACCGATCTCACAAATGAACGCGATGTCGCCATGCTATGAGATTCCACGGAAATGATCAAAGAAGTTCTGTACTGCAGATATAACACTCAATTTTGCGTATTTTAAAAGCGATCTGGTGTTATTTCAGCTTTGTTGGAGTAGAACATCTTATCCGCATACGTGTAGCCATCAAGGCATCGTGAAGCATACATTCGTTTCTTGTTGACGAAGAAATTGAATGTTTCCTCATAAATAGCGACTCTGGAGAGCTATATTTTGATAATGAAGGTGGAGAATATCTAAGTGGAGACAATGAACTACAAGAAAGTGCAATACAAAATAGTAATGATGAGTCTCGTGCGGAACTGTCACCCGTTTCTCAGATAATTTTATCCCCCCAAATGTAAATGATTTAGATAACCAGTTCTTGGAAAAAGAATTTTATATATATTTCAGTAATAGTATCACCAAGCGGAGTAGCCGCGCATATTAACATGTTACGGCTATGGAGCCAAGCCCCACTCGGCAGGCGAGTGGGTTCGAAACTCGTCAGCTCTCTTGAGAATTTTTCTTTTCTTTGTGGTTTCCCTTTTGCACTCCCAAGTAAATGCCGAGCCACAGCCGATTCCTTCCAATTCTGTTCACCATCATCATCATTTATTTCATAATCTTCTCAACTGATGTTTGCGTTGGGAAGGCCATCCGGTCGTAAAATATCGTGTAAAACAATCTCACTTCATCCATGACATTGTATTGGACTGCAGGACTAAGGGGACGATATGCATTCCATTAATAGATCTGTTAAGGGGCTCCTTCCTTAAAAAAAAAAAACGGCCCACAGGGCTCGGCTGGTCATCAAAACTCTGCATTGAAGAGGTTAACTTCCCCTTCACAAATTTTTCCGAGCATAAGGCACACCAGATTTGTTATAAAAACTGAACAAAGATGGTTCTTTTAAGCAGGTAAATTAGGGTATAGCCATTTTATATGCGAGAAAAATGCATTTCCAGATTTCTTCCCTATTTCCCCAGGATTTTACGGAATTTCCAGACACTTCCTGGTTTCCCAGATCTTTCCTGTATTCCCGATAATTTACTTAATTCCGTGACATTTCCTAGTTTCTCGAGTTTTCCGTATGGGTGGACACATTGTGTTCTCTCATATAACTAGTACACAATCATTTGTATGTTATCGTACAAGCTGTTTATTAACCTTCATATAGCGTCTTAGGTTATCTATGGCATGTTCCCAAGGTTGAACACTAATAAAGCTGGCTGCACAAGATGAGCCAGCACGTGCTACCGCACATCGAAATGCTCAAACAATGTCTTGTTTGCTGGCAAAGCTGCTCCCTAGTTCACTTTGTGAATAAAATTGGAGTAACATTGACAAAGATTAACAAAACCTGCTTAACTCAGGTTACTCCTATTACGCATCACTTATCGGACATAGGAAGCTTGACTACGGCCACAATGATGCACACCCCCCAGCTCATCTGCTGGCTAAATTACGAAGGGTCCGGTTGGCAATTTTTGTTCTATACATACTAAACATCAATTCATAAGTTGATATTTTATTTTGAATAATGTGCAGCTGTGAAAATTATATATTAATCCAATTATTTGGGATCGTAATCATGACGAAGATACCAAAGAGCCGCAGCATACCAGAGTGAACTTTAATGATACTTCATTAAATATTTGGCGCTAGCACATGATGATAAGGCAAGACTTCCAAAAACCAGGAACAAGATAAACAATTTTGGCAGCAGATACTACAGAGAAGAGAATATGTCAGTTTGTGTTTTGAACATAGCATGCACCAAAACCACAGGGAAAAAGCAAATATCAAAGTAGAAACAGTCAAGGGTGGTTAATGCCACAATCTTGCACAAAAAATTAACAAGAATTTGCGAATTGCAACATGGAAACCTACCGAATGTTACCAACCGACTTCATGCGCATCCTCCTCTCTTCTTCCTCGTACTGCAACTGAAGTTCTTTCTTCCTTTCCTGAGAATGAAAATCTGAATTTAAAAAATGCATGGAGTATTCCATTACATCTCCTTGTTAGTCATGTCAAAGAGAGAACACGGGTACCACAAAGATGAAACATAAATAACTGAAAATTAAGCTATCACTAGTAACAAAGAACATGTGTTCTACGAGGTCAGGCAACAAAACTAAACATGAACAAGACTAATGCACTTTAGTGGCTATTCTACTTGTCACTGAGAATTGAAACTAATCATTTACATACCCACCGATGGTATGTACGTGTAAAAAGGTACACGACATCCGACTACTTCTCCTGGGTGCTACAACTTTTTTATCAGGCATTAATAATGGGAAACACAATGGATCAGAACGTTTCAAGATACAAAAAAAAAAAACCCCTCTTCCATACATGCACTCCACTGCATTGATACATTAATCAACCTGCCATTGCAACAAATCCCAGATGCGCCGGGTAAAGATCCAACCAGTGTCCGGTTGGCAATTTTTGTTCTATACATACTAAACATCAATTCATAAGTTATTTTATTTTGAATAATGTGCAGCTGTGAAAATTCTATATTAATTATTTGGGATTGTAATCATGACGAAGATACCTAAGAGCCGCAGCATACTACAGTGAACTTTAATGATGCTGTCAATGCTCTATGGAATATGAAACATTTTGCAACGTGCTACGATGTTTCTGAGGAAATAATGGCCGAATTGTACCTGTTTGAGGATACCAATCATGTCGTGGAAAAGACAAAACAAACCAAAATAACGGACTACTTTATTTCGTGAAGCAACTCTTTCCCTCTACTTAATTTTTTATCGGGGTAAATTTCTCATGTGTTCATACTGTTTCGTATTGCCATACATAGCTTGGAATATACACTTTATTTAAGTGTTTTTCACAACGATGCGTTTTTTCGCTTTAGTCCGCTGGAAAAACCTACAAATGAAGTTTTACTGTAGATATACAGACAGTAACCATGCAACTATTAAGATCATTGAAACGAATTACGAGACAGAATGTGCATTGCACTTTATTCCAAGTAAACGCACCTGGAGCAGGATGTACAAAAGATGAGAAGCAATTCTTTACCGAACTATTTCTTCATAGTACCGTATCAGGTCCCCCTGACGTTGGCGATCACTGTGGCGAATGAAGTACGATCTCCTGCTAGGTGGAGAAGTCTTTCAACACTGAATTGCAGTCCATTCTTTGACGTTTCCAAGCCATGATGTTGGCCTCCTCCCGACACCTCTTCAACCCTGTATTTTGCCTTCTACAATCCGCTGTAAGATGAGGAATGGTCATTTCTAAGGATGTGGCCAAGGTAAGAGATCTTCCAGAGTTTTATTGTCTGAACAAGTTCCCGACTTCTCTTGCCCTTCTGAGTACTTCGTGGTTCGTTAGTCATGCAACCCACGAAATCGTGAGCATCCTACGTTGGATCCACATTTGAAAGGCTTCTAAGCGTTTCACTGATATATTCTTGAAAGTCCATGTTTCCACACCATATAGCAAGGCTGACCATATATAGCACTTGACCATCCTCTGTCTAAGTTTTAAATTTAAGTACTCATTGCAAAAGAAAGGTTTCATTTTTGTAAATATTTTTCGTGCTATTGCTATCCTCTGTTTCACTTATTTCTCGGGATCAAGTTGTTCAGTGACAATGGCAAACAGATATTTAAAAGTGGTTACTCTCTCAATCTGTCTGTTGTTTAGTTATAAGATTGCCTCAGCATTGGCACGTCTGCTGAAGATCATGAACTTGGTCTTGTTTACATTTATTTTTAGTCCCATGTCCTCACTTACTGCACTAATATTATTGAGCAGGAGTTGAAGACCTTCAAAATTGTCACAAAAGATGACTGGATCATCTGCATATCTTATGTTGTTAATCATGACACCATTTACTTTTATTCCATATTGCTGATTTTCTAAAGCTGCTTTGAAAATTTTATCCAAGTAAAGGTTGAATAACAATGGAGACAAAACACAACCTTGTCCAACTCCTCTTTGGATGGCTATCTCGTTTGTAATTTGATTTCCGATTCGGACAACGGCCTTTCGTCTCCAGTAAAGGTTTTCAATAATGCGGATATCTTTGCTGTCAACTCCTATATCCTTTAGGAGTTCTACAAGTTTTGGATGTTGTACTCTGTCAAACGCCTTTTCCAAATCAATGACAAGCAAACACTTCTTGCTGTTGATCTAGACTGTTCTGATTTAAGATATTTAGCGCAAATAATGCTTCCCTTGTACCAAAGAATTTCTGAACCCAAACTGTTTCGTCGAGGTCTTGTTCACACTTAGTCTTGATTCTGTTATGTATTACACAAAGAAATACTTTAAGTGTGTGGCTCATGAGGCTTATTAGCCTATAATCATTACACTTACAAGCCTTTTGCTTCTTTGGCAACATGATGAATGTAGATAACAGCCAGTCAGATGGGATGTCTCCAGTGTTATATATAGTATTGAACAACTTTACCAAGAATTGGATTTTGTCTTCGTCAAACATTTTATAAAGTTCTACAGGGATGTTATCTGGACCTGGTGATTTCTTGCCTTTCACAGCATAATGCACTTCTGATTTAAGAATGTCAGGGCCTTCACAATTAGCTCAGTTTCCTCACCTCTCTGATCACAGAAAAGTTCTATCAGATAATTTTCCCAAGTATTTAAAACTTCTTCTTCATTAATAATAGGCCTGTTTGTAGCATCAACCAGTACAGAAAGGTTACGTTTTCTGTACATTTTCAATGTATATTGAACAGATCATGTTTAGACTGAAAGATTTCTATTTCCACACATTGTTCTTCTATCCAGTTTCTTTCCTTATGTGGCATAATTTTTTGTATTCCTCTGCATCATTTTTTACTAATTGTCGTTGTTCCATTAATTCAAGAATATCATCTGTCATCCATTTCTTTTTCTTTCATTGGATGTATCTTTTGATCTTTGTTTTGAAGAAGTACCTCTACCCGAATTTTAAACTGATTCCACAAATAATTTGCTGTTTCACAGTTATTGGTATTGATTTCTTTTAAAACATATTCAAATCCAGAGCAATTTTCTGCCGCGTCTCAATTTTGTAGATTAGGAGTATTTAGTACCTTTCTTCTAGGCTCATTCGTCATGATTTTCAGACGAAGTCTTTCGTTAGCTATCAACGGATTATGACGCTAGGAAATATCTGCACCTGGATATGCTGCGACTCTTTTGATGGAATTTCTGAAACGCTTATTTACCAGAATGTAATCAATTTGGTTCCTTGTTGAGTCAGGATTCTGACATTACTGAACGTGAAGAACAATTACCAGAGGAAAACTCAATGCGAGTGATATGAAGGCCCAATTTGGTAAAGAGCAACAAGGTTGTCAAATCATGAGACCTCATGGCTGAGGGAACAGGAATGGCAAAGGTGATTTAATTGATTTCTGCATGTGAAACAACATAATACAAAACACACATCAGAATAGGGTGTCATAAAATACCGTATCTTAATGCGTAAATTATTCTAGGAATTCTGATACCAGTATTAAAAAAATATTTACAATTAATTTACATTTAAAAGATACCTACATCAAGTATAATATACATGCAATTGGTTCGACTCATTTGCGGTTAATCATTTGGCGGGACATTTCTTCTGAAAAGTAAAATAGGGAACATCAGGCAAGTTGGACACGTGGGTATGAAATACCGACACTGGAAAATATTCTTCCCGTTACGAGCTGACAATACGACTTGAAGTGAAATTTATTACAAGATATTGAAGTGAAATAAACATGTGCTAATCAACGTAGAATTCATGTAAGTACATAATGATATAGGGCAAAAAGAACAACCCACACCTGTCCAACATGAGAAGGGCCGGACTTAGAGGCCCCTGCAAATATTTCCTCAAACCGTTCGTATCCAATCTTGTATAAGTGATCTTTCCATGCATCGTTTTTCTTATACGAATGTGGAACCCTCGCTGATATTTTACTTTAGGCATAGTTTTTCGTTCTGCTTTAGAACATAAGGTGCAAGCTTTCTGCTATCACCTGTTACAGCAAGCATTGCAGTACATAGTTCCTTCTTGCTTTCGGTAGCACGTGCGATGACACAATGTCCCTTTTTTATCGATTGTTCGAATTTATGGCATACGGAAACTGAATGGCGTCTGACCGGTGGTTCCTATTTGGGAGAACATATATTCATTCTCTTTACGCTCCTCAATCACAAAGCAATGAAAATCGCTTACCTTTCATTTGAAATCACTTGAAATTTTGTGGCATAATGTTTTCTTCGTTTTCAAAGAAGTCCATTTCTCTTTATCAAGCTTCGGCTAACCTTCAAATTCGAGACACTGATTCAATATGAAGCACCTATTTCTCGTCCTTTACAGTACGGTAGTTCGTGAGAAAATGCATATCTAACATTGCATAATGAAATCACATATTTGAGCAGATCCTTCCCTACTTTCAGAAACTTGCCGCTTTTTGGTCCGCGAAATGCTTTGCGAGACTTACTGATCGCTTGATGTGCACTTCTCTGTTTGTGCACGTTGCATTCGGACACTGAACACTTGCGGCCCACTGCATATTCCCGCATGTTTTGGCGTAACTGATCATCGCGAGTTTATATGATGCAGTATTACTCGAATACTTGCTCACTGTGGACTAACAAAAGCAATTCTCAGGTCACAGAAAATGCAGGTCCCATACCTGAAACACCCATAAAATAAGTTTGTACCAGACTAGAATAGAGAGTCACTATTCCCTTGTGCACCGATTCTCACACTGAACTAGTGCAGTGGTATTTTCTACCAGCTGATAACTGAATATTGCCCGGTTTTGCAGAAGGAAAGCTGCTACCCAAGTAGTTGACAACTTTATTTCGAAACACATCCGGAGCTGTGTGATGGATGTTCGAAGAAGTGGATGCGACAAATACATTAACATTTCTTTTTCTCCACTTCGGACCCAAAAATAATGGGATGCATAAATTATGCACGGGCATTTATTATGCAAGAAAATACGGTAATAAGAAACAGATGGGATGGAAAGATCAAGAACGCGCCAAACTACATTTTCACAGACTACATCAAGTATGTAAGCTCGTGGGTATGTTAGTGCTACCTATGTTATACTCAGTAAGTAACCACCGGATATTCGTAACTGATCTTAAAGTTCAATGCCCCAAAATACCACACGTAGGAGATCTGGTTGAAGGACTTTAACAAAAGGAAATACCAAGCAAGAACAACTGACCGATTTGAGATTATAGGGGTAGAAGAAGAATGGACATTGATCAAAGAAACTCTTGTGAAAGATGGGGAAATCATCGGAAAACAAGTGCAAATAAATAGGGAAGGAAAAACCTTAGCAATCAAGTGAAAACAGTAGTAAAAAAAAGAAATATGCAGGAAAGAAAACTAGCAAGGAGAAAAAATGGGGCAATAGGAGAAAAATGAGGTAGAAATTTAAAATCAAGCAATGGAATATCAGAACACGTACATGGTTGTCAAAAAATCCAAGAAAAGAACAATGACAGCAATGATTTTACTATCTGGACAGAGGTAGACCGTCAAAGGAGTAGGAAGTTTAATATTTGAAAGTAGTAAAAATTAAATGAGGTAAACACAGTAACATCCTTGCACTCGAAACAAATTACCGTAGTTCTCTAAAAACATAGAAAGAGAAGAGAGATAAAAAGAAGAGATAGTGCAGCACTTTCTGGGAATCTAACAACAACCTAAATCAGGTTTCACTGTATTTTACCTGCGATATTTCAGTTTTCCATGCATTAAATTTGGTGGGGCATGGTACGTAAGTGACGGTCGGCCATGTTTACCATGTTGAACAGGCAGGGGCTGCATTCCAGAGAAAGAGCAAGCTTGTCTGTAACAGGAACTTTATGATCAATTTCAGTCTCCGATTACTTCGGTGTTTTGCATATTCAGTCTTATTTTATGGTGCAGAGTCTTCGACCTTAACAGAGAATACTACCAAAAAACTATCTTTTGAGATGTGAAGCTACGGACGTGAGGTACAAGCCCAATTGCAGCTCTGATGAGATCACACAAATTATAGTTTCGTCAATACGACCTACGCAATGAAAACATGCAAAGTAATGCGGTACACCTCTATTTCGTAGTTAAAAAAATGTAGTCTCCGTAGCATAGGCCTACTGCAGCTCTGACGACTTAGCACAAATATGGGAATAGTTGTGTGTTTGCAGGCACGCATCAAACACACCATATGAATTTTGTAGTTAAGAATGTCCACCAGCGCAGTGTCTGTTCTCAGGAGCCTGGATTTGATTCTTGGTATAGAACCGTACTGCCAGAGATTAACGAATGACAGGAAGGTTGATATGTGGTAAAAATGATACATTTAAATTCCCTCCACTGCAGGTGTGCCTAAAAGAGCTGCACCACCTCAGCAGGGTGAGGAATAGAGTTTACTTTAGTTGAGAAATATTCATGTCTATAGCTATTAATATAGCAGGCATATCATTAACGATGTGACCGTTTAATACCTCTTCACTCGGGCAAATATAGGTGTTTTTTGGAGAGAAGAACGGTATTTACTCGTATATTAAGACTCCTTTCCTTTTCCACTTCTACAGCCAAAAAAGTAGAGGGGTGTCCAATATTCGATAACCTCAAAATTTTGTGCAGCGAACGCATGACTTCTAGGCTATAAAGAGCTATTAATTGTATGTGTGAACATTATATACCGTTATTTAACAAACTTATCAATGTATTGGAGTTATACTAGCTATTTTTATCCAAAGGCAGTATTTCTAAACATAGAAAGACAAACGGTGAACACTACCTAACAATTAAGTTAATAGAAGGTATATAATGGTTTCACCCTTAAGAAGAAATGTAAGTTTACATTCCTATTTAATAACAATTGGTACCGGTTTCGGCAGTATTCATGATTAATAGCCAATTACAAATAAGTCTAAAACAATGCATGCAAAGTTTAAATAATTCTGTTTGGGTTCTGCTAGTGAAGCAATAAAATATTTAAGCAGCACTAAGTGTTGAAATGTAGCCAAAAAACACAAATAAAATGCACAGGTAAAAATGAAGTTTAGATGATGCTGTCAGATGCAGTTTATGGAGCACTATAACGCAAGGGAGCACTGTGTATTGAGGTTTTTTAGTTATCTAGTAGTCTAAAGTCAAATACATATTTTCAGTTGTAGTTTGAGGCACTGTACAGTTTTATGTATCAGTAATGGGTGTCTATGAAGAAGTCAT
Organism: Anabrus simplex; assembly: GCF_040414725.1. Lineage (NCBI taxonomy): Eukaryota > Metazoa > Arthropoda > Insecta > Orthoptera > Tettigoniidae > Anabrus > Anabrus simplex. The sequence goes on along the minus strand of NC_090270.1, from coordinate 259,733,153 downwards.
AGACCAAATACGTTATTAAGACGTGTATGTTAGAGAGCACTGTGTATGAAGAAGAATCAAATATGGACTTAAATGTAGTACGGAGTAAGTACTTGAGTTCAGTTGCAGTTTATATGGCACTGTATAATTTTAGAAATTAGCACTGCGTGTTGATAGAACGAAAATTTTTGTAAAAGTCATAGATCAGATATGTAATTGAAGTACAGATCAATTTCTTGAAGACTTCTTACTTCTCTCCAAAATAATACCTCTATTGGCCCAAGTTACGAGATAATGAACGACCACTTTGATCTCGCCTGCTATATAACCGCGAACATTTCTCAACTAAAGTAAACTAGTTTCCTCAACCCGTACACCTCTTTTCAGACACACCAACAGTGGCGTACAGTTTTTACCACATATATCAACCTTCCTGCCATTCGTAAATCTCCAGCTGTACGATACTGGGAATTGAACTCTGACTCCCCAGAACGGCAGCTAATTGTACTAACCATTACGCTGGCAGACATTAACTACAAAACACAGACATGTAGCAAGATTGATGCATGCTTGCAATGCACGGGGCGGACACAAAGCTAGGCCTATTCACCTATTTGTGCGACGCCATCAGAGCTGCAGTAGGCCTACGCTACAGAGGCAGACAATTGCTAACCACGAAACAGATGTACGGCATGGCCTCGACGCGTATTTATTTTCGTAGGTCATACGAACTATTCACCAATTTGTGTGATGTCTTCAGAGCTGCACTAAGACTTGTACCCGCTTCGAAGCGGAATTCTTGTTCTCCGACGAATAAGATCGGGGGTTCTTATATGCGACTTATCTTTTCAATTTTCTTTGTCTCATAAAGCCGGGGGGGGGTATCAATACACGAGTATATACGGTAAATGATGAAAACATTACAATCACAGAAATTGTTCTACTTGCCAATGTACCTAACAAATAATAGTGATATTGATTTTACGTTTTCCGAGATGCCAAACAAAACATACTGTGCGTTGGTAAAGAAAAATGAGACAACCAACCTACAAAATTAAACCTTGTAGCAATAAGGCGCATTACTGCCACACCTACAGATATCCATAAAAGCTACAATCTTTTCTATTATTTATTATTATTTTTCCATTGTGGAATGCCTGGCACTATCTGGGCACTTGATAACATACGTAACTAACCAAAATGCAGTCCCTCTCATCTCATTACAGCTGTTTAGGTAAATCGTGATGTGATAAATGAAGAGAACAAGCATGAAATATACTTAAAAATAAGGGCCTGGTTTCAACAACTGCAGCTATCCAGAGTTATCTAAACACTATTTATTAAATTCGGAGGAACAACTATGCTAGTTGTAAGCTGGTGGTTTGACACTCTTTCTACACCATGGCTTTATTCAGAAGGAGTGGCTTTTGCTGCACGTATACCAACTGGGAATATTGGAGACCATCTCCAGAAACCATTGGATTCTCACTGTTTGGACTATATAGCCAGGAACTGAACTATTTTTAAAAGGTTCAAAAAGATGGGACCTCGAATGCTCTCCACTGCAGTGTATGGCTGGTGGTGGTGATTATTGTTTTTTGTTTTTGCTAGTAGATTTACGTCGCAACGACACAGATAGGTCTTACGGCGACGATGGGACAGAAAAGGGCTAAATGGGGAGGAAGCAGCCGTGGCCTTAAGGTACAGCCCCAGCATTTGCCTGGTGTGAAAATGAGAAACCACAGAAAACCATTATTGTTTTAAGAGGAAGTACAACTAGGCAACCATCCTCTAATACTAATCAGAGAGAACAAAAGGGAAGGGATCCGGCACTTCAAAAAATGAAAGTATCGGCAAAAGAAAGGCAAGGGCAACTAAGAGTGTGAAAATAACAGACTCGCTAGCCCTCGCTAACGTAATAGCACCAGGGTCGGAAAAGAACAAGATTTGACCACAGGAGGTCGGATAGCAGAGAGGAGCCTAACACAAGTGGAAGCAATGCAAGGACTCATCTGAGAGCTCTGTGGTCGCCAACCCACACTCCAAGAGCCCCTGGGGCCCCTTTAGTCACCTATTATGACAAGCAGGGGATACCGTGGGTGTTATTCTACCGCCCCCACCTACAGGGGGAGCAGTGCATGGCTAACGAGATGGTAGTGAAGATGACTTTACGTCATCTGGAATGACAACACGATGAAAGCAGGGATAAGGTATGCTGTGTGGTAGGCCTAATGCTCAAATGACAGAGACAAATGACAGGCCATTAGTTATTTTGTATCCATATTGCATAATTTAATACAATAACCCTATTCCCCTTTCTCTATGGGATCAAGTATTAAATGAGACAAATCTTCATAATTGGTTTTTACGACCATATGCCCATCATGATTTCAACCTCATCATATGAATTAATGAAATTAAACTTATGACGTGATATGAGTCAGTAGAACTGACTATATTTACTTTGTATGTGGGACTTGAAGTTGTGTTCATCAGTTATTGTCTTTTTACATTTAAGAAATACTGCCCTACAATCAAAATAGCCACAGTAACTCGAATACATTTTAAAATTAGGTAAAGGAGAGTGTATTATGTTTACATGTACAATTTATAGCTCGTAACAGCCCAGAAGGTATGTGTTCACTGCACAAAATTTGAGGATATCGCATAATTGATACCTCTACTTTTTTTTGGCTGTAAAAGCAGCACAAAAAAGAAAAGGTAGGCCTACTAAGCAAGTAAATACAGTACTGTATTTTCAGCATTTTCATTTCCCTGCGTTTCCCACATTTTTCCAGAAAACCGGTACCCTGATAGAGACAAACACCACCACCACCACCATCAAGATCACATACAGAAAAAACCAACCTCATGTCTTGGAAGTCAAAACAAGGCTGAAGAACATGCAAAATGGAAAAACTCAGATATGATAAAGGCAGTTGAAATATTGGGCTTAAATTTAGCTGAAAGTACACTGTCCTCTGCTGGGAAGAGAGAGAAGGGGGGAGCAATGAAAAAACAGACATTACATCGTTATCTCATCGCACAAACGGACAAGGAGGTTGCTCATAGGTGTCAACTACAAAGGCCACAAACCAAACCAAACAACACTTCTGATACTCCCAACACTAAATGCCATATGACAAGCAAATAATTGTTAACATCTAAGAGTTGAGCAGGAAGCTTTTGATAGGAATAATGGAGTTAAAAATTGAGAGGAAATTACTCAATTTACAAAAACCATCAATTATTTTCGTGATACTTACAGGATCTTCGATATTCTTAAGTTCCTCAAACCGAGCATCACGTTTCAGTTCTTCTTCATTGTTCTTTTCAAACTCCTGCTGACAGCGAATGATTAAGAGCTTGCGGAAATTCACGAACTCCTGCGTGTCAGATTTTCCATCAGCAGGTACACGCATATTCGACAGAATTTTGCACATTTGTGCATATCCTACCGAGAATCCAGGTTCATCTATAGCCTGGAAGCCAAAAGGGAAGAATGGACTTTAAGAACAAACATTTTCAACGAGGAACAATGTAACATTAACACACAATTAAATAAAAGTATATCCTTTATAGAAGACCCGTAACATTTCTTATGCAGTCAATGCCAGTAATTTTCACAGTAAATTGAATCCTCCAGTGTCAAGAGGAACCAAGGAAAAAAACTACCATTACGTTATGAGTATAATGCAGAAAAAGTATTCTGTACAGTGCAATTTGTCCAATTTATAACGATTCCTAAACATGACAGTTCTTTTAATAAATCTCTAAATAACTCCTTAAGCAAAATTTATGTTAAGCTGTTACAGGTTTTTAACAAGAAATTATTGAAAACATAACACTTCTAACTCAAATACAAGCTGTCAATTTAAGGGTTTTTTTGTTTGTTTGTTTGTTTGTTTTCAATTCTATTTACTGCTTCAACAGCCGTTATTGTTTAGGCCAAGTAGTATTTTATCATAGAAGTCCTGTCAACGTGAAGTGCGACAAGTATGCATAGACATTAAACTAGGCCTTTAACGCTCACAGCATTTATAGGCACATTACCCAAATTTGGCCAAGGAATACCATTCACATAAGTAAACTCTTTCAAGACTAAAAATATTGTGTCCAGCTATTCAATACAAATACTTGTTTACTTATTGTATCTTCAATACGGAACAAAATGAGATTAGTTACTTGTAACAATCCACATAACATGGATGCAATGCAAAAAAAATGTTCCAACACGCTATACATGAACTGTTTGGTCTTTATTATGCCTGGCTTGACAGCATCAAAAACATACTTAAAAAAAAAAAAAAGTAGGTCCAAACCAATTCTTCTTAGGCCATATGGGAAGATTTGTTACATAAGAACTGTTTTCCTATACTATCAAAAGGCCACCAAGTCTTGAAACCTAGGACATATCACGACCACTAATTGTGCAGAATTTCTAGTAAATCTGTTTGAGTGTGTATTCCATCTACCCATTTAAGATTCTTCCTAAACACACCAAACATGGTAGAAAGAATGCCTTCATTCAGGAAAGTGGCGAGCCACTTTCTTCAAACATGCTGAATCAATCGGTCCTGACCTGAGCCCCAGTCAGAAAAACAGTTCTTGCACTTCTGAAGTCACTGAATTTTTAATATATTGAAACAGAAATGATTGTACTTCACTGTTCCCCTTCCCTTCACAATACATGCACAAAAGGGCTGAGATTTTACACAAACACACACACACAAAAGAAATTTTATACCGAGATATGCCATAAATAAAATCCCTGTTATGGGAATGTATGGCAAAGGCAAGTTTTGCATCAAGTCGAAAACTAAGCTACTATCACCACCTTCATTTTGGCATTCCTCACACACAGTTTTGAGCTACTAGTAAAATTTCTGTCTTTTTACGATCACTAGGGACCGGATTATGACGTACAGCAAAACCTCGTTAATTCAAAGTCGTTGGGATGCAAAATTCGCACTTCGAATTACATTATTTCAAATTAACAGCAAACTCACATTTCAGAAACGTCAACCCTTGTGCCGTCACCAGGTGTTCTAAGAACCATTAATGCAAGCAACCGCCTTTATTCTCAATTTAAACCTATCAAATGCAAGGCGAAAAAAATTATTTGCCAATAGTACCCAACAAAGTGCATTTACAGTATTCAAACAATGCACTTGGTAAAATCACTGGCAAACAAAGTCACCCAATGAAAAACTAACACTATTCAAAGACTAGGGACTAATTATGCTGGCTCCCCTGTGCAAATGCTTTATTGTTATGCTTATTGTACTTTTTGAATTCTTTAAAAGCATAGTGTCTTATCAAGCTTTCCTATGACACGGAAACTGAAGTCTCGCTTCCTTGTGCATTGCAACACAGTACAGTGAACTCCTCTGCCCTTGTATGATTTCCTAGCTGGCACATCTCTCCTTTAAAACCATAAGTCTGTTTAGCTTCAGCGTGTAAAAGGAATGCCGCTTCATCGGCCTCGACAATGTTGTTTGATGCGTACGAATTCATGTAATTATGATTACATAAGCCAAGCTTTTTCGTCAACCGTCGACATCTTGCGTTCGCGGATTCTGCTTCCCCGCTATGTTATATTGTGGCACTCCTTAAAAATAACTCTGAATACAAAAGAATTGAGATTTCACTCGAACTTAGCAAGTGTGAAACACACTGTAGACATACCAATGTGACAAAGTGCAGAAACCACCCCTGCACGCTCAGGAAGACTTTCACGATGAAGAAATTTTGAATTTAAATTACTCTGTAAAACGCTACTTTTAAAACAATGCAAAGGCAGTTTTGAATCAAGCCGTACTGCTCGCCTGTCACATGAGGCCAAACATTACGAAACACCATTGCCAGAGTTTCGTTTCGCCCCAGTGTGCTAAGTTGGGCTCATCAGTTGGTACATAGCACACCTACCAAGACACATGGCTAGTGCATACTGTGAAGGCCACTGCATAGGCTACTTGGAGCCACTGGGAGTACCAATGCACTATTAGAGACTGTTTCATTTCCATTATATCGGTATTATAAATTTACTCATTCAGGACAAATATTTTAGGTTCCTTATGGGAATCAACATCTATACCATTACGAAACTCCCTTTCAGGTCGAAGCCAAACATATTTTATTATTATTACAAGACATTAGAATCATTCTGTATTGACGGTTTTCACTTTACAGAAGTGAAAAAATGACTACCGTCCTAATTCATACACAGCTCACCGCTCGTCTGCCGTCCTTCAGCCAACAAAACACAGGATCCTATACTGTACTGCCATCTTTTGGTTCAGCGTGGAACTTTGCAAAATCGAGATACTACAGTAGGAGTCCGCTATAGTGAGTACAGCATATAACGAGAACTCCGTTATAGCGACTACTTTTTCTGTCCCTTCAAAATTCCTATATTAAACTGTATCGTCCTTCGGTTACAGCGAGAACCCTATCACTGGCACATCAGTTATTACGAGCGATTAAGCACGCACGATTTTTTCCGCTACCGATATTTATGCACCCCAGCGATGAAATTGCATGGGATCGATTACCTTCGGCATAGTTTCCTCGCCATGTGCACTAGCGATTTCTATCGTCGACATTCAAAGGCAACGTTGGAGTTGGTTAGTATTAACAGTAACACCCATTCACTGCTGTTCTCTAAAGAAAATTCGAAATGAAAGAGGATAACACGTTTTCGTAATAAATGCGTAAATAATGTGGCCGATAGCAGTTAACTCGTTAAAAATAAAGACTGAATAAAAGACATCTTAATTTTAATGTTATATACAGAAATTAAGTAAGAATGTGATACACCTCAAGATATGGCAGAGTACATCACTGATTTCAAAGGATATTTCGTATCATCTCCCGCATAGTTACGGCTATTTACATGTAAATTTTTCGCGAGGACGTTATTTCTCTACATGCGTTTCAAGTATGTTTTCATAACAGGCTACATATACGGTTAGGTTAGGTGACTGTTTGCCACAGAAATCTCTGAAGTGATAGCGTATTTCTCTGAATCCAAGACTTTTTTTTTTCTCAGAATCTCATGCGAAAACTCGAGGGTTGTTACATTCGCGGCCTAACAGTAAGTTAATGGATACCGCTGGAAACTACCGCGGTAACCATGGTGCTTCCTTTCACACACGCGCAGAACTCGTTGACAAAAAAACGACCGCATGTTTACTACACATCGCTAGCCGCGACAACCAGTTGTACAGAGCCTGTGTGTTTCTCAAATCTGCAGAAAGGTATCAAAACATGCGACCCTTCGAATTCTTAGAAAAGCCATGGCTACTCATTGCCAGAGTCATAAAGAGTCTATTGTACTTGACGCTTAGTACAATTAAGGTTTAAAGACAGAGGAATATTTTCGTGATGGATAGTCTTATTGTAAAAATACGTGGAAAAGGTATTGCCGGCAAATTTTCAACAGGTTCTAGTTGATATTATAATGCCAATTTTAAGTTAATGTTTATTAAAGACTCAGAACTGTAGAATAATTGTGCAGGTGCAAGAAAATACGGCATAGGCCTAAATAAAGCCAATATCTAGCGTTAGCGTGAAGACAAAGAGCTAAAAAAATGCATTCAGTGGTCCACAACAAGGACGCTTTAAGGAAGTTGACGATGAAATAGTGAGGTACGTGCACGAAAAACGCAAGGGCGGAATGGCCATACCGTGGCGCAATAAATTCGTTCGTTGACATTCAACATTTGCGATTAGGCCTATACATCGCTAGCCGCTGAAATTGGCCGAACCCAACAAGCGAGACGTGCTTCTAGCGGTTATATCTGACGCTGTGTAAAAGTAACAGTTTTATAGACAACAAGAATAATTTCCTTATTTGCGGTATTGTAGAGACGCACGGAATAGGTAATGCCGGAAAATTTCCATCGAGTTATCTTGTGTATTATAATGCCAATGTTAAGTTAATGGTCCTTAAACCCGCAGAAATAAAGAACAATTGTGCAGTCGCAAAAAAAAAAAAAAAAAAAAGGAGAAATACGGTACAGAATGAAATTAAAACACACACCTTCACGTATTATCGGATTACGATAAATAACAAACAAGTAAGTCGTAGTGTGGATATCATCTGCGGAAACGGAAGTTTTGAACAAACTGATTGCCGTTGCATACCGATTTTAAAGTGCATGAGGGTTTTTCAGACTTTTACACAAAAATCAGATATAAGGACAATCCGTTATAGAGAGTAAATTTTTCGCTGCTATGAATTCTCATTATAATGGACTTCTACTGTATTTGACATTCAGTCAAAATTTATTTAGATGGCAGTGTAGCCATCATCTGTGTCCAGTCCATTCGACCTCACAAACGCTTGAGCTGTAAGTATACAAACATGGCTAACCGCATTATGAAAGAGGATAAAATTAGGCAAGTTTTTAAAGATCTGACGATATATCTGAACCGGAAGAGTGAACTGGACATAGTAAGCAACAGAGGTGACAACACGAACAATAGCAGTACCAGTGATGAGGAAACGATGGTGAAATTGAAACATGTAGCTGATGCTAATGGCTGGCGCAATTATAAATCAACAGCCCCAATTTCAAGAAACTCTGTTTACCGCAGTTTCAGGCTACAAACCACTACAAGGTATGAAACCAGATACTGAATTACTTTTTTTCCAACTTATTTTCCAATAATTTGTTCAGTGAAATAACAAAACAATTCGGTATGCTAAATGTAAAGTAAATAAAATGGGTACTCCGAGTCTCAGGTCTATCTGGAAAAAGTGAGCTAGTATTACTGAAAGAAATGAAAGCAATTATAGGAGTCATTTTGAATATGGCTATGTATCTTATACCTGAATTGCAGGATTACTCTTCAGAAGACCGCCTGGGCAAATGTTCGTTTTACAAGGATGTATTCAGTTGTGTCCTTTTCTTGCAAATTTTTTGGATGCTACAAGTCTGTCTGCCACAAGTTAGCGTTCACATAGGGGTGAGTGCGAGGGTTCAATAGTTCAGAATGTTGTGAACATCTAGATTTGAAGTTCAGAGATTATTTTGTACCAGGACAGATGTGTGAACATGAGAGTATCGTTTCAAAGATAGGATAGTGTTCAAATACTATAACCTACAGAAGCCCACTAAATGTGGCCTTAGAATGTTAGTGTAAGCAGATTCTGTATAGCAATATATTGTTGCAGCTTTGGAGCACCTACAACTGCTTCCCTACCTCATCCTGACATGCCAATCTTTACCAGAATAGTTCTGCATTTGTGTGAAAAGCTGCCAAACTCCAGTAATGGGGCAAGTGGGTAACATGTGTTTACTGTTGGGTACTATACAAACTGTGAGTAGGCAGAAACTTGAATCTTGGGTATCATATTACAGAGACAATTGGGCCGAAACTGAGTAATGTAATCTGGAACCGATATGTTTGTCTTAAAACATTGGTAGAAATCTTGTGCCTGTAAACATAAATACATCGATGCTACACAAGAAAAGTGACAAGTCAAAAAAAATGCAATCTTGAGTTAAGGGGAACATGTTGCTCTCACTGCGTATTTTTACATAGAAAAACGTCATAAATCCATCTATAAAATTGGCTGCTATATGGGTGTAATGTTGTTTTTCCGCTGGAAGAATCACGACTGGCTGTTATCTTGAATAACATCACATTTCAAGTTGTGACAATATTATTATAGTTTATTATCAAGAAAAGTGTCATATTTCGAGTTAAGCACTTTTAATGAGTTCGTGGTTTATAGCATTTAAAAATCAGTGATTTAGCGTTTTGATTTTCAAATTTAGCGTTTTGTAGCATCTAAACTTCTCAAATTTAGCATTTTGTAGCAAATTGGTTAAAACTAGGCATAATTTGCCAAATTGCGCACACAACAGTTGGGAGTAAAATCGTACTGTTTAATCACACATTGCTCGTCATGCAGTTTTGAATTCACTATGGAAAACAAGACAAACATCAACATAAGACTGCAAGAAGTATTAACGAACACACAGGAATATGCTTATTTTCAAATTTACAAACACAATTTCAAAGTGAAAAATACTATTCTGAACGTATTTATTTATCATAGTACAACACCCCTACAAGGAAGAGGAATTTCAATGATGATTTAAGTACAACATGCCAATTACCGTATTTACTCGCGTATTAGACCCCTTTTTTTTCCACTTTTACAGTCAAAAAATGCGAAGGGGGGTCCAATATGCGATAACATCAAATTTCGTGCAGTGAACACATGACTTCTAGGCTATAAATTGTACACATAAACATTCTACACTATTCTTGAATAAACTTATGAATGTATTCTGCGTTTTACTGGCTATTTTCGTTCGAAAATTTATAAATTTAAAAAGATAATGGTGAACATGACTTTTTAGCCTACATATATTTTAAATATAATCAATCACTTTTATTTACCGTATTAAGCAATGTTAACACAAAATAATGAAAAAGAACTTAATGGCCAGTCATTTGTCACTGTCAGTTGTATTTGATAGTTCGGGAAACACGCGAGCATCGTCGTACCTACGTTACTAACGCTCAGCTGATGCAATACGACCGCGGCGCACAGCCCGCATAAAATGTAATACTGTACTCCAAAAGATAATTATTCATGAGGTAAAATAAATTCACAAAATATACACTTACTAACAACATCCGGCACTAAAATGAGAATACAAGAATACAAGAGAGTGAGGAAATAAATTACGGTACTTACAGTTAAGGGAGGTTATGGTGTACAAAAGAAACCGAGACTCAAGTAACTTTCTTGCCACGTGTATTTCCCGGAATAAACGAGACATGGTACATACAGAACTAGATACACTAACCAACACAGAAATATCAATAAAACTACAGCTACAATAAACTATTAAACGCATAAAAAACTACGATATTTCACTAATGCTGTGAACTACGCTATCCTAGAGAGATGAAGACTAGAAGTAATATAACAATTTAAAAAACACAAATTACTGATGAAAATGTTCAAGATCGCAAACCGTACCGGTAGGCAAAAAGTCTATTTACAAGCTATAATGTTCAGGTTATAGCAATCCTAACCACTGCTTTCATCTGAACGATCGTCTGTGTCGTCATCTTCCCCGCTGCTGGCGTTACCATCCCACGTGACGTCTTCACTCCCATCGAGAGCATTTGAGATCCCGGTTTTTTTGAAACTTTTCACAATAGTTTCGTTCTTGATAAGAGCCCACGCAGTGAGAACCCATTAACATGTGGTTTCTAGAGATGTACTCGAACATGAATACCGCTCGGAAATTTTCCCTTCGGTAGAGTCTTCCGTTTAAATATTATGTATGGAGGAAGCTTCCTACCATCGGCAGTTACGCAAAGCATGACTGTACAGCTCATTTTCTCAGCACCACTTGTACGCATTACGACACTAGAAGCACCTTTTCATGAATAGTAGTGTTTCGGGGCATGTCGAAATAGATCGGAGTTTGATCTGCGTTGCCAATCTGAGAAAGCAAGTAGTTGTTTAATTTCCTTTGCTGAATGATGTAACGATGAAAAGAGATGACTTTATCCGTATAATCGTGAGGTAGTCTCGGGCAAATAGTTGTTCGTCTTCTCAAACTCAGACCATTTCTCCTCATGAAACGTGTAGCCCAACCCCTGCTGGCTTTGAACTGTTGCCGACCGAGATTCAATGTTCTTGCCACTTCAAGTGCTTTAAGCTGTATCATATCATGAGTTACAGCAAAACCATCATTTCTCAACTCTGTTATATATTCTAGTACTTTGATATCGATCTCAGGATATTTGCCCGTTTTGGTCCCACGAAAAGTTCGCAAACTTTTATTTGCTGCTTCCAGTTTCTCTTTTTGCTTGCGCCAATATCTGATCATGTTTGGTTGCACATTAAATGTCCTGGCCGCTGACTTCACCCCTTGTTTTTCCGCTACATTCACAGCGTTTAATTTGAAAGCTGCGGTGAAACTACATTTCTTATGTTTCGTACTATTTACCTCCATGATTTGAAGCAAAACTCACTTAACAACAGGCAACTTAACTAGACACACGCCACTATCAAAAGAAAGTTGTTAATAGTACGTTTTCGCGCCGTTATTGTACCGATACCACGACCTTCGTGATGTAAGCAAGCTGTACTACTGTAGGCGTCCATGCGTGCTCACTTGGCAATGACGTGCAGCCATAATCGGCTGTACCCGGACCTGCTCGGGTAATCTTGGCATATAGCCCGTCCCACAAAGCATTTCAGTGCGGTGCAGCCAGCAGCACTCACAATGGCCAGTAGCATGAATACGAACAGCTGTTACTTTTTAGAATTAGGTACCGGTAATCAGTTTAATAGCCACAGAATCTCTTATGATACTGTAATTCATATATTTGTTATTCCTATGTTGGTTTGGTTGTTCTCTGGACATGAGTGAGAGAGTACATTCTATTTCACTTGATAGTTCACCTCGTGGGTCACTTTGGAAATTTGAAAAGCGCTGTTGTTATTAACTTAAATAAGAAATCAAACTCAGGGCCCCGGGAACGGCAGCTAATAGTGCTAAAGCTACGGAAATAGACATCTCTTAACTATAAGACAGACGTATCACACGATTTTGGTGTGAGCTTGAAGCGGGCGGGTCGGACGGACGAACCTTGAGCTCTCTCAGTGTAGAAAGCTGCGGTGAGTGGAGAGTTTCACTTCCGCCTCTCTTCCTGCAGGGAGGCCAAACAGCCGGCAATGGAACCAACAGTAACGAAGTTCGTCATATTGACATATATAAGGTTAAGAATTCAAAGCATATTTTCATAAACCGCCATTTGCGTCACAAGTACTGATTATATCAGCTTTTACGGGACATTTTAAGTCTCAATTCATTCACTGATGGCCGATTGCGAGTCTACGGAGGAATACTCGCCACCATATTTTCTGACATGTTGGCAATTTTCCAAGACACAGACACACGTACTGTGATAGTCTGTAGTTGGAAAGTCGAGAATAAAAAAGTAGTAGGCCTATTTCTCCGTTTACGCTAATCCACCTACGAACTCGGACAATATTCTGTGATGCTTGTACCGTACTGCTGTAGTGGCTGTCGCAGATAAAGCTGTCAGCTCCGATTGTGCCGATCTGGCAAAAGGCAGCTGAGGGCTCAAGAAAATGTGCGCAAAATTGTACACACATTTGTACGACGTCACCAGAGCTGCAGTACAGCTTGTAGTACCCGCTACGAAGTGGAATCGTTTATTGGTCTCAGCTGAATTTCGTTACGGGGTCTAATATGCGAGATTTATTTTTTTCCATTCTCTTGGTCTCAAAAAGCCGGGGGGGTCTAATAGGCGAGGGGGTCTAATACACGAGTAAATACGGTATTTAAAAGGTGTCCCCCTTCATTTGAGACCACCTATCAGTTACAATTATGTTGTACTTGCTAAAAAAAACTCTACATCGACACTGTCCGTAGAGGCCCAAATGCACAGAAGTGCTGCCAAGGCAAAGGAAAGCTTGCAAAACATTTTTTATTTCTTCTTCTTCAAGTTTTTGATTGCAGAGTCGGCACATCAATATAGGCCATCTGTATCCTTACATAAAAATGTCCCGATTTGTGACTTTCGGCATGCTGTTTGATCGTCACTTCGCTTCTACCCATGGCTAATAGACAATAAAATAAATCGCTACTGTACTTTTAAACAGAACTACGACTCAACACCAATGTCAGGAATAATCAACTAAGGTCAAGGGTCAACACACGAAGAGAATGAACGTGGTGCTTGAAAGTGTATTTGCTGTTTGATTGACTGGTCTTTGCAGTGTTCTTTAGCCAGTGAAAGAAATTCCACACATTGAATGACTTAACCGTTTGGCCAGCCATTACTTGTGAAAGGAAATATTCCCTTACATACTATTTATTTTTCGTCACTTTAACATAAATTTGATTAATCACATAGGCTACATAAGAATACACAAAGCAAAGTGAGCTTTTAGCTCGTCTATAGTAACAGGAAACCAATGTTTTTGTTCGTAAGTATTACTGGTTTCAAGGGAAGCAGATAAATTAGCAAGAAATGTAGAGGCATAGGTATTGGTTTCCTTAGTAACATGATCCCAGAACTGTGGGTTTAGAAATTCATTCCCTAAGTCCATTTCTTTCGGATTATTACCCAACCCCCTCCTCACTAAAGAGTGAATTTCAAAAACTTGTTTGCACGTTACAGAAAGAGTCTTATTGTCAACAAGATCATAATTCCAAGTATCATTTTACTAGACTTTTCAACGGGCGAGTTGGCCTTGCGGTTACGAGCGCGCAGCTGTGAGCTCGCATCCAGGAGATAGTGGGTTCGAACCCCACTGTCGGCAGCCCTGAAGATGATTTTTCGTAGTTTCCCATTTTCACACCAGGCAAGTGCTGGGACTGTATCGTAATTAAGGCCACGGCCGCTTCCTTCCCATTCCTAGGCCTTTCCTGTCCATAGCTGCCAAATTTTAGAAACCAAAAATAGGAAGATTTTTTAATTCCTGGATTTCATCACATATATTCCACCACAGTCTAGGTGAAAAAAGGTCAAGATAAAAGGCATACATATCTACAGTTACAATGCGAATTGACCGTTAAATTTCAAATCTTAAACCAACAAAACATAACAATGGTTACAATACCTTATCATTATCATTTATGACACTTAAACGAATAATAATATTTATGTCACACCGACACACGCAACAAAATGCATAATATCGTATTTTCTCGCGTAATTAACGCACTTTTCGACGAAAAATACAGGCGAAAACTTCGGATGCGTAAATTATTCAAGCAATTAAGATATTTACAATTCATTTACATTTAAAAGATACATCAAATATAATATAAAAACACAACTGGTTCAACTCGTTTGCGGTTATCGTCATTTGGCGTAAAATTCCGGAGTGAGATTTTTCCTGAAAATTCAAATAGGGTACATCAGGTAAGTTAGGCACGTGGGATTGAAGTACCGACTGGAAAATATTCTTCCCATTACGAGCTGACAATACGACCTGGAGTGAAAACATGAACTAATAAAAGTACAATTCATGTAATGCCATACCGGCAAAAAAACTGTCCAACACGAGAAGGGCCGGGCATCGAAAGAGGGACCCTGCTCCATTACTCCAAACCGTTCGTACCCAATCTTCTTGAATACGAACGTGGATCACGAGCGGAAATTTTGCTTTGGGCATTGTTTTTCGTTTTAGATCAATGTAAGGTGTAAGCTTTCTGAGATCAGCTGTTACAGCAAGCCTTGCAGTACATCGTTTTTTGCTTCCGGTAGCGCGTACGATAACACTGTATGATCCTTTCTTATCGATTGTTCGACTTTGTGGTATATGGAAACTGATTGGCGTCTGATCTGCGGTTCCTATAAGGGAGATCAAATATTCCTGACTTCACGCTTCTCAATCAAAAAACGATGAAAATGGTTTAAATCATTCGTCATTTTTTGGCATGATGATGTTCTTCGCCAAAGAGGAAGTCCATTTCTCTTCATAAAATTAATCAAGACTCGGCTAACCTTCAAATCCGAGACACTGATTCCATCTGCAGCGGTTATTTCACATTCTTCAAAATACTGCATTTCGTGAGAAATTGCTTATCCAACGATGCGTCACAAAATCATATATTTAAGCAGATCCTTTTCTACTTGCGGAAACTTGCCGCTTTTTGGTCCGCGAAATGCTTTGCGAGACATGTTGGCCGCTTGACGTGCACTTCTGTTACCGCGGTAGCGCACTTTTCATTTGGGCATTGAATACTCGCTGCCCTCTTCCCGTATGTTTCGGCGTAACTGATCACCGCAAGTTGGTATGATGCAGTATTACTCGAATACTGTGGACTGACAATTTTGAGATCACAGAATGTCACGTACCCGAAACACTCGTAAAACTAGTGTCGGCTAATAACAGCACGTTGCCCTGTATCTGGGATGCCCGCTTTCGCAATAGGAAGGCTGCTACTTGAGTAGTTGACATCTTTATTTCGAAACGCATACGGAGCTGCGTGATGGATGTTCGAAGTTGTGGGAGCGTCAAATACGTGAACATTTGTTTTTTGTCCATTTTGGACCCAAAAATATTGGAATGCGTGAATTATGCAAGGGCGTTAATTACGCGAAAGAATATGGTAGTTTCTTTATCAGACGGTAAAATGAACGGAAATTTATAGGTATCTCTGAACACTTGGAGATAACGTTTGTTATATTTTTGGCCTTAATGAGAAAATAAACTACCTGAAACTGTCACCGACACAACCCCCTTAAAAACATTCAACTCATTAAAATGATGCACTTAAATACGCGAAACTACCACATACTAAACAATTCTATATGTCCCATACATTATTAACATACGACTTTGGCAGTGGGGGAAAGCATACAAATGCAAGAAAAAAAGGGCCTATAACTCCGACGAAACTACGCACAGAAACGATGTTAACAGCGCGCGAACAACAATAATAAACTCATTCTTTCATCCCGATTAACTGAGTCGCTAGCGCGCGCCAGCCTGTCTTGCTTGCAGGACAATTGCCGCCCCGAATCCCCAGCTGTATAAAGCGGACACGCTGCTGTGGTGAGCGGGAAACACGATACACGAAGGCGCAGGACGAAATACTCACGAAATAAAGCATCAAATAAATACTCTTGAAAATGAGGTTTCGTAAATTACACACACACATAAGAATTTATCGTAGGGGAAGAGTATTGGCCGTACTAGAAGTTATATTGGTCAAAAATAGGAAGAAGTAAAAATAAATCGGAAAATCGGAAGATGAGTTAAAAACCGGAAAGTTTCCGGGTAAATCGGAAGGGTTGGCAGGTATGCCTGTCCCATCGTCGCCGTAAGACCTATCTGTGTAGGTGCGACGTAAAAAAAAAAAGGAAAACTAGACTTCTCACTCGCTCTTGTTGCATTCTGGTTTTGTCACAGTTTCAATTGGCACTATCATCTCGGAACTGAAATCGGAATCACTTTCATCACTGTCATTTGAAGAAGTATTTTCACTTTCCACTTTCAACATCACTATTTTCAAGCTAGTTACGAATAAACTCATTCATGCCGCGCATGGGTGCAGCCATGATTGTTTACAACGAGCGGCAAAATGAGGTGCTTTTTATTTTCCGTATTTCAGCTCAGAGTTACTATTTACACAGAGAAAATAGCTTCAGGTATCATCTGACATCAATCGGTTAGGCTGCAAAACAAAGAGAATAAATCTCTCCGACCAGCTAACTGCGATAATGAACTTATAGATGTTCCGTGCACCAAGACGGAAGTGTCCGTCAAAGCATGTTACCGCTTTACGATCGCAATGGGCGCCGTAATAATTATTTCTCTTGAAATAAATAACAACATTTATATCTTATTTTTAAGAAAAATGCATAGTTTTAAAAAATATATGTTTATTTCGTATAAAACTGAGAGTTTCGCATAAATTGTATAATTTTGCATTTTGAACCAATTTCGCATTTTATCGCAAATTTGAAATCGCTAAAAACCACCCGTACGAGTCTTATAAGATGAAGGCACATACACTGACAAAGTTTCGGCATATTTCGCATTTATCGCAAATGCTAAAAATCACAAACTCTAATGATAAGGTAAGCCTAACACAACACATCTTTTTTTCTTCGTCGTAAATTATTTTTAGTTAAGACATTTTACTACAATATAATGATATCCTACGGTGGCATATCTTTAATTGTGTCACTTCAATACAAACAGAGCATTGCTGTGGCAAAATTCTGCAGTAAACTTTGAACTTGTGACTCATTTCCTCATTTCTTAATATGTAATTCCGCGATGTTGGTATGTATATTTGTAGTTGCTCGTGCTTTCATTCATTTTTCTTTCCTAGTAAGCCATCAGATATTATGAGCAATGGCATCCCAGCACATAAGATTTATCTTGAAGCTGGCAAAAATTAAATATGGTCATTTGGAATGCAATGGTGAGTCAACTGATAAGAACTGTGAGTAGACAACTCTGACACCAGTAGATTCAAGAAGAGACGTTACATCAGCATTTCATCACGCAGGTTAGTGAAGGGAATTATAGTTGAGGACAAAACATGACGACCTCAGTTCCTAGAAGCGAGCTGGAAGAAAGCTGTAAATCCCACCCTCCACCATGCTGAGTTAATGAGCTCTAAGTGATCCTTGTTTGTTTTGGAGAGGCTGCCAAACCACTTTCTTCCTCACTCTCTGTAGCATTTACCCTTTCTTCGTGTAGAGTGCAGTAATACCAATATAAATGGTCCGTTATTGGACATTATAAATTTTCCAGCTAACTCATTCTTGGTTGCCAGCGTTTCGCCCTCGTGTGCTAGGGTGGGCTCATCAGTTGGTACCTAGCACACCTACCAATACGCTGGCTAGTGCATACCGTGGAGGCCACTGCGTAGGCTAACTAGAGCCACCGGCAGTGCCAATGCACTAAGAGACTTTGTCTCATTATCAAAAATTGATGCCTGCTTGGCCATCAGATGATATAGATGTTGATTCCCATAGGGAATCTGAAATATTTGTCCTGAATGAGTAAATTTATAATACCAATATAAATGGTCCGTTATTGGACATTATAAATTTTCCAGCTAACTCATTCTTGGTTGCCAGCGTTTCGCCCTCGTGTGCTAGGGTGGGCTCATCAGTTGGTACCTAGCACACCTACCAATACGCTGGCTAGTGCATACCGTGGAGGCCACTGCGTAGGCTAACTAGAGCCACCGGCAGTGCCAATGCACTAAGAGACTTTGTCTCATTATCAAAAATTGATGCCTGCTTGGCCATCAGATGATATAGATGTTGATTCCCATAGGGAACTGATGAGCCCACCCTAGCACACGAGGGCGAAACGCTGGCAACCAAGAATGAGTTAGCTGGAAAATTTATAATGTCCAATAACGGACCATTTATATTGGTATTATAAATTTACTCATTCAGGACAAATATTTCAGATTCCCTATGGGAATCAACATCTATATCATCTGATGGCCAAGCAGGCATCAATTTTTGATAATGAGACAAAGTCTCTTAGTGCATTGGCACTGCCGGTGGCTCTAGTTAGCCTACGCAGTGGCCTCCACGGTATGCACTAGCCAGCGTATTGGTAGGTGTGCTAGGTACCAACTGATGAGCCCACCCTAGCACACGAGGGCGAAACGCTGGCAACCAAGAATGAGTTAGCTGGAAAATTTATAATGTCCAATAACGGACCATTTATATTGGTATTATAAATTTACTCATTCAGGACAAATATTTCAGATTCCCTATGGGAATCAACATCTATATCATAGAGTGCAGTAGCCGATTTGGCATCTATGGCTGCAGCAGAGGTAGTAAATCCTATTAGTCACTAATAAACACCGAGCTGCCGCTGGAAAGTAGTGGTGTGAGGCGAGGTCGTTATGATTTGTCCCCAACTATACCTACGTATATAGTTTTAAATATTCATAATCAGTATTTTTATTTTATCTGATGTTTCCTTATAAATGGTTATGGTTCCCGGCTAACATTTCATATCAGATTTTAAACTTTGTTTCAGATTTAGTATTAAAAACTTCATTTTTTGTCCGTATTGACTCAAGATTTTACAATGCTTAGTAAAGCTAAAAGTTCCACCTATTCAATACGTTATCGATAACGTATTGAATAGGTGGAACCTTTAGCTTTACTAAGCATTGTAAAATCTTGTTTCAGATGCGACTGGAATTACTTCAGTCGCTACAACGGTACTAGTGTCGCATTGTGGACCACAGCTTCAACAGAATTCAGACTCTACTGACCCATCCGAAGACGAAGTGGCTTTGCCATCACCGCAACAAGGTTACAGCATTTACCTTGTTTAGATATTCTTCCTTATAAATCAATCATGTGATTTATTGCTAAGAGACTATGTATGCTGCCTATCTATATAAAACAAATCTTAATGTACGTAAATAATCTTCAATAGTTGAAAACGTCCTTTCATTTCATATGTAAACAAACAAAGTAGTAGCAGCTCATTTCTTAATTCTCACACATCAGAATCAGAATCTGACATCTCATCTGATGACGTTCCACATCCTACCTACAAGGGACAAACTAGTTCATCCTCTTCGTCCGCAGGAGCGGTATCTGAAGAAGACCCTGCTGTGGAGGATAATGCTGACGTAGAAAAAAAAGAAAGGAAGGAAAAGACGGGCGAGAATACTGGAATGGAAGAAAACATTAGCAAAGCAGTGCAAAAACTCTGGAGAGGAGTATGTATCCAGTTCTAGGAGTGGAAAAGTCGTTAAGAAGAAGACAATGGGAGGAAGTTGTTGTGACAAATGCAGGTTAAAATGCAGTACAAAAATTAAAGAAGAAGACCATCAGAAGATATTTTATGAATATTGGAATTTGGGAGACTTACAAAGGCAACGTGAGTAGCTGTATATGATTTACAGGCAGTACCTCAGTGTCCCAGGGGTGATGCCTCCAGATTTTACTACACTACAAAAATAAACGAATTCAATTTTACGATATTTGAGCTTCAGTGTAATACAGTCCAATGTTTCATATGGGATGAGACCTAAGGGAACAGGGGTGCTAATGAAATCGGAACTTGTATCTTGAGATACCTTGAAGGCTTAGAAGAGAAAGCTAAGAACACAGAGAGCAAAAAACTGGATGTAATATTCTATTCAGATAACTGTTGCGGCCAGCAAAAGTATCGCTTCATCTTTTCAATGTATACCCCTATTTGTTTGCTGTGAATAACTATTTATAAACTCCATTGCACACAAATTTTCGGTTAAAGGACATGGCCAGAATGAAGGCGATAGTGCACATGCAACCATTGAACATGAGGTAACAAAATCTCTAAAATTTGGACACATTTATGTTCCAGAGCAATATGTCACACTAATTCGTACAGCCAAGAAGACGGGGAAACCTTACTAAGTCACTGAAATGATCTAAAAAATGTTATATGACTTAAAGGACTTGACATATAAAATAGGTCTAAATGTCCTGAAAACTGAAGATGAAAATGAACATGTAACAATTAGTCACATCTCAGCAATTCGATTTGAAGGAAAGAATCATGAAAGAATTATTTTCAAAACTTCTTATGCAGATACGGAGTTCCGTGCCATTGCAGTAAGAAAGACACGATCAAGTTCTACTGCAAACATCCAGCTGAAGGTAGTGTATAATAACAAACTGATCATCAAAGAAACTAAAAAGCAGGGCTTGTTAAAATTGATGTCGAAAAATGTAATTCCTAAATCTTATTCGTAGACCTATTATTATAATAGTTTGTAGTTAAAGATTTGGTGATTACTGCAAATATGTACCTATGCAATTACGCTGTTATAGTTCCTCTATAATGATTTATGTAGGAAGCGACGGCTGACGTCAGTCCGGCTTTAAAAATATTTTCTGTAAACATTAGGCTTATTACAGTATTATGTTGTGTTCCTACATTACCAATTTACATTTTATTTCAGTTTTTACTGTAAAACTTTTGATGTATATTGCACATTAAAATTCCAAAATATTAGGAAAAGAATTATTAATGCATACGATTACTAACGTATCAAGATAAAATTATCATATAGTCCTAGTATTATTTTCCAGATAAGTGTCATATGTCGAAGAGGGGTACATTTTATTGATAAGTACAAGGGTTGAATAACACTGACGTTCAACTATCCATGGTTTCCTGAACCTTATATTATATTAAGCCTATCTCGATCATAGGAATAACCAATTTTACGAAAGAGGAAAAGAAACTCGCTCTCAAAAGAACGACAAATCTTTGAATGGCTCTCCTGAAAAATGATGGATTTTGACTTGTGTCACTTTTCTTGTGGACCATCGACATGTGTTATGTGGTTGGCCGTAAGACCCAATTTCATTTTCCTAATATTTCAGTCTACTGGTTTCAAATTCTAAATGGTTCTGTTATTAGTTCACATAAATTACGTTGATCATGAAACTATAGAGGTTGTTCACCGTACTTTGGCACTATAATGGTTAGTCGCACAACCAACAGAGTCGCGTAGCGAGTTTAAAATGCTGTTGACAATGGAGTAATTGTAGGTACTTTTTCCCCTGTATCACGTTTACTGGAGAGCTTAAATTTGTTGAAGAAAATGTAAGATGGAAGTTTTCCTGGATCCTGGGTGATAAAATCACCCTTGGGCAATATACATTGAAGTTTTCTAAAAGGATTTTTCTAAAAATACCCGTTATCTTTTATTTGTACATATTGTCATCAGTCTGTCCCTTGGAGGATGGATGGATAAATTCAAGTAAGCTGAACATATTATTCTACCTGGAATTTTGGGCAACTACAATTTCGTTGTGTACTAAAAACATGAAAATCCTAAATTATGGAGATATAACACCTTTGTAATGGAGAAATAATGGACTGAAAACAGTATAAATTTACTTAAAATTGATCCATCCAGCCCTGGGTTTGATTCCCTGCTGGTTCAGGGGTTTTTGATCGTAAATGGTTAATATCCCTGGCCTGGGGACTGGGTATTCGTGTCGTTCTTTACGTTCCTCCTTTCCTCACATTCAACAATCTACACTTCCTCCATCCCAATTACACGCAGGTTCATATCACATGGTGCAAGTAGAGGCAAAAGATCTCTAGGTCGACACCCCGAACAAATAGCATTTTTCAAAAAATTGATATGGAATTTTGGATATTTATCGTATCATTAGAAATTAAATATGGGCTTAACTTATTGTAATTTCAGTAGTAATATTTTTCAGTAAACATGTCGTCCCTGCTCTGGCAAACTAACGAATCTGAAAATTGTCAAAAGTTTAGGGGAGCTGAAAGAAGTTGTGATTACTCATGTCAAATCAATTTTTATATTTAATCATTGGTTTTGTGTGTTAGGCATACAGAATGAGCTGCAGGTGTGAGACTTTGTCAGAGGGTCGACAATATGTAAATAACAAAATCTAGACCAGAACTTCAGAACTACGGATTCCTTAGTTTGTCAGTTTCGCTAGTTTGCCAGAGCAGGGACGATGTATAACATTCCCGTTGAGGATATATTTATATCATAGTTGAGAATGTAATCTGACTCGAATTATGCTTTAAACTAAACATCTGTGACCTATCCTGTAAATTTAATGTTCAAAATAATTATTATTGCTAACTGCATGGCAGACTGGGGTTATTTCACATTGTTTTAAAATGTTCTATTGTATGGCTCGTCCATGTGGACGTTGTTTGGTAAGTGAATTACCTTGGCAAGTCGTCTTATTACGTTGGTTCGATGGTGGTTTAAGTTACTCGATTCTCTTCTTAACTTATTTTATTTCCTAAATAACACCCAAGGTTACTTTTAAACGAATGAGCTGAAATTACTTCCATGTACGTAGCTTGAACTATGATACGAGTCGGCACGTTATTTTGTTCTATATCACGTGATCAAGTTATACCATCGCAGCTGTGACTTGCATTTGGGGGCATACCGTATTGTTTCTTGTGTTTACACATGATATTCGATGATTGAGTCTTGGTTCGTCTGTTTTGTTTCTAAAAGATTTGGATTTGTGGATGCCAAGATCTGGGGAGGTACTATTTGATTTTAATTTAATTGCTCATTTTGAATAGTATTAATAAGTGGAGCATTCATTTTACATTTTATCGTCTATTTCATTTCCACATTCGAGTATTATTCTTGTGCTGCATGATATATGCATGTTTGTTATGCTCAACTTATTTCCTGACATTTCATTTTTTATGGCACAAGTTTATCCATCTTATTTTCTTAATTATATTGGAGCGAGTCATACAAGGACCATTTTCAACTGTAATTCTTTTCAATCAATTACAGGAGTGTATATAAAATAAAATATTTTTAAGGATTATTTGTTGATTTCAAACCACTTTAGGATGAATATTATAAATTACAACGTTTATTTAATAATTACCGAGGGTATTGCCTGACTGTGTTGATCTATTTTCTGCAAATTAAAGTTTCTAAAATTTTCTCTTAAGTGGAGGGTAATAGAGAATGTGGAAAAACCATGACTACTGTCTGATTTTTTATTATGAACACTCGAGTTTAGGCTATAATTACAAACGAACCAACAGGCCTATTGTAATGCCAGTTATACCAATATTTTCCTTGTTTAATTGTACATTAGCTCATAAGACGCATTGTTTTCGACGTTCATTAAATATTTTTTATTTGTGGTTGTAATAAATATCGCCCGCGTTTTAGGCTTCTTCTCTTGGAAGGGCTCACATAGGAATGTATGAGAGGAAAACTACTTGTCTGATGGTAATGAAATTTTTATATGTTATACCCACATGCATTTGTAGTGTAATACTCAAGTTACAATTTTTTTCAACCACCCCCAAAAATGTTCTTATCCAAGGCAACTCTTTCTCAGCCCAGGATAAATTTACAGCAGCAAACTAGGGCTTGTTTTGAAGCACTCAGTCATAGTATAAGAAACTAGAACAACTGTAACCGTACAGTGTGTAACAGAATTTATGATGAGTAATATTGAAGGGAGGTTTTATGCACGCTGGACCGTGCGATTAACAGCAGACCTACCTCTCTCTAAATCCTTCTTCACTAAGTCTATCGATTTTTCTGTAGGTCTGCCCACTGGTCTCCTTCCCCTTATTTCCCTTTTATACTCCTTTCTTGCAGACCTATTGGCACTCATTCTTTCCACATGACCAAACCACTTCAATCTTGGCTTTTGAATCTTCTGGAGTAAGGAGTCTTCTACTCCTACGTCTTCTGACTTTTCTACTCCAGATTTTATTCCTCCTGGTCTAATGGATCATTGTGTGCAGGAACTTCATCCCTGCTGCTTGGAGTTAAAAAGTTGTCCTTTCCTGTTAATGTAGCAGTTTCCAGGCTGCGAGGATAGGGGTGTAATATGACTTATACAGTGTCATCTTGGTTCTGAGTGGTACTTTAGCCATTTAGCATGATTTCTGGCTGCTTGTCACCCTTCTATACCTTCAACACCACCGTTTTAGCCTTGCTGATGTTTAATCCATATCTCTCAAACTCCTTACTCCCCTGCAGTCTCTCTTCCACATCTATCTCTGAGTTACCCCAAATTACTACATCATCTGCAAATGCAAATGCTTTCAAGTCTTGTTGCTTCTTTTCTATTAGCACCCCTAATATAGTATCCGTTACAATGATAAATAGGGGTGACAAAGCACTACCTTGTTGTACCCCCTTTTTCCTCTAACCAGTCAGGCAGTCCAGAACTGACTTGTACACAGCTTCTGGTTTTCCCGTAAAGCACGTTAACTTTCGAAAATAGCCCGTTTCAAACGTTGAGCTTTCTCAGACAATCCCAAATAAGCTCCCTTGATATGCTGTCATAGGCCTTTTTGATGTCAAGGAACAGTAGATATAAAGGCTTCTCTTTTCCCAAACATTATTCCCTTAGCATCCTGACAGCAAATATAAGATCTGTTGTTGATCTTCCAGACCTAAAGCCATATTGTTCCTCTTTTAAAAGTGGTTCTACAATATCTCGTAATCTATCCTCTATAATTCTTTCCAGAATACTTAGACCATGAGAGAGTAGTGATGCCATGGTAGTTGGTACATTTCCATCTGCTGCCTTTTCTAAGTACAATTATACCTTTCTTCCAGTCTTCTGGGATGGTATTTTGCTGCCATACTACAGTTAGGAGTCTATATAGCCATTGGATTGCTGGGCTTCCTCCTGCTCTCAAGTTGTCCACACTTAACTCATCTATTCCTGCAGTTATCCCTTTCTTCATTCTTTTAAGGCTCTTCTCTATCTCCAGCCGTGTGATTAGTGGCTCCATATTTTTACTGGCCTGTTCACTTTTTCCACATTCATCTTTGTTTTGAATTACATTTGATGCCTCTACATTCAGGAGCTTGTCAAAGAAGGTCTTGAATTCTGATTCCATCTTCTAATACTACTCATCCATTGTCCTGCTCTATTACTTTGATGTCTTCTAGGTTATTTCGCTTGTTTTCAATTACTCTGTCAAGACGTTTCTGGTTTCCTCTGCTGTCCTCTTTAAACTTCTCCACAAATTCATTCCATTTTTTCTCTTCCTCTTCTCTTACTATCCTCTTAGCTGTAAGTTTTTCCCCCCTGCAGAGTACCTGCAGTTTAGTCTATCTTGGCCAACTGGATCTTGTGCATCTCCTTGCCTAGCACCTTTATTTGCCGAATTTCTCTCTTTTATAGCCAATCTGACCGTCATTCGACCAAGGTGTCTCTTTCATGGTCGATCCTGTTACGCCACATAGGTGTAAGCTTCACCCAGAAAAGTATGTTCAAAAATTTTCCGTTCTAATGTATTAATTTCCCCTTTTGGTAAGTCTCTCTGTATCCTTTCTTTTCTTCGGGGTTGTGTTAGCCACATAATTTAAATCTGCAAAAGATCTATGATCACTGTCCATACTCTCACTGGGGGTAACTTTGACATCAGTTACATATTCTCCTAACCCTTCGTTAGTGATGATATAGTCGATGAGAGACTTACGCTTTCCATCTCAGCTATATCTTGCGGCTGTCTCTTTTATGGCAGAAGGTATTTTTGATGATCAGTCCATTTCTTCTGCATAAATCAAGCCAAAACCATGGCGTCCAATGATTTCCTCACAACCAAGTCTGTCTGCCCTAACTTGTGCATTTAAGTCCCCAATGCTGATGACATTTTCTTCACCAATTATATCTTCTAGATCTTGACAGAATTGTTCCTTCTCTTGAGCACTACATCCAACCTGTGGTGCACATATTTGCACTACCATGTAATCTATGGACTCCAGCTGCATAGATTTAATGATTCGATCATTCTTATAGGATACTTCAGTAATGGCATCTATGTCTTGACATCAGTTACGTATTACCCTATTTCCCTACCTGCCTTTCTCCACTTTGTTTAACCCGCAGAGAGCCAGACAACGATATATCGTTTTGTATATACGCGTAAAGTGCCAACCACGATATATCGTTGTTTGGATAGCGCGCAATTCTATACGCAGTTGTACAACTTGGG
The DNA here is from genome assembly GCF_040414725.1 of Anabrus simplex. NCBI lineage: Eukaryota > Metazoa > Arthropoda > Insecta > Orthoptera > Tettigoniidae > Anabrus > Anabrus simplex. Next base: position 259,706,149 of record NC_090270.1, on the reverse strand, counting down.
CCGTCAGACTGCAACATCTTATGTGTCGAGCCCATAGATAATGGCCATTAGATTTTAACTATGCTGCTAGATAGTGCGTAAATTCATTCGCTATCATGCATTGAATTTCTAAAGTCCATGTTCATCTACGACGTATGATCTCCATGATGCGTGAGTAAAATGGCGACTAGCGGGAGAAGTTATTTTGTTAACGATGACGAAATGGCTGTATATCTTAATACTTTTTAGTGTAGAAGAGGATGATGAAGACTGATGAGGAATTCATTCTTCCAACAAGTGAGGAAGGGTAAAGTGAAAGTGTTATTGGGACTGATAACGGCGAGTTTTCTGTAAACACCCAACCACGTGCTCATTGTCTGAATGTAAACATTAAAAGTGGTAATGGCCGTCTGAGTGGGAGTACTGATGATGATGATGGCTGTAACAATATCCAACAGCAACAATTTCCTGTTTTTCGTGAAATTCAATTAAGTCAGGATGAAAAATACCAACTCTAACCTGATTATTATGATACTCCTAGCCCGAGACACGCCCCTTCGTCAGGCGCAAACTTATAGCGTATTTTTATTTTATTTTTCACGGCTCAATTATTGAATCTCGTAACTACAGAGATAAGCAGATATGAGAAATCATGTCTTGTCACCGTATGCCAGAGCACAGCAGTGGCGCCCGGTTACATTGACTGAAATGAAGGCTTTCATTGCTGTTTTGTTGGAAATGGGTATAACTATTTTCTTATTGGGTCAAAAACTCCCGTTATATTCCGTGGTTTGGAAATACGTTCTCAAGAAACAGATTCCAGTTGATCTCGAGATTCTTTCATTTTGTGAACAATGATAATGTATCACCATCTGGTCACCGTGACTACAACCCATGTGTCAGGTTCGATCACATTGTTGAACACGACAGTTGTGTATTACGATACCATTGTACATAACTCAAACTATTGAAGATAAAAATGTAAATCTTTACCTGTTTATTCATCTAAAATAGGACATTTCAAAGAAATCATGAATATTTACCGTTGACTAGATATTTCTGTTTTTTCTGTTTTGTTTCTGATTTTTAATTTTTGGTGTTTTGAAATTGTTTGGAAAATATATATTTTTTTTTTTTCAAAATACCCAAGAGCATTTTAGTGCTGTAATTTAGTTCAGCAGTAAGAATGTCTTCTTGGTAACATTTAATAAAAATTTCAAATCATAGTTATAATATTTGTGAACTATATAGTCCAGAGAGTGAGAACCTGCAAAATTCTCTAAATCTGTCTGGCACTCTTGGTATACTGTGAGCAATCGGGCCTGGCAATAAGAGGGTTAACTAATTCCCAATAGGGATAGTTTTTCCTCTTCATCATATCGATAAGTTCTTCCGTTTTTCCAGTCAGGGTAAAAATATTCATAGTCCCGATTCTTACATTGTTCTTCGGACATATCTGTTTTTCATCGGATCAATGTTGGCCGTCATACCTGCCAGATCTGCTCGAAGACTGTCAATTTTAGGATTGTTTATATCTCCATCCGAGGCTCGTTTGTAGAAGGCTATTCGAAGACGCTACCACTGGCTTAAGCCTAACATGGATTTTCACATCGATACTTTGTTGTGCACTAGAGGGTTGGCGCCTGACACGCATTTCCTCGTGTCAGTTAAGTCTATGGTTTACTCACCAATACTTGGGGGCCGATTGCAGTGGTTGCACACTGGGTGATGGGGTCGCCACATCCCTACGCCACATATTCGTAGTAATATTACATAATTTTCCATATTATGTAAAGAATGTAACATTTATGTACATATCTAAATAATTATTAACAATGTTTAACAATGGTGGCTGATCATTTAATTTTCAGTACATTGAAGTGGCAAATTTCATCTCTTATAGAAAGTATAAAAACAGCACAAGTTGGTTTTAAAATCAGTGTTGCCAAAATGTTTAGGGACACCCATATATTTCAGACTTGAACGGAGTGTCCCTATACTTTTAAAACTAAGATTTATTTTTAACACAACTGATATCAAGGTCTCTATAGGTGGGCCGGCACAAGGTTGCACTTGACAGTTGTAATTCATGTTGGCACGACTACAAAAATGAAATGAAGAACGTCACCCGTCAATCAGAATCACCAATCCACCACTTTTTATGTCAAATACAGTTACACATTTTATTCATGTTAATTCGTATTTCATATTGTATAGTGCTCATAATCTTTTATTTGCTTAGACAAATATGAGCATTTATAAAAAATATTTAAGGTTTAAGCGAGCCACAAAATAAATACGAACTATTTTCAGTTGATTGTTGTTGGCAATATGGGTAGTATAGTGGTGCCATCTATATCCAGCTTGACTACGGTATTGAAGTGTTGCCATTTCGTCTGTCGTCGCTAGCACGTGGTCGGGTGTGATTTGCGCGTTTGTGAAGGTTTTGTTTTCTTTGTGAGATAATTGTGGCATTTTATTTTAACGAATTCAGTGCGATATCACGGAAACGACAACATAGTTATGAACCACGAAGTAATAATCCTTTGCGCCGTAGAGTGGCCCTTAATAGTCCGGCATTAGAATTAGTGCGGAGAACTCCTGAGTTTTATGAGAGAGAGAGAGAGAGGAAATTCGTACGCTTGTATAGCCATCTCTCTGTTCCTGAAGATCAAGTTGTGGAACGCATATGTCAAACGGCTTCCAAAGCGTACTGCTATTCAGACAGGCGTTCGCCTCCAAGAACAGAAGGAAAAAGGGACTGGAGAACATAGCAGTAGCGGAAACGGGGCTGATAGTAGTGACTTGTTTCACAGCACTCCGGGAAAGAAACGCATTAAGCTATCTCCTGTAACAGGAATTAATTCTTTCCAGGCTGATGTAATACGAAGACTCGTGTACGATTATTGCAGCTCAAAGTCCCTTCTGTCATTGTTATGTACAATGCACCTACTACTCCGTAATAATGGACAAGACCCGTTCGTCGAGCGCCCGTAAAGAACTGTTAGTGGAATGGCTGCAGGAAAGAAATATCCCAGCGCATATGTCCAAAATGGACCATTTATATTGGTATTATAAATTTACTCATTCGGGACAAAAGTTTCAGATTCCCTATGGGAATCAACATCTATATCTATGACTAAATTAGTCGACGAGGTAGCGAACGAACAAGGGCACGAGGTTATTAGGTTGCCGCCGTACCACTGTCACTTCAACCTCAAGGAGTTGGTACCGGTACGGTATAGGGTAAAATAAAACATTACGTACGCACTAATAACTCCTTCATAATTACTGAAGTGGAAGGATTGTTCCGGGAGAGTATTGCTCGAATAGATGCGGCTTTTGTGGAGGAAGAAAGTCATGTCGCAACATTCATTAACTCGGCAATGGCAATACATGGCATCAACAGTGACTGTCAGGAGTTGATGATCTGCCTAGACGACGACAATAACAACGAAGGCGACGGTAGTGATAGCAGTGATCTGGAGTGTATCGAGCCTCTACCTGTATGAATAAGGTACGAAAATAAGGTTTCTGAATTTTCATAAATTTTATAGATTTTACTTGAAACCTTTTGTGTTAGCACCGGTGTATATTACTCGAATATTTATTGGTGCATTTAAAGTGAGATTCTTGTCGGCCGATTTCATTTGTACTGTGTATCATCGCGATGACATTAAAATAATTTCTCCCAAGTTTTTAAGAACTCACGTGCCGTGCAATCAGTTGTTGCGGCGACAACATCGCTTCGTGCGCCACTGCAGTGTGACCAACATTGTGCGCAGCTGTCATGTGCAACCTTACGCCAGCCCACCTATAATATCATGCTTGCTTGAAAATTTGAAGACTGTAATGCCCGAGTGCACCAAGCTCGGTAATTATCACCTTTTACGAAACCGTGGTAAAACTTTTACCGTAGTATTGTCGTAAAAGCAGTGCACCATTACTATCGCCCGGTTTCGTTACCACGGTTTCTTGACGCTTGACTTTCTCGCTATTATTCCCCTCGGAAGCAATTTGAAGTAGTCTTCAGGAAGCAGTGATCGTTTCGACAGTCACTTGTCCCTCGTGTTTACATTTTGTGACAGCGCAAGGAAGTTATTGACTCCTCGAGACGCGCTCTCAGGCGAGAATTGTGAAATACTGTGCTATCATGAGTCGACCCTGGCCATCTTGCTACAGTATCTCGTACCGTGAGGTTCAAATCGCTCACAGTTTGCACGCAATCTAAATCATCTTTGGAACGAAACATAGCTTAATTCTTCAAATAAATCGCGTCTCTCTTCCATAATTCTCCCTTCATTTCTTTCAAACTGATTAAGATACTGGAGATATAACCTATAGTTGTTAAGCTCCATCTTGGAATCTTTAACCACAGAGCACAAATACAACTTCACCGCGGTTTTCTTAGTTAATCGCTCGCTCACGGGCGGTAAACTCGAAACCGAGCTTGGTGCAACAGAAATACGACTTTACCCTGGTAAAATTGTGAAGTTTACCGCGGTATTCTCTTTACCAAGGTTGGTGCACTCGAGCATAACTCCAATAGTTCATGAGTTAATAAGAAGCATGTTTTTAAAGTAAGTACCGTTTTTAAATATCGCCGCTGCAGCGGTTTGATCGTTGTTCAGAGCATGCGTACTCAGTACGTACATCTGCAGGCTAGCCACAAACGCCACTACGGAAGCATTCGCTCGTATTTACGGTTGTTTGTGCGTATTGAAAATGCCTCTGACAATTAGCGGTCCCACTGAGTGTGAACTATGCACTGTAATTAGATTTTTAAATGGAAAAGGCGTGAAAGCTGTTGTAACTCATCGACAGATTAGTAGTGAAATGTATGGAGAACATACGCATTTAAAAAAGGCCTACTAATGTCTACAGCAGGAAAAGATTTCGTGGTTACGTTATGAGTTGCCTGAAATTTCAAGGAGTGTTCTTTATGAAACTGTTACAGGATGCTTAGATTATCGGAAGTTGTACTCACGCAACCCAAATCAAACGGATTGTCATGCTCACAAATGGGTTTCTTTTCCTTCGTGACAATAGGCAATCTCTCATGGCTAATTGAACCTGAGACCTCAGCGCTTCGAACGGTTGGGGACAATTTGATCATGCTCCATATAGTAGTGACCTAGTGCCTAGTGACTACATTCTGTTCCTGCACCTGAAAAAAAAATTAGGAAGTCAGTGCCACGACGACGATGATTACCTAAGAAGGACCGCGCGGCAGTGGCTGGCATATCAGGGGGGCAGATTACTATGGGGATAGAATTTAGAAGCTGGCTTCATGATATGACAAGTACCTTAATATGCCTTGAATTTACATTGAGAAGTCATTTAAGATACAGACTTACACGTAAAAAGGAATTGTTTAAAACATTACATTTTTTAAAATATCAAAACAGTACTTTAGAAACACTAATTTTTTTATCTTACGGCCACTCAAAACTGACCTTGATTTTGAAGAAACAAATATATGTAATTTCCATTTATTTTCGAAACACCTCCTGTATTTACAGGCTGCCACTAAGAACAAGGTAAAACATAAAATATTCTGTACCTATCTATTAAAGACAATTCAAAATTAGCTGTAGAGGGGGTGTCTCAGGATCTTGATGCAGCCTCAGAGGACGAGGGTCACGATTTCGCGGATGAGCTTCACTGAGAGTTGGAAGCGCTTCCTTGTGCCAACGAAGTAACGAGATATGGTACCGCGAGTAATTGTTAAATTGAGAGCTGTTTTCTATAAGGCTATTATGTCAATTCTCTGCGAACTACCCTATATGGCAAGTCCATGTACCTCCGCGTACAATGAATCCCTTCTTTCTCAGTTCTTCGGCAATGAAAGATCTGATCTTGTGGTGCCGCATGTTTCTTAGGAGCTCCCGCGTGTGCAGAATCCCAGGACATGACCAAGAGTTTCTTTCTCTCTGTGGCAATGCCGACAGAGGTGGTTGTCCAGGGATCTGCCTGGCACCGAGCACACCGCAGAAAAATTAGCAGTCATCTTCCTCTCTCCACTCGTTACAAGACAGTCCGGTATGATTATCGCACCCAAGAGTTTGCTGGTGTATACTCTTTGTAAAGTTGTACTCCGAGTCCTTTTTTGCGATAGTGAACATCAGGAGGTGAATTCACATTCTCGTACCTCTTGAAGGATCTTCCTAGTATCGTACAGGCAGTTCTTGGTGGTCATTTTCTGGGTATCAGCATTTGTTAGTTTTAGGCGTTCTATACATTCCTGACTCTCCGCATGAGAGAACCCCCCCGAAGCGACACCAAGTGGTTGTTTATTCTTCAGCAAGATACTGCGGGCATTGATGCATTGCAGGTAAACTTACAAGGTTTTAAATAGAGCAAGTCCTTAGTATTTCTTTTCAGTGTACAACATGCCATCTGGGGTATCCGTCGGCGACTGCAATATCTCCTTTGTTGCACTTTCAATCATTTTATCGCCATCAGATAAAAATTTCTGTGCGGTTTTCTTGAAACTGCATGTCAGGAAAGGGTAAATCGGAGTGGGCCAGACTGAGGAATTCAGTACCATGAGCTTTTGGTCTACCTTAAACAGTGGCGACGATGTTAGAGCTTATTGTGAAGGCCTTTCATTACAGCAGTCTCGTCGAACACTATAGAGTATCCCTGAAGATAGTTCCAAGGTAATGAATGTGTTCGCCGTCTCTGATTAAGTCAATGCTACAGTCTTCCTCCACGGATAGACCCCCTTGCTTCAACTCGCCTCGGATTACACATTTTATATATGGACTGAAAACGAGTTGCAGAAAGATTCTAACACCATAGCTTTATGGGTCTTTGATTATTTGAATTTGATTGACGTAAGCCTTTATATCCTCTGAGCAAGTGTCTTCCCATTCAGTATCTATTTTACTGGATTGTGCTTGTTTAAATACTGAACTGATATTTGTGCAATTGGCTATGTCATGGAATAGTTTGTCTCCTACAAACATATGTAAAAAATAATCTAGTTCTCGTGACCCACGTTCCAAAGTATGGACAGGTCCAACATCACCCGTATAATCATTTGGACTAACGAAACGAAATGTTTGTGTTACTTGAATTGCGCATCAGCATGAGGTCGAATTTCTGGATATCTGTTTTCATTTACATCACTGATATCACTAAAATGATCATTTACATCATCTTCACTTACTAAAAATTCACTTCCACCACTACTCAACGATTCTGTGTCACTTTCTTTGCCTAAATTCAGCTCGTTTACAATGTCCACAGCACTCAAATCCTGCCATGTTTACGAACGAAACTGCTGACCCCCACGCGCTGAAATTCAAGACAGATTATCGCTCCTCTTTTATTTCCTATTTCTCTGCCGAAAACAATACAAAACTATCGCATAAATCGTAGAGAATTTGCCGAAGAAACATTACGAAGATGCGTGGAGGAATATTGAGTTTTTGAAAATCTACAAGCATGTTATTGATGGAAGAGAGGAAGCAGAAGAGTTGAATGATACCCAGTGCTGTCAGCCACAGGAGGGAAAACAAAATGTCTTCATATAAATTTTTTCTGTACGAGTTCTCTGGTTTTTTTTTTTTTTTTTTTTTTTTGGTTAAGAATCACTACTGTCATTACAATGGTTGATATGTATTCCCTCTAAAACGCCGTAGCGTGATTTATTCTTAAAATTACATTTTATATATACACCTGATCACTATTACCCACTGTCAGTTGAAGTCAAAGTGCACTTTATCCATGATATAGAGACAAAGTGAACTTTCTCCATCTTCTATTCTCCTTTAATTTTCAGGTACGTCAATAAAATCTAGCTTTATCTATTGGATATGTAATCTGTAAGTAAAATCTTTAATATGCACTCACCACTTTCACTTACTAACTTTTTCAGTTGGAATCAGTTTTTTGGCTCAACTGAATATTCATGTTTTATGAGAAAGTGCACTTTAATTCTAGGCTACTCATATTACCATTTTCATAAATTTAATGCATTAATACTATTACACATTTTTACAATATTTCATATCTAATTACAGTAGATGTCCGTTATAACGAGTACAGCATATAACGAGAACTCCGATATAACGACAGGCTTGCCTGTCCATTCAAAATTCTTATATTAAACTATCACTGATGCATCCATTATTACGTGCGCTATTTTCCCCCCGTTACCAACATTTACACACCCAATGATTATTTTGCATACAATTGATCATCTTCAGTATTGTTTTCTTCCTATGTCCACTAGCGAGCGCTCTCATTGACACTCACAGGCGAAGCCGGAGTCTTAGTAAAGCCCGACGACTCCTGCTCTCTAAAAGAAAACTCAAAATGAAAGATTAAAACAAGTTTTCGTAATAAATCTATAAACGATATAGATTCCCTTATTTACGTGGCTGACAGCAGTTAACTCGTTATAAATAAAGGCCGTTTAAATATTATGAATTTTTCAATTTTTAAAACAATGTGTGTGTGTGTGTGTGCTAGATCTGAATAAAAGAAGACAACCTCATACAGATTTATTTTTATAAATTGTTTACTTTGTACTTCACATCTTGGATCCAGCCAAGGAAATGCAGTAAAACCTGGCTAAACTAAATTCCGTCCATGACAGCAAAAATGGACATCTAGACATTAATTTTAAAATGTATAATGTATTGTATTCCTTTTTGTTTTAAATTTATTTGTGAGTTTAGAAAATTAATCATAAGCACTGTAGACTTTTAACATGGAAAATATCTGCACTGTTCTGAGAGAAAGTACGAAATACACACTGGTTAGGCAAAAATCAATTTCTAAAATTCAATGCAGAATAGAATGGAAGTTCTCCTGGCCCCCAGTAATAAAGTGTTGAAACATGCTGTACAGAGCAAAGGACACTCCCAAATGAAATTTGACACTGCAAAATAGAAAGAAAATAGACGTGCTTAATGTTTTGATGAAGGAAACTGAAGAAGTCATGTTAAAAATACAGAATGCAGTATTAAATATTTGTAGGAGATCTATAAAATACTATACCTTCTCAAAAACAAGGTTGATAACACCTTGAAGCCTGTCACTAGTGTCAATGGGGAGAGACTTGACCTGCGACACAAGCTTCTGGAATTTCTCAGGAGTCAATTTGTTTAGAACACCTCTGACTTTCTTGTACAAATCCTGAAAGTTAAGACAATATTTTTTAGAGACAATGAACAAAAGAGAAAGGTATAAAATACAGAAAATATTAATAAGAATCTACCTCTGTCTTGGCCTCCTCATCTGATACAGAGGTCTTCCCCCTTCCTGGTTTCCAAGCATTCTCTGTCTCCCTCAACTTTACCTCTTCTTTTAATGACAAAGAAATTTGGATGACAGACTTGTTACCTTTAGACTTATTACCCTGCTGACTCTTTCTTTGAGGAGGGGGCTGTAACAAGACATGAACTAGTATTAAAAAACATAAAGAAACATACAAAGTCATGAGAGAAAATCCATTAGAATCTGCTTTATCAGGCAACCAATTAAGAGACAATCTCAAATGTGAGTGGAGAAGAAAATAAAAAATAAAATAAAAAAAACACCACCATGCTACAGGAATCTGATATTTCTAGTCACACTGCAGCTGTACTGTAATTGTCGATAGTCATTAATGTTAGTCATTTGTGTGCTAGTGATTTAAAGTTTAGTGTTCTTACTTGCTAGTAGAATTCCGATCGCTTTTGCTCTCTGTAATTTCCTTTCTGACCAAATTATCACTGGAGATTACACTTCCACTGTATTTACACTTGCTGGACGCCCTTCTCTGTTGACTGCCATCACCACTGTCTTGGTCTCGCTGAAGTTGAGTTGCATTTTTGGAACTGGGATTTCCACATGTTGAGTCCAGTCTGTACTACTTCTGATTAACCTCAAATCATGATATCATCAGCAAAGGCCACTGCATTCAGTTCACTGAACATTTCCAAGGAGTTTTTTATTATATTGTCGATAACAGTGATGAACAGTAGTTGGGACAGTGCACTTCCTTGTTGAACTCCATTCCTAGCCACAAACCATGATGATGGACCATTCCCAATTTGTACACAGCTAGTACAGTCTTTGTACAACATCTGAATTTTCCTTACCAGTCCTCCAGGCGCATTTCTCTTCCTTGGGCACACCCAGATCTTATGTGATATAACACTATCATGGGTCTTTTCTATATCCAGGAATACAATGACCAGGTTCTTGCCTTTCTCCCAATACTTTTCCATCAGCATGCGGGTGCTAAAAATTAGATCTATTGTTTATCAGTTACTTTTGAATCCATATTGTTCCTCCTGTAACTGTGGTTCAATTATGGTTCTCAATCTCCTTTCTATGATCTTCTCAAGAATTTTTAGCCCATGAGACAGCAGTGATATTCCTCTATAGTTGGTGGGTTTCCATCTGTTGCCTTTATTAAACAGAGGAATTATAACGCCCTTGCTCCAATCTGCAGGTATTTTGCCATCTGTCCATACGGCATTTAGTACTCGTGCAGCCATTGTATACCCTGGTTGCCTGCTGCCTTTTATCATGTCTGCATTCAATTCATCTGCACCTTAGGTTTTCCTTTTGGCATAGATTTTAAGGATCAGATTCTGTCCAGGTGATGGGAGGTTCCTCATTGTAGGCTCAGATTTCCAGTTCTGTATTTTCTTCCTGAACTGGTGTAATCTTTAGGTGGTCAAAATGGTTCTTCAGGACTTCTCATACCACTTTCTGTCCTAACCAGATTTCCATTTTCAACTTCAAGTGTATTCATTGGTTTCCTTTTACCTCTGATAAAACTATACAGTAGTTTGATGGCCTCTGCTGCCATCCTCCAGCTTCTGAGTGAATATATTCCATGGCTTAGTCTTTTCTTCTGCAACTGTTCTTTTAATATCCAGTTTCTTGTTTCGGTATACTTGTTCGAGGTTTCCGATCTTTGCCTCGTCTCTAGTAAGATCCGGTTTTCTTTTCCTCCTGATCCCTTTCTTTATGTCACTGCCGTTCCCACCATTTCCTTCCACCACAGTGTCTCCATCTCCCGTGTTTTAATACTTGTCTTTACACGAAGTTCAGTCCCTTAGTCTGGTCCATTCTGCCTCTCCATTTTCCCCTTCATCCCTTGGTAACAGTGTTTATCTGGATCTGATACTCAGTTCTCTTATCTGTTTTCTGGAGTTCCTATACTTCGATTTTTGGCATTTTCCACTTCTGTACTTCAGGCACATGGAAGTTTCTCAGGTCCACTACTAATAGACGGTGGTCGCTGTCAAGGCTCCTTCTGACATCTGTCACCATTCAGCTCCTTTCTTCATCTGAGACATAATCACAATATTTTGTAGGTCCATCCCAAGTGTATCGAGTTATCTTAAGGCTCTGTCTCTCCTTGAACTAACTATTTCCCACCAACAACCCATTCATCATAGAGAAGTCAAGGAGATGTTCGCCTTCTGTATTTCTCTCACCATATCTATGAGGTCCCATTACATTCTCATATCCTGTTCTATCTGCCCCAATCTGTGCATTCAGATCCCCTATAATGATTACTCTCTGTTCACTAATAACTTTTTCCAAATGATCAAGAAACAAGTTCTTATCCTCTTGACAACATCCAGTTTGAGGTGCATACACCTGTACCGAAGTTAGGTTTCCTTTCCCTAAATGCACAGTCACCTTTATTATTCTATCGCTAACATGCTGAATGTCAGAGACTCCTAGAACTTTACTCATGATGAAACCAACATCATTCCTCATCTCTGTCAGATCCATGCCAATACAGTGTATACTGTATTCGTAATTTCTTCATTCCTTTCCCTCTCGATTTGGTTTCACTCAGCCCCAGTATCATTAATTTCCTCCTTTCCATGAGGTCCAGTAGTTCTTCACATTTTCCTGTGAGAACTGAGTAAGTTGATGGTCTCAATCGTTGCGAGTCTCTTCCAGGATTTTTGGATTTTCGCAAGACTCTGCCTATCGTCAGACCATAAACCATCATCCCTGACAAAAACCTACACATGCTGGCGCCTTAATTTAGTTGATAAATGTGTTACGAGGCTCTTATGTGTTTTAAAAGCAACTACAAATGAGCACTATTACTGGCCTGCTAGGCCTAACGTGATTGAGGATTTTCTTTCGGGGTTTACTCCGTTAGCCTTTGAGAATATCTCTTCATCCCACAAGGCAGTGGATTCCAAATGTACTACCCCCAGAGGCATGGGTTGCCCACTCCGCCAACTCCATCGTACCGAATCATATTCTCCGCTTTTGCTGCTGTTGAGGTCTTTACTCATTACCCTGAGCTAGGACACTACCAGATGTTACACACCGAGTCAGGGTGCTCTGGGACTCTCATATGCAGGGGTGCCACTCCCTGGGCAGGGTTGCCTCTACGAGGCATATGAGCTAACCCACTACAATTGCGTTCCTTTCAGGGTTGTTCCCCATGTAAATGCTTACGTTATGAAATAATTGTGGGTGTGCGCGTGTTAGCCTTCCAGTTCTGGGCACACCATGAAGCTGCCCATTCATTATCTTTAAAGATGAGCCTTACGTCTAGAATATAGTGTTTATCACAACCAAAACATTTTTGCAGCTTTAAGTTCTTCATCCTTAAGTATGAATGCTTCCCTTCCTATTGTTCCTATTATAACTACAATAAACACTCCAGAAAAAAATTCTGCATCCATACTATCAGTTCAAACCCAAAACTAAACTCGAACTAAATTATAAGGAACATATGTATGAATAAATATTGCTTAATTCTATTCCTTTCATACGCTGCACCTGCCACGCTTACTCTGAACGTAAATAGTAAGTTTCATGAAAAAACCCCGATCAGTTTTCCTGCACCAATGCTGTAAAACACAGAGAAAAATTAAACAGATTCTGATATTGTTCATTATTTGTCCTATCTAATGTAGAAACTAAGTACAGTAAAACCTCCTTAATACGAAGTCTATGGGACACAAAAATCTGACAAAATTACGTGATTCCGAATTAACCATGAACTTAATTCAGAAATGCTAACCCTTGCCGCATCAAAAAATAATCCAAGAACCATACTGAAAACAATATAACCTTAATTCACAGTTTCAACCTTTGATGTGACATGAAAATTTCAAAATGTATCCAACAAGGTGCATTCAGAGAATTCAAATTCACAATACAGTATTCATGTGGATAACTCCCTGACAAACATAACCTCACGCAACGAAAGGAAAAAAAAAAAACCAATGATTCAAACATGAGAAATCTATGCCAGCTCTCCTGAGCAAGGCCTTTATTCATTGAATTAAAGAACTGAATGCATTTTGGATGTCTTGTACTCGCACGGAAAGTGACCGGTGCTCCTAAAACGTGGCTAATCGAACTTCCCTATGACGAGGTGATGAAGTCTCTCTCTTCCATGTGCATTGCAAGACAGTGCAATGAACCCCATTTCTACGATTTCCCAGCTGTCACTTCCCCCCTATAAAACCGTAAGACACCAGAGCCTGAAGATCTTTATTACCTTTTCCTTTTAGTTCCTTTAAAATGGTATCCATAACTGCTATGAATAGAAAAGGTGACAAGGCACTTCCCTGTTCTACTCATCTGGTTGTACTGAACCATTGAGTGTGACCATCTCCAATACTTACATAGCTTTTGGAATTCTTATATAGCATTTGGATCTTCCTAAAAAGGTACCCCGGTACACCAAGTTTTGTAAGACTCTTCCAAATAGTTGAGAACTTCAAATTATCCAACTTGAGTATTCATTATTTAATTTATGGCATTACCAAAGCCTTCAATTTTTTCATGGGTCCTCAAAGGGAAGTAACTTTCCAGCCTGGATTTTTTTAAAAAATAGCAAATAGAAAATAACACACTACAGGGTTGTGTTCAGATTCACATGCAATCATGTACAGCTCAGAAACTCTAGTCTGGCAGGACACAGCAGTATCATCATTACACAATCCAAAGGATAGAAGGGATTTAGACTACAATCATAACTAGTACTCAGTAACTAACGGTGTTATTCAGAAATTCCTTGAATCATTTAGGAAGAAATTCTGATTACCTCCATCTTTACTAGACGAAATTGTCACAGTGGTGCTAAAGAAATTGTGCCATATTTTAGTACGTCACAAACATAAATAAAATTACTTCTCTCTATATGATTCAGTTTAGAGAACATTTTTAAGACTTTAGTGACCCCAATGGAACTATCTAAAATGGCGGACAGTTTTCATATAAATACTGGACATCTGCTATCAAGTAATGTTCTACAAGAAATGACAAATATGATGAGAGATTCATTCCAAATTTAGCGAAACCTTGTTAGTGTGTTCCTCACTTAACATGTTTTCCTGCTTAGCACGTCATAAATTCAAAGTTCCGATTCTCATCGTATTAAATCTATATAAAAATGCCTCGCGTATCACATCACGAACTTTCACTATTACTGCTAACCTTGAATATATTATCGCTTGTGGCAGGAACGCAATTTTCAACCCGGGTAAGAGCATCGCCGCAGTTGCGGGATAACTGGAAAAGGCCTAGAATTCCTGAACTTCACAGGAGGAATTGCACCTTCGGAGAGCAAGCCATTAGCTTCAGAAATGCTGTTTTGCCCGCTAGTTAGCAGTGAAACTACAGAATAATACGAGACTGTTTGTGCTTGTATTTCGCATTCCACTCAGAAGTTAGAAATGTACTCTGTGTTTAGTTATACAGTACAACAAAAGGTAGCGAATATTTGTCGCGCAATAGCCTACATCTGGAAGATAATTGTGTGAAGTTGACCAGCATGGTGCATATTTGTCTTGAGACAGCTGAATTATGGATACGGAAAGAACAGCGAAATCCCTTACTAATGAAGATAAAATTAAGTCTGTAAGAAAGTCAACCGACATTCACATCGTCAAGCACGCAGAATTGGCGTGAATGTAGAAACTCGCACCTTCCACACTCTGTGTGATCAGAAAAATGTTTAATAACCACCTGGTTCGAAATAAAAGGCTTTTACTAACATTTGTTTTAGAATGAGTGTGATCTGCAGTAATACTTTGATATTTTTATGGGACCCGTCCAGATGTTTTCATATTTGTTTGGCGTTTTTGACACTTCAGTGCAATATTATCTTATAAGCCCCAGCGGAATAAGTTTTCATATTAGTGGCCATAAGACGTACAATCCCATTATGTCGGAAAAATCTAGTGTTTCCATATCCTTGTTTGATAGTGTTTATTGGTGTATTTATTAGTACATATTACTGCGTATCAAGTTCTTTTTCCTTGTCCCGTGCAAAAACAGCTTAACGAGGTTTTACTGTAGTACAAAATCATCTTCATAACTTGAGAATAGAAAGCACCAGATGGGGGAAGTAGCTGCCCCAAAAATTAATAAATACACTCGAGTCCCGTTAATCCGAACTGAAATATCCAATTTTTAAAAAGTTCTCCTTATTGAAATGAAAGAATATAATATAGAATGCAGATTTACTTGCATTTTATTACTCATATTTTACTAGAATAACCTAATGTAAACATAATTTCACACCATAAACCAGGGCCTCTCAAGGCCAAAAATCTCACCTGTGCAAAATTGAGGCGCAAGAGCTCCATGCACTGTGCATCGGTCCCATTCGGCTCGGACCAACGATTTGTCTCTAGGCTACTCAGCTAAGCTCGGCTCAACTCGGATTTGGAGTGCTACAGAGCATGTGAGGAAGAGGGAGACAGGCAGAGCGAGCGAGACAAGCGTGGGGAAAGAGACAGCGCTATTGCTCCAAAACAAGGAGTGGGGGTCTGCACTCTGGTCAACCAGCGAAGTCATCATTTGCACAGTGCATGCACTCTGACAAGCCCTGTCATAAACCATCAAATACGGGTTGTTTATCTTTACAAAGTAAGTTACGTTTCTTTTGCCGTAGTGAATGGAACCTACTCGAAGATGCAGTGTCAAACCAGCGTCTCATAAACATCACATTTGTGGGCGTAGCAGCGGAGTGTTGCTCGACGTAGTGCACGGAAAGTTCTAAGGCGGCTGCGGCATCCGAATGTGACACTAGTTGTTCATTGTGGTCTTCTTCATAGTCACTCTGTTCCACATCAATTCCAGATTCTTTCTCTAATAATAATGTTATTTGTTTCACGTCCCACTAACTACTTTTGCGGTATTCGGAGACGCTGAGGTGCCGGAATTTAGTACCGCAAAAGTTCTTTTACGTGCCAGTAAATCTACCAACATGAGGCTGCCGTATTTGAACACCTTCAAATACCACCGAACTGAGCCAGGATCGAACCTGCCAAGTTGGGGTTAGAAGGCCAGCACCGATTCTTTCTCTACCATAGCTATAATTTCTTGGTCTGTTTGTAATTGATGACAGTCAACTTCCATCCAATCGCTATTAAATAAACATCACAAGCAGGTCTTCACATCCCGGGCACAATGCGAAAGTGTAACCCGTTACCGTTTAGGAAACAAGTTTTAACCTAGTTTTAGTCGTTTTCTCCTCTACGGGTTCATAACTATCACACTGTAATTTTACACAGTATTTCATTAATGTAACTGCTAAAGAATGGACATTTCAAATTACAATATGTACTGTATTGTAGAAACTATTTTCTTCAGACAGTTGAGGCACTGGCCTTCTGACCCCAACTTGAAAGGTTCGATCCTAGCTCAGTTTGGTGGTATTTAAAGGTGATCAAATACGTCAACCTCGTGTAAGTAGATTTACTAGCACGTAAAAGAAATCCTGCGGGAGAACATCCCGGCACCTAGGCATTTCCGGAAACTGTAAAAGTAGTTAGCGGGACAAAAAACAATAACACTATCATTAGAAAATATCTTCCGGTTAATCCGAAAATTTCTTAATCCTAACAGACTCCGGTCCCAATTAGTTCGGATTAACGAGACTCTACTGTATTGCAACATTTTAAAAAGTTCCAATGAAAATTAATTTATTTTCGTATTGTCCTTATGGACTTAAATCAGTAGACTGAACCTTTGTGGTTTCTCTAGTATTAGAGCAGCTATCGTAAGTGGATTTTCTCTTTACCTAACCACAGATTGAGTATAAAAGCATATCGCATACCTTCCTTGTGAATAGCCCCGACCCAAAATTCTGTGGATAAAAGTAAACCCTCAGTTAAGGATGCATCACTGTCATTCCAGCTACTGTCCTGCGATACCTACAAACTCACCAGATCAGTCCAGTGAAAGAAAGAAGGTGCAGACAGATAAAGTGCTAAGACAATGTTTCACAGCAGATTTTAAGATATGCTACATAAATGATGCACGGTAGTGGTTTTGTGCAAGAGCCAAAACAATAATGAGCATTACAGAGGGCCTTCGAAGGGAAATATCAAGGAAAAATTCAATATGCTTCTGGAGAAAAATACTGGTCTTACTGAACTTTCAGTAATAGGGTGTTAGAAGGGGTCACTCAAAATAAAACAAATGTAATACGACTCCACTTTAAAGCCTTGTGGTCTCTAGAAGAGTTTTTCTACACTGAAGTAACATTTCGTCATGTAATCATCGCAATTACGTAATGGTCACCTATTTAAAGAGAACTTTTATCACTGAATCATCACATGGAGGTTACGTGAATGATGTTGATCCACAAAACATCACCGTAATATTTGTCACAAATGGACGACAGTAATTGCTTTTACTCAAATAAAGTCTCAAATCCCAGGTTAATTAAGAAATAATACGAAAAAGTTTATTTTAGAGAATACATACTTTACTGCCTTATAACTATTTCTGCTACATCGCAGTGCTTCCGTAAGCGTTTTGTTTGTCCAACACTCTCGCCTGTGATGTCTTTGCTCACTGAAGTTCTTTGGTGTCGTTTTATTGATTTTTCTCATTCGATGTAATTTGGTGGGTTGTCACTTCATGTGCATTAACTGATTCATTAAAAGATTTATTGGTCCAGGGATCATGCTATTTTTCAACAAAATGCCCGCACTCCCATTCGCTAGAAAGAGAGCTCGTTGGTGCCAGCCCTGGACCTCAAGAACGGAAGAAAAAAAAATACGGCGCAAGCAATGGAATGCAAGACATATGGCCAAAGATAACAAAAATCCCAGACATAGCACTCCCATACATTGGTGCCAGCCCTGGACCTCGTGAAAGAAACAAAAGACGGCGCAAGCAGCGGAATGCAACACCGTAGACTCCTATTTACAGCCAGTAAATAAGTATACATATTTCTTGCTAGTAACGACGGCATTTCTTAATCAACCTGGGATTGGAGTTGGGTAAATCAATGATTACCTTTCGTTTGTGACAAATATTACAGTGATATTTCGTGGATCAACATCGTTCACGTAACTTCAGATGGATATTGTCCCCAACAATCAACAGGAGATTTAAAAGTCGAGATTGATCAACACATATTTAGAATAGGATTATTTAAAACACATCCACTACAACGGCATTATTTTCATAATCTGAAATGCAGTCTCCTATTTCATCCACAGCCTTCCCAAGTTCCTCAGAATGAGAAATATTTCATGCCCCCATTATATGAAGATGGAATGATGTTCACAACCTGTAAATACATAGTTCAGTTATAGAACATGTAAAAAGGAGATACATTTAACTTCCAATCTATTCAAACTAAGCAGTATTTACAGATAAAGATCCCCTGCATTTGGGAGTCATCAACCAGAAATGTAACCAAGTACACCACACGACAAAAAAATGGAAACACCCAGAAGGGGAGGAGGAAACTAAATTAAACTTCACGTGTTAAGAGGGTATGTAATGTTTAAAAGAAATTTACAATGAACATGGTAGTATGAGCCCACGTATCAGTATGATTCTTTTACAACTGGCTTTATGTCAAACCAACACGACAGGTCTTATAGTGACAATGGCACAGGAAAGGGCTATGAGTGGGAAAGAAGCAGCCGTGGCATTATGGCACACCCTCAGCGTTTGCCTGGTGCGAAAATTTTATATTTTCTCCATGTCCTCTGGGTTGGTTAGGGCCTTTTTGATTGGAAAGTACCTGTTTTGCTCCCGCTTTAAATTTTGTTATTGATATTTATTTTTTTTGTTTCTTGTCGGCTTAAAGGTGGTACCTGCCGGTGTTTTTGTTGCTACCCACTAGTTCTGTGGTGAGTAACGTGGCTGGCGGGTCAAATTGCTCTGCCACTCTCAACACTTGTTGCTGACGACACCATTCAGACTAGTGTGACTCCTATGGTGCCAACTCCCATCTATAGGGACTGCAATATCCTTGTAACACCACTGTTATTCACAGCTTCAAAGACTGCATCTCTCATGGAAATGTCAGCACATTCCCAAACTGCTTCATTTATACAGCTAGTGTACCTCTGATACGTAGTGCAACCTTCGCAGATTTATTACCGTGCATGAGGTGTTTCCCAGCTGATTCACCGTTCCTTATCGTACGCAAGGCATAAACGAATCTTAAATAACTCATAGTACCCTATCCACTAGAAAATCAAAACTTTTCATGGCATTCAGTACACTCAAAAAGTAATCTACCAGAAAGTTCCTTTCTTGCAGTAATATCTTCATAACAAAACTATTACATGCGCCACAAATTTACACTTCATAAAACTACGAACAGCAGCTGACAGTAGCTCTATATTATAATGTTCCAATTTCATGATTTTTTTGTTAGCAGAATTGTCACAATCTACACATACACTCTCTTTCACGCCATTTACACTTGTACCAGTAGAAGATAGCTTTCAGTTCAAGGTACTAACATTAACACTTGGAGAACATAACCTATCTCTACTCTCACCATGATTTGTATCTTTTACAACATTTACACTAGTTTACAAATCGTTTACACTAGCCTCAGTATTTACAGGTATAATCATCTTTATCCCAGGACCTCTTTTATGCTTTGCATGTACTCTGACGCGGCATTCCGAACACACAAAGTCAGTAACTCACGTTTCCATATAAACAACAACAAACATGGAGGAAAACAAATGAATAATGTAATATGCATTCTGAGCTACAATATACAAACCAAATTTCCAGCATAAATCATGGAACCATAATGAACAAGATATTACATGGAGACTAAGATCAAGGAAGAATGGGGGCATGGCACCAAGTAGAGAGGGTGACTGAAATAGCCATTTTAAGCCCTTAAAATAACTTTCAAGAAATAGACTAATTATCCCAATAAATAAGAGTACAAACTAAAATACAAAAAAAAAAAAATTAGAAAATTTTCATTGAAACTGATCACAGTCTTCCCTTTAGCTGCTTTTGGTTCCTTGTTTTCACTTACGTCCATGTACTTCAGTCCAATTTTGGTCAACCTTTTTATAATCCTCACCAGGATAAATATAATAATCATGGCTGACAGTGGGGTAAAGGGACTCTGCCATAGGTTGAAGATTACGCCAATGAAACCTCATTCCCATAATTCAAGACGAGAAGTTAAATGACCTAAAACAATGAGGCAATGTTTCCGACAAGATAATCATCCCTGCTGTCCGGAGTAAGAATGGAAAGAATAAGAATATGAAATTAATCAGAATAACAAATAACAACATCTCTCTGTCTTGAATTAAGGGAGTGACATTTCATAGGGGAAATCTTCAGGCAATGGTAGAGCCCATTTGTGCCACAGCCAGCCATGATTTAATATGAATAACAAAGACAAGTAACAACATGTTTAAATAGTTGAGAGGTAGCGATACAATAATTGGATAGTGTTATGCATCAATTGACCAAGCGCCAAAATGGATTTTTTTAGATTATTGCACCGTCTGGTAGCTAAAGGTGTGAACTTTACATAGGTTATTGTTCGGACTTTTATTGTCAAAACGATTTTGCGGGAAATGAATTTTGACCAAACGCCAACCTCTCAATCATTACATTGAAGTTTTGCATCAAGTGACTAATCACCATTCCCGAGTCAGAATTACGCATGAAATGACCACACGACCAGCGTGCAATCACTTGGTCATGAGATGCTAAATGTGGATTCCCGCATAGGTTTTCTTCCCTATGGCACATGCCCAGAACCTAAAATCCTCCGATATGGAAAAATCGAAGTTGGATGAAAAACTGGATACGTTTTGTTTTGACATTGAAGAAACACTGCCATTGCCACGTATTCCCACGAATGTGGGTTTTTCAAGCGCTACTTGTGGTTATATAATTTAAGGATTCACAGTGGGAAAGATAATAAAGGTCATTTTTAAGCCTGGTTGGAAGGAGAAGTAAGAAGAGGGGCTCAGGAGGTTTGATCCTGTTTGTACAAGCAAATTCATGGAAAACGTGCACAAAGTCAAAGAAGTCGTATTGTGGTCAGATTCTGCGGAGGCCAGAATCGTAATACAAAGGTTGTTCTACCTTTGAAACAACACCCTACCATTGAAATGATTACACTAATATTTTTACTTCCAGGCCATAGCTTCCTCCTTAACGACAGCAGCTTTGGTGATACAGAACATGCTTTCAAATTTCAGCAGCGCCCCTATACTGCCAAAGACTACATAAATGTAACGAAGATGTGCCTAAAGAACCCGCGTGTTGTGCACAGAATGACCGCACTGGACTTTCATAGTACAGTTCATCTGGAGAAGCACATTGCAAACAGGAAGACAGGCACAAACCGTGAGAAGGTAAACTGGTTGTATGTGAGAGAAATAGAGCTGAAGAAAGATAAACCGTTTCGCATTTTCTTCAAAATGTATTTTGATGCAGATCGCACTGTTGAATTGAACATTAAGAAATCTGCAGTTGGTCCTAGCTTCAGAATGAAAGTGGATCAGCTCTACATGGTCTGCTCACTTTATTATGGCCCAATGGAAAACCAGTTTCAGAAGCGAAACTGAACAACCTGCGCTCTCTCATGGAGCTAATTCCCAATGATGCTAAGCCTCTCTATAAGGGCTTATTTAGTGATCCTGGAATAGACGATGATATAGATGGGTTTGAATGTGGAAATATGGATTTTGAACTCACAAATTCTTAAAATCCTGCATTATAGAGAAACTGTGTGTTTATGATGCCTTAATACTATGATCTACCAGTGTAATTTCTATACTACTGTATATCTTAAACCCACATTTTTTCTGTGTCATGTTCTATGCTGTTATGTATAATTTAATCCTGCACTTAAGTCAAACCGATCAAAATGAGAATTTTATCTGTTGGTCAAGTGATGCAAAACAGAAACTAATGTAACCGCAATAAAGCATCAAGTGACCAAGCAACATTATCTCAGATTACGACAATATACTTCAAATATCCCTAAATTGAATACATTAAGAAAATTTATGTATATATCTTCATTTTGGTATATAATACCTCACAATTAACACGAAATATGAATACACAGGAATTTGCACTTGTGTAAATATCTCAAAATCTACTTTTGGTGCTTGGTCAAGTGATACATAACACCATCCAATTATGCATCTTAACAATGTAAACAGAATTATATGAAAACAAGAGAAATAAGCAGCAGCATTTGCAAGGGGTCCCGATCTGACAATATGTAAAACTTTAAGTAGTATTGAACAGGTGGATAACCTTACCTCTGTTTTTGAATGTAAATCTTTTTTCAATACAGACCATTATGAAGTTTTGACGTAAAAAAAAAAAAAACAGTTAAGGTGTATATTGTGCTGATGTCAAGCCTAAGGCTGGTTCCTGGCCCTAACCTGGGGGCGTAAGCCCTTTGCTTGATCACAGTCCAATGGGTTTGCCACTAGGATGTCCAGGGAACACCGACCATATCAACAGCAACCAATAGCACAAACTCAACCATACACACACACTAAATACTATACGTAATATGGAGCTTAAGTTACTTACACCTCCACGCGAATTTCCAGAGCTCATGAATTTCGGAGTGAACGATTCGTGCTGGCTCCTGCTCATATCCATAGCACGTGACTGTTGCTGAAAAGAACAGAAAATTTACCTACATAAACATAAGACCATAAACTGAAATTAAAACTAGTTAGGCCTACATTATATAGCATTTATACATCATAGTTGAGACAGGGAAGTGTACTGTCTCCCTTATTGTTCATTATCATCATGGATAGAATTCGATGTAATATCAAGAAGATGAAGGGCAAGGAAGTGAAATCTATGTATGATCTTTGCTCATGACATTGTAGTCTGGGGAGATATTGATGAGGAAGTACAGACAAGTTGATTTATGGAATGGAGATAAGAAATTTTGGAATAAAATTTAGTACTGCGAAAATCAAGACTTCGATCATGACGACAGGTAAGAGAAGATCCAGGGAAGTGATAAGAATAGGAAATGAAATTTGGATGGAGAGATTGATTTAAGAATACAGTAAAAGTCCCCTATCGCGAGTATTGCATATAATGAGAAAACCATTTAACAGCAACTTTTGACCGTCCCTACAAAATTCTTATATTAAATTGCGTTTTATCCTTTGTTTACAGCGAGAAACCAATCGCTGACGCATCCGTTATTACGAGCGATTATGCGCGAACAATTTTTTCCATTACTGATATTTATGCACCCAGTCATTATACTGCATGCGATTGATCATCTTAGGTATCGTTTTCTTGCTATGCCCAATAGCGAGCTCTCTCGTCAACATTCAAAGACAATGTCGGAGTCGATTAATAATACCCGTCGACTGTTGTTCCGTAAAGAAAATGAAAGAAAGTATTTCTGCAATTAAGTAAGAATGGGATACACTTCAAGATATGACAGGGTACATCACTGATTTCAGAGGATAACTTATATTTCGGAAAGGCTATTCGCATGCCAATTTTTAGCAACGAGGTTATTATTTCTCTACAAGCGTTTCAAATATGCTTTTATGATATATATATATATATATGGTTAGGTTAGGCGACGACTTTTGAAAAAGAAAACTGAAATATTTTCCACAGAAGCCTCTGGAGCGATACCAGTACCGAATTTCTCCAGATCCAACATGGTTATTTTTCTTCTCAGAATATCATCTGGAAAATCAAGGGTTGTTTTGCATTCCCAGCCCAACAGTAATGAACACCACTGGCAACTATTGCAGTAACTATGCTGTTTCCTTTCAACCCGCGCGCACGCACACAAAGTTCATTGACAAACGGCCGCTTCTTTTTCAAACATTGCTAGCCGCAGCGACCAGTTGCACAGTGCCTATGTGTAAAGTCACTGGATCTAAGGAAATAGTGAAGAGAGAATGACATTCTATTATCCTCTACAAAAACGTTTCTCAAATCTGCAGAACGGATCAAACCATGGGAGCCTTAGATTTCTTAGAAAGTCCACTGTTACTCAGTAGCAGAGTCCACTGTACCTGGCACCTGTAGTTTTATAGACAGCAGGAATATTTTCGTGATGGATCATCGTACTGAGAAATACATTTAACAGATATTTCCGGCAAATTTTCAACGGATTCTCGTCGATGTTATGTTGCCAATTTTAAGTTAATGGCCATTACACACTTGGGAATGTATACTAATTGTGCAGCCGCAAGAAAATACGGCATAGGTCTAACTAGAGCCAATATCAACAGTTACCACCAAGACTTAAAAATGCGTACCATACAAAAAAAGCATTCAGTGACTTCGAAGAAGTCAAAATTGAAATTGTGAGGTATGTGCAAAAAAATGCAAGGGCGGAATTGCCAAACCGCGGCGCAATAAACTCGTTCATTGACTTTCAAAGTCCGCAATTAGGCCCATACATCACTAGCCGCTGAAGTCCGCCGAATCTGGCAAGCGAGACGTGCATGTAGCGGCAGCCAATTATATGACGCTGTGTGAATGAAGGGTACACGTCTGTGAAGGACCATAATTTTAACTACAAATCACACAAAAGATATCACCGCTAGTATGCTTCATATACACCCGAAATTCACTGTACAAGTGGAACCAACCTTTTAGAACTATAAAACAAACAGTTCATATGTAATTTACTTTTTAGGAGTATAGAGAGTTTTTTTTAGGTACCTATATCTCTGAAACTTATCAATAAAATCCACCAAATATTTAACTGTATACAGAGAATGTGTGTACACAAAGTAGACTACAACGGAGAACATACAGAAAGAAATGAATTAACAGCATTCATTACAACTTAATACATAAAAATACAGCAATTTTTTGTTGGGTGTAGCTGAAGTCAAGTCTATTTTTTAAGATAGCTCCATGATTGTAGTCTACTTTTCTTCAATTATCATACTAATTTCAGCCTTCTAGCTTGAGTAGTTTTTGGTCTATTAAATTAAATATGTCAAAAAACTAAACTTTCGGGAAATTGGACTTAAAGTTTACCTTTGCTTTTAATGAAAGTTGTGGCCTTATCTTATGTGTTTAATGCATTCCAGCCCCATTAATCATCTTGGTTAAGAAGTTCTTCATCCTCTTTCTTCCTCTTTATATTCCTTTTTTTCTGGTTCTTGCCTCCTTGAACATTCTCTCTGCACCGGCAACTCTTCTACTGTCAATAGCAGTAAGTGCATGCCTCATGTTGTATCCTGCTCCCATTCCTAGCTGCTCTAGAACCATACACCTGGATGAAACATAACACTGCATCTAGAACTCCTATTTTCAGTGTCTGTAGACCCACAAAAACAGATTTAGGAACACGGTCCCAGATGCATCGATTGAAACATCCATTTGGATTTCGAGTCCTCCCATGAAGGCACTTCTCCAGTAATTTGGATTGCTGAGATCCCTGTAAATAGGCTTTATTGCCTCAACAACAGCTTTAGGTAAGGAGTGCTTATGCTGATATTCAGTACCATCTGCCTTTGCTTCCTGGAAGTTACACCCTGCATCAGGACCTGTTGGGCAAAGTGCGTGACAGGGATGTTCATCAGTTGATGATTTGTGTATAAGACTAGCCCATACAGCTTTTCTCATATCAACAACGTTTCACCTCATTTCTTCTAATAGCCAGTCCATAATATTTCTGCAGTAGATCTACTTCACAATCAGTGAGGCGACCGCTACCAGTCACGTATTTCCCATCAGAGAGCTTCTGACCTAGGTCTTTTTGCAATTTTCTCAGTCTAGTGCCTAACCTCTTCTGCACGTGGCCTACACATTCCATCTTTTCATTGGTTACAGAAGTTCCATATGGCTAGCCTCCCACATTTTTTGGAAACCTTTAGAATCGCCATCACCAAGGTACTGCGTATAGCGTACACCACATAGATGCTGAGATCTCTTGAATATTTTCAAACTTGATAGCACATGTATGGTCCTTATCTGATTTACAACCAGAGCAATACTTGGTCAAGCACTCTACATCTATTACCTTACCACTTTCAAGGGAGGTAGCAGCAACAACCCCACTAATGGCCGGTTTCTGAAATGACAGTTATCTGTAGATGGGTAGTTACCAGCGACTTAACATGGTGATATGTTTAAAATGAGTTTCCGAAACAACAGTTATCGGCTTCTTCACAGTTACCTGCACAACGACTGGTAACTGCAGCTAGTGCTGTAGTTACCTCTATGTTAGAGCTGATTCCAAGAAATACCGCTTTGAGGCACCACTCCATACCGTTTCGTACAAGGTCTTATATTAGTTTCGTAAAAATTAGAAAGTGATAATGAAGTGGTTGCAATATATTTACAGTTATTCATTGTAGTTTTAACATGCTTGGGTGTGCTGGACTCGACAATATTTCGGTTAGTACGTTTACTTCGATGTTATCACTGGCTTTAGTCACTGATTACACTTGTATGGTGTCATCTGTCCCACCTGTTTAGGTTATAATCTCCTCGGAGCATGACGCCTCTACTGTAGATATATCTTCCAATACCGGAAATAAACCGTCAAATAAAAGAACTCGAGTCGGATTTTCATCAGGCTCTAATTGATCTTTGAGTGCAGCTATAATGTTAAGATCTCTTTCGACAGGCTTTGAATCATGAGTCCCACCAACAATTACCGTAGTGAACACAATCTGAAATTATGTACCAAATAATAAATATCTTAGGTACCGGTATGCATTTAATATTAACCTGCTGAATAATAAATATCGATTTTTCATTGCTTTTTAATGCTATTATATCCTTTAACTAGTGACGTGAGGTCTCATAGACTCCTAATAAACATAAAATATCTGGACTTCTTTAATTAAAAGCCTTGCAGGGAGACGACGTGTGTCATCTTATCTGTTTCAACACACTTCACACCGTGAGTCAGGGTTAGCTCGCTACGTTCGATTGAAGTTCTCAAGTGGACTTTACGTCAGCAGTTACGAGAGTATTTTTGTCAATGCATGTTGCGTGGCCAGTGTAAAAAAAAAAAAAAAGGCAACGTTTGCAGCGAGAACAGATGGATATCGCACCATCAGTGCAGAACTTCAGTGCCGGAATGATAGGTTCCAAACTGCGCGGCACGTTTTCATTTATGTAATTATTTTTGTTTACGCTTGTTCTGTTCTGGATCAATGAAAAGTGATCTGATTGACGACAACGTTCAAGGTGAAATTTAAGACGATGTCTGCATACTGTCAATAAGAAAGAAGAGGAAGTAATATATACCTAATTTTTGCATCATTTGATCGTACGTATTTTCATATTGTGAGAGAGTATTTACATGCTAAATCAGACTGATTGACATGATGTGTATATATTTGCCAACCATTTTACATTGTAGAAAACTTCTGCTAGTAAAAGTAACTAGATATAACCAAAAAAAACCTTAAAAACATTTGCGTAGAGACATCTATCGGAGGACGAGAGGTACTAAACATGACGATATCTGTACTGTTTATTACCAGGGCTTATAAATCTGGATTTAAGTTTCCGGAAACTCATTAAAGTTAACAGCACAGTTAAAGTTACAAGCGCTTTTAAGTAACTCACAGGTAACTGTGGTGTACCAGAAACCGGCCGTAAGAGAAGTATGGCCACTTTTCTGCCAACATCTATCAAATACAGCTGCTGTATTACAATTCCCATCATTTTTCTCCACTGATTCTTTTATAGCAGTTTTTTAGGACATGCTACTTACATCTTCAAGGCACCCTATTAACACTTTATTGTAGCGATCAAATCGAGGAGGTGGAGGAGGATCCATAATTGCACAGAAAGTTTGTGTTGCTTTATACCCTTTGTATACACGGCATACCATAAGCTAGTCTTGTGTTCACATTATAAAGCCTCTTGTTATTTACCCCTGAAGTATATACAGATTCCTCATGACCACAGACACTGCACATAATGATTAAGTTTTGAGGCTAAACTCTTCTACTATTTACAACTTTAAGACGTTCAATACTACTTTCACTGTCACAATATTTACACTTTAAACATTTATTTAGGAAACTGTACACAACACTCAGTTCAATTAACATAGACCCTGAATTAATGTTTGGAATATTTTCTTCACTAAAGATACTGCGGAATGACAGATGTTGATTCCCATAGGGAATCTGTAATATTTGTTCCGAATGAGTAAATATATAATACCAATATAAATGGTCCGTTATTGGACATTATAAATTTTCCAGCTAACTCATTCCTGGTTCCTTACATTGGGTAGATGGCTATTTTTGGACATGACTCGATCATTTCTATGCCTAGATCTTGCAAACAAATTGTACGTTCCTGTTCGAGGTTCCTAGTTGCATTAATGTAGCCATTATTTGCAAGCAATAATTAATTAGAGATGTTAATATGCTGTAGTTTGGCTTCCCAAGTGGCGCGAAATAAACCGAGGCCTTTATACTTCCTTTCGGTGTATATCATGTGATCCGGAACGTCTGCTGGTAGTTGTAAGTACCGGGTGTATTAGTGAAACCCCTCTGATTGTCATGTAACACAACGTAGTTCCGAAGCTGTTTATCAAGAACTTTCTTGAAGACCCATCTAATAACTGAGCATATAGTAATTGGACGCCAGTTACTGGGATCATTTACATCACCTCCTTTAAGAACCGGAATTGTACGGGCTTTCTTGAAAGTCGATGGTACTAACCCTGTTGTTAGCATTCTAGTGGCGATTGCGATTATCTCTGAAATCGTGCTGTTTTTAATACCTCGGACGATTACGTGGTCAGGACCGCTTGCGGTGTCTATCTTGATTTTCTGTGTTGCCTGAATAATGTCTTCTTTAGATATGACCGAATTGTATAGGTCATTAGTCCCCACGAGTTCACTCTCAGTGCCTTTTTGAGGGTATTCCGGTCTTTTGTGGTTGTTCGGCCTAGAAAATATGTCCGAAAAGTATGTGTGCAGTACATCTTTTTTCAGGCTGCAAATTGGTTGTTCGTTTGTAAATACATTGCATATGGCTTTCGCCGCTGATTGTAATAGTAGAACTGAGTGGATTCATACATGTACTTCCTTATCTTTTCTCTTCCCCTTTTCGTTGATCTTTCAGGGTTTGATGAGGTCCTATATGAACATTGGGCAGAATTAAGTTGGCCTTTTCTTCTCAGTTCATAATATTTCTGGGCGGGGTGTTTCGGCCCGGGAAGAATATGTGGTACTGAAGCTAAGAATTGGACAAAGTCAATAACGGCCTCGAAGGGGTCGTCTGTTAGGTTTTCAGAAAACTTTGATTTCCATTTAATCAGTTCGCGATTGTACTCATCCATATTCGGAGCTGGAGTAGTAGCGGTATTGGTTGTGGTTTCATTGGACTGACGATCCTCTGGGGAATTTCGTAAAATGCTGATTTTACTCTGCTTCTTGACCAGGGTATCTCTGTGCACTGCAGGGTGAGCTCTGCTAATGTGTATGCTTACGCCCCTATCGGATCGATAATATTTTCCACAGTGCGTACATTGTACACCGTGTGATTGTTGTTCGTCGGAAAGATTATTAGCCATATTATGAACATGTATCTGTGACCATATAACTTACGATTGAAATATTCTTGTCGATGAGCTGTTATCCAGAAAAGAACATAAAACAAGCCACGTGATCTTGTAACATCACTGCCGTGTCGACTTGATTTTCTGAATGAGGCAACGGAATACTAGAATATACGACAATCATGACATGTATAAAAGTCAACCACACTACACTCATCAACTATCAAATATCTACACCCACGAAAGATTTAAAGACTATATACATAACGTCCATTATAATGGCACCGAGAAGTATAAATTCCATGACTTATGCAACGCTGGTGAGTGCATGTAGTGTGTCTGTCTTCATGGTTTCCATGGCAGGGATGGCAAATAAAAAGGCATGGCTGACACTTAGGGCAAATATAGTATACACGTAAACCGAGGGTCTCAAGTTTCTCTCTAAGTAGCGTTATCTATGGACTGTCAACGAAACAAGATGGCTGACAATCAGAGCACAAAAGGCACAACATATTTGTATCAAAAACCAACACTAAATGATCCCAGATCTACCAGATAACATCAACATACAATCAACACATCCCACATCATCACAAACACTACCTGGAAGCCAGAAATGAACTACAGTTCCCTTCCTCAAACAGAGATACGATGGACGAAATCAACCACGGCCATCTGATCATTATGTTTGGGCTACAAAAATGTAAGTATTCATGCATGAAACAGAATACTTACGTATGAAGGATGAGTTTTCCACCTAATCAATTCTTTATTTTACAAAGTGTTTGGGATTATTTACATTAAAAAACGGTACTGGTTTCGACCTGTAAATACATCATCAGTTGTTGAACCTGCTTAATAGTGATTGTAAATATTATCACCAGAGCACAATCATCCTTTTAATTTGCTGGAGTATGATAATCAACATCACGGAGAGAGCTTTTAATAATGTGTGGCTTCACAAACTTGGCCACCACAGTCTTCAATAGTTCCTCCAAAACTAACCTCAATAAGTGGATGTGCGGCATACTTGACTGAAATCCATAAAAATTGAGACAAAGGCAAAAAGATTTATATAAATTTGATGAAAGGAACACGAGTCCTTCATGTACAATGCATGGCTCTTAGTGTCATCAGTATTTTCATTTTTTTAAAGTCAACTCATAACTGGGTTTTCCTTTCAACCGAGGAGTGAGGTGAAATGTTATGACAATCCTTCAAATCTCTGCTTAGGAATTTTGTAAGTCTTCAAAGTTCCCATCTGGGAATCCTTACTCACAATTCCTCTCCTGAATAAAGTAACCAAAGAGTCCTACTGATGCAAAACCCAAACACCACCTTAATGATAACCATCAAGTAGGCACATGCTTCAGAATCTTCCTGATCTGTGTGTTGTGTAAAGTCAAATTCTCTGAATTTTTCTTTCCTCTTTGCACTCAATTCCAGATAATAAAATAAATCAATTATACTTTCATCTACATTTTCGGGCAAGCACGCCGCACCCTTCTCTGCAGCAAGATTAATTAGGTGACAAGAGCAGCCTAGGTCCTTTCACTTTATGGCAACCTTTTCCTCTTTCTGCGTACCTCGCTCTGCAGTGTGTATAGTTTAGCTGATGATGTGCGACTGGTGGCGGGAAGAGAAATATGGGCGGGGAGGAGGGCAGGCGCGTGCGGGGTAGGAGTGAAGGTGGCTGCGGGGAGGATGAGGGGGAGGGGAGGTTTCAGGCGGAGCTGAAGGGTGCGGGAGAAAGGGTAATTGTCACCGAAAAGTACCTTTCATTAAAGTTAGGATTGAGTTTTGGTTGGCTGCAATATTGTTTCTGAGAAAAGTGATAAATAAATCGAAAAGTATGATGGGTTTCTCTGAGATTCCTTTAAGATTGTAATTAGCGTTCAAGTGTTGGTCTAGGTGTATGTAATAATTTTCCATTATGTTTCGTAAAGGGTCCTTGTTTGCTAATTCGAGGATGTCTATCTCCTGTTCGATATTGGTAAAATTATGGTTATAATTTTGCATGTGTTGGCCGATAGCTGAAAACTTTATTTTATTGCATTAGTGTGCTCATTGTATCTAATACTGAAGTTTCTTCCGGTTCGCCCAATGTAGGATTTTTCACAGGTATTGCATTTGATCCTATAAACTACTGATTTTAAAAACCTGCTGGTCTTGTTGATGTGTGAAGTATTGTGTAAAACGTTCATGTTTTTATTGTTGGTTCTGAAAGCTATTTTAACGCCTTGTGTCTTGAAGATATTGGTTAACTTGTAAATATCATTGTTGATCGTAAAGGTGGAAAATGTTAAGAGGTTTAGTTATTTCCTTTTTGAGGGTAGTTTTAGGGTAATGATGTGTTTATTGATTATCCTTTCTATAAAATGATTGCTGAAGCCGTTGAATTTTGCCATTGCGCGGATTGTTTTAAAGTCGTTCTTTAGATCTTTCTCTGACATAGGTATGCTAAAGGCTCGATGAACTAGCTTATTGTATGTAGCTCGTTTGTGGGAATGGGGCTGCACTGAATCTTGGCAAATGGTGGAGGCTGTTTGAGTAGATTTTCTGAATATTTTATAACTGAAAGAATCTGAGTTTCTAGTGATAGTTAAATCTAGAAAGTTGATTTTTTGATTAGATTCGGATTCTAGTGTGAATTTGATATGAGGATCAATATTGTTGAGGCTTAAGTGGGTGGTGGAAGAGTTAATTGATTTCTCGTCCATGATTACGAAAACATCGTCAACATATCGGCCCAGAAGTGAATGTTTAAAAATTCATTGTCAATTTCGGTGTATTCGACGAGGTCTAGGTATATTTCTACCAAGATGCCCGAGGCCGGTGACCCCATTGCCAAACCATGTTGTTGATATATGACATTGTCGAAAGTGAAAAGTTATTGTATACGATTAGTTTTAATACTGCGATAAAGTCTTGTATCTCTAGTCTGCTTAAGTGGCCGTTTTTATTTACATTGTTTTAATTATCGGAATTAATTTTGATACTAGTATGCTTGGGTAAATATTTACAATATCGAAAGAGTGGATCGAGTAAGCAGGTTGCATATTGAACTTTAGTTTTTCTATTAGTTCTGATGTATTTTTAATAGACTTTTCAGATAAAAATTGATCATTTTTTCTTAAGAAACATTGGATAAATTGTGATATTTTGTATAAGGGGCTTGGTCTATAGTTGACAGTTGGGCGAATGGGAACTCCGGCTTTGTTTATTTTGGGGAGAGCTTTAGCAGTGGGGAGTCCTGGGTTCATGGAATTCATAACCCTTAATAATAAAGCAGGCATGAGGCAGTTTTTAAAAAGTAATTACGATCGGTGGAAAACAGCAAATAAGAATGTAAACAGACTCTGGGATGGGTTTAAAGAAAGTGTTGAAGACTGTGGAAACAGGTTTGTACCTTTAAAGGTGGTAAGGAATGGTAAAGACCCACCCTATTATAATTGAGAAATAAAGAGACTAAGGAGGTGCAGGTTAGAAAGAAATAAGAGTTGGAAATGGCTGTGGAAGTAAGGAAAAATTGAAGGAACTTACTAGGAAATTGAATCCAGCAAAGAAGTCAGCTAAGGATAACATGATGGGAACCATAACTGGCAGTCATACAAATTGTAATGAAAAATGGAAGGGTATGTATAGGTACCTCAAGGCAGAAACAGGTTCCAAGAATGACATTCCAGGAATAATTAATGAATAAGGAGTGTGTGTATGTGAAGATCTTCAAAAGGCAGAAGTATTCAGTCAACATTATGTAAAGATTCTTGGTTACAAGGACGATGTCCAGATAGAGGAGGTGACTAATACTATTCAAATTTACATATGATAATATTTACAATAAGATACAAACTTTGAAAACTAGAAAAGCAGCTGGAATTGATGAGTTTTCGGGGGATTTACTGAAGACAATGGGTTGGGATATAGTACCATATGCGAAGTACACATTTGATTATTGTTTGAAGGAGCTATACCAAATTAATGGAGAGTTGATATAGTAGCCCCTGTGTATAAAGGAAAGGATGATAGACATAAAGCTGAAAATTACAGGCCAGTAAGTTTGACATGCATTGTATGTAAGCTTTGGGAAGGCATTCTTTCTGATTATATTAGACAGGTTTGAGAAATTAACAACTGGTTCAATAGAAGGCAGTTCAGTTTTAGGAAAGGTTATTCCACTGAAGCTCAACTTGTAGGATTCCAGCAAGATATAGCAGATACCTTGGAATCAGGTCAAATGGACTGTATCGCGATTGACCTATCTAAAGCATTTGATAGGGTGGATCACGGGAGAC
Organism: Anabrus simplex; assembly: GCF_040414725.1. Classification (NCBI taxonomy): domain Eukaryota; kingdom Metazoa; phylum Arthropoda; class Insecta; order Orthoptera; family Tettigoniidae; genus Anabrus; species Anabrus simplex. The sequence goes on along the minus strand of NC_090270.1, from coordinate 259,672,111 downwards.
TACTGGCAAAAATAAGTGCAATTGAATGCGTCAATGGGGTGAAACTTCCTTTTGGGGATCATCGTAAGTATCTGGGTGTTAATATAAGGAAGGATCTTCTCTTTTGCTAGTTGCATAACGTAGCACCGACACATATAGGTCTTACGGCGACAATAGGACAGGGAAGAGCTACGAGTGTGAAGGAAAAGCCCGCGGCCTTAATTGAGGTACAGCCTGGTGTGAAAATGGGAAACCGCGGAGAAACACTTTCAGGGCTGCTGACAGTGGGGTTCGAACCTACTATCTCCCGAATACTGGCCGCACTTAAGCGACTGCAGCTATCGAGCTCAGTGGAAGGATCTTCACTGGGGTAATCATATAAATAGGATTGTAAATAAAGGGTACAGATCTTTGCACATGGTTATCAGGGTGTTTAGGGGTTGTAGTAAGGATGTAAAGGAAAGGATATATAAGGCTCTGGAGTATAGTTCGAGCGTATGGGATCCTTACCAGGATTACTTCGTTCAAGAACTGGAAAAATCCAAAGAAAAGCAGCTCAATTTGTTCGGGGTGATATCCGACAGAAGAGTTGTATTACAAAAATGTTGCAAAGATGAGCTGCTCAACTAAGTAGTATGTTACATGTTACTAATCTGATATTTAGACCCGTATTGAAATTTGCTATAATTTGCATACAAATTATTTATGCAAATTATAAGGGTATGTTCCGAGCTGTCAGCGAAGAGATGGCGTGGAATGACATTAGTAGATGAACAAGTTTGAGTGACGTCTTTAAAATTAGGAAAGATCACAACATGAAGGTAATATTGGAATTCAAGAGGCCAATTTGGAGCAAATATTCATTTGTAGGATGGGGAGTTAGGGATTGGAATAACTTACCAAAGGAGATGTTCAATAAATTTCTAATGTCATTGAAATTGTTTAAGAAAAGGCTAGGAAAACAACAGGTAGGTAATCTGCCACCTGGGTCACTGCCCTAAATGCAAATCAGTATTGATTGATCTAGGTTACTCCAAAGAGAATGTTACTCGCTTGCAAAGAGAATGACTGTATTATAGAGCAAAGAAGACACACACGACAGGCCACTGTGCCCCACACTGCCATCATTATTAGAACTACTATCGACCAGCCATATATCAATAGAACGAAGAAATCTGAAGGAGTTTAAAATAATATGAATATTACTGTTACTGCTCTGAAAATCGGGAGATTGGTCCAGGCAATCGGGAGGAACTATGAAAAACCAAGTCTCCCGCTCAAATCGGGATATTTGGCACGTCTGCTTATATCCTTTGCACACTAGATCGTTGGGAATGTGAGCCTATGCAGACTTGATCCAGCTGCATATTTGTCCCACTTCAGGCCTCTGCACTTGTCCGGTGGGTGTTAATGCGTGATCACCATCAGACATCCATTCGGTGCACAACTGTTTTATTGCAGTTTTGAAAGGCCGGTTCACGCACACACCCAACGGCTGTAGAATAGAAGTCAGCCTTCCAGGAAGTATCCCAACATCAGTTTTTCCTTTCCTCATCATATCCTTTTAAGGCGTCAGTTTTATGGCCACGGTAACTGTCCACCACAAGCATGTTTTGTTTTTGTAACAAAGCTCCTGGGCGACATTGCCAAACACACCTCATCCAGCCCTCAACGCACTGTCCATCCAGCCGGACTCGTGTTCTACCAATAACACTGGACGGCAAGTTTCCTTTCGAAAGCGTTTTACTTTTCGGAACCACACATGGAGGGAGTTTGGTTCCATCCGCTAATACGCACAACATTATTGTGCATCATTGAGGTTCATTACCAGCTGTACAGATGGTTACACTTTTAGAACCCTTCGTATCCATTGTATTTTCCAACGGCAGATCAAAATAGACAGGCGTCTGCTCAGCATTCGCAACTTGTAACAGCAAATAAGAATTTTGATTCCTCAAATGAATAATGTGAAGGTGAAAGGCCGTTAATTTTTCTTGATACGACCCAGGGAGATGTTGTGAAATAGACGTACGTCTCCGAATGCAAAATCCCTTCGTAGGATAAAAGTTTCGGATCCATCCGCGGCTTGCAGTAAAACCCTGTGCTTTGAGTTCTTTTGAGATCTCTAGTGCTTTCAATTGAGACATTTCACAACAAACACCATATCCTAACTGACATTTTCCTATAACAAATTTGTGGAGTCGTTCTTCAATTTCCAAAAACACTACACTCCACCTATGGAACGCTCTGCGATCGCCATTACTTTTTAGAAGTATTTCTTCCGATAATCACAAATACAAGATTTATCAAAATCGCAATTTCTGCCAACGGCACGATTTATGTATATTTCACCTTTGCTCACGCACAGTAAATGACCGCAGACGCTCTTTTGAATCCATCGCTTACTATCGAGACTGCACCTTCACGGGACAGATAGGGAATTGAAATAATAACAGTAAGTTATTTTATTATTTCAATTGAATATGAACAATACGAATCAAAAATGATATTTACAAGTTGTAACAGATACGGAACTCAAATGCGAGCGAGGTAGACTTCCATAACGAACTGTCTCGACTCTCGCAAAGTATTGTATCCCACGAGATCAGCTATCCGGGCACACTTTTCAAACAAATTATGGTCGTGCATCCACAGCAGCAGCTTTCATATTTACCGCATATTCTTTGATTTACCAAATTTCATTAACTTACATTTCGGATTTACATGCCACTGGAACCAGTGATATTCGGGATTATATGGTATTCTCTTGTCCAGTTAGTCCCCTCCCGTTTAACTACAGGCTCCCCTGAGTGTTTCTATTTCCCTCCCTTAGGTTCCTGTCTAGCAGGCAGGACAACACTGAAAGCAGAGATGCTTTCCAAGAGGAAATGTAATTCATAATAATGACTGTAGAAACAAGATATGGAACATTAGGCCTACAATTAAAACTAAAATGTAAATAATTAGAAATCGTGTGCCTCAAAGAACAAGTTTTCCTGAGTTAAGACTCAGTCCTTCATTGGAAGTACAAGTAGTAGCACTTATCTGTTCATGCAAAATAAATCATGCTCTGCCAATACGCTGCCAAGAAAGTTTCTGGTTTCTCCACCGTCTGGAAGTTTATAAAATGTGTACAATTAAAATGTCTAACATAGAAAGTGAAATTATATATACAAATACTGTTTTAATGCAAATCTGATGCACTTACTCTGTTATCTTTGAGGACCACTTCAAGATCAGGAAGGATGTCTGGTTTCTTTTTCGACTGTGGATCATTCTTTAAACCAATTAGAAAATCACGCTCATATTTCTTCTTTCCTTTTGGATTGAGAGGGCTCCATTGATCTGGAACATAACACCACAGCAAACAAGAGATATTAAAATAGAAAATATTCAAATTAATCTTGCATTAAATTGCCAAAATGACTAAAGGTATATGTACAAATCTGACTTCACAGTTAAGGAAGAATAAAGATACATTTTGTTGACTATTACTTAACCCGCGAGTGGTCGCTATATGCGATTTTCACTCACATTAATTTTTATTGTGATATTACTTCACAATGAAAGGGAGGGGACTGTTCCCTCGTCTAGCTGAGTTTATACTTTCGTGAGTCGAGCGATTCACATTTGAAGGGTAAGCACCCCCCTCCCCTAGTCAGATCAAAGGTTCCTATGTGTCCATGCACGCTGCGTGAGAGATTCATCGTGCGACTAATGACGGGAAACGTACTCCTGTTGTACGCATTAGTATTTGTATTATGAGCCCTTCTTGTTTTTGAGAATGTTATTGTGTTCAGAAACCTTGTTTTGTACGTAAATATTACTAGATATAATGCATGTGTCAGATGTTATTTTTTACAACTTCAAGGCGGAAGTTATTTTCATGGACATTCAATGTTATTTTAAGAAGTAATTTGTGTCTTTAATAAACAGTTAATCATGTCCGGCTTCATGGTTAAATGGTTAGCGTGCTGGCCTTTGGTTACAGAAGTCTCGGGTTCGATTTCCGACGGGGAAGGGGTCAGGAATTTTAACCTTAATTGGTTAATTTCGCTGACACTGGGCCTGGATGTATGTGTCGTTTTCATCATTTCATCCTCATCATGACGCGCAGGTCGCCTACGGATGTCAAATCAAAAGACCTGCATCTGGCGTGTTGAACGTGTCCTCGGACACTCCCGGCGTTAAAAGCCATACGCCATCTCTCTCTCTCTCACAGCTAATCATTTCATTTTTATCCAAAATATAAAAGGTAGAACTTGCGTTTTATTTCAGTTGTATATTTCAGCCTTACGCCCCACAAAACTGTGAATTAAGTCATATTTATTTTAATGTGAAAGAAAGTACCACGCGCGACCACTCACGTTACATTTCGGCTAGCGACCATTCGCGGGTTTAACAACAAGCACTTTCGCAACCGAATACAGTAGAGACCAGCAAACTATACCTAACGTGCACCAAGTTGCCGAGTAGGTGAAGAAAGCCGATTTAAATTTGAAACACACAGTATACCGCAAGCAGACTTGCAGAGACGTCCAACCACCATCTTTAACAATACTGAGTGATAAAGAGGCTAGCTGACAGTGCAGGAAGAATTTGTCAACGACAGCACTCAAAGTATGGTAAGACACCTCAACATAGCCCTATGCACTAAATGGGTACAGCCACAAATGTGTCCAGCAAGTACTCCATCCCAGACTTCAAACAATCAGGGAGATGACGAATGGCAAAAATGAGATCTGCAACGAAATCTGAAAATCCAGAGAGATGGGCTGCATATTTGGAGAAGGATAGAGAAAGAAATGGGTTAAAAGTTACGAAAAAGAAAAGTGTGTAGAAGACAGTGTTCCTGAACCTGAGGAGATGGGAAGACTACAATGAGGGTATAGGAGTAGAGTGAAAAAGCAGAAGCAAATCCTTGAGCTCTGGGCTCATACTCAACACACTTTGAAAATCAGTTCATAAAGCTGAATATATTTTCAGTTAACTCTTCTTCCCAGTTTAAGAACAAGTATAAAACTTGCAATATGTGGCACTTGCCTTATGATCTCAATGTGGAAACTAGAGTAGAAGCAGCTGGCCATGGTAAAGGAGCGATAGATGCCATTGGTGGGCGGGTCGAACAAATGGCCTGGACAGCAGTAAAATCATGACTATGCACTGTTCCAAATGCTGAAGAATTCTTCAAAGTCGCTAAAGCTCAGTATAAGTCAATCAAGAAATACTTCAGTATCTTTGAAGAAACAATGGGAGTACGGCACCAGGAATGAGAAATACATCACATCAAGGAAACTGATTGATTATTATTAAAAATCACATTTAATGTTTTGATTTTCAATTTTAGCATTTTGTAGCATCTATAGTTCTCAGATCTAGCCTTTTATAGCAAATTTGTTAAAAACAGGCATAATTTGCAAAATTGCACAGAACAGTTCGGAATAAAATCACACTGTTTAATCACAAATTGCTCGTTATGCAGGTTTGAACACACTACGGAAAATAAGACAAACATCAGCGTAATATTGTAAGAAGTATTACCATACATGAATATGCATATTTACAAATTTACAAGCACAATTTCAAAGTGAAATTTACTATTCGGAACATATTCATCCATCACAGTACAACAGATCTACAAGGAAGAGTAATTTCAATGATGAAGTAAAACATGCCAATTGTTTGAATGGTATCCTCCTTCATTCGAGACCGCCTATCAATTACAATCATGCTGTACTTGCTAGAATACACCTCTACATCGACACTGTTTGTAGGGGCCCAAGTGCACTGCAGTGCTGCCGAGGCAAAGGAAGGAAACAAATTTAAGTGCCATCAACATTTGAAGAGTGTCAGTGTATTTGTCCATTCTAATGTTCTGCAGCATCTGTTGGTGATATGTCTCGCATCACTCTACAAAGATCAACAGTGATACTTTTAAAAAGACAACTTATGCTTCAAAGACAGAAGTGATACCCTTTCTCCCCACACTCCTTCCATGTAAATATATATAAACTTTATAATTTCCTATGATTTTCTGATAGAGAAGTGTCAATTATTCTTCGGACCACCACTGCTAAAATACCCTGTGGTTGTATGCATTGGTGCCGAATACAGTGTCTATAAATAAGTTAATATAAACCCTTTAAACTCCATTTATAAATGAACGTTGTGTTCTTATTGAACACTGTTTAATGAAATTTTAGTAACAGTTACGTTTAATGAAATTTTAGTAACAGTTACCAGCATTTCTGATAATAAAACGTCAATACTTTTTATGGACCACTGCTGCTGGACATTGTCAAATACTCTGTGGTCTTACCTATTAGTACAAGTAACTTACTTTCCCTTAAACTGCCCCATGTTAACGTTAAGTCATCCTTTGTAGGAAATAATCTACCAATTTGATGCTGTTATACTTCACAACTGGTAATTTACAGCCTACGGCTGATATATTGTTATCTATATCATCAATGAACTTTGTTTTTCTCTTGACTTTCCCACTGTACTATGACAATTATGTATCTAAGTATTTACAATTTAATTACAAAACAGGTACACGACTTATGCCTTAAGGTAGTACTATAACTGATGATGCCCTCAAACAAGGGCAAAACATGTATCATATGGAATTAATAATAGATTCCTAAATGTTTAAAATTTCTAATGTATAGAATAGGTGACATAATAAACTTTTTAGCATCCTACGTATAGCATCTTCAATATGGATCAATTATGATATTTATCACCTGCAACAACCGAGAATCATTTTTGAGGAGCAACTAGGAGATCAATTTGGCTTCAGAGCTGATAGGTCAACAATGGACCTAATTTTCAGCATCCGAATGTTGATACAAAAACAGTGGAAGAAAGGCAAGGATCTCTTCATGGTTTTCCTGGATGTCGAGAAAGCATATGACAGTGTGACAAGAGAAAAGATCTAGGATAGTCTGTTGTGTTGTTTGAGTCATCAGCCCATAGACTGGTTCGATGCAACGCTCCATGCCACCCTATCCTGTGCTAACCTTTTCATTTCTATGTAACTATTGCATCCTACATCTGCTCTAATCTGCTTGTCATATTCATACCTTGGCCAACCCCTACCGTTCTTACCACCTACACAGGCCTTAGAATATTTTGTAACGCAGCGAGGGTTGGTACTTCTGAATTGCGAATTGGCGGTTAATTCGAAATCACGTAATTCGAAGTCCTATTTTTTAGTCCCAACGACTTCGAATTAACGAGGTTTTACTGTAGATTCAACCTATTCAATACAAAAGAATAAGAAATGTGAATTACATTCCCATTTAATAATAAGTAGAAATGGTACCAGTTTCGACATTAATCCAGATCGTCAACCGATTAAAAAATGAAAAACAACTCCTGCACGATTATGGATCTTCGTGTTTCATGGATGTGACTTTGTGCCTGACAGTGTTTAAAAACTGGCTCATTTAACCGTTCTCCGCCATTCGTAAACATTGTCGGACTTTGCCTAGCGCTGCCTGTGCCATGCTGCCGCTCAGAGAATTGCGCTGTTTTCTTTTGAGTGACTTGCATTTTACTTCTGAGTTTTACAGTGTCTACCCCCGTTCATTTATATCGCCTCTTTTACAGATCCGGAGTGTACTTCCTTTTCCTATGGATTGTTTTTCATGTTTTAATCGGCTGACGATGACCTGGAGTAGGGTCGAAACTGGTACCATTTCCACTTATTAAATGGGAGCGTAATTCACTACATCTCTTATTCTTTTGTATTGAATAGGCTGAATCTATTTATCAATTATTTCAATTTTAACTGTAGTAGCACAGCTCACGCAAAGTTCGGCACTGTGTCTCAAAATGTTTACGAGAAGAGGAGAACAGTTAAGTGAGCCAGCTGGCATACACTATCAGGCGCGAAATCGCAACACAACACTATTCAGGATGGAACCAGAAAGAATGGCCAAACCACCTAAGGAGAGAGGTGAAAGAAAAAGTGCGGGAAGGCCCAGAACACGTTGGATAGACATACCACATTTACTGGCGTATTAGACCATCTTCCCCCTCCCCCGCTTTTACAGCCAAAAATAGTCAAGGAGGGTCCAATATGCGGTAACCTCAAAGTTTTGTGCAGTTAACACATGACCTCTAGGCTATAAGGAGCTATAAATTGGACGTGTACACATTCTGTACTATTATTTACCAAAATTTGAACATATTTAAGTTATACTGGCTATTTTCGTTAGAAGGCAGTATCTCAAAACGTAAAAAGACAATAAAGGGTGAACACGACTTTTAGGCCTACGGTACATACAAAAGTCCGTTTTAGTAACTCACATCATATCATTCGTTACAATTCATTAATTCCTCTGGTGAGGCTGAGGTCAGGAAGGGCATATGGCCGTCAAAACTCGACACGAAGATTCGTCTCACTTCATACTCGAACCCGTAGAAAAAGGGGATAAGGGTATCGTGTTATCATATAATTAAATACTGATACAAAGGAACTTAATGGCCAGTCATTTGTCTGTCAGTTCAGCAGTAGGCCTACCACAGTAAACTTTATCACTGCTTTCATTTGAATATTATAGTCTTGCGCCGTCAAGTTCTTTGCCCTGCTACCGGCAATTCAGGGGTTGTCATTTTCACTGCCATCTCGTCAGTCATGCTTTATTCCTTTTGAGCCATGGACTGCAATCGAGATTATACGAGATCCCGTCTTTTTCAACAGTTTTCAACTACAGAGTCTAAACAGTGTGAATCTATTCCCAAATGGTTTCTGGAGATGGTCTCTGATATTCCCAATTGGTGTATACGTAGCAGAAGCCAGTCCTTCCGAATGTAATACATAGTAACTGGAAATAGTCTTTTGGCAACTGCGGCTGTTGAAACACAGACCCTTATTTCACGCTTGTTCTCTACATGTATTACCAGGATTTTGTAAACAGCTGTCCATAAGATAAGACAGACCACATTGTTTAGGTTAGGTATATTATCGCCCTGATAGTGCCAAAAGTTCCTCGACGGAAAGAATAAAAATAAATAACAGGAAAATATACCGCACTTATGGATATCTACAGCTGTGGCGGTAATGCGTTTTATTACCAGAATGTTTAATTTCGTACATGGGTTGTCTCTTTTTATTAACACATACCGGTACCCTGTTATGTTTGGGATCACCAAAAATCGTTTAAAGAAGGCCTGCGTGGGGACATAAAATTATTATTTGTTAGGTATGATGGCGTGTAAAACAATACTCTTAATAGGATAGCTTGTATCACATTTTAAACTTACTTCTCTCCAAATATAGGTATACCTATATTGACCCAAGTTACGAGATATTAAACACTTTGTAAATGGTCTCGCCTGGTGTATAAATAGCAACAACCGCGAATATTTCACAACTAACGTAAACGCTTTTCCTGATACCGAGTTGGTCCAGCTCTTTTTAGACACCCTCCAGTGGAAAGGAGTTACATGTACCCGGTACCGCATTTACCGCATTCAACCTTCCGACCATTCGTAAATATCTGGCAGTTCAGTATCGGGAATCGAAGTCAGACTCTCGAGAAAAGCAACTAATTGTGCTAACCATTACGCTGGCGAATTATTAACTACAAAACACAGACACATAGCATGCTTGCAATGCGCGCGTCGGACACAAAGCTAGGCCTATTCACCTACAATAATTGTGAGACGTCACCAGAGCTGCAGTAGACCTACGCTATGGAGAAGGACACTTCTTAACTGCGAAGCACAGATGTAGGTACCGCATGGATTCGCGCGTTTTCATTGCATAGGTCATACGGACGAAACATTTCACATATTTGTGCAATGTCATCAGAGCTGCAATAAGACTTGTACCTGCTTTGAAATGGAATCATTGTTCTTCTCTGATAAATTATGTTGGGGGTCTTATATGCGAGATCAATTTTTTTCATTTTCATCTCGAAAAGCCAGGGGGGGGGGGGGTTCCTAATACACGAGTAAATACGGTAGTTAAGATGGACATCAAAGACATGGGATCAACAATAGCAGACATCATAGAGAAGACGTACATGAATACAAGGGAATGGTGGAGGCTCATTAACAGTACCCGGGGAACTGGAACTGTGAAATGATGAATTCTTTCCAGCAACACACTCCAATATCTTTTCATCTGTCATTCATTAATCATTGCCCCAAGACTGCGACAAGCTTTGGCAGCCGACACAATTCCTATCCTCCCACTAGATGAGGGCTTCATTCATTCCATTCCTGACCTGGCCAAATGACTGGACAAAGGCTGCGGATTTCAAAAAAATGTCAACGGTATACATACGTGCAGAAGGCCTAATTTACATATGCTGTTACACAATGCACTTACGAACATAAAATTAAGCACCAACACAGCACACAAGCTACTGTTGCGCAATCCAAAGAAACACACGTCCACATCAAAGACTGGCTCGAGACTGATGCTCCCTGCAGCTGTAGGCCAACATGCTAGAGCCATATAATTAAGTCCTCTATCAAATTCTCACCCAGGCCAGTAATATTGAGTGATTGAGTGATTTAAATGTGCTATCCAGATTTCCTTAACATGCATTTGATAGGACATGCATTAGGATTTTGGAATAATGACGTAATTACCAGGGAAATGCGGTAGAGAGGGACGTGTTAAGCAGTTTCGACTGTAACGAGCAACCAGGAAATGGCACAAAATAAAGGGGGGAATCTTTCAGTGTGGAGATCATTAAGCAAGGAATATGGCCATACTGGACTGATAGCAGTATACCTAGGGGTGTTTTTTTTTTTTAAGTAAAGACAAGGCCTCCTAATTCTTTCTTATGTCGTTTGAAGGCCCTTGATTCAATATTTCAGAACAATGAATGTTCAATGTCCAATTTTTACTTTTCAGCTCCAGCCGATTCAATCATAGTACTCAGGTCAAGGAAGTATTAAAACATTTTAAAGGCACGTATTAATGTTTAGTAACAATTTAATTGCCTAAGCAGTATTAAAACCTCAGCAACGAGGAATTCCATTGTGTATCAACATAGGAGTTCAGTAGCTGTTTCTTCATCACAGGTTGACAATACTGCTAGCACAAAGAAGCATACAGTTTTAAAAGCAATCATCATGACAATACTCTAACAATATTACACCAACAAATATGTTTCATTTCATTTTCAATAGAGTAATCTCCAAGGCAGTTAAAAAATGGCAGATCTAATAGATTTTTTTAGTTAAGAATGAAACTATAGTTAAATGTAACATTACAGACATAGCAGACTGGAAAGTTATTACAAATCAAATAGATGCAGAAAACAGGATTCCTGCAAGCTAAAATACTACAGTGGAAAATAAATAATAAAAGCAGTTCTCGGCAGCTGGTATTGTGAAAATGCTTGACGCTTATTTAAAGCAGCGTAACATTTAAGCCATCGGCCCGTTGTGAAAATGAAGGCCAGGTGTGCGAAGAGGGACGACAGAACGCTATAATGAATATGCAACGCAAGTAAAACAATAGCCACGGTGAATTGTTGAGACACGTGACTACTGTGCTCCACTACTATCACTACTGCTTTGAGAAGAAGGAGTAACTTTTATTTATACCACACAAAGTTATTGTGGCAGTCCACTATGAAAAGCTATATGTTCTTACCTGGAAGCTTACACTAAAAGACAGTCAAGAAACTTCCACAGGACAATACAATAAGCAAAGCTGAAGGTGTAGGTCAAACAGTAAATCACATGTCACTTTATGAATCTGTTGAGAGTCTGTGACAATTCATTTGAGAGTTCATAGGGAAAGAGAAAAAAAATTCTGATTAAGTGTGACCAGTTGCTACTGCTCGGGTAACAACACTGTACATCATCATTTGCGGATTTAAAAAGGAACTAGAAAAATGAACTCCTAGAATGTCCAAAAAACTGTGTTACGGAACTTTCTACTGATGCATTCTGCCAATGCGTTCATTTTCAATAGCCTCACTTACTGATAACTATAAGAACATAACTTTGCATGTAAGAAGTTAAACCTTCATAACCACCAAAGTGATGATTGTGGAAAAAAATCTTGTACTCTGTGCGCCAACTAAATTCCTAATTCCCAATTGGGAAGTTCAGTGGAGGCATTCCATTTATGTTTTGTAGCCGTTAGTAAGTTTGTAATTGTATTTTAAATAATACTAACGTACGCCCGTGCAATCGTATTTTAATTTATATTTTGAGTACGATGAATACTCCGAGGTAGAGGGAGGCACAGGACTCTTCCACCTCGTAAAAAAAAATACCGCCGGTCAATAAGGTGTGCAGAGATAAAGTATAGGACAAAGGGCATGTTGAAGGATTTGTCAGGCTATAGGTACCACCCCCCGTTAAGGAATAATAATGTAATTGATTTTACGTTCTACAGCCCTTTCAAACACCACCTGACTGAGCCAGGGTTAGAATCTCAAGGCCAGCCGTCTACTGACAGACTTATCAGGCTGGTCCCTGTTGAAAATAATGTAACATGGGGCCAAGTCAGTCACAGTCGCAGCAAAATTTGTCCCATTTGTGACCACTCCCATTACAGTGGAAAACAAGAATATAAAAAAAGACCAGTTCTTGTCCCATTTGCGATCACTATTATTATCAGCAGCCTGTCAGGGTTTTCCAACTTCAATGCAGCAAGGGGACTGCTAATTAAAGCGTACTCCACACAACTGTGTGGTAAGGATTCTCCCAACCCGTACCCTCTCGAGTTTTGAGGTAATATTAATTTAATATTTAATATTCTAAACCATAAATTGACAATATTTTCATACTAAAGATATTACTGAAAGCCCCTGTTCATGTTGTTGCACTGAGAGCGAGCTTGTGGGACTTACCTTTGCCACCACAGCCTATTCCAATGAGACGGGGTAATTGTCTAAATGCTGCAACCTTTAACTGCAATAATTTCGAAGCAGTTAAATCTGTAAGAAATCTTTAATCTCGCTATAGGTTAAACAGAAAACGCAATGATTTTTTTAAATTTACCATAAATGAACTTAATGCCACTGATTAGGCGTAATATCACGTAAATGAATTATTTCTTCTGTTTCAAGTCTTAAGACAGCTTTCCAGTAAATGACACTGCTTGCATTAAATATGCGCGAATGGAATTCGGCAAAAAGAATGTGCAGCAAGACTTAACGTATATAAAATCAAACTTTGGCAAATTGCCTGCATCGTTAATGAAGATGGATGCTACAGGTCTGCCCCTTGTTGAATCATTAGCTGTTATTGAAAACATTCAAACGTGTCTGCAATCATCGCATGGAGAAGTAGCTGCGGAAGCTACAGGTAAGCTGAACAAAGTCATCCGGTCAAATCCTGATTTGGAATTCAGACTTATAAAAGATATACTTTGTGGTGAAAATGCAAAAGATGTAAAATTTGACCTCACTTTGTCCCATAGGTCTTCACTTAAGTATGCACCTGTCACTTCTTGGGAGCGTAGAAAGATAATTTTCTGTGTAAGTAACATTGTAAGAAAACTAATTTCTCCAAATTGTCTTCACTTAAGCTCATCCATTTTGTCTGTCAGTACACTGCTAAAATACCCTGTGGTTGTACGCATTGGTGCTGACTACAGTGTCGGTAAACAAGTTAATGTAACCCCTTTAAACTCCATTTATTAATGAATGTTGTTTACTCAATGAACACTGTTTAATGAAATTTTAGTAACAGTTACCAGCATTTCTGATAATATAACGTCAATACTTTATATGGACAACTGCTGCTGGACATTGTCAAATACTCTGTGGTCTTACCTATTAGTACAAGTAACTTACTTTCCCTTAAACTGCCCCATGTTAACGTTAAGTCATCCTTTGTAGGAAATAATCTACCAATTTGATGCTGTTATCCTTCACAACCGATAATTTACAGCCAACAGCTGATATATTGTTATCTATATCACCAATGAACTATGTTTTTCTCTTGACTTTCCCACCGTACTATGACAATTATGTATCTTAGTATTTACAATTTAATTACAAAACAGGTACCTGATTTATGCATTAAGGTAGTACTATAACTGATGATGCCCTCAAACAAGGGCAAAACATGTATGAGTGTCATAGCAAAACTTGCCTTTTCCAATGCACCTGTCATTCCTAAACTGGTCTAATCCACCTGGCCAATCACAGCACAGCTGGGAGGTCACGTGAATACCCGGCCAGCAGCCAGTTAGTTGTTGTTCTTTACTGTTTATGTTGCATTTGAGTAAAGGTATACTGTTGCTGTATTTGATAAAAAGTTTTAGAATGAATACTAGTATAACTCCGGCAGAAAAGGGGAAAGGTAGAAAGAGGACCGCAGACCCCGTAAACTGGAAGAGAACAATTGCAAAACGCCAAAAGTAACACACTGTTGTTTACTTCAGTACTAGGCGTAAGTTCCTAACTAAACATTACAGTTAAAAGAACAGTTAAAAGCTGCAAAGGATCCTGGTTCTAAATCAGTGGCAATGATTGGTTTACGTGTCATAAAATACGTGCAAAGGTGTTCTTCTCTAAGCTTCAGTACAGTGCAGAAGGAATGCAAATATTTAGTTTTGACTGTCAGAAGGAATGCAAATATTTAGTTTTGAGTGTCAGAAGAACTTAGTAGTTCCCGAAGTACCAGACCAATGTGCCTACTATTGTAGGCAACTCTACACCTACAATTTTACCATAGTCAAAGGTTCATCCAAAGAAAAGTTGACTAAAGACAGAGTACACATTTACACTTGGAATGAAAATGAGTAAAGCAAGTCATCCAATGAAATAGCTTCTGCAGTCCATGATTGCTTAGTGAAAACTGACCTGTTTGATACCCCTGTGATCAGGCTCTGTGCTGATGATTGCGGTGGCCATAATCGCAATTCTATAATGCTACCTATGTATGCTCATTATTTACTGAATAGTGCTCCACAGAATGTGAAGAAAATAGAACTTGTTTTTCCAGTTTTTCCTGCCATCAGACAGGATTTTTGGTTTAATTCAAAAGTCACTCAGAAAAATGTCAGTTATCTATGAACGTGATACATATACTGAGATCTTCAACAAACATGGAACAGTAACAAAACTAGCTGAAGATTGCCAAGTGTCAGACTGGAAAAAACCGCCACAGCAGTTATGAAAAAACCAGGACAGTGGCATTTCCTGTTTTTCTTGTGCAAACGGTTCATACTTTCACGAAAAACATCAATCAATGATGTTCTAATCACAGGTGAAGTATCGTACAATTCTGGCATGAACGTACCAAGGTCAGTTATGAAGAAAGGTAAAACATTAAAAGACGTAGTTGTTAATCAGGTTCCACGAGGTGTTATGGTTAAGCCAGCCAAGATCAATGACGTCAAAAAACTACTTATCAGTCACTTTGGTGATCAGTGGTTTGACAATCCATCAACGAACTATCTGAAGAATATTCTCAGTACGTATTATGAAGCTGTTGTTGGTGCCAATGAGGACGAGAATTAAGAATCTTACTGTAGCCAGGAAGAAGAAGAAGGTGTAGACGTAATTGTTAAAATAAAATCACCAAGGACTAATGAAACACTGCTTCATGTATTTTTTAAAAATTCATTGACCTTTTATGTATTAATAAATAAATGTTTAAACGTAATTTTCAAAAGTGTTAATTATTTGGGTCCACCTTGTTCAATGTAAACAGATATTCAAAGTAATTTTCGGTTGCAGCAAAACTGATCTTATCCCATCTGTGTTGGAGCAAAACTTGCCTTATCCCATCAGTCATGCCAAAACTCACCTTCTCCATTTTTTAAACGTAAATAACACAGTCTCTACAATACATGGTTTATTTACCCAATATTTAATGACCTTGGATGATTTCTTTATAATTTTAGAATTGTTTTCATCAAAAAACACTAGGCATTATGTTAGCAATTCGTTTTTTGTGTTTCCTGAAAAATTTGTTAGTGTGGAGAAGGCGAGTTTTGGCATGGGATGCCTCATCTTCATTATGGATCGATAATGATATTTATCACCTGCAACGACCATTACTTTGTCCCATAGGTCTTCACTTATGTAAGCACCTGTCACTTACTTGGGAGCGTAGAAAGATAATTTTCTGTGTACTGGCAGACAAAATGGATGAGCTTAAGTGAAGACAATTTGGAGAAATTAGTTGTCTTACAATGTTTCAAAAGAAACCATGTCAACTGAATTTTGATAAAGCATATTTTCCACTCTACTGTACATGTTTTGCTATATGATAGTGATTGGATGCATGCATATTTTGAGATTTGATAGTGCATGGAAATTTGAGCTCTACTTATCACCATGTTCCCAGCGATATGTTAACTGGATCATTTATGTTTATGTACTGTACTGCCCTCTGACACAATTTCCTCAAGAATTCAAGTGAATGCAATAATTATCAGCATGCCACCTCAGTCAAAATGGCATTCAGATGAATACAATCATCTAACCTTAATAATAGAAAATGCACAAGAAAGTGCAGAACTAGGAATATCTTCCTGTGAAATATGCTACGGAATATGAATAGCCAAATAATTATGTCTAGATTATTGCCACTTCTGGTTTCTTATATCCCTGTAGTATGTACAATATGCCTGTTAGCGCACTGAATGTTTCTGCACAGCTAAAGAGATTGACAGCAACATAAAAATGAACAATGAACATTTATGGTCTAATATTGTCAGAGCATTTGCATGAACTTCCAATGGACAGAAAAATCAGTCATTCTATTACCTTCCTTGTAATTATGCTTCAGAATAATTGCTGGAGTTTTGGGAGGTGGATTTTCAATAATAGGGGCCTCATCCTCAAGAGCAGCAGCCGATACTTTTGCATTCTCTTCATTGCGAGCTGCAATTAGCTTCTCCTCCTCATCAGCATCTGCTGCTTCATTCTAAAAGGAAAAAACATTTTAAGAAAACAAAACACACAAAAACATGTTAAGACAAGGTAGCAAGTGCTAGTAGCCTCAGAAAAAAGCAGCAATCATGACTGTAGCTCAGAAACTCCAGTCTGGCAAGACAATGCAATATCATCATAAACTACCACAACCACAATTTAGCAATATGAGAAGGATCAGAGAGTAAACACAAGTCATAATTAACATCCTATCAGCTAGGGTTGAAAAACAATGTCTATTACCTATACTGTCAAAACAAGAATCTGGTAGATAATTATATTCTTAGTTATTACTATAACACTATGGAGAAAGGAAATGTTGCAATGATGGAACAGTGAGGTCAAATGGAAGGGAAAGGCAGTGAAGAAGGGTCAAAGATATCGGAGTGGAAGAGATAAGGAAAAGAATGGAGTAGAATTTGATTGTTAACAAAACCATGTATGAAAATTAGTGTAAGGTAGACTATGTTTGTAACAGTAATCAGTACAACTGAGGATGGAGGGAGAAGTGAAAAAGTTCAACCAAGTTTATGCACCCCAAATTGACAATAAGGAAAAGAGCAATTCCTGGAGACACTAGAAGTAAAATGGTGACCGAAGTCATTCTGTTGCAGTCCCACATGGCTGTGTATAACCTCCAATTCACTGTCGAAATGTGTGACCAGAAAAGTAATGTTTAATAATCCACTGGTCTGAAAGAAATCCCTTCCAATTTGTTGTAGAAAGAATCAACTGTTTTCTGTATAGCAATTTTACACCTTGAATTATCCCTTTGTCTAATGGTTGCAATTCAATAGTTAAGCTGGGATGCATAAATGTTGAATAACAAATACAGTGGAACCTCGTTGGTACATTCCTCATTAACACGTTTTCCCGCTTAGCATGTCGTAAATTTGGAGCCCCGACTTTCATCATATTAAATCTATATTAAAATACTGTTGTCGCATAACGAATTCTTGCTATTACCGCTTAGTACGATCACATTTTTCCTAGCCCTGAAAATGTTACTTGTCATAACTTGGAAAAGAAATGCGATTTACAACTTTGGTAAAATCCGTTGCCATAGTTGCGTGATTACAGAAGAAGTGAGCTTATGTGTGCTTCTATTTCGTATTCCATTCAGAAGATGGAAATTTATTTTGTGTTGAGTGGTACTGAGAAATACTGTCACATGATACGGCAGTGTGTATCTGGATTAGGAACATAATCGTGTGAAACTGACTAGTGTTCTTGTGATAGGCTAGTTACGGATACGGTAAAAATTCTGAAATTCCTTACTATTGAAGACAAAATTAAAATCTTTTAGAAAGAGGACTGGCATCCGCATCCGTAAGCGTGCGGAGGTCGCGAATATTAAACTAGCATTTTTGAGATTAAACTTGATCATTCGACTGTGTCGAAATGCAGTTTTTCAAAATGGCGGTTGCACATAATCGAATGTAACCTCCAATTAGTTTTGTAACCAGAAAATAATGTTTAATAACCCACTGCTCGGAAATAAAAGGCTACTACAAACATTTGTTTTAGGAAGTGTGTGATCTGCAATAATTAAGCAGTTTTTGTTTTTTATTTTGGCCCTCATGCATATGTTTTCATATTTGTTCTCTCATGTTTTTCATGCCTTTTAATACTTTCCTCTCATCTTTAGAAATAGCAGGTACATGCTTCACTGTACCTGCAGATGAACGATGTAGAATGTCCGAAAAAATCTTATCTAGTGTTTCCATATCCCTGTTGGATAGTTTTTATTTGTATATTCACTAGTACGTTTTTTCGCTCAACACGTTCATTGTTGTTGTCCCCTACAGAAACATAACGAGGTTTTACTGTATTAAATTAATAATAAGTATTGCTTTTTTATCCCGCCCATATTAAAATGTGTTTTCCCCAGAATTGAAGCAATTCTTTTCAGACATCATTATGATAATGCAGACATTCATAAAAATGTATATCGTACAAAAATTAATGAACATAGAAATATGATTCTTTCACCAAATTAAAGTCAACAGTATATACACATAGGAAATGGGTGCATTGTAGAGTTTAATTTATAACTTCAACTCCTCTTTGTTGGTGGAACAATAGAAAGCAATCGGATTTGCACAAACACAACTTGCATTGTTTACACATAAAGGCTGACTGCACATTTCTTCCAGATAAAGTCCTTTTTTTGTCAGCAGCACATTTCACACACGATTTTACCCTACCAGGAATTTTTACTATGGAATGGAATTGTTTTGGAGATGTGGTTACATCAGGAAGACTTCTTTTTCTTCCTACTCGTTTGCGGCAAGTGAAATTCCCAATCAGCTGTTTGACAAGTTGCGTCCTGAATACTAGCTGTGTTGTTCCATGTCTACTGTTGCAGGGTCTATTACTGTGGTCAAATACAATGAATGAATTCACTATAGCAATGTTTATAATGAAATAGAAGATATACTTCCACCATTTCACGGATGGTCTGCCAACATCGTAATATGAACGTGCTTGATCACTTCGGTCAACTCCACCCACATTTTTCATGTAGTTGTGTACAATTTCTGGTGCTTGCACATCAATTCTTTCATTGCAATGTAATGTTTTTTTCTTCAGGGTTAAGAAAACTGCAGGGTTACTGTTGGTACTGAGGAAAGCAACGTCTCTTATCATGCCAGACTGTGGCAATGACATCTCCAGCTTGCATAAATTTAGAATTCCCTCTTTTCATCTTCAGGCTTTTGGTATTTTTAAGGGGTAAGGGCCAATCTTTTCTGTTAGTTCTCGCTGTTCCACAACCATTAGTCTTATTGTCATTCAATATTGACAGGAGTCTTGGTGAAGTGAAAAAGTTATCAAAATATAGGTGATACTTTCCCCAGTATTTCCTACTCAATTCGAGAACAACTTGTTCACGTAGCAGCAAATCTTTATTCCTCTTTTGTTTCTTTCCGAGGTAGAAATCAATGTCTAAAGTATAACCTGATCTTGTAGCCAAAACCCAAGCTTTCATCCCCCATTTGGTAGGTTTAGACTTGATATACTGTTTTATACCTAACCTACCCTTGAAAGCAATCATAGCCTCATCAACACAAAGTTCCTTTTCAGGTTTATAAATTTCTCTGAATACTGTCACAAGGTTGAGAATTGGTCTCAATTTGTACAAATAATCCAAATTGTCCTTACCTTGTTCCTCTTCTGACATCAAATACAAATATTTTGTCACTTCTCTGAAGTGATTTCGCAGCATTGCCTGAACTACTAAAGGACAAGACACAAGGTCGTCTGACCAATACATGCGTGTGTCACGAAGCTGAACAATACCCATATAGATTAATGTTCCAAAATATGCCCTTATTTCTTCAATAGAAGTATCCATCCATTTCGTATCAACTATACCTTTCTTACGCTGCAAGTAAGCAGCATGCTCATTCGTTTTCTGGGCAATTAAATAGAAAGTGTTTTCATCAAATATAAGGGAGAAATACTCTAATGCTATACTACCCACAGGAAGAGAATGGCAAGGTCCTACCTCTTCAGTAAAGTCCGCCGGTTCAACGTAAGACAATGTATTTCTCCACTGAAATTTAGGCCTACAATCTATGTCATCACGCATGTGTACGTCGTCATTTCCTGAAATATCGTCACTTTCATTTTCACTTTCCACTTCGCTGAGTTCACTTAAGCCACTACTAACAGTTTCACAGTCAGAATTATCATTCACCAAACGTTCAATGTCGTCGACATGTTTGTTTACAATATGTCACTGCCTTCCGTATTTCGTGTTCTAATATGCCTGCTAAGGTTTTAAAAGAAGAAAACTAATATCTTTGGTCTCTAGGAAGTGCACATGCTAGTAACAGTAAGTTATATTTGTCTATCGGCTGATAGATGGCTCATACATGCGACTAGAAGTACAAGTACGCTTTACTGCGCTATGGGCGGGAGGCCCTAAGCTTTCGTGCTACGCATTACTACGCTATGGGCGGGAGAGGGTTAACTACCATTACAGTTTTCAGAGACACGAAGATGCTGAAATTTTGTCCTACACAAATTCTTTAACATGCCAGTGTACTGACATTAGGCCGACTCATTTGAACACCTTGAAATACCACCAGACTGAGCCATGTTCAAACCTGTCAAATAGGGCTCATAAGACCTGTGCTCTACTGAAATAAATACTTTACTGCGACATTAGATACATTTAGATCCATGTGGCTTGAATCATTCTTGACAAACAACAGTATTTTAAGCTAAGCCTTCTTCATTGTTAGATTGATTTCTCATAACCAGTCACTGAAAATATCGCCTCATCATCCATGTTTATATGTTATAATGCCAAGTACGGGAAGCGTTTTAACACTATTGTTTTTAAAAGATCTCGGACAATGTTAAAATTAACTGCCAAACCATTAGAAAACATCAAAACAAAATTAAGTTTTGAACCTGTCCAAACTAAGATTTACAGCCTGTCCAATGTCCAGAGGTGAGTGGCCAATGAACGGAAGACAATTAGCATGTAAAAAAGAGGGAAATAAATTAAAAGGTGCGTTCAACATATGTACAAACAAAAGGTTAATCCAGACTATACAGATGTCCCAGGTGAGAGATTTCACTGTATATCGCGTTAAGATATTCTTATCTTGCGCCTTCTTGTAGAAAGCATTGGCATACTTAATCCTTTCCCGCCCATATCAAAATGCACGTTTTCCCCAGAATTCAAGCAATTATTTTCAGCCATCATGATAATGCAAAAATGTATATTGTACAAAAACATAGAAATATGATTCTTTCACCAAATGAAACTGAACACTACATACAAACAGGAAATGGGTGCATTGTAGAGTTTAATTTATAACTTCAACTCTTTGTTGGCGGAACAATAGAAAGCAATCGGATTTGCACAAACACAACTTGCATTGTTTACACATAAAGGCTGACTGCACATTTCTTCCAGATAAAGTCCTTTTTGTCAGCAGCACATTTCACACATGATTTTACCCTTCCAGGAATTTTTATTATGGAATGGAATTGTTTTGGAGATGTGGTTACATCAGGAAGACTTCTTTTTCTTCCTACTCGTTTGTGGCAAGTGAAATTCCCAACCAGCTGTTTGACAAGTTGCGTCCTTAATTCTAGCTATGTTGTTCCATGTCTACTGTTGCAGGGTCTATTACTTGGTCAAATACAATAAATGGATTCACTATAGCAATGTTTATAATGAAATAGAAGATATACTTCCACCATTTCACGGATGGTCTGCCAACATCGTAATATGAACGTGCTTGATCACTTCGGTCAACTCCACCCATATTTTTCATGTAGTTGTGTATAATTTCTGGTGCTTGCACATCAATTCTTTCATTGCAATGTCCTTTTTTTTCTTCAGGGTTAAGAAAACTGCAGGGTTACTGTTGGTACTGAGGAAAGCAACGTCTCTTATGTCAGACTGTGGCAATGACATCTCCAGCTTGCATAAATTTAGAATCCCGTGTTTTCATCTTCAGGCTTTTGGTATTTTTGTGGGGTAAAGGACAATCTTTCCTGTTAGTTCTCGCTGTTCCACAACCAAAAGTCTTATTGTCATCCTATGGAGTCTTGGTGAAGTGAAAAAGTTATCAAAATATACGTGATACTTTCCCCAGCATTTCCTACTAAATTCGAGAACAACTTGTTCACGTAGCAGAAAAACTTTATTCCTCATTTGTTTCTTTCCGAGGTAGAAATCAATGTCTAAAGTATAACCTGATCTTGTTGCCAAGCTTTCATCCCCCATTTGAAAGCAATCACAGCCTCAGCACGAAGTTCCTTTTCTGGTTTATAGATTTCTCTGAATACTGCCACAAGGTTGAGAATTGGTCTCACTTTGTACAAATAATCCAAACTGTCCTTATCTTGTTCCTCCTCTGACACCAAATGCAAATAATTTGTCAGGTCTTCAAAGCGATTTCACAGCATTGCCTGAACTACTAAAGGGCGAGACACAAAGTCATCTAACCAATACATGTGTGTGTCACGAAGCTGAACAATACCAATATAGATTAATATTCCAAAATATGCCCTTATTTCTTCAATAGAAGTATCCCTCCATTTTGTATCAACTATACCTTTCTTACGCTGCAAGTAAGCAGCAAGCTCATTTGTTTTCTGAGCAATTAAATCGAAAATGTTTTCATCAAATATAAGGGAGAAATACTTTAATGCTGTGCTACCCACAGGAAGAGAATGGCAAGGTCCTACCTCTTCAGTAAAGTCTGCCGGTTCGACATAAGACAATGTATTTGTCCACTTAAAGTTGGACCTGCAATCTACGTCATCACGCATGTGTACGTAGTCATTTCCTTAAATATTTTCAGCTTCCACTTCACTGAGTTCACTTATGCCACTACCAACATTTTCACAGTCAGAATTATCGTTCACCAAACGTTCAATGTCGTTATGGCATAAAATATTTTCACGTGAATTAAGCGCCGACACGTTTGTTTACAACATGTCACTGCCTTCCGTATTTCGTGCTCTAATACGCCTGCTAAGGTTTTAAAAGAAAACTAATATCTTTGGTCTCTAGGAAGTGCACATGCTAGTAACAGTAAGTTATTTGTCTATCGGCCGATAGATGGCTCATACATGCGAATAGAAGTACAAGTACGCTTTACAACGCTATGGGCGGGAGAGGGTTAATTTCTGCAGCACAAAAACATGCAACACCGAGATAATCTGAATAAGAATGTTGACTTTACCCTTTCCACCTTAGGCCACACTATCGTGTGGGTTCGGTTTTAATATTTTCCCGGTGAAACCAGCTCTTTACTCTGCAACAGTATGGACTGGAACGATTCTGTGAATTCCGCGTGTCATATCACAGAAGCCGTGAAACTTATACCAGGGCTAGTAGTCATGTGCTCGGAGAGCAAGTAAATTTAATACACCATGCATTTTTACATTGATTCTCTTATATAAATAAGTTAAGTTTATGGGTAAATAAATGAAATTCAATTTTATTAATAGAAGGTGTGACAAACTTGTGAATTTATAGCGGCACGATCGAGTTAGGTTTAATGCAAGTCCATGGAAACTTTCTGTTATCAATAAGAGTGTTAAAATTGTTACTTCAAGAAGAGTATTGTCAATATTAAAAGCTACTTGCGAGTTAATATGATTTGTTATCCCTCTGTAGACCTAACTGAGCATAATTTAATGGATGATGTCTTTGGTGAGCTATCTGGTGATGAAGAAAAACTAACACCCACATACTGACTCTCCTATTCAGTACCCAATGATGCCACGTTAGATGATTTTCGCTACTCTACAGAGCCAATAAAATGGCAAAGAAAAAGATCCATGATCAATTGCAATTTAAAATTGTAATTGCAGAGGCACTAATTGCAACTCCATAGAGAAAGAGAAGGGAAAAAAAAAAAAAGAATGTGTTGCCTCCTAAAAAGGCAAGGATATACACACCACCGCCGAAACCAGTAACTAAAAAGAGCTATGATAGGTATGGACATTGGCCATTACTTAGCAACACTGCATCATCAAGATGTAGCCAGGTGGAAACATGCACATGTTGCACGAAAAAGTGCTTCAAGTGTAACTAGTAACTTTGCTTGTATAAGGACAAACAAGGTTTCGGACTCTTATCATGTAAGGTAGGACGATTTTTTGCCGTACATTCACCTGTACAAAAATAGAACTTTTCATCCTCCAACACGTAAAGTAGGTTTTTGTGCTTCTTTCATGATAAAAATGTGTTTTTAAGACATTTTGATTTTAAACACGATGTTACTGCTTGATTTATTGTTTAAATCTACATGAGTAACTGTACCGGTGTAATGAATAACATTTATTTTACTTGAAAGTAAAAAAATTGCAAAAATAAATGCTTCAGAACTATTAAAACCTAACTGCACGATCATGCTAGAGATTTTTTCAGAAAACTGGTCAACAATTCTTTTATCATTTGTGTCTAAAACTACAAAGAGTATAATTTAAGACTTTGCACCAGAGTACGGAGGCACAGAAACTGTGGCAGTGAGAGCATTGCCCGCCATGGTGAGTGGGATCTTATTTATCAAAGAAGCTGCACGATTAAACGCACTTACTATGATTACTTCTGTTGAAATGGAACGTAACTTAACTCGCCACTGAGTGGGACCAGTAAGCCCATAACTGTAATAATTTTGCTGTTTACGTGGTGACGAATGTGAAATACCGGTTTCCTGAATTACTCCCTGATGTGACTCATGGACCGAAGTATTGAATGGTGGTGTAAATTATTATTTTAATATTTAAAATTATAAATTATCCAAAAACTACAAATTATTTTAAATAAAAACCTGCACAGCAAGAACATGAGAAAAATATGCATACCTTTGAATCCTGACTTTCGCTTTGAACGGGGCGACTAGGAACAGCAGCAGGAGCTGTATCTTCAGCTGGAGGTTCATTAAAGGCGTCCATTTCAGGGCCTTCTCTTTCAGCTGCTTTGCGGGTATCTCGCATCTTCTGCTGACGTCTGTTATGCTTTGGCCTTTGTCCTGCCTTACCTGGAAAAGGAAATATCTGTAAACAGAATATCCTCTCTCTAAGTTTAGGATTATATTTTGCTAGGGGCTTTACGTCGCACCGACACAGTTAGGTCTTATGGCGACGATGGGATAGGAAAGGCCTGGAAGTTGGAAGGAATCGGCCGTGGCCTTAATTAAGGTACAGCCCCAGCATTTGCCTGGTGTGAAAATGGGAAACCACGGAAAACCATCTTCAGGGCTGCCGATAGTGGGATTCGAACCTACTATCTCCCGGATGCAAGCTCACAGCTGCACGCCTCTACGCGCACGGCCAACTCGCCCGGTAGTTTAGGATTAGACACTCACCAGAGACACATTCAAATGTAGCAATTAGTCCATTTGCAGAAAGCACTGCCTAAAGGCTGAAAATTCTCAGTCCTTAGCTTCAATACTCAGTGAAAAAAGTCAAGAAATTAGCTCACTTCACAAGTTGTTTGTCGACACCTAAGTTCGGACCCTTGATACCAGGTCGGAGATGAGGAGAAATGGGTTTAGGCCTACATGCCATGTTGTTACAAATCGATGATCTTCATGTGGCAACCTCAGTTGAGGTTCAATGAACTAATATTTACCACCACAACAGAATGACTGACCCAATTGTTAAGGAGTAAATTTTTAATTTTATATCTACAAATAGGCTCAAAAGTAAGGAACAACACTGTAGGTGAAATGATATCTAAGGGGACAACCTGCTCTTAACCCTTTACTGCATACTGTTGCCCTCAAGCATCATAAATTCACCTGTATAAATGGATAGAGATTGATACAGGCAGTTTTACGGCACACCTTCAACTGTACAGTCAAACACATAGGCCCTATACCAGGGATAGCTTGGTTTTTTTTTACATAACATATGACGAAGCAGTCCTACAACCAAAGGTACTCCCACCTCCTCAACACCCATGCATACCAACCATCATTTATTTTACGTGGGTCCTCCCCATCACATTACTACAAGCTTCAGGAGTACCTCTGGCTCAACTTCAAAGACATTACCGACCTATGGCCGTGCGAGTATAATTGCGCCTAGCAATACCGTACCCATGGCCAGCAGGCAGTAATGTTCAATCTTTGAATGTTAGTGTTAAGCTACTAGCCCCAGTTAAGAACTGCTGGTAGATCTAAAACACTGAACGTAAGTTGAACATTAAAGCTTGAAATCTTCAAATGAAAACGAAAAATAATTCATGCAGTAAAGGGTTAAGATTCACCAAAAAGAGTCAAGGTGTTACTTGCTCTTTTCAACTAAATTAAATTCTGCATGTATGTAATAATGCTAATGCAGCTTACATAATTCTTTTCCTGCTTAAGTATGTGTGTCAGCAAGCTCGTTTGCATTTCTTGTACCGGAGGAACAGGAAGTTATGGCATGCTTTTGTTTAATAATCAGTCAGCACTTACCCGTATTCAGGGCTGATGACAAGGTTGTATATTCCTGATCAATTATTTACCAAGTCCATCTGTAAATAATTCGTAAGGTTAAAAATATTTTAAACATCCTCTATACTGATTTGATCCCCTATACCTCTTTCTGAAACAAAATTCTGCCCCAGTTTCTGTGAATTCCTACATTATTTACGTATTATTTCACATTCACCTCTGCTCCTTTTAAAAATCCCTTTCAAGCTTTTCAATTTGTCTACTAATGTTACTTCACACCATCCACCCCCACTTGCAGCTGGAAGAATACCATTTAATCTAGCAGTTAGACTTGCTCCCAATTCATTACAACTTGAAGTTTGCAACATTTTCGTAATAATGTCCTTTTGCAGCAAATCACCCAGAACAACTTGTGCCCTAAAACTATATTCTAATTGGGATCCTACAGTGACACCCAACCCTCAGGGGCAACCTAACTACAACCTCTAAATAGCCTCTGAACACGTTCGCTGCCACCAGACACAAATGCACGTAATTATATATGATAAACTTTTACGTGTCTTTACTAGTCTTCACTTTAACTGGGCTTTGTTCTCCTGTAATGGCATTCAAGACTGACGTTCAAGCTGTGTGTTCGGGTTATTGGTGTGTGACCTGTTGCTTTCAAACCTACGACTGGCAGTGACAATTCTACTGATCCTTCAAACTCCAACATAAAAAGTACATGCAAAAGGGAACATCGATCAGAAAGCGATGTAAATCGTGCCACAACAAGGGGAAAAGAACTGAACCCACTTATTACCGTCCTAATTTCCTTCAATATTTTGCACTTTAATTAGAGCCTTGCTTTAGGATTTACCACTAGTGCTAGGCATAAAGGTTATTGAAGGTTATTCTTGGTGAACAATTATAGGATACTGATGCAACACCATTTGTTAGAATGCAATGTATGTAAGCTGAATAAACAACATGTACAAAAACGACACACATGTGCATCTAACGGCACCTAGAATATTATATTGTTCTTCAGTGCCGATGACGCACATGTCATTTATGATTTCATGTGTGTAAAAACTTCACTTCTAATTTATTATAAATATACATTCTACTACCTTTTAACCAATAGAAAGGAAAGAAAATTATATCAGCTCCTGCAGTAACTTATAGGTTTAATTAAGGTGGCAGTGAACATGTTAACCATGGGTGGTATGAATGAAACTTTAGTACTTTAAGCATATAGGCACGAGCATGAGCACTTATATATTTTCAGCCCAAGTAGCATGTACTCCATTTGGTGAGAATAAAAAGGTTCTCCTCTGATGGAGTAGATGCTCAAATGCACCACGATGCCGATCATTTGAAATTGAGTAGATATACTCATTTTGTGTACGACCGTCAACTGATAACATCTTTGGTAGCAATCGCAACATAACCTCCACTAGATCAGACTAAGCTTGAAGTTTGTATTTATAGTTTGTTCGTCGATATGGAAAGTATTCCTACCTTAACACTTGCAAATATTCTGCTGTAACATGCAGTACTTTTTAAGTAGTCCCAACTGCTGGCGGTTTGGAAAAAAAAAAATCCAAATTGTTGGAAGTAATTCAAATAAAATTGCAAGCCATGTGCAGCAAGAAAATTAAGACCTGCACGATAACAAAAAAGATAATATGAAAATGAGGGTCAAACAAAAGTGCGACGTAAACCAAACGGAGAATAAAAGGATAGTTCTCAAGCACTGGGAGAGCATTATCCACGAGCTGTTGGATGGGGATAATAATCCAACATCATCTTAGAGTGTAACTTGCCTTAGGTTGCAAAACTTTAAGAACTGTACTATACGTCAACTCTCTAGACAAGCAGGGCGAATGCAAATCATGGAAACAGTGACTGTAATGTTATATATAAAGAGCAAGAGAGATTGGTGATAAAATGAGTAAACAGGATTTCAGTACAGTAACTGATGTTGGCCAGAGGCATGGCCTTTTACATTACATTAAGCAACGTGAAACAGGTTAAGTCGGTGACAATACAGTGCCTAATGGAGGGAAAAAATTGTGTGATGTAATCAACAAATATACTTGGAAAATGTTTACAACATGAAAGTGGTCCTGCAGGAGCTCTTTTATGTGTCAGTAAATCTACTGACATGAGGCTGAGCACCTTCAAAGACCACCGCACTGAGCTCGGCCCTGCCAAGTTGGGTTCAGAAGGCCACCGCCTCGACCGTCTGAGCCACTCAGCCAGGTGTGGAGGCTAGAGAGCT
Organism: Anabrus simplex; assembly: GCF_040414725.1. Taxonomy (NCBI): domain Eukaryota; kingdom Metazoa; phylum Arthropoda; class Insecta; order Orthoptera; family Tettigoniidae; genus Anabrus; species Anabrus simplex. The sequence continues at coordinate 259,643,066 of NC_090270.1, read as the reverse complement.
GAGTTTTAAGTAACTGTCGAAAGTCAACTAGTTATAAAGATACTGATTGATTAAACTAATACAGTAATTAGAATAACCTAACTGACTACCTACTTACAACCTAGGTACTTTGGAATTGTGTTCTATCTTTTTAACACTGCAAATAAATCCATGTATTGTTTAAATCTCCTGGTAAGAAGAGGACAGTGAATGCGAATAGGTATTATTTTCAAATGAGCTGAGCTCGAGAGCCCATTATAGCATACGATTTTTTCAGTGTACCATGACTGTATGTATTGCTTCAGAGGAAGTTCGGCTCCCCGCCAATGTCCAGTGTACCGATAATGAACCGTGTGTGTGTTGTGTCCACTGATCCATGACTGCGTACGATTCTTTCAGTGTGCCATGATTCACTGTGACTCGCTGCAGCGAAAGCTCGACTCCCCGCCAGTGTCCAGTGTGCCTATAAGGAGCCGTGTGTGTCGTGTGGCTCACCGAGCCGTGATTGTGCATGATTTGTGTAACGTGAACTTGCCGTTCCTGTGAATCGATTCACTCAGACACTTGAATGAATCGATACACTGCTTCGAATCATGCACTCAGTAGCCTACACTAGTAGAGGTACATAGTACATTACCATTAAGATAGATAGCATTGCAAAGTAATTCGTCTTTATACCATAATAATAATAATAATAATAATAATAATAATAATCGTATGGCCTCAGCTACCATGTGCAGACAATTCAAGTTGACGCCATCTGGCTGTCTGCTCGTTAATTTTGACGTTCCGTTATACTCTAGGCTCACTAGATGGCAGACTGAGTAAACCGAAACTCTCTTGGGCGTCTGTGGCTGAGATTTAATTAATTTTGTCGGGTAAACACCAAATGTGTCACCAGAGATCTTTTACATGCCGACATCGTACGACATGAAGTGTCGAATGGACTTTTTTCTGCCCTTCAAAAATCCGACTACCTCTGCCAGGTTTGAACCCGCTATCTTGGGATTCGGAGGCCGTCACTCTACCACTGATCTACAGAGGCAGCTGTCTTTACCATGAAATACATCGTCGTCGTACATGACTGAATTACTAACAATATATCTTAGAGAAACTGTAATGTACATGAAACCAAAATGGAGTTTAATTTCCCTTATATAGGAAGAATGTATCGTGGAAATTAAACTCAATTTTGGTTTCATGTACATGAAAAAGCATGTTCAGTGCAGCTATTGTTGACTGGATATTTCTTCTCTTTAAAGAACAGTGAGTACCACGAATTAATATCCTGTTTTGTTGATTCCTGTAAACTTTGTATGTACGGTTTGGGTTCGCCATTGATGAACACGACATACACCCAGCCCCCGTGCCAGAGAAATTAACCAACGGTGGTTCAAATTCCCCACCCTGACGAGAATCAAACCCACACCTTGTGACCAAAGGCCAGCACGCTAACCATTTAGCCATGGGGCCAGACAATAATAGTGAAAAAGCATGTTCACTGCAGCTATTGTTGACTGGATATTTCTTCTCTTTAAAGAACATTTCACTTATTGTGTAAAATAGAAACTTACTAGTTTTGACAAGTACAGTATGTTCAACGGCGACTCCTGAATGATGACGGGCAGGATGTCCAACCTCACTAATCTATGTTCCAGACTATTTCTACTTAAAAAATTGTATTTGTCCTTTAATGTGATTTTGCAATTTTTGCTGAATATTTATGTGGCTGAAATGAACAGTGAGTACCACGAATTAATATCCTGTTTTGATTCCTGTAAACTTTGTATGTACGGATTGGGTTCGCCAGTTCCTAGCGTATCTACTGAATGAAAACTTTGTAGACCAATGGATTCAGTTTTATGTTTATTGCCTTCAGTCGTCACGACAGTTTTTTCAATGACAATAGTCGCTCAATTACAAATCCTGTCGAACCTAACCTAACCCTGCGACAATCAGTGGTTTTCGATGGATCACTACCTAACCGGTCATTATAATTTGTTTTCGGTGGATCACAACCAAACCTGTCCCTATCAGTGGTTTTCGGAAGAATACAGTGGTTTTGTCACAAGTCAATACAGACTCTTGAATCAATGTGTGAAAATAGGAAAATAGAGATTGGCATTCCTGAAGAGGGTTTTCTACAAGTCCATAGTCTTTTTAGCGTTGTCACACAGCTGAAATTCACTTTAGAAGTAATTGTAAAAAGTCATATATAGGCTCTACAGATACATAGTACATTACCAATTCCATCTCGATTGCTATGATACGCACACTGCATAGCGGTTCGCTCTATAGATAAATCATATTATAGTGCAAAAAAATTGTTTAAAAAAAAATATATCTGGCTGGCATGAAGGTCCAGAAGGAAAATACTTTCATTGGAATTCTTATTTATGTGCTCACCACCCTAGTAGGTTTAAATAAACCTTAAAAATACTTCGTAAGACCCATTCTCAAGTATGGATCTGCATGTTGGTTTAATAAATTCCCTAGAGAAAGTTCAAAGAAGAGCGATGCGTTTCGTAACTGGGAATAGAAGGAATACCATTAATTGGGAAAGTCTTGAATCTAGAAGAACTAGAGCTCGCCTGTGTGGTCTTTATAAGAGCTATACGGGAAGGGCTGCTTGGAGTTGTATTAGGAATAGCTTAGAACCTCCCTCATACTTATCGAGAAATTATCATAAGCATAAAATTAAGGCTAGAAAACAGCATACGGATGTGGGCAAGTTTTCCTTCGTCAACAGGACCATAAGGGATTGGAATAAATTACCTGCGGCAGTCTTTGATAGATTCCCTTCTGGTATCAAGTCATTTAAGAAGACCATTTGTGTAAAATGAAAAGTAAAAGTTGTAAATTAAGGGGCACTGAATTTGTGATTTTCTGCTTGGTTTCGATTGTGAAACTGGGAGGCTTTGCCTTGTGGTATTCTCTTTCCAGGGAAGCGCTTGCTGTACTCATGTTTTTGTAATTGTTGTTGTACTTGGTTAATTAACAATGTTTTTAACTTTATTTTATCATCACTTGTAACGTTAAGCTAGTAGTAAGCTCAATCTGTAGTTTTGTAAGCCACAGTGGCAAGTATTGGAAATAATTAAATTGTGTATGAAACTGTACATGATGCTGGATTTAGAATGACTAGTAGTATTTCTTGTAATATTTTTTTCCATGGAATTCCTTTTTGTACTTGAGTTGTTGTAGTTGTTGGGTAGTATGATTTTACTTTATTATCACTTGTAGTGTTAAGCTAGTAGTAAGTTCAATCTATAGTATTGTAATTTGTAGTGTTAAGTACTGGAAATACTTAAGTTGTGTGTGAATATGTATATAATGACACTGGATTTAGAAAGTTAAATTAGTAGTATTTCTTGCTTGTTGTAATGTTGTTGTTGTTGTAGGGTAATTACGGTTTAACTTCACTTTATTATCACTTATAATGTTAAGCTAGTAGTAAGGTCAACCTATGATATTGTAAGCCAAATTGTTAAGCACTGTAAATACTTAAGTTGTGTGTGAATTTGTATATGATGTTGCTCGATTTAGAATATTAAACTAGCAGTAATTCTTGTTATATTTTCCTTCCATATATCTGCTTCTTGTACTCTTGTTGTTTGTTTGTTTGTTTGTTGTAGTTGGGTAATTATGTTAACTTTTTATCACATTACTGTAAGTGACCGTTGCCACCGGGGTATTTCCCATTTGCAATTTAATAATAATAATAATAATAATAATAATGAGTGACAGGGGTTTAACGTAATTTGGAAGGAATGTTTTGCGTATGACAAATGAGTACCAGTTAACTATTGGGGGCAAAGGCGGTCATGCATTGAGCTAACCACTCCACCCCACCCCACCAAGTGCCAACGTCATGGATAGTGGAAGCCTTCACCTCCCCCCTTCCAATGGCTTTCATGGTTTGTACGGAGATGACTATGCTTTTTGCTTTTTAAATATTAGTATTCATGTTTATTATGTTTGTTTATTCATACCCCTGCTTTGTAATTCAGTGACCATGGAATGGCTCTAAATGTTGTAAATTATATTTATATTTACTTGTATTTATTTCCTTTTTCCTTATTGCACACGTTTGTTGTTGTTGTTGTTATTATTATTATTATTATTATTACTACTACATATCGCTTAACATGTAAATAAACTAATATTTAATGCAGTAAATAACGCTTATCTCTTCGGATTCATTTCTTCGTTGCATATTCGTTTTGCTATGACAACATGACTTCTTTATGATATAAATAAATATAAAATAAAAGTATTTCTTCCCAAACATATTTGTTATACGTGCACCAATCAGAGAACCAACTAGGGAAGTACCTCTTACCAAGGTGCATAATGTTTTTGCATACATGTATAATTGAAGAATTGAAGATCCATATACAGGTAAGTGGGTGCCCATGTGGTAGGCCTATTACGCGTCATAGGAAACTGAGTGAACTGGCTGTGCAGTTTGATCACATTACTGTGAGCTTTGTTTCAGGAGATGGTGATGTATTCAAACCCCACAGTTGGCAGGTCTGAAGTTTATTTTTGCCCGTCATTTTCATTTCAGGCTAGTGCTGTGTCTGTACGGTTATTTACATTTTAAATCCTAGCCCTCTTTCCTATCCAATTCTTGCATCACAACCTGTCTTCATGTGATTTAAGCCAATATATATATGTAAAAATCTGGTAATGTTTGACTCATAGTGCTCCTGTACATTGGTTTCCGTAATGTTGAAAGCTTGAGATACACCAACTTGTAAGCTGAAAATGTTTAAAATGCCAAATGCCGAAAACCGTAAAAGTTCTTAGTGGGATGTAAAGCTGTTAGCATTATTATTAAAAGGAAGGACATATGTCGTATGTGGTAAATCCTTGAACTTGCAGAAATTGTAATGAATTATACAATCTATATTCCCTCCCCCCTTCCTTTAAGAATGCAGTTATAGTAATGCATACATCAGAATAAAGGCAGGAAATGTTTAACATTAATTTAAGCGAGTGAAGGAATGTATGACTAGCTCAGGTTGGCGGATTCGAGTTCGGCGGTATTTGAAAGTGCTCAAATAATCCAGCCTCATGTCTAGATCTACTGGTACATAAAGAACTCTTGCGGGACGAAATACTGGCACCTCGGTGTATGTGAAAACGATAGAAGTAGATAGTAGAACTAATATTCAATTCTGCAGTGAGCTTGAAAGCTGACAATTTCCGTTCACGTAGCTTAGCACATTAGTATTCCTATATGTTTCCTGATAACCATGAAGATATAACCAGCCTGCAGGCTGAAAATATGCCCAATCTCTCTCCTTAGGCTACTGGTTACCGGTATTGAAGAGAGAAGGAAATGTTCGCGCAAAAGAAAGGGAAGTCGTTGGACTTTCGAAAATCACACTGCAAAGACTTATTAAACAAATTGCATCGTTTAACACGCCCCTCTTTTCAAGAATATGGTTATAGTACGCCTACTGCATATCAAAATAAAGACAGATATATGTAACATTAATTTGAGTGAGAAAGGGTGTTTATTTCCTTAATTTCTCATTGAGCGTGGAAACCGACTTAATTATGAATATCTTGATTTATTTCATCTTAACTTTTGTCACTTACTAGGGTAGGGAAACATTTATTATCGGTGTTTACATTGAGGTTAGTTTGTTAAGGTTATGTCTGGTGATTTTAATATGTAACCAGGCAGGTTGGCAGCAGTGGTCAGCCATTACAAAAAAGAGAAAAGAGCATCGGGCGGCGATATTTACTTTCTGGGGTATTTCGTTACGTGGCGATTACTATAGCTATTTTAGAATCGGTGGAATTATTGATGAACCTAGGTGCAGTTCCTGCCTATTTCGTCGTTTTCAGGAGGTTAGGTAAGGCCTGCAGCAGATGTACCAGTACGCAGAATTATGTACATGCCCTGGGATATAAAGTTTATCATGCTGTATCAAAATTCGAGGAATCCATTCTGGTGAACTCTGGCGCCCATACTAAGGACAGTTCGGTTAACTGTTTTTATTAAAGTAATTCATTTAAAGTATTCTATGAAGTTTCTGAGTAATGTTATTTACATATTTTTATTTATATATTATTCATGATACATTTTTTTTATTATTTATTGGTAGTCATCAATTATTTACATAGAAGGGACAGGGAAGGGAACTACCAATGTAAATCCTTAATGGCTGGCAACAAGGTATTACTGAACACATTGGAGAAGACCACAGCTGAATGTGCTACTCTGCAGAAATTGCAGGATTTTTAATGGTTTTTGAAAATGTTTAAATGCTAGGGTAAGCCATGATTATAACTTTTGCAATGCATAGAAAAATCGCACTTTCTTCTACACAAAAATGAGATTTAATTAATAGTGCAGTGAATTTTAAATATAAATTTATGAATAGGACACATGTACTGAATCACACTAATACAGGTTCTAACCTAATTGGTCAATTGGCACCAGTATCCTTGTTTACAACCAGGAATTTGCATTCCCCCTGTCCTTTGTTTGACGACGGGGTTGCATCAAGTTGCTGCAGGTACACGGAAAACATTCACATTTTTAGGAAGCAGTATAAAACAGTATTACAGAACGCACTTCAAGGGAGCGATATAAAACTACGTTACACTTTACACCAATTTGAGATTAGCTAATTTTCTACATTTACTAGCCTGAAGCGCCAGAATCATCATGTTTACTTAGTGTGTAATTTTTATCGTCATCCTCATTTTCAGAAGCTGTGTCTTCCTCAAGAACATCCATTATGGATTCGTTGCCAAATTTCGTACACGTGAATTAGACATGCTAAATATTCACAAGGATTAACACAAACAAGCCTGCCTCTTGGGAACACACTCTTCCTGTTCGAATGTACTGTACGTACTTCCCCGCGCATTTCACAGCTGAGAGTCAACAATGACGCAGCCTTAGATTATGTCGGAACGTGGCTGTGTTATCAATGCTTTGAAAGAAGAGCTCTCTACTTATGCTCATAACTAGTATATTTTATGCTTATAGAAGCATTCAACAGTATCCCAGGGAAGTCACAGCACTCTGAAACGCCAGCTACAATTTTTTTAGCCACAGGGAAATCGTGCCCGTAGATTCTCCAAGCTCCGTCAGCAGCAATGAATTAGCACTCCCATAGTTTCCACGAGCGGCGTCTCTAATGTGTTAATTGATAGCCCTTCATATGGTAAGGACTGGCATATTTCTTTGATGTGCACGCTGCCACCTTGTGGTTGCCAGTTTGAGCCCGTGTCATAAGTTAGGGACCCGGCAGAGGGAAGCTGTGATCGCCTCCGTTTTATGCAAATGCTATAAGTGCTTAAGTTTTGCAGTAATGTTTGCAGGTAGTCGTGTCTGTTTGGTCATCAGCCCAGAGGCTGGTTAGATCCTCAGATAGCACCACCAAAGGTTATGCAGTTACGGGGAAAGAGCAACAACAAAATGAGGCGTACTAGGAAAGATGAGAGAGGTAGTTTGCCACTGCTTTCATTGCTGGGATAGTTATAAAGCATTAACTGAGAAGTACCAGTGTTGCTGCCAATTTGTCCCACAGGTAGAATGAGTTGTGCAGCAGCTACATGTAAAAATAGTTGTCGAAAGACAAAAGATGTCAATAGATGCGGTTTACCACAGGTTCCCAAAACAGCCATGTAAAAATGGTTATGTATGCAGCAAACATTTTTTTTTACCCCTTGTTATGAAGATGACTTGAAAAAATGTGTTAAGATTACCTGTATGGAAAATTCTGAAGTCAAGAGGTATACCATATCTTAAATTACAGAATCATGTAGAACAGGATAAAAGTAATTCAAACTCAGCTTTGCAATTTAAAAGTAAGAAAAACTTTCTTAGCTACCCAAGAAACTACACACAGATATAGAAGAATCTTGTACAACCTACTACTTCTGGATGACGGGATCATATTGGAGGATGGTACACAAAGATAAATGCAGAAATCTTGATTGATGCATAAAAGAAATGAAACTGTGCCCCAAACTTGATCTTACTGTAAAAGGCAGTGAAGGTCAATGTCTTGGACTAGCAAATGCAGTTACTAACTCACGTGATAGGCAAGAACAAAGAATGTAATAATGCTATTCGTTTTACGTCCCACTAACTACTCTTTTACGGTTTTCGGAGACGCCGAAGTGCCGGAATTTAGTCCTGCAGGAGTTCTTTTACGTGCCAGTAAATCTACCGACACGAGGCTGGCGTATTTGAGCACCTTCAAATACCACCGGACTGAGCCAGGATCAAACCTGTCAAGTTGGGGTCAGAAGGCCAGCGCCTTAACCGTCTGAGCCACTCAGCCCGGCGCAAAAACAAATAACTTGCGAGTGAAACCCATTCCTTCGTGCAGCAGGACCATCACCATTTACTTATCCAAGGAATCCTGATGTGGTATGGATGTCTCTCACAGATGTATTATGTACAGTGCATCCAGTGATGCAAACGAATGACACTAATGGATTTTTTTTCTTAACGCCGCACTGTCACAGACAGCTCTTATGGCAATTAAGCAGGAAAGGCCTAGGAGTGGGGAGGAAGTGGCCATGGTCTTAATTAGGGTACAACCCCAGTATTTGCCTCGTGTGAAAATGGGAAGTCACAGAAAACAATCTTCGGGGCTGCTGACAGTGGGGTTCGAACCCACTGTCTCTTGGGTGCAAGCTCGCACCTGCATGTCCCTAACCGCATGGATAACACGCCCAGTTAGCTAACTAGAAAGGCATTATCCAAAATACTCCCTTAAACAGTACAGTGTATAGTAAGAGTTATTTTCAATATTTCAAAATATTTCTGAGTTAAAATTATTTCATTATGGTTTCCTGTCCTGCTTGGAAGTTAATATACCATAAAACTTTATGAAGAGTGATTTTGTTCTAAATTATTTTAATCATTAATACAATATCTTTCCACTTTTAAACTCTGCAAATCATGTAACAAATTCATTTCCAGAATAATTTATGTTTTTCCTTCTTCAAAATGAACTTATTTCAACATTCAAAAGTTAAAAATCATACATTCAAATTCGGAAAACAACCCTTACAGTGTTTTATATCACAAAGTCCTGGAAAATGCTTAACACAGACACCTCTCCCAACCCTGTCGCTTAAGGAGGCTGCAGTAGCAGTATCTTCCAGTGCACGGGACCCTCACCCCAGGATTACTTGATTCAAGGAATGGAAAAAATCCAACGAGCAGCTTGGTTTATTCTGGGTGATTTCCGACAAAAGAGTAGCATTACAAAAATGTTGCAAAGTTTGGGCTGGGAAGACTTGGGAGAAAGAAGATGAGCTGCTCGTCTACGTGGAATGTTCCGAGCTGTCAGTGGGGAAATGGCATGGAATGACATTAGTAGACAAATAAGAAGATAAAGTTACAATTCAAGAGAACAAATTAGGGCAAATATTCGTTTATAGGAAGGGGAGTTCAATAAATTTCCAACTTCTTTGGAATCATTTACGAAAAGGCTAGTAAAACCACAGTTAAGGAATTGGCCATCTGGGCAACTGCCCTAAATGAAGATCAGTAGTGACATTGGTGTGCTGATCATTCACTTTTTCTTGGTTGCGTTTCACAGCCGTATTTTCGAAACTGCACATGTGAAAGCTACCTCTGTGTTTAATTTCATCAAGTGCGGAGATAAGAAGGTAATATCTTAATTAAAAGTGTGCACACAGAAGGATTTACTGAACAATTCAATTTATCAATATTACATTCTTCCGTTGAGGATATCAGACGACAACGTACGTGTTTCTAAATTCAAATTTAGGGTAAGCGTAGTGTTCGCAGTTCACCAATACAAAATTTTGTGAAATTCTACTAATGTTTTTTTCTGATACCGGAATTTTTAAAAAATTCTAAAACCGACAATGAACACTATAGCATGTGTTTAATTCAAAAAACATGTGTAACAAGATTATAATTCAGTACATATTTACCAAACCTGCTAATTATCAAAATCACTTAATGATGAACAGTATTAGCTCCAAACTGAAGACGACTCAAAGAACCCATTGTACAGAATAAGAAATTAGCTTTTATTATTTCTAGAAATAGAATTTATTCTGAATTCTGGTGATTGTTCTTGAATGTTCACATGCATCAATGGATAAATATATTTTGGAAGTACACAGAAATCTTATCAATCAGAAAGTCTGTAGAAACTTCCCGACAAGAAGTCTTGCAGTTCTATAACAAACCACCTGCAGATAAAACATAAGCACACGGGAGAAAGAACTAATGAGGTACAGTGGTGGTGAGGATCAATTTACGAGGAAGTACAACTAGAGATACCCTTTAAAGAGACATAGCAATGTGAGTAAATGTATGTAATAATTTACAAGAGAAAGAAATCACCGAAGTTTATGAATAAATACTTGGAAGTTTCGGTATCTGGTTCCTCGATCTCTCAAATGTTATAAAATTCATACAAATCATTGACAAGTGCCAGAATTCAGGTGAGTGTTTTTAGGAACTCAGCCTTTAGGCTTTCACTGGAATAATTTGGCTCAAACAGCAGAGCTAAACATAGCCCAATGCTTTGAACCTGGCCCATGTACCAATTGTGAGGCACTTTAGCTCAGATGTGAACATCATTCATTTACAACACATGTCGAGGCATTATGCAAATCTCAATGGCAACAACTTGTAAAAATTAATATTCAAGAGCAATAAAACAGCTGTGGAGGGCAATACAGTAATACTTATTTTTTTAACCAACTACATAGGTGTAATGAACTCAATGCAAGTGCACAAAACAATTGTGGATAAACAGAGTAATGCAGGTGTGCATCCACACAAAATTAGTTCAATTCAGCACTATCAGCATGTTTACCACTATCAGGCATGCATTTCCTACTCTCGTCTTCAATGCGAATGCTGTCCAAATATCCCACAACACTACTGAACACCCTTAGCCCAAAAATGCATTTTTTGTGTAACCGTATATAAAATACATTGAGCCCCCTCGATCACTGCTCAACCAAGGGCGAAACAATACTATATAGGAAGTACTGTCAAACCGCAAAAGATCGCAGAACAGATGAACCGTTACAGGTGTCACTGTAGGACACCTTTACTTAAGCCGAGAGGAAAAAACTCCACGATTTTAAAAAAATAAGAAAAAAATGCTTGTCGGAAAACAGGGCACGGATGAATGTAGAACGTCTAATGCTAGAATGTAAAACGAACTACGGCACGAGTATAAAGTCGAGATTCGAAGTAACATCTGTTAAAACGTGACGTGGCAACAATTGTGAAACTGTATACAAGATTCCAAAAAAATATTAGTAGAACCGCAAAAAGATCTTTAAAAACTACAAAAATGGAAGTATCACCCTTAGCAGATGCTACACAATCACCAGTAGCTGAGAGCACGAACACGATCTGGCGAAAATGAAGGAAAGCTCAATTCCGCGTGTTGCCAGAGCACAGATGGAGAAGAGAGGGAAGGCGAGTGACCCGTTGTGTATAGCGGTACAGTATTAGACAAGACATTATCCACCAGAGCAGGTAGTAACTAATGCCGGGAACATGTACAAAAATTCCGAATTGCTAAAGGGAAGATTTGATCAGTTCTTAAACATATTCGAAAAACTGAACTATAAAAGGCGTACGTATTAAACTAAAACAGTCCAGACAGGATTCTAACTCCTAAGTGAAAGTTTCGCTAGACAAGAATGTATAACCCCGCAAGGGTAGGCGGTGGCCATGACGTCACAGTATGTCGCGACTAACATCTGATTTTCCCGAGTACACAGGTTCATTGAAACTTGCGAGAAAAGCGCGGTCATGTCTATATAGCCTTGCGAACTGCTTTCGTCTACTGAAACTGATACTGTGAAAAGCAGGTCCGGTGGAAATCGGGGCTATGCTCAATCGATTCGTCACTTTTTTTTTTTTTTTTTTTTTGTGGGAGGGATAAACGCGAGATAAATCATAGTTAGGTACAATTATCCTAACAAATTTTATATAAGGTGATAGCTTGCCTGAAAATATGAACCGTTCCCATTATAATTTTTTTAACACTAACATCCAGAATCTAAGTCCAATAGGTTCATTCATTATTTTGTTTAAAAAAGGGTAGAGCCTAATACTAGAGTGGAGAAGAATGAACGATTTCAAAGTGCGATATCCGTGTCTCCAATAGTGATGCCAGGCGCCTTCCTACAACTGCTGAGCAAGCTGGGTAGTAAGATGGCGACGAGGGTAGTCATGGCAACTACGATTACGGCCATCCGAGTAGGATATATCTACTATGTACACTAATACTGCGACAAATTGCTGCACTTAAGTAACGATAACAATTACGTTGACAAATGAAACTTGCCTACCACAATTATATCTAAACAGCAAACATAATAACATACCACAAAATCCAAATATGCCACTAATTCTGATGGGCTTACATGTATACATACGTGGTAGTCATCTTCGGAAAGTTGTCTGAATGCTCTCGCAAGGTCATGAGCCCATTTGCCTCAAAAGCAATTTCCAAAATGATTTTCTTTTAATAGAGGAGCTTGTAGGAAGAAAATAAAATCAGAATACAGGGCGACTGTGGCCACAGGGCTTCCAAGGATTAATAAATTCCACCAAAACTTTCCAGCACTGTGCGAGGTCGACACGTGCGACACTCGGAGAGACTTCGCCCGGCTTCCATATTAACGAGCTTTCGTCAACGTATCGGGTAACTTCGGATATCTCCGGGATCTGTACTGACGTCACTAGTTCAAGACCTGTTTTTTTCATGATGTAGTACGCCCCGGTCAAGGGGCAAACTATTAAACTAGGAATGACTTCTCAAACAACTTAAAAACTGAAGATCAACTATTAGTAACTACAGTATTCTACGTCTATAACGAGCAATACACAAACTAGTCCCAATCCGGTAACTTTCAGGAGGATAAGAAGTTTCATAATACAACGCCTGTTGCTGTAGGCGTCAGATTCATTTAAAGGATCGTAATATCTGCGTGACAGAAATTAAACGTACAGATTTTCATTACCCGACAACCGAGGTTTCCTACCGTAAAGAAATACCAAGCAAAGAACAGTGAGGCCGTGTGTGTGTGGGTGTGTGCGTGTGCGCATTGCAACTTTGAAAGACCTTTACTTAAAGACACTAAACTTTAACAGGATATAATTCCAATAGGCACCGGTAAGCCTACAATATTAACTTTTCTTCACACAAAAACGAATTTCGCACAATACAAATACAGTCCAGTCATTACGAGGTTCGTTACACGCTCTAATGTCGCAGCAGTTCTGCGTTACGTCACGAACCTATAAATTCACACCATGAATCACAACATACCTTTTACACTTGCATGTGAACTAGCTGATATTTAAGGAAAACGCCATATTCAATGATTTCTGCAAACACTTGCACAAGCCCGGTGGTGTAACTGAAATTAGAACCTCGCTTCAGTGGACTAGTCATAAAAGGAAACCTCGTAGATTCTCGTCTACTACATGTCTTCCGACACTTCCACAGTTCTTTAACGAGACACAAACACAGTGATATTCAAATTCCTTAAAATATGCTAAGAATTAATGTGAAATCTTCAATGATTAACATCTTCAGAATAATGGCCATCAGAGAACCACTCACCCTTCCCCATGATTGAAAACAGTATTAATAATCCAATTGGAAAGCCGAGTTTTACATTTTCACAAAAAATACACTTGAATAAGGAAAGAGGCAGCTAGCTAGGTTTCACATTTTCACGGCACACACCGTCAATTAACACAATCCAATGAAACTGAAACGCTTGCTTCGGGAGTTGGCCAGCCACGCTGTCTATTTTTGACTACCCTTGCTGTGCACTCTATTGGTCGCAACTGGCGGCAGCAGCGACCCCTTCATGCCACCAATGAGGTAGCGTTAGCAGAGGCATGAAGTCTGATGAGGTTCGAGAAAATGTAGCTCGATGATGGAGTCACACGTGATTCAAACTCACTATTGAACATCATAATTTAAGCATCGTTGATGGCAGAATGACAACAGAGCGATATCTCGAAGTGGGGACCATGGGCTAATGCGCATTTACAACAGCAAATAAAATCTCGCAACAAAGCACACGCCGCGAAAACATACTCAGACAACTCGAGCAGTGGACTGAAGTAAACGAGTTCCCACAATCAAGTTGATCGAAGACAAGTTTTAACAGATGGCAAAGTGCTCGGCCTAACCTTGAAACCTCCTGCCACGTAGTTCCAAGGTCGTCAGAATATGGCAAATTTGATATCCAACATCCTCCTTTAATTCTAGAATGCCAGCTGTCCTCTCATGTTCTACTGACCTACAATACAAAGTCTCAGCATTTTTCTCACACTAAGAAACGAAGGAGAGTTAGCGTATTTATAAAACAAATTAAAAACCCTGATAGAACGAATTCCACCACATCCGTTCTTTTTTTTTTAGAAGGAATGTCAATGTCCGCCACTGTGCCTATATAGCCAGACTGTTTAAAGCGAGCCTTTCAAAGACGAACTACCATGCAACTAAAAACAAGTGTAAATCTAAAATGGTATATGGTATTCGTATGGCAAACGGTAAAATTGCTGTCGCATTTAGTACAACTGATTATATACTGTATCAACTACAGAATCTTACTTTATCTGCATCAAAACTCCCCTAGGTATTCAGTCTTCAAATGAATAATCAAATACTAAACCATAAAAAAAGGTTACGCTGAAACCACAACGCAGTCCGTCCGTTATCCACGCGAACTTCCCTCACGTATCAAGTCCCAGAACAGAAGTTTCATGCTAAAGTCTAAATCCCCCTTACATCTATCCTTTCACCTTAGCTCTGAAACCAACATGTTATTCCCGTATTTAGCACATCACCAGTTTTCTAGTTGTGTTAATATTCTTTGCATCATTTTGGAAAAACTGGGTACAATCTGATTCCTTGCTTTTCTTATCTTTTCACCATCTTTCTTGAAAATGGGTATCAATCAGGGTGACCAAATTTTGAAACTAAAACCGCCATAATTAACTGCCGAATAAATTAAAATGTTTTTTTAATTGATATAGAACATAGGCAGCTGTTAAAGTAGCCTCAAATTAAAAACTATTGAAATATTCGATTTCATTTATATTCATTATATTCATCCCAGGGGCCTTTGCTGGCGGGACGTAGTGTTTACAGTGCACTATGTCTTCTGGTATGGGCTAGAGCAATTTTGTTACTTTCATTCATCTGTCTGTGTCCGGCTCAATAGCTAAATGGTTAGCGTGCTCGCCTTTGGTCACAGGGGTCCCGGGTTCGATTCCCGGCATTGGTTAATTTCTCTAGCACGGGGGCTGGGTGTATGTGTCGTCTTCATCATTGCATCCTCATCACGACGCGCAGGTTGCCTACGGGATTCAAATCGAAAGACCTGCATCTGGCGAGCCGAACTTGTCCTCGGACACTCCCGGCACTAAAAGCCATACACCATTTCATTTCATCTGAGGTATGACCGATCCTAGTAATGCCATTCCTTATGCAGCCAGTCCCTGCTTTGAAGGGTGTGAAACTGGTGCTCATAGGGTCGGTTGGTGCATGCATTTCACTGGGCTTGGCATGAGAATTATAACATGTAATGTAAAAGACTGGTATG
Source organism: Anabrus simplex (assembly GCF_040414725.1). Classification (NCBI taxonomy): domain Eukaryota; kingdom Metazoa; phylum Arthropoda; class Insecta; order Orthoptera; family Tettigoniidae; genus Anabrus; species Anabrus simplex. The sequence goes on along the minus strand of NC_090270.1, from coordinate 259,627,463 downwards.
TAACAGCAACTTCCGGCTCGGCGAGGAAAGCAACGGGAAACTACCCCACTCCTCATTTCCCTAGTACGCCCTCTTCAGTCATGCCTAGGCCATCTAGGACAGCTGATGGCAGAACTGTGGAGAATTCAATCAGCCTTCGGACTGATAACTAAACATGCAATTCCTTCCAGCATTGAGTTTGCTATTCCCTGTGAATGAACTACATACTTCCACAATTCTGCATCAGCAACGAGCTCTGTGACCTCGCTTAGTTCCATACGTCTGATCTTTAAATCAGAAACAGGCCCTAACCATCGTCTCCCTCTACTTCTATTACCCTCTATGTCAGTCCATTGTTCTCCAACGTAACATATCATCCTCCTCCACTCTCATCGCATGACCGCACCGCCGAAGGCGATATATGCATACTGGTAAAGCTAGGTTTAACATTTTCTTTGTGAGCCTGTTATTATCCATTCTATACAGTGACCTTACAATTGTAATCGCCGTTTCAGATGCGTAAAGTTCTTCAGTATTAACTACGACCTACTGTGTTATTATAATAATAAAATTAGTCTTTGCCAGCTATTATTCACTCGTCCCATAATTCTCCCACTGGCTGTTCCCATTTTTTTATGAATCTAGCATACATCTCTTGGCACAGGCCAGAGCCGTGTAGTTTCAGCTGAAGTCCCAGTCTCATTCACGGCTCCGGCGATATGGAAGCTTATAGGGCAGTAATGGCATTTGGAGTAGAACAACTTTGTATCAGCATTATGAATGGCATTAATCATGGAGTCAAGCATACCATAACAGTACATTCTGACCCAGTGATGAAAGCAATGGAGAACTGCCTCATGCCTAGCAGGCCTCATTTTGCCAATAGCATTTGTTTTTGCAGTTTCGCTATAACATTTAACCTACTGATTTATATCACATGTAATTTACTATAACAGTAAAAGTCCTCAAATATTTACCCCCCTACCTTTAACCCTCTCGCACAAAATAGGACATCACAACTCAGGTCCAGGGAGGCACATGGCCTTATTAGATAACCACTCACTGATGAAGGCAGAAGCCAAAAATTGTGGTTTGTTTACTGCTGGCATCTATTGATGGATGCAGTACTCTTGCATCCATCTCTTTGGCACAGGCCAGAGCAAAGTGTAGCTTCCACGGAAGTCCCAGTCTCATCCATGGCTGTGACAATGGGTGACCAATATGGAAGCTGCTGGGGTATGGGTCATGCTGAGTAATGGCATTCAGAGTACAACCAGTGTGCCTGAGTGATATGAAAGGTGTTGCTTATAGGGTCAGTCGTGCTACAACAGCACTGCCCGGCCCAGTGAGGAAAGCAATGGCAAACCTACCTGACTCCTCGTCTTGCCTAGTACGTCTCATTTTGGCACTGCCATTGGTTTTTGTAGTTTTCCTATAACTGCATAGCCTTTGGTGGTGCTATTTGAGGATCCAACCAGCCTCTGGGCATGACCCGACAGACAATGTGCACTCTATCCATGCGGTCTTACATGCTAAGTCACAACTATCCCTAAGGAAACATGAAGTATTTAAACAATTAGTGAGGTACTTCTTTGATTAGTATCCCAGACAAGGTATTCACAAACATCAATTTCAGAGAAGAACACAGTGAAAATAATGAAAGCTGTAGGAACTATTGGAATGCAGTAGCTATACAGAATAATGAAGAAAGTATGGACTGACATGGATTCCTGATGATTGGACCCTTTTTTAAAAAAGGTAAGAAGGCATTTCGTGAGAACTACAGATGAATAGCATTACTGTGTCATTGCATGAAGATTTATGAAAAGAGAATTTTACAAAAAATTAGAGAACAAAACTGATTCACAATTAAGAGAAGAACAGCAAGGATTTAGGTTTGGAAGATCAACTATTGATGCCATATCTGCAACTAGACAAATAGTAGAAAGAATTTGGGAAAGACATCACAGTTGCATTCATAGATATACAAAAGGCTTCTGACACCGTTAGAAAAAAAAGAGACATGGCCAGGTCTGTATAGAATGAAAATGTCAAGAGAAATGCAATTCAGAATTAAAAACGTGTGTAAGATATATCTGAACTGTGTTCTAATAGATGGCAAAGAATCAGAACGGTTTAGAACAGACAGGAGTTCGACAAGGAGGTGTACTTTCTTTTTTGCTATTTGTTTTACGTTGCACCGACACAGATAGGTCTTATGCCGACGATGGGATAGGAAAGGCCTAGGAGTGGGAAGGAAGCGGCCATGGACTTAAGGTACAGCCCCAGCATTTACCTGGTGTGAAAATGGGAAACCACGGAAAACCAACTTCAGGGCTGCCGACAGTGGGATTCGAACCCTCCATCTCCCGAATACTGGATACTGGCTGCACTTAAGCAACTGCAACTATCGAGCTCGGTAAAGTGTACTTTCACCAGTGCTCTTTAATATAGTGATGAAAAACAATATGAGAAAAGTTTGCCAAGGGTCAACAGCTAATGATGTTGAAGTCATAGGATATGCAGATGATGCGATATGGGAAGAAAATGAACAAAATTTGGAAGAACCACTAAATATCTGTCAGAGGGCAATTGAAGAAGCAGGCATGGAAAAGTGAGGTATTGAAAATCAGTAGAGAAAACAGAAAAATGTTAGGTGTAATAGAAATATTCATAAAAGAAGTAGAAGCCTTTAAATACCTAGGAAGTAAGCTAACTGGGAAAGGAAATATCATCAAGGAAGAAATTTCGGAGAGGATAGGAAATGGCTCCAAATTTTATTACTGGGTATCAGACAATTAGAAATTGGAAATAACCTACCGAATCATTATTTGCCAATGGATCTGAATGTTGGACTTGGACCCCCCCCCCCCCCCCAAAGTCTCAGTACCTTGCAAGCGACAGGTGTGCCTTCTGTGAGGTATCTTGGGCAAAAGGAGGTGGGACAAGATATGAAATGAAACAATACAAAACACGCTACAGCTTAACCCCCTAAAAGAAACTGTCGAGATATATATGCTGAAATGGTTCGGCCACGTCAAAAGAACGGAACAACAAAGATTACCAGGAGCTCTGGAATGGACAAAATCTGAAAGAAGACCCATTGGAAGACCACCAACAAGATGGAGGGTCAGGTGAGGATGACTTAAATCGGAGAGAACTACAATGGCAGACAGTGTTGAAAAAAAAAGAGACTATTTGGAAACGGCCCTATGAATGACCTGCATAGTCAGAAACGTTTCAGGAAGGAGGAGGAGAAATTATGAAAAAAAGGGAACTCCAGTGAGTTTTCAATGAAACTGTGATAGACCAGACATCAACAGCGAAGGATATATGTATTATGTGAATTTCAGCGTTAATTTCATATGCCTGTGAGAATATCAATATCATAACTTTTGCCTATGATCTTTACGATTCAGAAACTTATTCTTTTTAAAATGTCTTCAAATATGCAATTCAATTTCTTCGGGTTTTACGATCCTTGTATTTCACAATACTGTAAATATCTACAGTGTTGTCTCTTTCGTACTACATGCAGTAGTTGGAGCGCTCATGGAAATCCATTATCATATGGTCTCATATTCAATTATCTTAATGTATAAATTATTTTGTTATAAGGGCAGAAGATGAGGATGAAACGGGCACACACAACCTTAAGGTCAAATGTCTGAAACCTTGTCTATCCATACATGGTTTACAATGAAAGTTCTATTACACATTAAAGATCTCTTAAAATTACTATGCTACAATTATACTATAAAAATATGTCATATTACACACTATGAGTATCGGGAATTGATGGTATCTTGTACACATGAAATGTGCTTATTGATGCTGTTCAAAGTAGATTATAAAAAGTCCTAAGCTAAAATGGATCCTCTTCATAACAACTTGCAGACCATTGTACTCAAGACTGTTACTTTCCCAGAGTGTACTCTTCCTGGGGTACATTTGAGCCAAATGTTCATTGTACCTGATTGTGATAAAATAAATGTCAAATAATTATAATCAACAGCTGGATGTTTAACAGTAAATTGGATAAGATTGAGTGTTGATATTAAAATGTTGTAATTAAAAGTATACGATCGTATGTGTTCTGTCGCGTGAAGTAGTGTCAAGATTCCAAGTTGAGGCTGCCGCTAAATTGTGAAATTGTGTCCTTGGCGTTTACGAACAGTCATGTGTGAATAATCTTTCTTGTTGATGTGATTATTAGCCTTAGAGATATTGTCTGTAATGAATTTATAGAGGTTAGAATTAGTATTTTGAAGCACACGTATTAACAAGAAACCTAAAGTCAATTGTGCAGTAACGTACTCGTCAAAGTTGTGCTACGTAGACCTGACTGTTCCGGCAGCTCCTGCCTGCCGAACACTTCTATTCTTGGTGTTATACCTGTGTGGTAAAGTAGTGGGGCATAGAGGGGGAGACGTGTTAGGTTGATCCTTACGCGCCTGTGCTGTTACTGGAGGGGCATTAATGGTGGTGGTGTGTGCAGGTCTAACGTTTGGCTTGGTGGATGAAACATCTGGATAAGGTAATTGTGTATTCTGCCCTAAGGCAGGTCCGGATCTTCACAGAGGTGTGCCTGAGCCTGAGTTTACTTATGGTAGGATGGCCAGTTACTTTCTGCTCCTCCATTCCCTTACCCCCATCAATAGCGTGTAGCAACCTGTTCAACTCTTGACCACACCCAATGTTGGATGAATGGATTTAAGAAGATTTGGAAAGGTGATTTGGATTTTAAAAGATATGGGATTTTATTTTGATGTGAATTCAAGATATATATTAATTTGGGTGTTAATTTATATAAAGGATTTTTATTATCTATGACCTTAAGGCTGCCTACTGGCTGATGATGCCCTTTAGAAGGGGAGAAACATGTCCCTGAGAAGTTTTTATAGAATTATGTAAATTTCAACCACGTAACACATGGCATGTATTGGATAGGTGGTGATAAATTATCTTGCGTTTTTTTTAATATTTTTAATGCTACTTGTTCGGGGCGTCGACCTATAGAGATCTTTTTCCCCTACCTGCACCATGTGATATGAACCTGCGTGTAATTGGAATGGAGGAAGTGGAGAGTGTTGAATGTGAGGAAACTGACATTAAGGACAACACAAACACCCAGTCCCCAGGCCAGGGATGTTAATCATTTACAATTAAAAACCCCTGTCCCTGCCGGGACTTGAACCCGGGGCCACCGGGTGACAGGCGGACGCGTTGCTCCCTTATAGTCAGTTTCAATCATTCATGAGAGTTGTCGCATACCACTTAGTCGAACAGCTTGTCTCCTTTCTCCCCCCGTCTTCCCAGACCTAACTTTGCATCATTTTTGTAACACTGCCCTTTTGTCAGAAATCACCCAAAACAAATTGAGCTGCTTTTCTTTGGATTTTTTTTTCAGTTCTTGAATCAGGTAATCCTGGTGAGGGTCCCATACTCTGGAACCATACTCTAGTTGGGGTCTTAACAGAGACTTGTATGCAGTCTCCCTTACATCCTTACTACAACCCCTAAATACCCTCATAACCATGTGCAAAGATCTGTAACGTTTATTTTGAATCGTATTTATATGATTCTCCCAATGAAGATCTTTTGTTATATTACCACATTGGAACTTACAATGATCCCCAAATGGGACTTTCACCCCATCAGTATAGTATTTAATTCAAAAGTGTGTACTGCCACCTCTTGCACCAATGACTGCATTCAACCAGGAATCACTTCCCATTCTCCCAGGAGGGCGTTCTGTACGTCTTGTAGCATCTCTGGATAGTGCCGCTCAATAGGGTGTGAAGTGCCGCGCATTAGTGTAAAATCTTCACCAATAAATGGAGCGAAAGGAACGTGCTACAGAAGGATTTTCTCCACATACTGATGACTTAAATATGTATTGAGGTTATGAATCTAACACATGTCTAGGTTATGTTAACCAGGTGGTCTGTTAAAACGGCAGGGTGGTGTGACTATTAAAAAGGTCATAGGGAGAACACTGGATATAAACCTGGAAATAATTTCCAAAAGAAGACAAATTTGAACACTACATCCTTTTCTCAACGTTTTTTCATATTGGCTATAGCGCAACAGGAAATTCACTGTCCAGACATAAGGTTTTAATAAATGTCTTCAAGCACCTTATATTAGAGCTGCATTCAAATAAAAGCGCAATGAAGAGCGCTCACAAACTGTGTTGTTTTGCCACAGCCTTCTAGATTCTCACTGATCATGTCTCTCGTGAGAGTTAACACTGTGTTAGCTAACATATCCCAGGAAATGTTTTGATGAATGCAAGAATCTTAACATGCTGCTAAATTTTTAATGCTATGTTAACGATGTGTTAACCCTCTTGGAGCCAAGAGCCGATCTGATCGGCCGCTCCCCATCAGCTGGAAGAGGCCAGAGCTCCGCCTCCAGTCTACTGTTGTAAAGTGCCAGGCCGTTTTCAGTGGAAATACATGTATTTTAAAATTCGCGTATATCTACTGCTGTATAGCAAATACCGGCATGAAATTTTCTACATATCGACTACATAGAATAAGAAACTGGTCTGGAGTGATAAAGAGTCAAAGACGTTTTATTGTTGATTTACAGTTGTCGATAACGTTTATTTTTAGGAAGAGAAAAATATTTTCGCACTTTCTCTCTCAATGCCTACTTTGAAAAAATAATTTACGTTACAAAGGAAGATACGTAATTATGTACAATGTATTTCTAAATACAATTCTATAGAATAACTAATTTGAACAAGAAAAATAAAAACGTACAAAATAAAAATTGAAACATATGTCACTAGTAAAAACAAGACAATATTACTCACCGATAAAACTCACGTGTATGTATCAATGTTTGGCAAATACCGACAACCAATTTTCTACGTGCGGACAACACAGTTTTAAAATAATTCTGAATTATTAAATAAGTAAAAAATAGTAGTTCATATTATAGTTTTTTGTTTTCAGAAAAAATAGTTTGTCGTTTTCCGTTGTAGTATATATTAGAAAAATAATTTTACAATACAACAGAATTTACGAAATTAAGAAATGTATGGCACTAAAGCCGTGATTTGCTTCGACCTACTAAGTGACCGCTGCTCAGTTCGGTACCCGCGGTTTACGAAGTGAATCATGGTCAGCGAGATGGATAATCTTAGTAATTATTCTTGATTTTCTAGACCGGGGTCGCCCTCTCACCCTCAGATATCTCCTCAGTTGCAATCACTTAGGGTCACTTAGATTGAGTGAACCTCGAACCAACCCTCAGGACCAGGCGAAAATTCTTCACCTGGGCAGGAATCGAACCCATGACCTGCGGGTGAGAGGCAAGCACGCTACACTTGGCCCGCGAAGACCGGCATTTAGGTAACGATAGAGGACTACATGCGACTATAAGGTTTAGCAGAGAGTAAGTGAAAAGTAAATTGAAGTATAATATGGGCGGAGAATCAGACGGTATGGCATGTTGAGGTCCAAGAACTTCCTTGAAGGAGACAGGAGGTTGAGGAATGTTGTCGGGTTCATTGGGACAAATTTCCACAATGTTCTCCAGAGAAATCATCATCATATTCGTTATCACTTGTTTCATCTACCACCATATTCAGAGTAGCTTTAGTGCTGTTAGACACAATTAAACGTCTCTTCTTTAGCTGCGGTGATTCCGCGGACGTGTCCACTATAATTTCGTCGCTACTCTCTGAACTAAATTCCCTATCGCTATCCGATAAATCATCTACGTTAACTTAGCACTGTTCCAAATACTGCATTAATTTATTGTTATCAATACCTGCTGAAAAAATATCACGTGAACAACATGCCATTTTCCTGTTATAAATCCACTCACTGCAAGGAGCAATCTCTTACTGACCAGTTAGCGGTATTTGTATACACAGGAAACGACACTTGTGAAAGGCATAACACCCTCTTATAACTGCCAAAGCCAGGCCAGGCACACAATAACGTGTAGCCCCTTTACTACAGGTTGTAACAAAGGTATGCACGTCACTATACGTTGCCTCAAAATTATGTATATCACAGAATTTAAAGCCGGCCGATGTAATTGGCTCTGGCAACTTCTGACTGGATTGTTAAAGGCCGACCAGATTGGCTCTGGCAATTTAAAGGGCGGGTTCTCGCACTACCGCCTGGCACTACGAGAGATAAGTGTTGTTTTAACTTTTAAACCGGGCCTGTGTCTGTTTTATCTTTCGTTTAACTGCCAGTATTAGGGAGGTTGATTGCAGTTGTTGGCTACTAGTCAGTGGGGTAGCCACATCTACACCATTAAACACTGAAACATTTCTAGTTAATACAGCCCAGCCTGCTGTTAACGGACACTTTTATTCAGTGGACACCTCCCTATACGGACATTTTTCCATGGAATCTATTTTATTTTACTCAAGACAAGTGTTAAATAAGCCTTATTTAAGTGGACACTTCGAATTCAGGACAGCGGTCGTCACCCTTAGTTTCGCCCACTTGTCTAAGCGGACACTTGACACGTTTTAGTACACTTCGTTTACATGGGGCTCTTCTCATTCCTTCTCTATATATAATTCTGCACAGATTCAGGACTTCCTTTTGAATGTTAGTACCCTTTCATGTTCTAGGAAAACAAACGCACATAAGGATGCTAAAGTAGCCGTGAAGTTAATTGTTCTGTACAGGGCTCTTTCTATACCTTTAGTTAGGGTCATCCTGTCTTATTAGTCCACAATATGAGAATTCTAGATCCTGGATTGTGCAGGTGACCTTACTCACAAGTTACAAATGGGATTTTTCAACCCAGCAGGCATAACAACTCAAATTGTTGCTGAAAATGTCAGTCAGCTAGTTCAGTTAAAACTTTTCAATGAAGAGACTTTCATGCACCGATTGCTGAGGCAGAAATACCATAGCTTTTCAATCACCTAGTAAACATGAATAGGAAGGATGAGCGTATTTGGATGTGGAGACAAGAAGAATGTAACACTGAAGTACTTTCAGAGAAAAAAGCTCCCTGAAAAATTAAACTGAGGGACAACACTATTGTGAAGAGGAAACTAGAAATCAAGGAATATCAAGAGAGTGAGTCAGTTTTCGCAGAAGTGAACATTACGGTATAAGAGTTTTTCAAATGTGTTCAAGCACATGAACTGAGTGGGGCAATGTTTCAAGAAAGAGCACGTGAAATCGCAAATAACGTGAAAGTTGAGGTTAATTGAAAAAAGTATTTGTGTGTCGCACTGGGTGGTTACTCTCTTTTCGAGAATATCGCCGTAAAGAAAAATATGTTCTATTGTGTTTATTACCTTTTTACCTACAATATTCTGTGAAGCACTGCCTTGTCAAATGTCAACCAACATGTGGGGCATCCTGTACATTACACACATACAAGATATTGTAATCGTCATTTCCCCTCTTCCGAGGTATTTATGGTACTTCTCCATCTTTCCTTCTACTATTCCTCTTATGCCGCTCTTCACTGATTCAATCCATCTTTCTAGGTCTTCCTTCACTTCACCTCCAGCATTTATCTTGGAATTTTATTCCCCTCCATACCCTTTTTACATATCCATATCAACTTAGTTTATTCTTTTCAACTCTCTCATTTAGCTTTCCTATCACAACTTCTTTCTTAACACATTGCTGACCAGATGCTTGAGCTTGTCACATACCCTGTGGACCGGACATTTTTCTACTAAGCATGCTAGGGTGCACTTGATTATAAAATGTACATAAATATTAAACCAGTCAAGATTTTATCTTTAAAGTTGGTATGAGTAGTCATCAATGCCCCTAGTAGTACTTCAACATAACTAAGATAAGCAAGCAAATGCCTGTTAATTCAACAACACATCATTAATGTTTACATCGTTGTTGTCGTCGTCAGAGTCACTTGAATAAATAAGCACACTAGGTAAATTACGGCGTGTAGAGGCTTGAATATCACTTCCACTATCACTCTCACATTCAGTTTCCACTAATTCATTATCACTATATCCATTTGAACGATCATCGGCATATAATTCTTATTGCCGTCAGCTAACACCGTATTCCGCGGGCGCTCCATCTTGTCATTAATTGAACCGGCAGAAAGAAAGTCGACGTTTCAAAACTAAATCAAAAAATGAAAGAGGCCGTGAATAAAAGTAAAGTGGCAGATATACATCTACAATTTATTCTACTCAATGTGCAAGTTTGAAATAGTTCAATATATGGTCAAGAGATGTCACTGGAAGACTGCAAACAATGTCGTGAATGAAACAGATTTCTTGGGGCCCGTCAACTACCACTGGCGCGCATACGAGATTTCTCGGGGCCCATCACCCATGTGTTAACATGTTCATTTCTCACTGTCTTTCCTTGCCTTTAGTATCATACTTCATAGGAATTTCATCTCACTGGCTTGAATTCCACTCTCCTGCTTGCTAGTCAAAGTCCAACCCTAAGCAGCATAAGTCAGTATGGGTACTGAAACTGGAATGCCATGCCGACATTCTCCACCCAAAGTATTTCTGAGACAACGCAAGCTAACGCCCGTCTAGGTGATTAGAAACTACCGCTGTAAGCACAGGCAACGGATATGACGGAGAGTCATGCGGCTGCTCGTTGCTCTGAGCTTGCCAAGGAAAAATGACGTCACAATAGAACCTTCTATATGTTCTATGTTACCATCTCCTAAATGAAAAGATATATCAAATTTTTGACAACACCATCATGTAGCCCAGTATTAAATATGGTGATGTACCAAGTTCTAGGAAGATTGGTGGCAAGATAGCTGAGTAATTAGAAGTTAGAGTTATATGAATACGAATAAAAGACGGCCTCGAGGTCGGTAGTAAATCGGTATGTTCCCAGCTATCTTATGCGTGGACCGGCTGTGGGACTGATTCTACATCGTTACTCTGCCTGGCAAAACGCCGATGTTCTACGCGTAAAGCACGAATGCTCTTGTTCGAATAACACTCCGAACGTGCATTTACAAAACAGTGCTTCTTATCTGAAAAACTGTGCCCTATCCTATATGAATTGATTGTGCCCCAGTGTTGGAACTTCACCTCTTGTGTAGACTATGCTTTAACTTCATGACTGTGCTCTGTGAAAAACTTTGCTTATTTCCGTAGGAACTGTGCTGTTTCTGACTGTGTTTCTGCACGGGAACTTAATTTCTTTCCGTATTTTGAACGACTATTCTAAATGGAAGAACTGTGTTAATTTTATGAGATTGGCTTTGAAAGACTGTATGCTTTAGGAAACTTCGGAAGACTGTATCGAGAAAGGACTTTAGTTTCTTTCATTCAATCTTCTCTTAAGTATTAATGTGACTTTACTTCATTAAGGCGCTCGACACACTTTCAAGTGTTCTATAAAATCACGTTTCAATGACATTTGATTTTCATTACACTGTGCTTAGAAAAAGAAAAGTATGAAATACATTGCATTAAACTTAGTGATGGAGAAGGTTACGAACTGTGTTTTTCACACTACTCGATTAATTTCAATTTGTCCGACGAATGAATCCAGACGGTTATTATTTCACTTTTGAACTATGTTAATTTACCTTTTATCGTAGATTGTAAAACTGATTTAATCTCTTCGATAAAAGCTTCACTGGAAATTTATTTATGTGTGCCAAAGTTTACGAACAGTGGAACTTTTAACACGTATGAACAGTGTTACGCAATTATCTCCAATACAGTGCTGTAAGTAAGTGTCGTTCGGATTTTATTGACATTCTGGTTCGGTGTTACACACTTCTTTACTCCCTTCTTGGGACTTCAGTGGAATTCAATCATTAACTATACATTCCACGCTGCACTTCACTTGTCATAAGACTCGGTGGTTTGAGTCTCTACCAGAACTTCCAGAACTGTCCACCGAGGCATTACGTGGTTCTATGGTGCAGAGAGGTGTTCAATGGCGAGGGGAAGGAGCTCGGTCATCACGGGACATCCTCGACACCGACGGGACGGTTCCCTCATATCCCAACCTGGACTCTGTAAATTCATCCATTCATCTATAACAAGGTGATACGATTTGCTCGTTTCTTTCGAATAAACAAACAAAGGTTCAAAACCATAAGAACATACTGTACTACCCTCTCTCTGACATTTCCTAAGCGTGGACCGTGCACGCTCCTCTGGCGTCAAACCCATGCTCTCCACTGAATAAAGTACGGGCATCGTCGATACGGTTACAGTACATAGGACATTTTGTACATTATCTCTTTACTTTTCCTTGGTACTTCTTTGCTCCAAACAAGTTTTCTTACACTTTGGTAGAATGCATTACGCAGCTGTACCCTTCTGCTAATCTCCACGTCCACCCTTGCATTTTGCATTAATTCACTTTCAAGCTGTCCACAATTTCCAGACTCCTGACTTCCAATTTTCACGGTGCACTTTCCTTGCCTTTCTTCTCTCAACATACCATAGTCTTGCTTTTCTCTGTACTGCTCTTCATGCCGTACATCTCAATTATTTTGTTCAGTACAAATAGTTGTTGTTGCACTTCTTTGCTGTCCTTTCCCCGAGATCACAACATAATCTGCAAATAGCAGTATCATCATTTATCTATCTCCATAGGCTTCCTTTGTTTCCTTCACAATTTTGTCCATGACCTTAATAAACAAAAGAGGTGATAGTGCACTCCCCTGTCTTAGTCCAGTCTTATTCCTAAACCATTCAGGCTTTACAACTGGGGTCAGTACTCTGCTAAAACAGTTGTACATTGCTTGCAACATTTCTCTTCAGAGTCTCTTTTTAACCATGGTTTCCCAAATCTTCTATCTGGGGACACTTAACATATGCCTTTTCTATATCTTCGAAAGCCATGACCAGATCCTTTCCATATTCCCAGTTCTTTCCCATCAGCTGTCTCATGCTGAAGATTGGCTTCAGGAATAGAAGATTGCAGTAGACCCATATTGTTTAACTCTCCTTCATATTTTCTTCTCATTTCTCTTCCTAATATACTTTCCAGTATTTTAACTACCTGCAATATCAGTGCGATTCCTCTATAGTTACAACAAACATTCTTGTCCCCTTTCTTTAACACTGGTATTCTCTTTTTTTCTGGTCTTCTGGTACACTTTTGTGTTTCTGCATACATTTCAGCAGTAAGTGCATACCAACAGGCCCAGCAGCCTTTATCATTTCCACATTGATTTCATCCATCCTTGTTGCTTTTCCAATCTTCATCGTTTGTACCGCTAACTTCACCTCTCATTGTTATATCATCGTCTGTTGAGTCCTCACACTGTATTGCTTCTACCTCCCCTGTTCAGTTGTTCACATGCAATAGCTTATCAAAATACTCCTCTGATTTCTTTATCTTTTCTCGGTGTGTCAACAGCTCCTCATCTTTCTTTTTTACTAGCTTTGTGGTAACTGCCTGGTCCTCTTACTTCTTGTAAGTCCATACAGCATCATTTTATTGCCACTTAAATCCACGTCCATTTTTTGTGTAAATTCTTCCCTACTTATCCTCTTTTCTTCTGCCACCTTTTTACAAATCTGTTTACTGTCGAGATACATACTTTTACTTTCTTCTGTTTGATGTCTGTTCCATTCTTGCCAGGCTGTCTTCTTTCACCACTTTCCTCACTTCCTCACTCTTGTAGATGTCCCGCCACAAGCACTCTTTGCTGCACTAACAAATGCCTTTTTAAAATTGGCCCACTCCTCTACATTTTTCACTTCAGTAACTGGGATTTGTTGCTTCAACCTCTCCTGAAAATCTTCCTGTACATTGTCTTTCAATTTCCATAATTTTATTTTGTTCATTCTTATCTTAGTTTTTCCATTTTTCTCAACATAATTTTGCTACCACAACTCTATGGTCCCCACGACATGCTTCATCTCTCAAAGCTGTCACTTCTATCAACTTCCTGAAATTTGTCCTTTCCACCAAAAAGTAGTCAATTAATGTATTTGTTCTTCTGTCACCCCACTCATATCTCGTAACTTTCCTGCTGTTTTTCTTTCAAAACCATGTATTCCCCACTACAAGTCCATTCCTTTCACAGAAGTCCACTAGTTCCTCTCCTTCGCGATTCTTTTTCCCATATCCATATGTTCCAATGCCTTCTTCCTTTCCTTGTCTCTCGTTTCCATCCTGTGCATTCAGATTACCCATAATAACCACTTCCACACCTGAAATTTCCCTTCTTGGCTACCACTCCTGTATAATGTGTATCCTTTCCTCAATTTCTCCCTTCTGTTACTTTTCCATTTCACTTCACTCAGCCACCATCATTTCCACCTGCTCCTTCTCCATGGCCTCCGCCTATCCTTTCAGGGGGATAAGTAGAGACCAGATATCGATGCACTACCAAATCTAAAAATATGCATGCATTCATGCACTATCATATGCCAAAACATGCACAATAAACAGGAAAATATTCACTGTAAAAATTCAGTTACTTTTGAAACATTGTGGAACTACTAATTTCTCCAAATACTCTTGATTTATGCATATTTAAGCACAGAAAATGACCTTTGTACGTCACGAAGTTGCAGGTGCGTACTTAAATGAAGACATTTGGGACAAAGTGACGTGAAATCTTGAGTCATTGGATTTTTCACTACAATACGTCTTATTTTGTTCTGCTCATCTCCAGTCTGCACAGCTTATGATGTCTTCAATAACTTTGAAGGATTGAAGCTGCGATAACAAAAGTCTTGTAATGAGTGAGAGTTCCTGTTAGGAATATCCAGGATAACAACAGAAGGTTCAGTGCAAAACCAAGGTTCGCAAGCTGCTATATCAGTAATGCGGCGTCACAGAAGTGTAATACAAGATGTATGCCCGTCATTTAGCAATGCACAACTTAAGATCCAATTTATAGCAGTTTATAATTGGACACCTTATTCTTAAGAATTACAGAGATCGACAAAGGGTCTTCCGGCTAATGTCAATGTTTACCGGAGCAACAAATAAGAAAGCACTCGGTTAATTGGTTTATACAGTAGGATCCCTACTGTATACACTAACTTTGGTTGTCAGATAGGATGTCAGGAATATATTCTCTCAGTTTCTCAGTAACAGACATACTGTATAACGAGGAAAAACTGTCCCATATTACACAAACCAACGTTCATAAAAGGCACTATCATCCAAGTTAATATTATATATGCACCAAAGTCAAAAGAAAAGTCATATTATGCAATATAAACGACCAAATATTCCCTATTAATTCCAAAATATTCTAAATATGAATTATGCATGAATTTTCTCCTAAAGAGGCCAACACATACAAACATGCAGAGAAAATTAACAGTTATTTGGACTTGTATAAGTCATAAAATGAATATTGACAAAATTTGAAAAGTATAACCAGCGTATTTAAAAACATGCATTTGCATGGAAATCCGGGCCCTAGTCATAAGATTTACTATTTATTGCTATCTTAATGTTGGGACACCTTATTCCTAAAAATCACAGAGATCGACGTGTAGCCTTCCGGCTTACCTCAATGTTTATTCAAGCAACGGATAAGAAAGTGCTTGGTTAAATTGGATTATAGGTCCTCTACCGTATGTACTAACTTTGGTTGGAATATAGGACACCAGGAATACATCCTCTCTGTCTCCCAGTAATAGACATACTGTGTAACATGAAAAACCAACATTCATAAAAAGCACTATCATGCAAGTTACCATTATATATGCACCAAAGTCAGAAGAAAAGTCATTATGTACTATTAAATCCAAAATCTTCAAAAGATGCATTACGCATAAATTTTGTCCTAAAAAGGCCGAAACATGCAAACATGCACGGAAAAAGAACGGTTATTTGGAATTGTTAAGCCATAAAACGCATATTTGTAAAGTTTGAGAAGTGTAACTATCTTATTTAAAAACATGCATTTGCATGGAAATCCAGGCTCTACTCATCACATTGTATATTTTTAAGCCATCATTGTTATTTGTAATGTTATTTTACTTCAAATCTCTTCAAGATTTTAAAAATTCATTTCATTATTACATGTTAATTAGACGCTTATTTTCAATCTAAGGTTAAGACAGTGGCTGATGATGCCTTCATACAAGGTGAAACATATACCACTATTAGTTAACAAATCTTATGTAAATCATCCAAGACTAGACTTTGTATTGATTAGGTGGTCTATTTAATAAATAACTTACTGTTATTATTCCAATCAAAGTAGAGTGATTATCGAATATTAACGTTTAGATTTTTTACACCAAGTCAAAATGACACCGCCCATCTGTAAAATGCCGCAATTTCCATAAATTTTACGGATAAACCGTGAAAGTTGGCAGGTATATTACATAGACATGGTGCTGTTAAAACCACATATGCTCTATTAGGAAACTGACATAAGAGGTGTAAGTGATTCCGAAGCTCTTCTCGTCATAGTTTAAAATACATGCAACAGAGGAAGGTTGTAAAAGTAGGACTCATAATTCATAAGATAGTATTAGGAATTTAGAAAAGGAAGCAATGTTGATCAGTGGAAATTAGTAAATAAAAATGTAAACAGGCTATGGGATGAGTTTAAAGCAATTGTTGAGTAATGTGAAAACAGGTACGTACTTTTAATGGTGGTAAGGAATGGTAAAGACCTGTCATATTGCAACACAAGTAGCTAGCGAGTTGGCCAAGCGAATAGGGTTGCGCACCTGTGGGCTTCGATTTGGGAGACAGTGGATTCGAACCCCAATGTCAATAGCCCCGAAGAGGATTTTCTGAGGTTTCCTCATTTTCACACCAGGAAGTCGCTGGCAGATGGTAACAAGGAAAACTCTGTAATCATGTCAAAAGCTTGAAAACTCTGTAATCATGTCAAAAGCTTTTTGACCTTTTGAACTGCCAATATTCCAAGAAACTTTTAAAAATGAACAAGAATACCCCAATAAAAACCTATTCATACCCATGACTCCATCTAAAATTTGGATGACATCCCTGAATATTGGACCATGGCAATGATCCACTCACTCCACAAGAAAAGGAGACAAGGGCAATCAAAACCTCCCCCCCTGCCATCTCTCTCTCTCTCTCTCTCTCTCTCTCTCTCTCTGGGAGTGCACACCCAAGATTCTCTCCAGAATCCTATATGGTAGGATTAGAGAACTAGAGCAAGAAATAGAAGAATACGATCTACCTTTCAGAAGCAGCGTACAACAGATACCTTTAAAATAAGCATCACATTACAGGAAACAAAACTAAGCTTCTTGCAATAACCTTTGTAGACTTTAAGAAGGGAGTTGACTAGGGGGCAGATACCGATGACCTTGAAAAGTAGAATAAATACCGCTGAAAATTATAATTAAAACTCGTTTAAATTTAAGGAAAATTTCTTTAACCCCTTCGGTGGCGGGTTTTGGGAGACCTCCTGTGCCAGAAAAGTGAGGTTTTTCGGAGGAAATTATCTATTTTTAGGAAGCAAGGAATGAGTAACAATTATTAAGGGAACACATTCATATAATATTCAAGGTTAATAAAATCTTACTTTACACTCTATTAACACTTTTTTACAGTAGGCCTGTGATATAGTTTCATAAAAACCATAAAACACTGGTGTTTTGAGTAGGACCTATACTGTCCTGTGAGCAATACATTCTTATTTCATGCTTTTGTATTATTCCCATCAGCAACACTAACGCAATCAATTGCCAAATTTTGTAAGAGTTTATTTTTTCCAAAACTGTGCCCTTCCATGCGGAGATTTATTTACAAGTTTTTCAATGCAATTTTAGAATAGGGCCAACGAATTTTTTCGGGCACTGTCAAATTTACAATTTCATCTGTTACAATCAGTTCAAAACAGTCAATCGCACACACCTCTGATAATCCTCACACCAGGATTTGCCGTAAATGGAATAATATTAGGTCGCACACTATCCCCAGGCTTACACATTTTCCAAACGAATGTATATTCAACATCTACCATCACCTTAGCTTCTGACGTAATACCTTCTTCACTTTCACTACAATTACTGAGGTCATCATCTGAAGAATCAATAGTACCATTATAGCTACTATCAGAAATACTAATGTCACTTAGAGATTCATCTTTGATGTAGTTCCTTATTTTTTCTTCAGACAAACTTCTCTTCCGTTTCGCGCTCGCCATTTCTGTTTACCTCGTCAGCTGGCCAGAGGTTGTATATGTAAAGTAGAAAAGATAAGGCATATTTTAGGCCAGACACTTCATGAATACAGCTGGAAATCCTCCCGCCATTTGTTGAGAATGCTTGAAAACATTTTCCAAAGCGATTAGAGCACCCGAGAAATTATTGGGCGATCGCGAAATGACCACTGCAGCTAAACGAGAATTTCTCGGGCGGTGACGTTATGGGCAGGCGTGCGCCACCCGAGAATTTCTCGGGCATGCCACTGAAGGGGTTAAAGAAATGCCAGAAATGTTCTCCACAGCGCCTATGTGCTGCTGTGCGAGGTGGCATCAGTTGCTGACCTTTTTATCAGAACAAAACAAACAGTAAACATTAAACTTTGTACCAGCAATTCATAACACATGCTTGAAGCATTTTCCTTGTGCTCGAAGACACAATTCAACACGTATATATATGTTGAAGACTTTCACTAAATTTTCTTGCATAATGGACTGCACATAAAAAAGTTCATCAATCGTTTTTTTGTCTTATAACTGTAGGCCTGCCTGGCCCCAGTACATCGTGAACTGAGCCTGTCACACAAAATTTACCGATCAAATCCCGAACGGTATCCCGGTTTTGACACATTGAATTAGGAAACTGCGCCTGAAATTTTAGTTTTACATTTTCTGTACACCGATCGCCTTCATGAAAAACGTAGTCCACCAAAAATGCTCTCCCTTCAGTAGTAAACATTACCACTTGTACACTGTTGCTCTATTCCAATAATCTATATGAACGCTCGCTTAAAGCAATACACACTGACGATTTCGACAGCCCACAGCTCACACGTGGGGGGGCCTTTCCTGCACTGCTATCCTGTCGACCGTCGACCTTGGCCTGTCGAGTGAGCTTGACAGATATGACACCGTGCTGCCAACTGAACTACAGATGCTACCTCACACAGCAGAACGTAGCCACTGCGAAAAACATTTCCTGGCGCCCGTTATATGACCAAACTGAATTCAGGTGACTGGAACACTGGTTTTACAAATAATATACATAATTATATCATAATTGACCTAGAAGAGTATATAATATAGACAATAATTTGAGTGATTTAATGCTAGCCCCTTGCCCCCAAAGAACCTTCGAACACTTGTTTTTTGCTATCAATACAGCTGGCAGATGTTTCTTTCATTTAATATGCTGGTGCACAAGAATCTTCCTTACTGCACTCACTTCAACGCTGCACAATTTACAAACTAAACATGCCTATCTGTAGCTCTTACCAGTCCCTTCTCATTTCCATTTATCCATGCCCTTGAGGTACGCAAGGGTAAATGCCTGGCTAATGCATTCCCAGTGCTTGAAGACACGTTAGGAAATACTCTCTCATAATTATCAAATTTCCGCAGTGTGTTCCTGCACATATCTTGGACACAAGTCACCAACTGCTGGTCAGTTTACTTGGTCATTAAAGATATTTAGCAAATTCCATTTTTTTTTTATGTTGTCATTTGAGGACTTCTCAGTCTGACAAAGAATCCACGCTTAAATTTGAAAAAATTAAAATGTAGAATATTTTAAACTTGAAATTATGACTTCTCACAACAAATCAGCCAAAATGGAAAAGAATACAAAATAAAATGTTATTGTTTGTTATATTGCAGAATTAATTTCTATAGTGCTGGGCAATGTTGTAATGTAAAAGAGAAAAAAGATGACATTTCCACAACATCCGCCCACTACGACTATTCGCACACTTTCAATATTGAAAATCTTCAGAAATTGCATATTCCATCCAAAATTAATTGAACTGAAATAACCCATTGACATACAAATTTTAATGTACTGTGCATGCGCTTTTGCGCTACGAAGATTTATACATGAAATAAGTAACATACCAAATTTTAATCATACCCTTGTTCGGTGTGATGAAGTGCAGAACAAACAAGAACAATTTTCTAAGTTTTAATGATAAGAAATACCCGAAATGCAAAGCCACCAAATACTTTCAGTCGTAACTCATTACACTATTCCTGCTTCTCTTGCTTTCAACAGAGCCATGGCATTATCGTACATTCAGACGGACAGACTACAGTCTTCACAGACTACAGGAATGTAAGCCTTGTGAAATGTTCCCAGTGAACTTGTACAGGATGAGTTGGAATTTATTTTTTTCTGTGAATAACCGAACAGCAAAAGTGTATCCTTCAGTAGCTCTCTCATCCCATAAAGAGATGTGAATAACATGTTAAGAAATGTGTAGAGGGGAGGGATCAGGAGGGAGAGTCCTGTTCATAATGGGTTTTATTCCAGAATTTCATTAAAAGTCATATTTGGATAATTTATCACCTGTTTTATTCAATTCTCAGCCATCTTCCTTCGCTTTGTTGTAGGCACGATGGACTTCATTATTATCACCACTTTCAAATGCGTCATCACTCTCACGTGAATTTTTTTGTTATGCTGCTGTAATTTTCAATGTTAGTAAATAAAATTGTTTAATTTCCTAAAATTATATCACTCCCAAATTCATTCTAACTATCCCATAATATACGTTCCATTTTATTCCTTGTAATAAAATCTTTACTAAGGCTAACCATTTCTTTTTTCTTTTCTAGTTGCTTTACGTCGCACCGACACAGATAGGTCTTATGGCGACGATGGGACAGGGAATGGCTAGGAGTGGGAAGGAAGCGGCCGTGGCCTTAATTAGGGTACAGCCCCAGCAGTTTCCTGGTGTGAAAATGGGAAACCACGGAAAACCATTTTCAGGGCTGCCGATAGTGGGGTTCGAACCTACTATCTCCCGAATACTGGATACTGGCCGCACTTAAGCAACTGCAGCTATCGAGCTCGGTCCGACCATTTCTGCTGATTAACAAGGGGGTAATAATCCTACTTGAGAGATTGCCTGTTGCTTGACATAATCTATGATGTTCATTTCAACTTACGAGAGCAGATCCTCAGCTATCAGACGGTATACTGCTGGTCATTTCATCTATAGACAGAAAAGAATTGAACTAGTTGCAGGAAGTTTACCTCTCAGTAGACCCCCTGCTAGGCGGGTGTGTATGAATGGTCACTGCACGTGCAGCCGCCTGGCAGGTGGCAAAGTGTGCCAATATATTAACCAACACAAAATCTACAATCAAGTTCGTAGGGGAATTCTCAAGCTATCTCTCATAAAAAATTATTTACAACGGATTGGCTCTTATCATTGCTGCTCAACTGTACCTTTGAATATATAAAGAGAATGCTACCAGGATAACCCTAAGAAGATCCAAAGACTACTAATTTTAAGCTGCCCAGGATTCACCAAATCTTGCTGTACTGCCCAATAACCTTCAGGAAGCCTGACAAACTAAATCATTACAGGAAATCTGCCTCAGAATATCCTATTAAAAAACAGACATCATGTTCAATGATCCACCACTCTTAAATAAAATCACAATAGACAAACAGGAAATCAAAATATTAGACAAATTTGAATATTTAATAGAAATGATTAATGTATAACCTCAACAAAAAGCAGGCGTGGCATAATAGAATAAATAAACTGATCAGAGCATAATATGACACCAAGAACATGTAAAATAAAAAAGGCCTCTCAAAAGCCACAAAATTAAAACATTATTAAACAGCTACACAACCAGAAATAAGATACGCAAGTGAAAACCTTTTCAAAAACACCTAACACTGCACAAACAGATGAAATACTCAATTGAAAAAAGAATCAGAACATGCATAAACAAAACTACCAAGAAAAGAGACATTGGAGACTGGCTTGTATCTGAACACTCTACAAGGAAATAGAATTGGTAATGAGTACAAACAGAAAGAAAAATTTCATTTTCAGGACATCCACTGAGGGCAATAAAAAACAGGATCAAGAGAATTATAGAGAAAATTATGGAAAAGTGAAAGCAACATTAGATGGACTCCAGAAATCAAGGAAGATATGAGGGAACTACAAATTGCAACAGAAGATTTTTTTTAAAAATTCAAGGGACTCTCAAACAAACCTGACTACAGACTGACAATGGGATAGGTGATTTAAGAAGAAAAAACAGAGAAGGAAAAACTGGGCTGACCGAGAGCCGAACAGGCCTTTATATAAAATATACATCGATCCAATGAAGTTCTTAAAATTGAAATAATTTATATATCTATATATGTATAAAATACGAGTTTTGTCTGTACATTGCTCAGAGTTTGAAAAGAATGGTATTTCTGTATCGATCATGTCCATAGTAACAAGGAAATGCACTTTTTACTTTTCCGTAATTTCTGTCTGTACACGCATCACAAGAAAACGGGTGAAGAGAATTTAACGAAAATCTGTATGTGAAGTCGGGGAATGAGCCACTACAACCTAAGTTATGAATCATTTTATTTGCGCTGAGTGCAATGGTAGTTTAGGGGAAGGCCTAAAATTTCATTCTCAAATATTTATTTTATTAGTGTTTCTATCGATAAATACTACACAACTAAAGTTATATCGAATTAAATTTCCGATCATTTATATCACACAATGTTACCGTACTGGCTACGATAACACAGATATTCATGAATTGTATTTTTGTTGCTAAGTCCATATTAATGCTGAGCCATGAGACAATGGGTTAACAGAATTTAATGAAAATCGTAATGAAGAGTCGAGAAATGAAAACTAGTCTAAGCTTTGAACATTTTTTTTCACCCTGGATGAAATTGTAGTTTAGGGGAAGGCGCAAAAAATTTAATTTTCAAATACCTATGTTAATGGTCCTATCGAAAAGTACTACATAACAAAATTTATGGAGAATACAATTTCCGATCATTTATGTTTTACTCAATTTCAGCGTACCGACTATGATAAGACTGGTACAGTATTTCAGAGTCGGAAGGAAACTAAATGTGAAGGCTAGATAGGATAGTGATAGATAGGATTACTGCTGCGTACCGAGTATAACAGCCTGACTGAATATTGGTGGGAAATAGCTGGGAGGTTAAGATAACTTTCTTCATTAGCATGCCATTCCTCTGGTTCATAAATTTTCTGATACTGCTGGTACATAACACACTGGTTCATCATAGTATTCCAGCTATTCCATCCCTACTCTGATGCACTGGTTAGAATGAGCAGTGTGCACACTTAAGGCAGAGGCTCAGTAGTAGTAGTAGTAGTAGTAGCAGCAGCAGCAGATCTGGATTAGAATTACAATTTAGGCCTATTCCGAATTATAGCATCACAGTTCAATAAACAACTGAAAATTCAACACTGAAAAGAGACGTTTCTTAAGAAGAGCTTCTTCCTCTTAACTTTTATTAAATTATACATCAATTTTATTCCAAATTAGCAGTGAAGAGGGGTTTTTATCCCCCTCTGGTTTGGAGGAAAAATTTGCCTCCATGTCAGATATTCCCGCTGTCAGTGTGGTGAATTGAGATTTTCCAACTCATCGGGTACTCCTAGTAAACAGATTAGTAAAAGGGCATAGTTTTTGCCCTGGGACTCTCCACTATTCGACCCCCCTCCCGAAAAGAGAGTGTGTTCACAGATCACAGCTGTCTGCGGCCTGATCATTCCCGCTCTAGAACTTTGGACTGTAGTTATACCGGCAGCGTAGTACTGTTCGTTAAATGTGAGAAAATGCGTAGTTTATCCGTTTGATCGAATATTTCATATGGAAGCATTGCTTTTACTCGCACCATTCCTACAGACGTCATTGTAATGGCCTCTTTATTTCAGTTGAGAAAGCACTAAGACAGTCTTCGAGGATGTAAAGAGGCAGGTGGAGAGTGTGTGTGCCATTATAATGAAAATCCTCTGCCTGATTGTGACTTATGGTAGGCAAACGGGCCTACCATTACAATGAAAATTCCCATTACAATGGAAATTCCCTAACCCAGTCTTTGTATGAGAAAAGACGTTTAGTGATTTTCCCGTCGAGTATCTGGGGTAACGTTCGGAGCTATGCAATTTAATACCGCCTTGCCATAACGTGTACACTACCTAGCCTAGAATTCTGTAGTGAAGCACGGGTACATCAGCTAGAATACCCATAAGAAACTGGAATCGGACAGAAGAATTTTATAGATTATACATTGTGTAAAATAATAAGTTAAAGATTGTGAGAGACCATAATGTTGTGAAATAGACAGCAGGGAATGGTATGTTTGTAAAGAGGGTGAAAAGTCAGGTTGTGATTTTCACGAAGAGGAAAAGTCCTCTCACTTTTAATTACTATGTTCACGGGGTGAAAGTTCTTCATGGGGATGAGTAAATACCTAGGTGTTAACCCCTATGCACCCATAAGCGGACTGGTACGCGCTCAAGCGGCTGGGCCAGGACTCCACAAGCGGACTGGTACGCCGGGATGCAAGGTCGCATATTGGACACATCTGTGACATCTGTTGCCTTTTTCTGGAAACATTTCTAATTCAAATCTGTTCTTGGTGTCTCAAAGTGTCAGAGTGCTCTGATAATCTTCTTTGGCAAAGAGAATTTATTAAAATATCGATCGAGAAATCTATATATGTTGTTGAAAAGATGTCTGAGACGGAAATTGCTTGCTCGCGCGAAATGCTCAGTAATAGTGAAATTCAAAGCATATATGATGTTTTAGACTGATTTCAGCAGTGTTAGTGAGGAAGAAGTTATTAGTGATCCTCTGCATGAATGAACACGAAATATATCATCAGATATCTTACGCGTAGTAATATCCTACGACATTGAATGCCGAGTGAACTTTCTCCCGCCCCTCAAGATCAGATTGCGACTGCCAGATTTGAACCTACGATCTCTGTACCCAGATGAGAACACTTTACCACTGATCCTCACACTGAATCTTAATAATAATAATAATAATAATAATAATAATAATAATAATAATAATAATAATAATAATACACCAAGTGAGACATACAGCTGTAAGTTCGTATTTAGGATATAGGTTCGAATCCATCATTCGCTTACCCGTGATTTGTTTCCCATTATTTCCTTATTTCCAAATCATGCAAATGTTAGGCTTATGTATTGGTTTCCTATTATTTCCTTATTTCAAAATCAGGCAAATGTTAGGCTCACGTCATATAATTAAGGCCATAACACACCCTAAAGAATTTCTGAAGTGAGATAGGTTAATGAAAAATTCAAGACTTCAAAGGGATTTTTTTGTGTTATATTTCTGTATTGTTCTGCTTTTTGTGTCATGAGTAATAGTGTGGAATTTCTCAATAATACAAAACAGGTCCCGTGATGATACGTGCAGTCGATCACCCACTATACTGTTTTAACCGAAAACTTCCAAAACCCAGGCTGCATACTAAAAAGTTGGCGGATTCCTAGAAATGTTGGAGCAAAGGGCGGGTGGGTGCATATGGGTTAATGCTGTACAAGGAAAGATTTTTCACAGGGGTAATTACACAAGAAGGATTGTCATCCTGCCAGTAAAAAACTTCTATGCTTGACTTGTAAGGGAAGCCACAGAGATAGAGATGCACCCAAATAACATCAACAGGGAAAACTGCATTAAGTAATCAAATATATAGAAATACATGCGCAACACCACCACGGCACAGTGAGACGCACTCAAGAAATATTGACAGGGGCAGTAAATCGGTAATTTCCGTCCCAACCACCACAGCACAGCGCAACGATCCTGGAGTACAGTTACTGGGAGAGGTTGAGCGCATAGTCCGGTCGTGACTTCCACGTTCCTTCAAAGAATTTTTTTGCTCACTTTCGGAGGCAGACCTTCACATGCCCTGATGAAATCAAATGTTATTTTGCAAAAAGCTTGAGTCTGTTAAAACATGTGGGTGGCTTTAATCCAGTTAACATTTATTTCTTCAATAATACAATGAGCCACAAAAACCTACGTTCATTAATAAACTGAGTGAGTTAATATTACATAATGAACGCATTATCACAGAAAGAAATAAAAGTCCTTACAAGTTTGGTTCCCTGTCATTCCAATCTATACCTTAATACTAAATAGGATGCTAGTAAGAGTTCATAATGAACACACGTTACCAAAATATACATAATCTTTTTTGAGGCATCTCTAGTCAATAATAACTGTCAGGAAGTGATCAGCCAGGATGCAATATCTAAAACGCCAATGTAATAAATGTAGAGAAAAGTTTTAATTATTTTCCAACAACTTCCCACATACTTTTCATAAGCAATTACAAAAAGCCACAATAAAAAGTATATCCTATGGCGTGTCTGTCTGAAGGCTTTGGAACTGTAGTGACCCACCAACTTGCTGTATTCGTTAGATGAATTACCATCGAACAATATCAAAGAAACGCTTTCATAGGCATGCTTACTGTGTATCTAGAAATTAAAGTCAGATAAATGTCTTGTACTATGTGTGAATTCAAATTACAGTAATACTCACCCTCTGGACCATCCAGCATCTCCCCATTTGTCTGAATTTTAGGTTCGTCCGCAGACTGCGCACTAGCAGGAACAGACACTGTTGGTAACTTCACAGCAGGCCGTGATGTCTGGACAACAGCCTCTGGTTGCGAGGTAGAGGCTACAGACACAGGAACTGGGCTACCTTTACTTCGTCCTTGCAAAGACTTCTCTCGGTCATGCCCTTGAGACTTGTCTCTGCTATGCAACGTCTTGTCACCTTCTCTGCCTTGGGAAGACTTCTCTCTACCGCGAGAAGACTTTTCTGGGTCACGTCTCTCCTTGGGTGGAGGTGGCATAAAGGGAGAAATTTCTTCCGCTGGAGTTTCGGGTGTAGGGAATGGCTTCTTAGCAACAGGCAAAGATTGCTGCTTTGACTCTGGTGGTGCTGCTGTTATCACAGGGGGAGTAAGATGTTCCTGAGGTTTTGTCTCTGTCACAGACGAAGGAAGAGATACAACTGCTATATTTGGCACAAGTGAAGCCGACTGTGGTGGAGGTGTCTTCTCGACAGGTTCTCGCCTCCTGCGAGGAGAAGGGTGTGCCCCCACAGAACTATTCCCAACTACAATACCACCAGAAGGCCTTAGTCCAGGGTATTGATCACGGGGCAATCTGTGATGATTTAGCTCCACATCAGGTGAATTAGTCAGAGCACTAACAACTGGCGTCAAGTCCTGCTGCGTAGGAACTGGCACTTCATGTTCTTTGCTACCAAGTGATACAGGGATGTCAGGAACTGGTGGTGTTGGAATATCCTTGGCACTAACACTAGGTATTCCCGGAGGGACAGGGCGTTCACGTTCCTTCACTATGTTATTACAGTCACTCTCTAGTTTTCCATTACTATGGTCATCTTTGTTAATGGTACCATCTGTCTTACTACTTTTAGAAACACTAGCGCTTTTCACGCTTACACTTGCGGTCTTTGCTTGCATCGGTTGCTTCCACGACGGAGCAGAAATAGTTGGTTCATCTACAACTACAATTTGAGATTTACTAATTGAAGCATCAGGTTGACTTAGAACACCTTCACTGGACGTCACTATACTGTTCATAATGAGATCTGGGCCATTCACACTAACTACCTGTGCTGGCAGAGCTGAGCTTGGGGTTTCTGAATAGCAAGGTGGAACCGGTGATGGACCACTCGAAGGTTCATTTGCTGCTTTAGCTACTCGTGCTGCAAAATCTGCTGCTACCGTCATGGCTCCAAGTCCTGTTGTCTGCACAAACACATACATGTTTCATTAAAACAAGAAAGATCATGAATAAAAAAATAACAGTGTACACATTTTTAAGAATTAAAACTTCCTTTCAACATAATAGATTCACGAACATTTACCTGTAAATTTACTCGTGGTATATCAAAAGTTCATCATGAATACAGTAAATAAAATGTGACGTACAAATAATAATCCTAATTCCCACATTTACATATAGCTTCAGCCACATAGTGGCTAACAGAGTAATCAGATTTAAATCAAACTGATTAAAATAATACAAATGCTCCTTTGAGAGAAATGAAGTCCTACTAATCCCACATGACCATGGAAGTAGGAAGCCTTAAACTAAGAATCAGAGGAATGCCAAACAGCTGACTGAAAGTTTAACAGCTTTCATTTGCTAGAACGGACATGTAATTTCAGCGTATAAAACTCGTGATGCAGACGTCATGGTAGAAAAACGATGCGATTCTGCTCAGGAAATCATGCCACAGGTCGCTTGGAGAAATATCCCAGTATAGAAGGAAACGAGAGCGGCCTATTCAGAATTTCTGGCTTGTACCACTTGTCAGTTAAAAGAGCCAATTAAGTGACATATTATACCGAAAGTAAATGCTATACTTACACACTTTTTATCCTTCTCTTAAACTTAGGTTGCCATTTTCTGGAAGTGAACAGAAATGGAAGTTACAGTTTGATATACAGTAATAAATATAAATTTGCAGTTAGAGACAATTCCCAAGAAGACAGTCTCCCTCTTTTCAGGTTTTTCCTCACTTGAAAAAGCCTCCAGAATTGAGTGAAGAATTCAAGCCTGAAGTCAAGAAAAGCGAACCGTTCATCAAAGTTTTCACCAGAAGCAGGCAGTGCACATTCATACTGCACAACTCAAACTATGCAAGAGAAGTATTACATACCACTTCATGAATTTCCTTTCACATTAAACTGGCTTTTTTTTGTTTGTTTTTCCCCAGTGTTGTCAACAGCTGCTATTTTCCTGTCGTATCGACTTGCTTCCTTATTGTCACTCCTATTTGTCTATCCATCTTCTTCATAGAGTTTGCAATATCTCCAAGTATGGTGGTAAACTAGTACAGCGCACACCTTTTGCCACAAAATTTGCCAGCTAACGGGTTTCATGTTCAGTGAGACTCAGGATTTCCTTTCTTCATCTTCGAAAAAATCAACAGGAATTCCATTCGATTTAGATCACACTGTAATAAATTCTAAGTCTTATTTTCTAACGGATATCAAAAGAGATTAGGGCTAATATATGAATTGCCGCAGAAGAGATGTCCTTTGTCCTAAATTGAACACAGAGTATTGTGACAGAGATATCCAACTTGTCTATGAATTCTACTATAGACTATGCCCCTGTGTTAAGAAGCATGTCCACAATATAACTGGTTTTAAAGTAAACTCAAACAGCTAGAACAGTGTAGCTAACGGGTCATCTAACGTTTGAATACTGAACGCCCCTTACACAACATTGGTGTTTCATCAGTAAGTAAGACTCTGAGGCCCGGTTTCTTCAATGAATGTTAAGTGTTAACTCAGCTGTTAACCCTAGAACTGCTGCAGGCTTATCTGTCAAATGCTGCAGTTATTTTCCCCAATATACACTATGAAAAAAATATCATCACTGTAAACTCATATTAACCCCAATAAATCCATATTATACACCAATAGAAAACTGAAAGTTTGATCAATATGAAAATGTCAGAAATAATTTTTAAAATTGTCAAGATTTCTAACTATCGAAATATGAAATTATATATTTTTTTGAACAAAGGGAATTGTCGAAATATTTTGTATTAAGAAAATAATTTCCGTTCGCGCGCTCTGGCGTCCCAGCGTGACCCCTCACATGCCAGCAATAAAAAAAAGTCTCTCACAAAAGTTCGTCCTGCGAGTATATCCTGCAGACAAATGACGTTTAGAGTAGCAACCTGGCAACACTGTTACCACATGTAGGGTAACTACCTCTGTCAGCAAAAAGTAGTCGTACTGTACATTTGGTGCAGTGGATAGAGTTTTGGGTTAGCATGCAGGAGGTTGAGGGGGTCGATACTGGTTTGAGGCGTATGTTTTTTATTTCGTAAATGTAGTCCAGGTGGTATGGTATATGACATCTTAATCGTCAACAGCGATTGCAGTGGGTCCTCTTGAAACCATTTGCACTTACATACTACGATCCTAGAAATGGACGAACAATCGTTTTCATTGGTCAGCTTTGAAAGGCGCCCTTTCCACGTCGTGGGACGTGAAACAAATAACATTATTATTATACATGTAGCATGTAAATGACAAGTATATGTTGTATTATTGTAATGTGCTATCATCTTTAGCATATCGAAAGTGATATTGTTTGTGTAGTTATTCTGTCCTATGACTGGTCATTTGTTTCAGCTGTCTATTTCTTATTAGTCTAACCAGGTATTTGTTGTTTCATCATCATCATCTGTTTACCCTCCAGGTTCGGTTTTTACCTCTGACTTAGCGAGGGATCCCACCTCTGCCGCCTCAAGGGCAGTGTCCTGGAGCTTCAGACTATTGGTCGGGGGATACAACTGGGGAGTATGACCAGTACCTCGCCCAGGCGGCCTCACCTGCTATGCTGAACAGGGGCCTTGTGGAGGGATGGGAAGATTGGAAGGGACAGGCAAGGAAGAGGGAAGGAAGTGGCCGTGGCCTTAAGTTAGGAACCATCCCGGCATTCGCCTGGAGGAGAAGTGGGAAACCACGGAAAACCACTTCCAGGATGGCTGAGGTGGGAATCGAACCCACCTCTACTCAGTTGACCTCCCGAGGCTGAGTGGACCCCGTTCCAGCCCTCGTACCACTTTTCAAATTTCGTGGCAGAGCCGGGAATCGAACCCGGGCCTCCGGGGGTGGCAGCTAATCACGCTAACCACTACACCACAGAGGCGGACACAGTAGGTAATGTCAGATGGAAATTAGCAAATAAAAAATGCGCCTTTAACCCAGGATCGAACCATCGACCTCCTGCATGCCAACCAAAAACTCTCCCTACTGCACAAACTGTACAGCACGGCGAGGACGTGCTGACAGCGGTAGTTACCCTACATATGGTTACAGTGTTGCCAGATTGCTACTCTTCAACGTCCGTTTTCTACCGGATATACTCGCAAGACGAAAATTTGTAAGAGACATTTTTTTATTGCTGGCATGTGAGGAGTCGCGCTGCGACGCCCGAGTGCGCGAATTACGCTTCACCCTGTATAATTTATTCCTGAAACATGAGATCCTGAAATACACAGGTATGTTCTTACATTTTCCCTACACAATTCTTCACTTTTCGTTTCAAAATACAAGTAAAACACATTTTTTTCTCGAAACTGATTTTGAGTTCTTTTCGTTTTCTTAGGGCAGTTTCTGTTTGTGTTGAGGTTCAAAGTATTTATAACAATATACACAAATATCAACAGTTCACACTTATCCCTTCACTGGTTTCTTCAAATATTGACGTCCTGCCAATAATAATATAACCTACACCGATTTGAACATCATTCCGGTTATCGGAATTTTCCATTACTTCTGAGGTACCTCGTACTTTGCTGCCACTTTCATAACTTTCAGGAATAATTTCCTCGTCGGAATTAACAAAAGAATCGCTGTTACTATCAGTACTGTCGCTAAGATCTTCGGAAATCAAACGCTTGATTTCAGAATAGTCAACAAAGAGGGCTGCCAACTTTATTCTACGAACATAAGAAAATACTTTCACTTCTACAGCTAAATAAACTTCTTCATACTGTTGCTTGTTTTTCAAAGACTTTCAAAATTTAAGATAAAAGTATCTGTATTTAAATGGTATCTACATTAGTGCCATCTGGCGTCCAGTAATAAATCTGTGGCAGAATAAAGACGCCGTATGTCAGAAAGACGATTGCACTTGACGAAGCAATGCACCGTCTTCCAGAAAGACGGTCCGCAGTTCTAGGGTTAAGGAGACTTAACACACAATTTAACAAAATAGTCGTCTCATCAAGAATGGTTAACTCTAACAAATGTTAATACTTGTGTTAAATTAACCTGGCAGCAGCCCTGTGTTAAACCTCTTAACTGCTAAAATCTCAAAATGGAGGCATGTAGAAGACGTAAGTTTGAAGCTTTACTGCTGTATGAAGACTATAAGTTGAAGAAGGCAAAGGACGACCCATACTAAGAAATAACTACTTTCTATAGTTGTCAGAAGATATATTTCTAAGCCATAATGAACAAGATACTAGACAATATTGAAAATACATTAGAGTTTCCAACAGTGAGGACAAATATCATGAGGCAGGATCCGCTTCGGACCACATGGAGGTGATAGAACACTAAAATGCGAACACATCTTAATCAAACTTGTCAGGTCTGCAACTTAATCATTTCCGAAAAATTTATGAATCTCCCGATTCTAATACAACATCTATATACTTGAAGAGTTGAAATCCCGTCAAGTGGAGCAGCGGGCGAGTGGTCATCGCACTTGACTCCTAACCGCGACGACGTGAGTTCGAGTCCAGCCATAGCCATACTTTTTTAATACAAATTAAATCATTGTTTCAGGGAATGTGAAGGTAAAATGTGAATAAAATGAATAATCAAATTGCAGTGGAACTTTATTTTCTACCTAAAATTAATAGAAAGAGATCCATATATATAAAGAAAGAGATGCAGCAGTAACTGTGAGAACTTTTAGGCCTATTAAATTTCAGGTAGAAAATAAACTGTACTACAATTTCCATAATATATTTGTTCCAATTTTTATCTTAACGTTCTCCCAAATATTAATTTAATCTTCTTATTTATCTGTTTACCCTCCAGTGTCCTGGAGCTTAAGACTCTGTGTTGCGGATAAAACCGGGGAGGACGACCAGTACCTCGCCCAGGCGGCCTCACCTGCTATGCTGAACAGGGGCCTTGCTGGGGGATGGGAAGATTGGAAGGGATAGGCAAGGGAGAGTGAAGGAAGCGGCCATGGCCTTAAGTTAGGAGGAGAAATGGGAAACCACGGAAAACCGCTTCCGGGAAGACTGAGGTGGGAATCGAATCCACCTCTAATCAATTGACCTACGGAGGCTGAGTGGACCCCGTTCCAGCCCACGTATCTCTCTTCAAATTTCGAGGCAGAGCCAGAAATCCACCCCGGGCCTCCAGGGGTGGCAGCTAATCACATTAACCAGTAAACCACAGAGGCGGACATGTTAATTTATTTTGTGCAAAAATCATAGCTGCGACGAGACTCGAATTCACGTCTACGAGGTTCGCAGACAAATACGGTAACCACTTGGCCATGACTCCGTTCCACTGTGATATAACTCCCAAGTATAAATGCCTTGCATTGGAATCCGAGATTCATCAATTTTTGAGAAGTTATTAGGTTGCGGACCTGACATGTTTAAGTAAAATTTGTTCACCCTTTAGTGTTCTGCCACCTCCTCTTTGTCCGAAGCAGATCTGTGTAAAGACATCTGACCTCTTTTTTTCGAAAACGAAAGAGTTTTGACTTAAACCCTTATACACGAGTTAGCACCGAGTGTCTCCCCACAGGTACATTGAAGCTCGGTGAAATCGGTTGACCGCAGGGTCAGGGCTATACTTGTTAGATATTATGCTTGAGAAACTTTTCATGTAATTGTAGGCGACTATATTCATGAGTGCAAGATAAAAGAAAATAATGCTCGAAAACCATTTGAAACACATAAATTATCACATTTTCCCAGTGTTAAGAACATAATAGGCTATATTGAATTTTGGGATATACCGTCCATTCTTTCATTTTTTAAGCACAGTCGCATAATTTTGAATTAAAATTAAATGAAATAAAAACTCTCATTCATTCATCATAACGCTTTTGTTGCCTCTTACTTGATGTGTTTACGTCTTATCGGTCTCTGCTAATCATACCTATAATAATTTCAACCCTGTGTCTGTGTGACAATTCTATATCAACACATCACTAGGAGCGCTTTATGTAAAGAAACAAAAGACGCGTTCAGAAGTCTCGCTGAAATGTATTAATTTGTCTAACAATTGTTTCGTAAAAAATGTTGGAAATGTGTTCGTGAAACAGGGCACTTTTAAACGGTGTTAAATTAATAACAATTGTTAGTTAACATTTGTTAAGTGAAATTTAACACACAGTTGAAGAAACCGGGCCTGAAAGGAACAAATGTACTTTTAAAAAACATTTCTCAGATGATCTTCTACATATCCTATCTGTTACAGTATAATTCCCAACTGCATTTTTACTGGAACTAGAAGGGCAGCACCCTGAAATTCCTTGCCCAAAAAACAGGCTATTTCATGAACTTGTCTGTACACCAATAATCTTGCACTCTATCCTTGTTATAAGACATTAGCATAAACAGAGCAAAACATTTAGCGTATTTACTGGTGTGCTAGACCCCCCTCGCATTACACCCGCAGCATTTTGGGACAACGAAAATGAAAATCATCTTGCATAAAAAGTATCCAATGTAATACCTACAAAGATTACCTCTCGAAGTGCATACAAGCCTTACTGCAGCACAGATGAGTGGTGGTGGTGGGGGTGATTTTAATTTTAAGAGGAAGTACGAGGTAATTATCCTCTCTGAACCAATTACTGATACGGACTTCACACAGATGTGTGAATAGTTTCGTCCGTACAACCCGCGCAACGAGAACACGCGTCGAAGTAATGTGCTACATCTAGGTTCTGTAGATGAGAAATGTGGCCTCTGTAGCATTGGCCTACTGCACCTCTGAGGACGTCGCACAAATAGGTAAATAGTTTCATGACCGACATACGACATTAAAGCACGCATCAGTCATGCTGTGGGTTTGTTTTTTATAGTTAAGAATGCTGCCAGCTTAATTGTTAGCACAGTTAGCTGCTGTTCTCGGAGGCCCAAGTTGAATTCCCGGTACAGTACTGCCAGAGATTTAAGAATGGCAGGAAAGTTCACATGCGGTAAAAATCGTACAGGCAGCTCCCCTCCATTGGTGGCTGCACCACACTGGGATGAGAAAAGGAGTTTAGATAAGAAATATTCACGGTTGTTGCTATTAATATAGCACGCACAATCATTAACAAAGTGATCGTATATCATCTCATAACGCGGGCAAATATAGCCTATGTAATCTTTGGAGAGAAGTAGGATTGAAAAGCCATAAAACCAACCCAATCATAATGATTGCTTTACATCTAATGTACCACAATATTAATAATAATAATAATAATAATAATAATAATAATAATTTAATGGCATATGGCATTTAGTGCCGGGAGTGTCTGAGGACAAGTTCAGCTAGCCAGACGCAGTACATTTCATTTGGTGGGCGTGGACAACCTGCGCATCATGAGGATGAAATGATGATGACATACACCCAGCCACCGTGCCAGCAAAATCAACCAATGACGGTTAAAATTAAATGACCCTTCTGGGGATCGAATCCGGGACCCCTGTGACCAAATGCCAGCACACTAACCATTTAGCCATGGAGCCGGACAAAATAATAGTATTGATATTAGTCCCCACTACGTACTTTAACAATTTTCGTAGACGCCAAACAGAACATACTATGCGTTAATTAAAAAATATGGAGACAACAAAGTCCAAAATTAAGCAAAAATAGCAGTCTCACCCGTCGATATCTGTAAATGCGACAAGCTTTCCTGCTACTTATTTTTGTTCTTTCCGTCGTGGAACTTCGACAATAGCCGGGCACGTACTAGTATACCTAAACAATGCGGTCTCTTTCACTTACAGCTTTTTACATAAATCCTGATGTGATAAATCTAGAGAACCAACATGAAATACACTTAGGAATAAAGGTCTGATTTTCAATAGCCGCAGTTATCCGAAGAATACATCCAGTAACTATGTATTACATACCGAAGTACAAACCATAACATACGCTAGTTATCAGCTGGTGAGTTGGCACTCTCTTTAAAGCACAGCTTTATTCAGAAGGATTGCCTTCTGCTACACATACACCAACTGGGAAGAACAGAGACCATCTCCAGAAACCATGTGCGAATAGATCCTTACTGTTTGGATTCTATAGTTGGGAACAAAACTATTTTTTAGGTTGCCAAAAGACGGGACCTCAAATACTCGCGATTGCTGTGGACATGTCATAATGTGGAATGACACGGCACAAGAAGGCGATAATTCAAATGAAAGCAATGATCAGGTTTACTGACGTTCCTTTGTATTAATAGTGCTTCATATAATAGGATACCCTTATCCCTTTTCTCTATGGGGTCGAGTATGAAGAGAGACTAATATTCGTAGCGAGTTTTTACGACCACATGCCTTTCCTGACGTCAACCTCAGAGGAGATAACGAGATGAAACGAATGACATAATATAAGAGTAACTAAAACTGATGTTTCCTTTATATTTAAGCCTAAAAGTCACGTGTTCACCATTTATTCTTTTTAAATTAAGAAATATTGCCCCCCGACAAAAATAGCCAGTAGGACTCAGAATACATTTGTTTGTTAAAGAAGTGTGTCGAATGATAACACGCAAAATTTATTGCTCTTTATAGCCTGGTAGTCATGTGTTCTCAGCACAAAATTTGAGGTTATCGCATATTGATACCTCCTACTTTTCTTGGCTGTAAATATCTGTAGGGGAAAAGGGGGGGCTAATACGCTAGTAAATACGGTTTACAAAACTGAGATACACAATTCAACAGGCAGTTTATATCCTGAGGAATTAAATTCAATGACGATTTTGGCTCAAATCCCGATATATTGCATTAAAATACATAACTAATCCCATATCTATTCCGTATTGAAGATAAGTAACTTTTTCAAGAATAAAATTTACTGTGTACACCTATTCAACACAATTATATTCTATACAGATTATATCCTACATGAATTACATATATATTAACTAGGTACATGTTTCGCTTGGGCATCTTCAGCCTAATGGTAATCTTAGGGTCAAGATCTTAATCCAATTGAACAATTGAACTTAAAACTAATGGTTCATGGTGTGGGTTACTGTAGTGATGTCCTAGTTCGTGAACCATGGGCAACGGCTGAGTGGCCTAGTAAGTGGTCCTGAGACTCGGGATACCAGTTGCTATGGAATGGGAGTGGGTATCTCGGACATATTCTGAGTCATGGCCCTCCTTGTGCTCAGGCGGCCAGGACGATACAATTCACCGGTGGTCTATAACCCATTAGAGGAGGGATTCTCACGTGGACTATGTGCATCTAGGGTAGATTCCTGCTTCATAAATTTACCGAGCTCAGAACATTTAAACCAAACCTCGGACCTATGAGAGTAACGGAGTCCAACTCCCATTTGACAGGCGAGAGCCTCCTTGTCAACAACTTGGCGAGCGAAATGGAATTCGATGGGGAGCTATCAATATTAATGGGGCTTATGGAAGAAAGTAGAACTGGCTGAGTCAGCAAAGAGGATGCATCTGGATGTGCTAGCAGTAAGTGATATTCGGGTAAGGAGAGATAACGAGGAAGAGATAGGAGATTATAAAGTGTATTTGACGGGTGTTAGAAAGGGAAGGGCAGAGTCTGGGGTAGGGCTCTTTATCAGAAATACTATTGCACGCAACATTGTTTATGTTAGGCATGTATATGAGCGAATGATATGGGTAGATTTGTCAGTTGGAGGAATTAGAACTAGGATTGTCTCCGTGTATTCACCATGTGGGGGTGCAGATGAGGATGCAGTTGACAAGTTTTATGAAGCACTGAGTGACATTGTGGTCAGGGTCAACAGCAAGGATAGAATAGTGCTAATGGGCGATTTCAATGCGAGAGTTGGGAATAGAACTGAAGGATACGAAATGGTGATTGGTAAATGTGGTGAAGATACGGAAGCTAATGGGAAGCGTTTGCTGGACTTCCACTATGGGTTTAGCAGTTACAAATACATTCTTCAAGCATAAGGCTATTCACCGATACACATGAGAGGCTAGGGGTATCAGATCCATAATATACTATATCTTAAACGACTCTGAATTCAGGAAATCTGTTAGGAATGTACGAGTTTTCCGGGGATTTTTAGATGATACAGACCACTATCTGATCTGTAGTGAACTAATTATCTCCAGGCCTAGGGTAGAGAAAGTGAAATCTGTCTGCAAACGAATAAGGGTTGAAAATATCCAGGATGAAGAAATTAGAAGTACTTTGATATGATTAGTGAGAAGTTTCAAACAGTAGACAGTAAGCTGGTTCAAGATAGAGAAAGTGAATAGGTGGCATACAGGGATGCTGTAGTAGAAACATCAAGGGAATGCCTAGGTATAACTATGTGTAAAGATGGGAAAAGGAGAACATTTGTGGAATGATGAAGTGAAAGCAGCTTGTAATCGCAAAAAGAAGGCTTATCAGAAATGGCTCCACAAGGACCAAAGCAGACAGGGATTTGTACGTAAATAAAAGAAACAGAGCGAAACAAATAGTTGATGAATCCAAAAAGAAGTCGTTGGAAGATTTTGGTAATAACCTGGAAAGGTTAGGTCAAGCAGCATGGAAACCTTTCTGGACACTAATGAAGAATCTTAGGAAGGGAGGGAAAAAGGTAATGAACAGTGTTTTGAGTAATTCAGGTGAATTCATAATAGATCCCAGGGAATCACTGGAGAGGTGGAGGGAATATTTTTAAAATCTTCTCAATGTAAAAGGAAATCATCCTGGTGGTGTTGCAAACAGCCAAGCTCATGGAGAGGAGGAAAATGATGATGGTGAAATTACGCTTGAGGAAGTGGAAAGGATGGTATATAAACCCCATTGTCATAAAGCAGCAGGAATAGATGAAATCAGACCTGAAATGGTGAAGTATAGTGGGAAGGCAGGGATGAAATGGCTTCATAGAGTAGTAAGATTAGCATGGAGTGTTGGTGAAGTATCTTCAGATTGAACAAAAGCAGTAATTGCACCTATCTATAAGCAAAGGAACAGGAAGGATTGCAACAACTATCGAGGTATCTCATTGATTAGTATACCAGGCAAATTATTCACCGACATCTTGGAAGGGAGGGTGCGATCAGTCATTGAGCGGAAGTTGGATGAAAACCAGTGTGACTGTCAGGATCAGATTTTCAGTATGGGCCAGGTAATTGAAAAATGCTACAAGAGGAATAGGCAGTTGTGTTTATGTTTCGTAAATCTAGAGAAAGCATATGACAGGGTATTGAGGGAAGATATGTTCGGTATACTGGGGGCTATGCTATTGAAGGTAGATTACTAAAATCAAAGGCATTTATGTTGACAATTGGGCTTCAGTGAGAATTGATGGTAGAATGAGTTCTTGGTACAGGGTACTTACAGGATTTAGACAAGGCTGTAATCTTTCACCTTTGCTGTTCGTAGTTTACATGGATCATCTGCTGAAAGGTATAAAATGGCAGGGAGGGATTCAGTTAGGTGGAAATTTAGTAAGCAGTCCTGGCCTATGCCGACGACTTGGTCTTAATGGCAGATTGTGCCGAAAGCCTGCAGTCTAGTATCTTGGAATTTTAAAATAGGTGCAATGAGTACGGTATGAAAATTAGCCTCTCGAAGACTAAGTTTATGTCAGTAGGTAAGAAATTCAACAGAACTGAATGTCAGATTGGTGATACAAAGCTAGAACAGGTCAATAATTTCAAGTATTTAGGTTGTGTGTTCTCCCAGGATGGTAATATAGTAAGTGAGATTGAATCAAGTTGTAGTAAAGCTAATGCAGTGAGCTCGCAGTTGCGATCAAGAGTATTCTGTAAGAAGGAACTTTGCTTTACAAGAGCAAAAGCTGGGTGGACTAAGGACATCTTATGCATAAGTTAGAAGTAACAGACATGAATGTAGCAAAAATGATTGCAGGTACAAACAGGTGGGAACAATGGCAGGAGGGTACATGGAATGAGAAGATAAAGGCTAATTCAGGAATGAACTCGATGGATGAAGCTGTACGCATAAACCGGCTTCGGTGGTGGGGTCATGTGAGGCAAATGGAGGAGGATAAGTTACCCACGAGAACAATGGACTCTTATGGCGGGTAAGAGAAGTAGACATAAACCAAGAAGATGATTAGACTCAGTTTCTAACGATTTAAAGATATGAGGTATAGAACTAAATGAGGCCATAACACTAGTTGTAAATCGAGATTTGTGGCGACGTTAAGTAAATTCACAGAGGCTTGCAGACTGAACACTGAAGGGCACAACAGTCTATAATGATAATTTTTTTATGTAATATATGTACTTAACACAATGGTCCTGTACTAAAAAAAATTTATACAAAAAGTTGTACTTTAGATGATATTTACATAGGTTTAAAATGTGTTCATTAATTAAAACCCAGAATTTGTGACAAGGAAGCAATTAAAGCTATAATACATCGACTAAAAATTGTTCAAAGAGCAAATTAGGTTAATAGTTTGTAAAAATGTGTTCATCCAAAGCTGCTTATGATCACCTATGTCGTAAGTACAGCAGCTACAAAACCGGAACCATGGTATAATGTCGAGTCTTGTTGAACTCAAATATCCCATTAGGAAGAAGCGTAGTTGGATGGTACTATTTTAGAAATTAAAAATGTGTATCTTGGAACGTGTTGTCAAATCATTCATTAGTTAGGTGCTCATATGATAACATTACTCTTGGAAATTTTGTGCCGTTCTTACCAGATTAATGTTCACGTTGGTACACTGTTCTACCCTTGGAATGATTTATGAGTATTGTCTGTAACTGAATAAGAGAAAATAAAATGTAGAATGACGAATGTAGAGCCCACTAAATATAAAGATAAAATTTAAATACCCCATAATTGTGGACGAACATACTTATCCAGTCTGATGTTAGCTGGATCCACGTGTTCCAGTTGCATCTGAACGACTAACCTTTCTACTTAGAAGTACTGATGCGGTAACGGAGGGGTGGAGCGTAGAGAAAAAAGGGGAGTGAGTTGTACGTTCTGCGCATGTGTTACTGCTAGAGAGGCGTTACTCGAATTGGATTGGGCGGGCTTAGCATTAGGCGTGTTAACTGAAATGAATGTGGGCTATGACAAACATACTGGGGACTTCATTCTGATTTACAGTTTGGATTAATCTTAGAGTTGTCTAAGATAATGGATTTTTGTTGTCAATGAAGTCTTTAAGATTATCATCTTTATTATAAGTTTGCTCCAAATAAATGTACAAGTTTTCCATCTCACTCAATTATTTCCCCTTACCTAGGCTTCTAACAATCGTCATATCTTTCTCTATTGAGGTGAATTTATACCCTGTTTCGCTCATTTGCTGGCTCATGGCTGAATACCTGTTAAGTTTGGAAGCATTGTAATGTTCCAGATACCTTGTGTAAAAGCTTCTCCCTGTTTGACCAGGGTACAAGAACCCACACTGTGTACACTTTAATCTATAAACCCCAGAAGTTAAACGTTATTATTATTATTGACCTTATTGTGGTTGAAAAATACGTTCTGGTTATTAGTTACTGTTCTGAAGGCTATGCTGACTTTTTTTTAAAGGACATTAGTGATCTAATGAATAGCCGGGCTGTTATACATAAATGTGGCGTAGCTAATTTTCTTATTTTATTTATTTGCTAGTTGCTTTACGTCGCACCGACACAGATAGGTCTTACGGCGACGATGGGACAGGAAAGGGCTAGGAGTGGGAAGGAAGCGGCCGTGGCCTTAATTACGGTACAGCCCCAGTATTTGCCTGGTGTGAAAATGGGAAACCACGGAAAACCATTTTCAGGGCTGCCGACAGTGGGGTTCGAACCTACTATCTCCCGAATACTGGATACTGGCCGCACTTAAGCGACTGCAGCTATCGAGCTCGGTGCTAATTTTCTTAGATTTATCTGGTGCTAGATTCGAAGATAATGTAACTTTGATCTTATTAATTAGCCGATTGATCATATTTAATTTAAAGCCATTGAACTGAGCTAATTGTCTTACATAATTTAGTTCTATTTCCAAATGTCTTGGCGAAAGAGGAATTTTTAGTGCCCTAAATCTTATTGTAAAGGTAGAAGGTGGAACATTTGTTAAGATTTTCAGAAGTTTATACTTTTTGACAACATAGGGTCAAATATGAAATATATCACGTGCTATAACAGATGAAACTAATTATAAGGACTTAACCTGGAGAAACTCTGAACCACCTTTATCTTTCTTTCCC
Organism: Anabrus simplex; assembly: GCF_040414725.1. Classification (NCBI taxonomy): domain Eukaryota; kingdom Metazoa; phylum Arthropoda; class Insecta; order Orthoptera; family Tettigoniidae; genus Anabrus; species Anabrus simplex. The sequence goes on along the minus strand of NC_090270.1, from coordinate 259,585,626 downwards.
CCCCCCCCGTATGCAACTTGGCCGAAACACACAGCAGTATACAAAAAACATTGAACTTTACAATGGTAGGCATAAACCAAGTAAGGTCAAGCTTTACTGAAAACAGCTGCCATTATAACAATATTATAACAAGGTCATATTCACTCTCAGTGTTACGTAGCATAGTAACACGTTTATCAGGACATCACTGAAATCTTAGCACTGGCAGAAAGAAATGTGAACATTACAATTGTTTTGTAATTCAAACAAACATGGGTAACAAATCCATGTGCTGGAAATTTTTTGGGAGAGATGACTGATTTAATCTTGAGGAGTCTTTCGAACTTGTTTTAAGGTGGCTAAAATTCAGTTGAACAGTAGAAGGGGCAACGTAGTTAAGAGCAGCTTCTTCAAAAGTAACATTTATCAAAACTAAATCTATTTTAGCACAATCAATATTAAAATACAGTACCAGAATGAGAAAATCTAATCTACGTACAGCATAATAAAAAAGTCAGGCCTAAGAAAAATATATAGATATTTTCTACACAGTACTTGTGGTAAAGAATACTTCACACACTGCAAGTTAGATACATTTTGTGGTGGATTTCGAATGTTCACCATGCACATTTTGGCCACATTTGTAACAACTTTCTGCATTCCTCCTTTCCTGTGATCGCATAGGTACCATCGTTTCTTCAAGAACTGAACCCCGAGGGACATTTACAACGAACTGTGGATTTATGGAGCCCTAACTAAGGACGTCTGCTGGTATGGGGTTCCATCAAATTCTTCACCAGCTAAGCAAGAAATAAACGACATCTACAGTAAGCACGTTTTTCTTAGATTGCAGGTGGAACTTTTCTCCAAGAAAGAAATATATGTTGCAATTCCACACATCAAGAGGACACATTCTAGTATTTCACTAGCACCTGTATGTAGGAGACATTTGAACGAGCATTGTGGTAAATAATGGTTTCATGCTTTTCGTCCCTTTCAACAGTGACATTTCCTGTGTGATCCATTTTACCTTCTTAGGCACATATTGCCCCTTTAGAATGAACAGCGTGTAAGTGACAAAACTCAAAGTTTACAGGAGACTAAAAATGGCTTTTATAAAAAACAAGAGATAATTATGTTTTGCTATTGTGATATAAATGGATCACTGGATACTCAGTTATATTGAACGAAATTCGTTTTTAAATCCGTAGCACCAGTATTTTCAGAAAACTGAGTTATGTAGTATTGAATTCCATACTATAATTGAAAAATCCTAATAGTTTGCATTACTTTTATTCCAATTTTTTACTGATACAGAAGATATACCATTAACTTTAAAATAAAACTTTGTCTTCTGAAGACCACCATCCTACAATTTTTGTAATACCCAAAGTAAGCCACATACAATGAGAGTCTGGATCTAAAGCTCTGCTTTTGGATATCCCAGGAATTAGAGGATAGATTATTAGAGGCGGGAATTTACCTATTTGCCTATTTTATTCCTGTGTTCAGAAACGTAGGCTCTCGAAATATAAATCCAGTCGAGACTTTTTTTTTTTTTTTTTTTTTTATTTTGCTAGGGGCTTTACGTCGCACCGACACAGATAGGTCTTATGGCGACGATGGGATAGGAAAGGCCTAGGAGTTGGAAGGAAGCGGCCGTGGCCTTAATTAAGGTACAGCCCCAGCATTTGCCTGGTGTGAAAATGGGAAACCACGGAAAACCACCTTCAGGGCTGCCGATAGTGGGATTCGAACCTACTATCTCCCGGATGCAAGCTCACAGCCGCGCTGCGAGACTCCTTTAAGCTAGATTCCGTCGGTTTTATTGTGCCTATAAATGCCCATTTCAGGGGTTAGTGCCTATTTGGAGTGTAATTGCCTATTTACTGCGTTTTTAATCTATTTTCGCGAAGCCAATTTTCTTCCAGTGCATTATATTGTAACTGTAACTGATGTGCTTGACAGAATTATCTTCTCATTTCGCAAGATCTGTTTAGCCCATGAACAAAAATAGGAATTCTCAGAAGTCGCCAGAAACAGTTCATGGGAAATTTGTCAGGAAAAATATGGAACAATTTGACCTCGAAGCCATCAACCCCTCCAACCGTCTAAGAAATATGCGAGAACCCATCAACGTCGAACAACGTTGCACAACCCACATCCCTTACACCACCTTCTTGATGTGAACCGTTGTACATGTATGATTTACCTTCAGAACGCATTGTGATTGATTATGAAGAAGAAAAGTGTCTGTGGCAATGCCCAATGCCCAAGGGAAAATCATCAGCCCAGTTGGCTGTGCGCTTAGAGGCGCACAGCTGCGAGCTTGCCCTGAAGATGGTTTCCCGTGGTTTCCCATTTTCACACCAGGCAAATGCTGGGCCTGTACCTTAATTAAGACCACAGTCGCTTCGTTCCCACTCCTAGGCGTTTTCCATACCATCGTCACCATAAAACCCACCTGTGTCAGAGTGACGTAAAATAAAATTTTAATTGCAAAGAAAAATCGTCAAAGTCCTACTGGCTGAAGCGGTGGATCACACAGGATCCAAATTTCACTATGGATGGAAGTGCAATCTTCTGCCAAGTTTGCTGTAAGGAGGGAAGTTCCTTTGTTCCATTCATCTTTTTTGTGACTGAACTACAATCTCATTTTATTATAGCATTTATAGGTCCATTAATTTACATATTGTGCATAGTTTTGTTGCAATGCTGTATTAATCGTGAAGATTAAATAATTTATATTGCTAAAATGTAAATAATCATTTAATTACCGCATGAGGAGTTACAAAAACCGGTGGTCTCTTGTCACAGAGTGGCCAAAATTAAAAATCAGTATTTTGAAGTCTGATTCATATCCTGTGAAAATAGAGATTTACAGCTGAAATATCTTATTTCTTTCTTTCTTTCACCCTCCAGGGTAGGTTTTCCCTCGGACTTGGCGAAGGATCCCACTTCGACCGTCTTAAGGGCAGTGTCCTGTAGTGTGTGACTTCGGGTCGGGGGCCACAAATGGGGAGGAGGACTATTACATCGCCCAGACAGCCTTACCTATGCCTTGTGAAGGCATGGGAAGATAAGAAGGGACAAGCAAAGAAAAGGGAAGGAAGTAGCCGCATCCTTAAGTTAGGTACCATCCCGGCATTTTCCCGGAGGAGAAGTGGGAAACCATGCAAAACCACTTCGAGGAAGGCTGAGGTGGGAATCTAATCCACCTCTACTCAGTTGACCTCCCAAGGCTGAGACATACAAGATGGCATGGCTTCGACGATGTCACAGCATGTTTTTACAAGGCTGCAAAGACTATCTTTACAAGACCAGGCCAGGCCAGTTAAAATATCGTTGGTCAGCATTGGTCAGGTCCAGTTAGTAACCGTTGTGCAAGGGAGGGAAGCAAAGAGAGACTGGGGGACGTAAGCTCTAGGATCCCATCTAGAATCTTGCCAAACTGTGACAAAAAGTAAGGATATGGGCGCATGCCACGACAATTTCAAATAACGTGGTTTTCTAATTTTCGACGAGAGTGGCAGCCTTGTGGGCACACGTCTATTGCAGGCAACAGAAAATAGTCTTCATGACAGCTGATCCGGCCGACCAAAGCCGGCGAATAGCAACATATAAAATGTTCACAAATCTGAGGTTTATAATGCCGCCCTTTTAATTCTTCTATATACGTAAGAATACTGCTAGGGGCGAATCCCTGGCAAGCATATAGGATCTGACTATGCTACTCAGGTATCGTTTCACGCCATTTTTATTATTTTTTCACACGGTGAATTAAACAGGAAACTGCCAGATTATAACAACATTTTTGAGGACATATTTCATGGACATTACGAATTCTCTTGTTCCTTCTTTTAAGTTTTGTACTACTAGATACATCACCTCTAATAGTCTTTTTTTTTTTTTAAGGAATAAATACATGTTTATACTGAGCATTATTCCCAATTAGCTCAGCTGTAGATCTAGGAAAATTGTAATTTAAGTCATTTTTATTATTTTCAGATAAAATGTGAAAAGATACTACGTTGATCAACATAGAAGCCGTGTCAACGCAGCTTTCCTGCCAGTCCACTGTGAACAGCGACCAAGAACAATTTTCTATAGACCTATGCACTGCAATGGTGGGAGCTAATATCCCCCTGCATAAACTGGACCATCTTCAAACTTCAACATGCTGCCGGAAGCAATCATCGAGTTGGAGAAGAGTGGCTTTCAATTACGGTTGTGGAAGAAGCCAGGGAATGTTTTGACCAAATCTCTGGGAAGGTAGCTGCTGTCAGCAAAAAGTTCCATAAAAGTCCTGCAGCAGAATCCATGATGGAAACCAATGGTAAAAGTAGCCAGGGTGCTACGAGGTGAAGTAGATGAAGCAGTTGAAATAGAACCAGATGAAGTGGCTTCAATGATATTTGTCCAATCACTTCCTGTGATGTTGAGAGATCTTTCTCTGAGTAAAAAACATTCTGCCCAACAGGAGAACGAGATTGTTACTGGAAAAAATTGAAAAGTTGCTTGCTGTAAATTCCTTTTATAGTAATTGTGTGGGTTATTAAATTTTTTTTTCATACCTACTTTGTTGCCAGTTTTAGATGTTGGTGCCTATTTCGGCTAATTTAAGAGCCTATATTTCTCATCTCTTATTATTACTATGAAGACTCACCCAAGAAATAGCTCTTTTTCAGAGCTCTACATGTGCAAACTTTGATCACACACTACGAATTCTCCAACTTAACGTCGAAGGAGCTAACAGATCAAGGAGTTATTATCTAACAAAAATACTGACAAACTGAGGTGGATTTAGTACTGCTGCAAGAGACTCACTGCGAGGGTCAACACCAGCTTGACCAACTTGACATAAGATGCAGGATTCTAGGATTTACATTCCATGAAATGGTGGTAGTGGTGGTGGCAATTATTGTTTTAAGAGGAAGTACAACTAGGCAACCATCCTCTTCCCCCAGTCAGACACAAATCATTCTGGACACATGCCCAATTATTCGAAGAACGCATGTATGAGTTAACTACCTAGTGATGAATTTTGCATGGCATACTTGATGTTTTTCACGCCAGCTTTTGTCATTTCTTGTAACAGAAACTAACAGCTACGCAGAACAATTATTTAGCACAGCAGAAAAATCATTTACTTAATACTGCAGATATGATAATTGGAGGTCTGTTACTTTGGATGAGATGAGAAATTTTTTAAGACTGATGACTGGTATCATACAATAAGCCTAAGTTAGAACTGTACTGGACTACAAACATGTTTGATAATCCCATTTTTTATGAAGTTATGCATAGAAATCTCTTTCAGCTCATTTTAACAATGAGAAGATTATTGGGATGGGCTACATAAAATTAGACCTCTCATCGATAATTTCTGTTCTTTGTTCAAAACCCGAACTTTGCCCTGGATTAAGGAATGCTTGTTTGGAGAAGACTGGGATTTTGGGTGTATAATCCAGGAAATCTTAAAATACAGAATAAGGTAAGAATGGCATGACAGAGTTACGGGATATACATGTAATTTTGAAATTTGTGATCAAAATGGGAGCGTTATTAAAACGTGAAGAATCTTTTACAACCATTTTTATTATTAGGTCACACTGTGTACACGGATAACTTTTACAATAATGCTAAGCTCTCAAGATTATTACAAAGGATGCGTTTTGGGGTAGTTGGTACTATGAGAAAGAATTACAGTACCCCGCAGATAATGAAACAGGACACAAACAAAAAGAAGGGAGGAAATGACTTTCCGGAGGTATGTTAATCTATATACAGTGGAAGTCCGTTATAGCAAGAATTCACAACAGTGGAAAATTTACTCACTATAGCGGATTGTTGTTATATCCGAATTTTGTATTAAAGTCGGAAAAACCCCAATACACATTAAAATCTGTACGAAACAGCAATCAGTTTGTTCAAAACTTGCGTTTCCATTGATGATATCGACACTACGGCTTACTTCTTTGTTATTTTTTTTTTTTTAATCCGACACTACGTGCAAGTGTATGTTTAGTTTCACTCTGAAAAACTTGCAGTACCGTATTTCTTCGAATCCAAGACCGAACCCCATTATTCTTTCAAAAAATTTAAATCAGGCTCAAAAAGTGCTATGTAAAATCATATGAATGCCTTTGTTGTACAGTACACATTTTTAGACGCCGAACATTGGTTTTTGTTCTGGCGCATTTTTCTGTGGCTGCATAGTTATTCTTTATTTCTGCAGATTTAATGACCAATAACTTAAAATTGGTATCATAATGCCGAAGAGAGCCCAATGAAAATTTGCCGGCAATACCTATTCCATGCGTCCTTACAATACGGCGATCCGTCAGGAAAATAGTCTTACTGTCTATAAAACTGTTACGGTACTTTTACTTAGCGTCTGAAATATCCGGCTATCACTACACGCACGTCTCGATTGCCGGGTTCCCCCAACTTCAGTGGCTAGCGATGTATAGGCCTAATCGCAGACGTTGCAGGGCAACGATCAAGTTTATTGCACCACGGTATGGCCATTCCGCCCTTGCAATTTACATGCGCATACAGTAGAACCTCGATGATTCAAAATCGGTTATTTCAAAATGCCACCTAATTCAAAGAAGCTCTCGTTCCCGGAAACACAAGATAAGGTTTTGTATGTTATTAAAATTGTTTAAATCGAAATACGGATAATTAATAATTCGAAGTACAATGTCGGCCCCATTACCGAAATTCAGACTTTAATTGAAGCTGCCTTTACATTCTAAAACAATAGGAAGTTACAAGAGTAATTTAAATTCAAAATTCATCCGCGTCATGATAGAACGAGTCTTCTGGAACATGCGGGGCTGGCTTTCTGCACTTTCACAAACTTCGGTGTCTTCAGTGTGCTCCATAATGGCTAAGTTCGAGTGAAATCTGAATTCTTTTGTACTCCACGTTTTATGGAACGTCGTAATATCACGCAGCAGGCAGTGTGCAGAGAAACAGAATCTGCGAACACTGGGGATGCCAACAGTTGACGAAAAAGCATGGCTCATATAATCAAAGAAATAATGCATTTGCACAGGGGAACCAGCATAGTTTAACCTCGTCTTTGAATCGTGTGATTTTTTTCTTTTGTTGCGTGAGGTTATGTTTGTCAGTGATTTATCCAAGTGCATTATTTGAACACTGAATACACCTTATTGGATACATTTCGGAAATAGTTTTTTTCCATGGCATTTGAAAAGTCTAAACATCAAGTATGTCATGCAAGATTCATCACTAGGTAATTTACTCATACCTGCGTTCTTCGAACAATGTTTAAACTGTGAATCAAGGTGAGTGCATGCAGTAATGGGTCTTAGAATACTTTGTGATGCTGCAAGTGTTCACATTTCTGAAGTACGATAGAAGTGCCATGGCGGGAAATCGTACAAGGATAGAGTGACTGTATTGTGTTGTCATGCAGAAGGAAGCGAGAGACTTTCTCCCCTTGTCATAGGAAAGTTCTATTAGCCACGATGTTTTAAGGGCATCGGGTACTTCTTGTGCAAGTACAGTGCATCTAAAATGCATGCAGTACACTAATCCAATGAATAAAGCACATGCACATGGGAGCCAGCATAGATTTCTCCTCGTCTTTGAATCGTGCTTCTTTTTTCATTCTTTCTTTTTCTTTCTCTCTTTCGTTGCGAGAGGTTATGTTTTTCAGTGAGTTATCCAAGTGCATTATTTGAATACTCTAAATGCACTTTCTTGGATACATTTTGGAAAGTTTTTTCCCATGGCATTTGAAAGGTTTAAACTGTGAATCAAGGTTAACTGCAAGCAGTAACGGGCCTTATAATATTTTGTAACGCGGCAAAGGTTGGCATTTCCGAATGACGAATTGGCGGTTAATTCGAAATCACGTAATTCGAAGTCGTTGGGACTCAGAAACTGAACTTCGAATTAACAAGGTTTTACTGTACCTCACAATTTCATTTTCGACTTGTTTCACCCCCTACAGCATGAATTATTTTTAGTTTTCGTTTGGTGAAGAAAATTTCAAGCTTTAATGTTCAACATACGTTCAGTGTTTTAGATGTACCACCAATTCTTAACTGGGGCTAATAGCTTAACACTCGTATGTGATGTGGATTGCCATAGTGAAATATATATACGATTTTTAACGACTTTACACAAAGCTTTTAACATTCAAAGACCGAATATTACTACCTACTGGTCATGGGTACGTACTGCAAGGCGCAAGTACAGCTTGCACGACCGTAGGTCGTTAAAGTCTTTGAGGTTGAGCCAGAGGTACTCCTCAAGCCTGTGGTAATGTGATGGGGAGGGCCCACGTAAAATAAACGGTAGTTGGTACGCGTGGATGCTGACGGGGTGGAAGGAGTACTTTTGGTTGTAGGGCTGTTTTGTCTTATGTCTAGAAAGCTAATTGCATAATTTAAGGAGTACTAATACCCCGCGTAGGTATATAAGGATATCAGACACTCCTCAGCTTCATTATGTCTGCATTAACGACTTCAATTCTTCTGCGAGGTATTTTTCATCAACCTAATTGCAAGTTCGACCTGCAGGGCAACGATACCATACTTCTGCACCTTCCATACTCTACAAAGTGCGAGTCTATTTACCATAAATTTGGGGAATGGGCTGAGTTCGTCCGAGTGGTGCCGCAATCGATCATCTTCAAAAGGAGGACTCTCGACGGTTCCTGGAGTTGACTCTGAAGAGGAGGATTACCACATTGCCTGAACCATCCCTAGACAACCATCACCCTGGACCGTCACGGCGAGCTGGGAGTACTTCGCCATCAAAAAGGTTCAAACAATATTCTTGAGTCACTAATTAGGAAGTACAGTTTATTATACGATTTATGTACACCGGACGAATGGACACTGCTTACTGGACATTCCCAGGTGTTAGCTAGGGAAATTCAAAATAAAATTTCCTGTTATATTAAAGAAAAACTTTGTTGTGAAAGGAAAAATAGATTTCAACATCTGTTGAGTTGTGTGGCCGATGGCACCAGCTTTAGCAGAGATACAATATCTGAATTGTTTTACAGAAATAACATTGTTCCTTTTGATTTTGTCTGCAACATTAAGAAAATTCTTAATGAGGAACAACCAAAGATTAACTCGCTCTTTCTCTATGGACCAAGTAACACATAAGAGAGTTTTGTAGTGAAGAGCATTGCCACACACTTCGTGACTGGGTATGCCTCTAGTGTACATTCACGGTCAGAATTTGCATATAAAACTTTTCTTAAATCTATCATTGTAATCGAACCTTTTTTGGTGGAGTTTACTTGCGAGGATATGAAATCTGCTCTTGCTGACCCTCCTATTCAGATTTCCAAAAAGTACTCAACAAAACAGGATTTGCTTCACACACACCTGTGTTAATATCAGGCAATTCCGAATTTCTAGGTAAAAGGTTACTTAAGTAAATGTGACGAGCAAGCCTTGGCTAACCGCATGGTGAAATACCATTTACATGTGCCTTTTTCGTGTGTGAAACAAATCACACCGAACCAATTTGCTGATTGGGTTGTTTATATCCTCAGGACCTCACAATGTTGAAATCGGGTGGAACTTTGGCTCGGAAAGTGTCAATCAACGACGGCAGCGCCGAGGACCGTCTGCACAACGGGTGAAACGGGAAGCTGGATCTACTCGTGGTACAGGTAATTCGAGACAGGCTGGTATAATTCCTGGAGAGAGTGAATCGCCTGTAGAACGGCCTCTCCTATGTAAGCACGTCACGTTCATCTTTACCCAACGGTCATGGGAGGAACTGTCGACAGAGTTGTCTACACTGCCATTAACCATCCGCTTGATGGCTATATTAGACAACAAAATGTTAAGTGATATAAAGCACATCATGCCATGCTGTCTCGGCTATCGCATTCATAAGCCGAAGGTTAGGATGACTAATTTCATCATCCTGATAGACAAACTGCAGGTACGAAGTAACACGCCCATAGAGATGGCTTCGTTTGTTCAACAGAGTAAGATAATTCATTTCATGCCGAAGTATCAGTCAACTACCGGGTACACCATTTCCGACAGTGATAGTGTCGGAACGATAAAATGCAAAGATTTTATGGCGAGTGGGGGTTCCAATTTCCTATATATTTTACCAAAGACAGATAACTTTGATAAACTCAAGTTATATGAAATTGCTTCCCATATTCACGGGAACTTGGAGAATAACGACAATCGCTATCAAGGATAGGTATTCAATGATCTGGAATATACAGAGCATGAACTGCTATCGTCACCTTCTACAGATGAAGATAAGCTCTGGCTCTGTCTAGATCACACATTTGGTGTGGTAGACAAAACGACACAACAGAAGGCAATTAACTCTAATTGGACTCCCCACCCCATGACAATCTCTACTTGCCGAAATAGAGATTTAATTCACATCTAGGGTGCAAGTGACAGTCATCAACATAGTCTTTTAAGACGAAACCCTGGGTCATTTTCAGACCTTTTTCAACGTACAATTTTAGTGCAATATTGTGCACCATATACTTCTTATTTAACAGTGTGGTGCACAGTTTCTCGAGATAGTGATGCGGGGCAAGAGGCATTTGACGATGACTATCGTGCTTTTCTACAGAGTACTCAACATCTACAACCGCTAAAAAGCATTTATCCAATTGGTTAGTCCAGCTTTCTCAGTTCACGGGTAACTCTGTTTCTGTTCACAGAAGCTCAATCGGAAGCTTATTTAACATGGATATAGAGTACAATGAATTAACCTCTAACATCACAATTTTGTAAATAATTGGTATCTTCTTTTTACCTAATTTTTTATTGTTAAAATGGGCTGTTTATTGAAAACTAATGACAGTCGTAACAATGAAAAAACATTTTTGGAACTTAACAATGAAATATAAGCCACCGAAAAGTTTGTTTTAAAATCTTGAGTATACTCGTGATGCATTTTACGGGTTCTAAAATAAATGACACAGCACTAAACATCCCCATAACATGGCTGGAAATGTATCTTAGGATTAGCCTTGAAAGGAAAACGTGGTGGGGAAGGTGGAAGTGTTCCGGAAGTATCAATTTCACACCACTGTCTGGCACTTGCAATATCACAATCAGATGAACTAGAACTACCACTTTCTTCTTCTGAACTGTCTTCAGAAACTTCTTCAGAACTATCAGACTCACTAAACTCAAACTCTTCTTCACTCTCCATTTTCACCTAACAGACAAGGTACACTTAGATAGCAACAAATACGGGAAAGCCGCGTAAACAAACTGCCTGAGTCACCGACATCCACTACGGTTGAGTCAGAGACATCTGTTGGCAAAAACAGGACCCTAAAGTAATAATTTCATAAATATCTGGTGGAAATATTGAGAAACAAGAAGAAACTAGTATATTTGGGCTTTTAAATTAGGTACCGATCAATGAGTGACATTCCTCAGTATACTCAGGATTTTATGTTATATAAATATGTAAAACCCCGAGTATACTCGGGCTTTCATGTTAAGAGGTTAATATCAAGATACAAAGATATTCATCCCATTTATTTTCAACATTCGCATAACGGTGTATACATTGAGGTACACCACCGCGCATCCTGTCTTGAATGGATGTGTAAACATTCGCATCCCGAAAAATTTTGAAATCGCGGTTGTTCCGGCTCACTGCACAGTACCACGTATAGCCAGGTGCTCCCTGAAAATAAACAGGATCTACTCCGTATGCCTCATAGAAGACACTGCGGAATTGTTCAAATACATCAGCTAATAGAGCAACATCAAGATCGAGATAATTAAGATATTCGTCAAATTTTTGCATTCCTTTCTCATCCTACACAGCAAAGGCTTTCGTTTTATCTTGTCCCATGCCTGTTAAAGAGGAAAACCATACAGCATCATCGTGTGGTAAGGGCATGTTTAGTTTCTCAGCTGTATCAAACCATATGGAAATACAGCTTTTTCATCTGCATTTACAGCATACCTTCGGTGTTTAACATTTTTAGCAAGGTTGGACGAGGACGTAGATAGGAAATTGTAACTGTCACAAATTTTAAATCTCACCTGATCCGTTAATACATATTGGGTATAGATTTTTTCAAACTCTTTCGCCCGTATCTGTACCGATTTACCAAAGGTTCAAATTACATCCCGTTGTAATAAATGTGAATCATATTTTAGATTATGAAAGAAAATCGGAATGATATTTTCCATACAACGCCAGCAATGTGCGTGGTAGGAACCCCCCTTTCCGTCTATAGTATTTTTACTATAGTGGATCACAGAGTCACGTTCCGTTATCGCGTTGCCGCATATTAGACATTCAGATTACATCGTGCCAGGAGACAACAACCACTCTTTCGTCCACAGCCTAATAGACTCCACAAATGCGGCGGCTACATCATTAACCGTCTTCAGAGTCTTTATGTATCACCTCTCCATTAAGAAGTGCATACCAGGCGTATCCTGAAGGGACATGCTGCTTCGTGTCATCAATGTATGGCTCAAAATCAGAATATATTACTATACAATGCGTTCTTCCTGGCTTGTCTGATATGGTGACAGTATTATCACCCTGTAAAGGAAACATTTTCCAGGAGTGTGGTAGTGAAAGCAAATATTACAAAACTCATGAACTCCTACTCGTGTCTTGTCACGGAGAAATGCATCTAACCGTGATATTAACGAAAATTTGCCATCGGAATGAAATATGCGTATATAGTCGTTATCACGCTCCTTTCATGCCTGATAAATAACGTTCTCGCGCTTATTGAATACCTGTAAATTAAATCTGTTAATTTGATTATGCCACTCCCTTATGTTATTCACAGTCCCCTTAATGTCAAAAATCAAATACCTCCTGTCCGCTAGCCACGCCTTGATCCTACGGCGTACCTGACGAGCATTCAGTTGTTTCTCAGGAATGTGGTAAAGGGCAATACAGCCAAGCACACTACCCTGTTGCCTGCGTCCTCCATCGATGTAGGTTGGAGATCTCTTATTTCTTCCATCAGCAGGGCGGCGTTATTGGGTTGACAGGGTGCCATCGTAAACCAACAGCGATAAATTCCAAAGAAGTTGTACGAAGAATCATGTGCTGTTGGGTAATGATTTATGTCCGATAACTTCTCGTATGCCTCGTCGAGGAAATCTGTAGATTCCAGGGTATCTACCTCCAGGAGTGTATCCAGGGGGGACGAATGTGCGCCTCTACTTCTTCCCCCTCGTGGACAAAGATGCCTGAGGCATGCAGGGCTAAGTGTATAGAGTTCTGTGCTTCGATGTACTCAATGATGAAGTTTACTGCCTCTTCATAGGTGGCAGCCCACCAGTAGCCAGCAGATGGGGTAGCGTTAAGAATACTTCGAGCCATTGCTAGAGAATGCACGACAATCCCGTCTACGACTGAGCTTTTATACAATGCACCGTCCACGACTTTCTATGCAAATCGCTGCATGTGTGGGTATAGTTCAATGCACCGGGAGGAGATTTCTCCGCATGACCCGGCCTGTCCAAGCAGGAAGTTATTTGAAGGGTCGCACTGTTCGCGACCATCACCAGCAGGCTAACGATATCCGTCGCAAGCTGGGCCAACGTCAGCGGTGCCCCCAGTAGCGAGCCCGGCCACCGTCGCCAACGGTGCCGATTTAATATTTTATTTATATATATATATATATATATATATATATATATATATATATATGATATATAAGGAACCTCCGTGGCTCAGGCGGCAGCGCATCGCCCTCTCACCGCTGGATACCGTGGTTCAAATCCCGGTCACTCCATGCGAGATTTGTGCTGGACAAAGCGGAGGCGGGACAGATTTTTCTCCGGGTCCTCCGGTTTTCCCTGTCATCTTTCATTCCAGCAACACTCTCCATTATCATTTCATAGCATTTATCAGTCATTAATATCACCTTGGGAGTGGCGACCCCATTGTAACAATAGCCTATATCTGGTTCATTCATCACATCCCTGACCCGGTCAAAGACTGGAAAACAGGTTGTAGGTTTTCATTTTCATGATATATAATATATATAAACGGTGGTTGGTACGCGTGGATGCTGATGGGGTGGAAGAAGTACCTTTGGTTGTAGGGCAGTTTTGTCTCTTGTCTTGTATAAAAAAACCAAGGCATCACTGGTATATATCTTTAATTGACTGTACAGTTGAAGGTGTGCCATGAAATTATCTCTGTCTACAATATTTATCCAGTTATACAGGTGAAAAGTTATTATTTTGTTGACTAAAGGCAGGTCTCCACTGATTTAACATTTAACACCAACATGATAAATTTAACATGTTACAATTGACATGTATATTGTGTTTGTGTCTTCCAATTGACTTTGCATGTTAACTCAGAACGTTGAGGTTAACACGTAACATGTTGGCGTGTTTTCCGCTCCAAGTGGAAAACGTCAAGTCAATTCGTTGTTCGTGAGATGTGGGCAGAGCTTCGGCAAGTTCCTTGCCATTTCCATGTCAAGAGATAGCCAAACGACGCAAACGACGTGCTTCTCATGAAGTAGGATTATAGTTACAACACTCCACAACACTCATTCTCTTTGTTATATGCTACAAATACAGTACCAGTACCGGTATGCGTACGCGTGTCGTTCTGTCTGCACTATACTAAAATTTATAGTCAGAAATGGAGCGGAGCAAGATTCCTTTGGACTTAATTAATGATATAATAGAAAGGCCTTGTTTGTAGGATGTCTCATCAAAGGAATACAGAGATAAAGCGAAGAAAGCCGACAGTTTCCGGGAACTCTATATTATAATTATTCCCGCCAGTGCATCGAAAAAAACCTAGCGTACCTCCGCTCCCAGTACAGTCGAGTATTGCAAAAAATCAGAAAAAGTCTGAAGTCGAAGGGCGGGAACGAACGAAGTTTATACTTCATAGTATCTTGCTTTGAAGCAATGAGCAGGATGAGGGGAGGAAATGTGTCTAATAAAACTGCATTTGAAAATCATAACAAGAAGCAACAGTGGCAATAACAAAGGCCAAATCTTTTTCATCTGAGTCCATTATCCTTGTTTGAAAGTACTAGACACCACTTAAATTTATTACCACATACTGATATGATGAACAAGTTTAACATGTTGATGGTGTGACCAGTCAACATATAACACTTAACATTTAACATGTTGTTGTTAAATGTTAATCAGTGGAGACCGGCCTTAATGGCAACAGTATGCAGTACAGGGTTAAAGCATCATTGTTGCATTTTTGTACAGTACACATTTTTTTGCTCCCGGTATCTTTGCCTTCACCCTGACGCCAAATATTGGCTTTAGTTAGGCCTATGCCTTATTTTCTTGCAAATGCACAATTATTCTACATTTCCGAGTGTTTAATAACCATGAACTTAAAATTGGCATCATAATATCGACTAGAACCCATTGAAAAATTGCCGGCATTACCTGTTCCACGTATCTTTACGACTATCACCAAAATATTCCTGATGTCTATAAGAATTACTTTTACTAAGAGTCAGGTACAGTAAACGTGTTATAACTCTGCCACTAAGCAGCCGTGGCATTTCTAGGAATTCGAAGGCTAGTGTGTTTTGATGCCATTCTGCAGATTTGAGAAACTATTTTGTAGAGGCTAATAGAATGTAATTCTCTCTGCACGATTTCCCGACATCCAGTGACGTTACACACAGGCACTGTACAACCAGTTGTCACAGCTAGCGATGTATAATAACGAGGCATTAGGTTATTGTCAACAAATTTTGTGTGTGCATGAGCGGGTGAAAAGAAGCAGCTTAGTTACCGTGATAGTTGCCAGTGTTATTCATTACTGTTAGGCCGCGAATGCAAGACAACCCTTGATTTTTCGCACGAGATGCTGAGAAAAACGTCGGTTTGGATTCGGAAAAACACGGTATCACCCCAGAGTTTTCTTCTTCAAATGGCGTCACCTGAACTAACCATAGGCCTATGTGTGCCATGAAAACATATGAAACGCATGCACAGAAATGAGTTATCCTCGCCAAAAATTTACATGTGAATATCCTTTACGAAATTTAACTAGACGCAAGGAAATATAAACTATCCTCTGAAATCAGTGATAGTACCCTGCCATATCTTGAGGTGTATCACTTTCTTAATTTCAGTATACGGTATACCATTAAAATTAAGAGAGCGTTTACTTCAGTAGTTATTTTCAACCAGTTAACAACTACTGTGCCGCACCAAGTTTTCCTTGGTGGCGCACTCCTCTGTATGTAATACATTCTTTGACCGCTATCGACTTTTTCGTCGATCTATTCCCTGGACGTGACGTATGACTCGTTTTCTCCTTGAAAGAGCGCGCTTCCGGCCATCAGCCGAAGTGCCCTCTTAGCGAGTCTTGTGCTCGCCTTCTTTGAAACAAGTTCGCATGACGGTTGTAGCCATCATGGCGGCCGATGTAATTATGTGCATCTTGAGATACGAGATCTTTAACCTGTGTCGTCTGCTTTTCCTGCAGTGGATTTATCCGCTTGTATGCCCGACTCTTTATGTGAGTCGCTATTTTGTGACTACCTAAAGTTCTGAGCAACGCCTGACTATTAAAGTCTTACATCAGGACTTAAAGAGTAATAGGCAATCCCAAGACCTCCCATGGCGTTCTTTTTTTTATAACGTAGGGTGCTACATCTGTTTTGGTCTCGCTAACATATCATGTATGATAATATCAAAAGGTACTGAATTTGTGTTAAGGAGCAGTTTCGATTCCTGCCTGAAAGCCCAGTTACTCTGCAGTGCCGAAAACCTCTTCGGCAGTATGATCGAAAAAATGTAAAAATATAAACATCTAACCCTGGACATAATATGGACGTTTTATAAGTGCGAACATATGACGAAACTCGTTCCGTCTTCAAGCAGAGCTGTCGAAATGCGCCGTGTCTCCTTGCAGTTGTTGTGGGCACCCTCTGCTTTATGATTTTCCGACATTCTCTAAACAATACCACCCGAATGCGATGCTAAGATGGTCTCTTATGCAAGTTCACCGCCGATCGCTTTTCTAGTACCGGTACAGTACTTGCTTTAATTATCGCAGTGACGGGGCTTTTCACGCCAAGATCCATAAATATGCCACAGCCGTCCTTTCGTGAGATACAGTTTATTAAAAAACGATTTATCGAGGATTTAGCATTGATGGGACTGGAATTTCTGGACGGTTGATCCGGGAAAGCTTTTCTTCGAGGAACGGATAATGCGGGACTTTTACAACGTGATTTAATTACGGTGCTCACGGGACCACGTAATTTCAACGCATATTCCGGGAAAACGTGAACGGATAATCGAGGTTCCACTGCATTTCCTACTTTGACTTTCTGAACCCTTGAATTTAGAAATGTTTTTATTCAACGTGCAACCCTTACGTCCAATCCTATTCCCTCCAATTTCGTTAATAATATTCCATGTTCCACTCTATGAAAGGCTTAGGAAAGATCTATGGCTATGCAATGTAACTGACCTGAATCCAATTGATCTGATATGTCCTGCTGAAATCCCACCAGTTGTGCCTCACAAGAAAATTTCTTTCTAAATCCATACTGGCTCCTCATGAACCAATTTTTATCATCACATATCCCTCTGATGTACTTTGATATTAAACTCTCCAGTATTTTACAAACTATACTGGTCAGGCTGATTGGTCTGTAGTTCTCTGGTTTCCTTTTATCACCCTTTCCTTTATAAATGGGTATTATTATAGATTCCTTCGATTCCTTTGGTATTACACTATTATTTATGACATAGTCAAAAAGAAATTTTACATAAGGCACTATGTACCACCCCACTGTCTTTAATATCTCTCCAGTAATTTGATCACTTCCTGCTGCTTTTCCTTGCTGAAGCAGTTGGATTTCTCTGAAAATATCTTCATTTGTGAATGAGAAGCTTCTTGTTTCCCTCTGTCTCTCTATCTTCTGTTTCGGTTTCCAACTCCTGACAATCATCTACTGAATCTCTAAATTCCCTACTAAATAGGTTTGATTTCTCAGCATCTGTTAAATAGTGTACACCCCCTTCTCCCACCACTGTAGGAATTTGGATTCCTTTTCCTTTTTGATTCCTGATATATGAATACAGCTTTTTCCATTTCCCTTTGTAGTCATTACCCTCTTGAAGTATGCCATTCATATAATTCTCTTTTGCTTCCTTTTTCACTCTATTCAGTTCCCTCATTAGCCGTTTTCTTATTTCTCTACTCTCCCTACCCTCTTTGATTTTCCTGTTTACTATTCTACATTTTCTTTTTAATTTTCTTATTTCCCTTGTATAATAAACATGGTCAGAGGTCATTTTACCCTTCTTTACAGGTACAAATCTCTTCTCTCCTTCCCAAATGATTCCTTTAACCCTCTCATGCATGAATTTAAGAAAAATTAAATTTAAAATATTGTAATGTGATTTTCCTGATTAAAATGACCTTATTAGATGATACAAACATAAAACACAAAAGGAAGTTGCCATACTTGACGGGAGTTTGATGTCCTCATATGAGGACATTATGCATTTAGTGGAATAATGTCAACAAGTCATACATTTACTACTTTGGTTTATTATACTAGTATTTACAAGAACTTTTTGCACCTGTGGCAATTGTATGAGTACAGCGAAATTACACTGGTCCTCCTAGGGCATTTATATGTAACTGATGTACTTCACATGTTCATATTTCAGGCAATGGTATGGAAACTCTGAAAGCACTCTGGACATAGTGGTACATTACATTTTCTACAAACATACTGGGTTTACTTGCGCAGTTTTTGTCACGGCACCTGTTAGCATTTCTAGCCTCTGTTTTCTGCGGATAGTGTACTACTCCATCCATCCTCTTTTCAGCAGGCACAGTATGTGTAGCCTGTTTCTTGAGTGGTAATGATGGGTCATTTGTGCATCGCTGTCTCCTCTTCCGTGGTGCTTCTGTCTCGCCACTGAAGACAAGTACTGCTGCCACACGACTCTTGAACTCGGGCAGGTCCATAGCGGTCTTACAGTCCATTATCCATAGTAACCAAGCATTTACAACAGTGGCATTTAGCATATGGTAACTAACCTGAGAAATACTGTGATAATAGGCACGTGAGCACAAATCTTACACTGAGGTTACGCAATCATTCCTCATAATAATTGCTGTTATAATTTTAATGGCCGGTCCCCTGGTGTAGGGGTAGTATGCCTGCCTCTTACCCGGAGGCCCCGGGTTCGATTTCCGGCCAGGTCAGGGATTTTTACCTGAACCTGAGGGCTGGTTCGAGGTCCACTCAGCCTACGCGATTAAAATTAAGGAGCTATCTGACGGTGAGATAGCGGCCCCGGTCTAGAAATCCAGGAGTGGGGGCCGAGATGATTCGTTGTGCTGACCACACAACACCTCGTAATCTTCAGGCCTTCGGGCTGAGCGGCGGTCGCTTGGTGGGCCATCAAGGGCTGTGGTGCCATGGGGGGGGGGGGTTGGTTTTTAACAATTTTAATACATTCTTTAAAATTGTAAGTTACAAACCTACCCGAGACATCTTCACAGTGAAACAGCTCAAAGTAAATGTAGTGTGTTGTATGACACTGGAGAAACACGAACACTGATTATTTGATGCGATCAGTCAAATGCTGCTATCTGGTGGGAATGTTGTAAACTACTATAATCTTGTCCGACAAACATCACTCGCTCATCTGATAACATTACAAACCATTTGGAGAATCCTGGAAAATAAATATTGGCTGAAGCAGTTGAGAATACAAACTAACCTCAAAAATAACACATGGTAGTTTGTTGCATGATGTCCTCCTATGAGGACGGCCGTATTATACCAATATTGTGTAAAGACTATAAACCAGAATAAGCTAAATTATATTGGTAATGGTAGTAGAATACACAAAATGAAGAACTACACACTTACCTTGCGCATTTTCAAGATAGGAACAGCTCAAAACAATTGGAAAATATGACTTCTCATAAAATGGCGAACCATGAACATCATGTTTTCAATGATGCCAATTAAATGCTGCCACCAACTGGTTCTTTTTAAAACTGATGTTTTCCACTCTTAGCAACCTACAATAATCTTCTAATAACTTTACATCCATCTTTGGAAACTCCAGGGAATAAATAATGCCTAAAAATTCGGACGTCCTCATATGAGGACACCATGCATGAGAGGGTTAAATTTAGCACAAAGTGTATCCACGTTACTCCCTTCACTTATCCAGCAACTGAATTGTGATTTAAGGTAAGTCCCAAATTCATCAACTTTAGTTTTTCTGTACAATTTCTTGTCTTGTGTAACCCTCTTATTAAGCCTTTTTGGTACGAGTCCTACATCCATTATTACAGCCTTATGGTCTCCTATTCCTTCAATTCAGTTTTATCAACAATTTCCCATGGTTTAACCAAGAATACATCTAGTAAGTTATTGAGATGAGTCAGTTCTTGTACTACTTGTGCAAATCCTCCCTCGCAAATTAACTTATTTGCCAGTTTCTGTTAATGGGCTTCACTTGCAGCGGCATTCCACATTCAACTTCAGGCAAATTTAAATCTCCCCTAATTATTACCATATCATTATTATTGTTTTTATGAGTATAATCTATTATTTTCTCAAAGATTTCCATGTCTCTTTCCTCTCTTCCAGGCCTGTATGTTCCTATAATTCCCACCTCCTTCATATTATCATAAACTAATTTTATCCCTAATATTTCATTCCTTTCATCGGTAAACCATTCATGTGAACCGTAAGTTTCCTTCAAAGAATAAACACACACACACCCCCCCCCCCCCCTTTTATCTCCTCGGTCTCTACGATAGACTGTGTACCCTTCTGGAAATACTTCTCTATTACCCACCCCTTCTTTCAACCACAATTCCACCCCTATCACCACATCAGTCTCGTAAGATTCCATCAATGTACCGAATCTTAATTGTTTATTTACTACACTTTGACAGTTTACCAAGAGCAATCTCAGACCCCCTTCCTCCCTAAAAACTTGACTGTTGCAATTTGGTAACTTGAAATTTATGTAGTTTATGTAGTTTATATTTTAACAGGTTATTTAACACGAGTTTCAGGTCATCTGACCTACTTATTATTATGAGCGTAATACTAACCACTTTGAAATAAGTCATTTTAACACCTGTCACACACAATCTTTTCAATTGACAAGGTATAATGCCTAAACGCAACTATTGTAACGGCATAACGCAGCTGAGCTCAAGCACATCATCTTTTCATGCCAGACGATTTAATAAAAAACGAAAGATGACAAATTTATTTCTAGATGT
Source organism: Anabrus simplex (assembly GCF_040414725.1). NCBI lineage: Eukaryota > Metazoa > Arthropoda > Insecta > Orthoptera > Tettigoniidae > Anabrus > Anabrus simplex. The sequence goes on along the minus strand of NC_090270.1, from coordinate 259,564,374 downwards.
TTTAACTGCAAACTTGGATTGTAACAAGATATATGTATATTGAGATGTATTTTATTATGTATTGTGAACATTTTAATGTGTTTATATAGTTGAAATTTTAATAAGTTTCAACACAAGTTTTAGGTCTTTAGACTTAAGTTTATGAGCATAGGACTAACCACTTTGAAACATGTCAATTTAACGTCTGTCACACACAATATTTTCAATTGGCAAGGCACAACACTTAAAATTGTAACTAATGTAAGAGTATAATACAGCTGAAGATAACTTTGTAAAGAGTCGTAACCGGTTCTGTTATATAAGCTATTATAATAAACCAGTGCACTATGTCTTCTGGTATGGGCTAGAGCAATCTTGTTACTTTCATTGATCTGTCTCAGCTTTATCCTTGGCTTTGACAAAATGAAAGTGACTGAGGTATGAGTGATGCTAGTAATGCCATTCCTTCTGCAGCCAGTCCCTGCTATGAATGGTGTGAAAATATTGCTCATAGGGTCGGTTGGTGCATGCATTTCAGTGGGCTTGGCAGACTGATATGTAATAGCAACTTCTGGCCCGGTGAGGAAAGCAACGGGAAACTACCTCACTCCTCATTTCCCTCGTATGCCTCTTCAGTGATGCCTAGGCCATCTATGACAGCTGATGGCAGAGCTGTTGAGGATCCAACCAGCCTTCGGGCTGAGGACTAAACATACACATACAATAAACCAGTATTGATCAGGTGGATCTTTTCTTTTCTATGATATACATATAAGACCTATACATCACTAGCCGCTGAAGTTGGCCGAATCTGGCAAGCAAGACGTGCGTGTAGCGGCAGCCAGTTTATATCTGACGCTGAGTGAAAGTAACAGTTTTATAGTAAGCAAGAATATTTTCCTGGTGGATCGTCGCAGAGACGCGTGAAATGTGTATTGCCGGCAAATTTTCAACGAGTTCCCTTCGATATTATGACGCCAATTTCAAGTTAATGGTTATTAAACCCACTGAGATAAAGCATAATTTTACAGCCGTAAAAAATACGGCATAACTAAAACCAGTCTAAAAATGCGTACTGTATAAGACGACATTCGTATGATTTAACAAAGCACTTTTTAAGCCAAGTTAATTTTTTGAAGGAAAAAGTGAGTTGTCTTGGATTCAGAAGGTATTTTTTATTTTTCAGAATGAAATTAGACACACACTGTCACGTAGTATCGGATTTCGAAAAACAACAAACAAGTAAGCCGCAGTGTGGATATTACCCGCGACAACTCTAATTTTGAACAAACTGATTGCCATTTCATACTGAGCTTAATGTGTATGGGGTTTTTCCCCGACTTCAAAAATCGGATATAACAACAATCTGCTATAGGGGGTAAATTTTTCGCCACTATGAATTCTCGCTATAACGGATTTCTAGTGTACCATTTACGAGCAACATTGACTTCTTCCAGAACGATCACCTTGTAGCAATATTTTATTCTATCAGTTACTCTTATATGCATTAGAGAACCACTTTCAGGTGCACTGAGTTTATACAGACTTCCCGAAAGATTTTGACACAGTTGGCTATAATACTATAATGCAAAAACTAAAGGTGATGGAATTAATGGGCCTCTCCTCTCGTGGTTTGAATCGTATCCTAAATATCTCGTAAAGACTTAAAATAAGGAATCATTTTTCTGTGCCTAATCAGGGGATATCCTCAAGGATATCACCTTGCTGCCTTAAAAATATACTTTAGAGTTGAGAATTGGTTTTGTTTGCTGGTAATGCAAAAAAATGTTTACCTACTTCATGGTTTGAAACTTCACGATTACACCCTCTGGAAATGTATTTTCGCAAAATGGGTTGAAACTTAAATCATGATAAATGTAAAACTATTTTTTTAAACAAGAAGAAAATATTTCAGTATAAAATCAGTTAACATTTTATCTCTTGCTGGTTTTATTCATATCAAAGCTATTATTGGGTATGATGCGCATAGGTATCACCCTAATATCACTATAAAATTTGTCACAAATGGAACATACTTGCTTTTACACATATCAAGTGAAAAATCTCTGGCAAATTAAGAAATACCGTCGTTATTTGAGAAATATGAAAACATACTTAAGGCTTGTAGACAGGAGTGGTTTATGTCGTATTCCGCTGCTGGTGCCGTCTTTTGTTACTTTCTTCAGGTCCAGGGCTAGCACCGTGGAATGGCAGGGCTATGTCTGTGGATTCTCATCTTTGTCCATTCGCTGCTGGCGCCGTCTTTTGTTACTTTCTTCAGGTCCAGGGCTAGCACCGTGGAATGTGAGTGCTATGTCTGTAGATTCTCATTATCTTTGTCCAGATGACTAGAGCGGCCAGTTCAAACAGCAAAATGGAGATCAACAGAAAAATAGCATGATCCCTGGACCAATAAATATTTTTATTTCTGTTCAAACGAAAGTAGCTCGATCCCTGGACCAATAAATCACTAGTCCGTTGAATTTTTCTTATGTACATTGGCCGTACCATTTTGTCACCTATTAAATATTGCATATCGCGATACAATTCATGAAATGATGTCATTGACAAGTGAAGCAATGAAACGAAAGCAAAGAACTTCAGTGACCACAGATATCACACACTAAATTGTTGAAAGTGTAAGACAAAAGACATACGTGTCACTGTGAGCGTAACACCAAATGTACTTGTAAAGTGGTAAAGTACGCATACATAATATACTCTAAAAATGAAATATTTCTCAATTTGCCAGAGATTTTTCTCTTGATATGTGTAAAAGCAATTATGTTCCATTTGTGACAAATTTTATTGTGATATCTGGGTGATACCAATGCGCATCGTACCCGCTATCATTTAATGAACATACTGGAGATAATTGTAAGGAATCATTAAGGACTGGGTTGCAATACTAGATATTCCAGAGAATTTTCAAACTTATCCATCTAACGCTTGCTGTATTACGTTGTTTAATTTAATACTGAGCACTTGATTAGATTAGATTCCGTACAATATGAATTTCTTTTCATATTCCTTTAGAACAGGATTCCCATATGAATATACAGCCTTATGACAATCATTAAATCTGCATAGCTTGTCACAACGCCGTTAATTAACAGTTACACATTTTGTTTTTAAATAGATACATTCCTTAGTAAACAGCCCACAATTTATACAAAAAATGCACTTCCATGAACTAGACAAGCGCACGAAGTTCAATCATATATGGTTCACTAACTGGCATAGAACCTATGCATTCCATGGACCAATTGAACGAACTTCAAGATTACTAAACAAAGTGGACATTGATAGATTTACTTGCCGACTGTTACAATTAAATTGCTTACAATATCTCCTATCCCATGCTTACAGGTACTATAACCTATGTGTGCATTTGTAAACTTTTCTTACACTCCACTGTCTTTTCTTTTTAGTTGTTTTTGTCTCTTATTTTGTAAAAGTCAAGTAATACTACTACAGTTAAAATACCTACTGGTTGAGGAGTTTCTCGATCACTGGATTCGCCCGACCTTGGAGGTGTGCTGCCACTGCTAGATTCATATAAATCAATGTTCTTCATAGTTTTTGGATCTACAATGTCCACCGCATACTTTCGACGAGCAGGCTTCCCTGCTGGTGCACCAGATCCAACTGCTCCAGCAGGTGCAGTTGTCTCTCCAGTCATGCCAGGAACGATCACCCCACCAGACATGATAGGCACCTGTGGGCCTTGACTGATCTGGGGAGGGGCACCAGGAACTACTACCTGCTGGTTTCCTCCGCCTCCAAGACCAGGACCACCAGCACCTCCCATGCCTCCCCTTGGCTGCACTCCTGAGAAGTAATCTGTAAAAGCAGATAACATTACCAAGGTTAATACTACACCATTTTAAAGTTCTTACTACAATGTTGTGTGGCCTCCAAATAGACGTGGTGCAAGTATTTCTTGTTTATATCCATCGGGGAAACTAGACTAGATCTCTGCCATGAAGCTTTTACAACCTTTGGTCTCAAAATAGGCAAAACAAAGACAGTTGGCTTGGTGATGAGTAGAAATTCTCCAACTGTTCATCTAAGAAATGGAGATGAGGAGATGGATATTGAACACAACTTCCAGTATTTAGGTAGTGTTCTGTCATCAGACAATACCATACATCAAGAGATTAGTAACAGAATACAGAAAGCTTCAAAATTCTATCACGCTGTACGTCAAATACTTTGGGATGAAACATTTCCGTTAGTTTAGAAGATCAGCTTATACAAAATACATCTAGTACCTATACTGACGTATGGCCTGGAAGCAGCAACACTTACTGGACCAACAAAGAGTTGTCTTCAGGCAACAGAAATGAAGTTCCTCTGTTCTTGTCTACAAAAAACAAAAATGGATAAAATAAGGAATGTGGATATCCGACAACAGCTTGGATTGGAAAGAAGCTTGCTGGAGACTCTACAAGTGAAGAGATTGCAATGGTATAGTCACATCAAAAGAATGAACCCTCATAGGACGCCTCAAACATACTTTGACCACAATGTTCCTGGGAAGAGACCAAGAGGAAGACCTCGTAATGTTTGGAAAAAACAGATAATGAAGGACCTTGAAATTAGAGATGCGAACTGGTGTCGCATATATGAGCAGCATCTGTGGATGGATAGAACAAAGTGGAGGAGGCTCGTACACAACCGCACCCAGCTTGCTGGAGCGAAGAAATTATGATGATGATCCATCGGGGACCAGGTAACGAGGTAGGAGAGGGAGAAACCACCCTGCTTCTGTTGAATAACAAATTACTAATATTTGCTTTACGTTCCACTAATTTACCTTTTTTACAGTATTCGGAGATCCTGAAGTGCCAAAATTTAGTCCCACCGGAGTTCTTTTACGTGCCAGTAAATCTACCAACACGAGGCTGGCGTATTTGAGCACCTTCAAATACCACCGGACTGGGCTAGGATAGAACCTGCTAAGTTGAGGTCAAAAGACCAGCGCTTCAACCGTAAGCCACTCAGCCCAGCTGTTGGATAACACCAAGGGCTCTGTACAATGCTTAACGTCCTCAACTGACGGACAAATCAAAATCACCACCATCCGCACTTGCTCAATATCAACACTGTGGAGAGGTATGGAAGTGAACCCGGGTTTCGGCATGCAATGAAATGATCATAAAATTTATTCCATGACCTTTCCTGCTCTGCCATTATATTCTGAAGTAAGAAGCGACTAAAAGGAGTGACCAAGGTATGATCGAATTAGAACCATGAGACTACTTGTAAGTAGTACCACCATGCTGGGAACAACATAGGTTGCTTTTACTTTCGCGTAGTACCACTATGTTAGGTACAAAATAGGTTTGTGATTAGCAGCAAGAATGTGTTTCAGGCTTTACATTACCTGTGATTAGTACCACTATATGAGCAACACAATGGTTTTGGCTTGCCTATGATTCGTAACCACTCTGAGGAACACCACGGGATAGTAAGTCCCTGTGGTTAGTACACTTCTGTAATGAGCACCATAGGTTTGCTTGCCTCTAAATGGCGCCACAATGTGTGAAACACATAGGTCTGTATTACATGTGCGAATTTCATTACCTGCGATTAGTACCATAATGTGTGGAATACCGCGGGATACCATGGGTGTATTCTTCGTCTGCGCCCCCCACCCACAGGGGGTTCTTACAAATGAAAAGAAAATCATTGGCCTGGAACATACTATTACTCCTTACTTTCATTTTTTTGTGTATCAACATTTCCCCAGGAATTTACTGTTCACCTTTAATACTAGTTTGCTCAGCTATATGTCAACAAACTTATACGATAACAGTTTTACATGGAATGTCGAAGCTCAGTAACAAGTTTGATGATCTCGGTGACCGACTGACAGAGTGCAGGTTATTTGCTCTTTGGAGAAGTTGGCACAAGTGATATTGGACAGCAAATGAAATGGCGTATGGCTTTTAGTGACGAGAGTGTGAAATGGTGTATGGCTTTCAGTGCCGGGAGTGTCCGAGGACAAGTTCAGCTCGCCTGGTGCAGGTCTTTTGAGTTGACGCCCGTAGGTGACCTGCACATCGTGATGAGGATGAAATGAAGATGACACATACACCCAGCCCGTGTCAGCGAAATTAACCACTGATGGTTAAAATTCCCGACCCTGCCGGGAATCGAACCCGGGACACCTGTGACCAAAGGCCAGCACGCTAACCATTTAGCTATGGAGCCGGACGTTCAGCAGCTTGCCATCCTACAACTCTGGAAAAATTGCACACTAGTTATGTACTCTGCAATGCAATCTAGGGAATATGTGCTACAGCAATGTACCGACATTTACGTACGATAAAGAAATTTGATAAAATTGAAACATTTCAAAACTAGAATACCAGGCAGAATTCTCAATATCCTGGAGACATACTAAAGGCAATTAGTTGGGATATAGTACCATAACTGAAGTCTTAAATTTTATTACCATCTGCATGCATGAACTACAAAAATGGAGAGATACTATACTAGCCCCAGTGTGCAAAGGAAAGGGTGATAAGGTTGTTAATTTCAGGCCACCTCCTAACAAATGAGATAGAAACAGAAAAGGAATGGACACAATTCAAGAAAATACTTGTGAGCTCAGCTGTATTGTAGGAGGAAGAAGAGTTGTATACCAAAAGAAAAGAAAACTTGTTGGTGGAATGATTCTGTTCAGCAAGCCATAAAAGACAGAAATACGGCAAGATGAGAAAGATAATCTATTAGGCGCAGATAAGTGTTACATAAAGCTGAGAGAACTACAGCAGAAGTATAGAGACCTAAAACTCAGAGCAAAGAGAGTAATTAAATCTGAGAAAGAAAAACTGACTTTCATTTACTGACAAATTTGTAGAAGACAGCAAAGGAAATAAGAAACTTCTGTACAGAATTGTGAAAAACAAAAGAACTATTCATGTACCAATTAAAGCACTCGAAAGAGATGATGGCAGTATAACGTGGAGACAGGGAGGCATTCAGGAACAGAAAGGTATTTTTCTTCTTGTATAATGGAACAGACCCAGCAAAAATATCTCAAGAAGATCTGGAATTGGATACTGGGAACAAGGCTGGGAACAGTGAATTCCCACCGACTGGGTTTGAGATTGAAAATGCTCTGAACAGAATGAGCAAAATGCAGATCACCTGGCCTTAATGAGGTGAGCTCAAGACATGATTAAAGCTCCTGGAACTCATGGACTTCACTGGCTAATAAATGATGAATGCTGCATGGAATGAAGAAAAAATCCAGACTGACTGGACTAAGGGTTGTGTAGACCCCCTCTTCAAGAAAGGAAATAAGACATATGTGGGAATTAGAGGAATCACACTCCTGTCTCATGAACTTAAGTTGACGGAGACAGTGATACAGAAAAACACTCGCACAGCATCCAAATCAACTTACTCGATTACACCTTGAAATGGAACAAAGGGAGGCAATTTCAACGTCTACTGGCGTGATACATTTTTTGTGCTGTTTGTTCGATAGAAATAGCTTGCCCGACAATGTATTTACTGTGGACTTCCTGTCACACACGCACCTCCCATGTGCAGAATGCGCTGCCCAGCTGCGGGACTGGATCTGCTTCAGGTTGCTCACCCTATATATATAAATCTACCTGTAAGGCGAGTTGTGGGTGGGTTATGAGAATCATGCGACAGCATGATCTGCCGGTGTGAAGGAGAAGAACATTATGTCAAAAGTTGCATGCTGGTTACAAGGCGAAGACTTCAAATTTTCACCAATATGTCTTGTGTTTCCACCAGGAACCTCTACTACTATAATTATTTTATATAAATATGCAAGTATTACATGCAGCTAAAACTTATATACAACCTGTGATGAATTTCGGTGAATACTTTTGTACTATCAACAGATGAATAATGCACGACAGTGCTCTTACTGTACTTCGAAATGGTCCCCTCCCATGACTATGCACTGCTGAGATCGGTGATACATGTCCTGGAAACTTTGCAGGACGGCTTCCTTTGGGATAGCGTTCAAAACCCTCTTCAAGTTTCTTAGGATGTCAGGAATAGCGTCCAATCTCTCTCCTTTCAAGGAGAGTTTGAGTCGTGAGAATAGGAGGAAGTCTGGAGGATTGACATCTGGCGATTATGGATGTTCAAGTTGCACCAGCCCCTTTTTGCTATGAACTGTTTGGTAATATTGGCTGTGTGTGGACGAGCGTTGTCAAAGACATAAAACCATGAACCTTGTTGTCCGTACTGGCATTGTACCCTGTGTAGATGTTTCATAAAATGGGTCAATATCTATGTATCATGCAGCATTCAACGTCGTTACCTCAAGCAGAAATTCCTTGTGGATAATGCCTTGACCAGGCATCGTCAATAGAGAGCAAAATGCCTTCGGAGCCAGTTTGCTCCCCGCTCTTGAGGAGCAAGAGCAGCTTAGCGAGCAAGTAGAAGAAGTAGGGGAAGTGCATGACGTAGTACTGCATGTGCTGAAGGCCAGTGGCGCAAGTACAGTACAGCCACGTTATGCAAACCCGCCTGACTGCTGCTCTCGTCACGTGACAAACACCTGTCCCGAGGGGAGCAAGTAACACCGGCTCCCTGGAGCAACTACGTGATGTCGTCTGGCCTTGAATATCAAAAAAGGTGATGAGCAACATTTTGATGCAGGACTTTTTGGCTCTCACCTTTTTCCGATGAGGGGATCCCAGAGAACAGGATTCCATCCTTTGCCATTTCGTTTCAGGGTCATACCTGAGCGACCAGGTTACATCCTCAGCGACAATACAGTTCAAGAAATTTGGTGTTGCATCCGTCGTTTCGACAAAATCCTGTGGAGCCTCTAAATGTGCCTGCTTCTGATCAGTCAAGTGATGTGGCACAAGACGAGAACACGTTTTCCTCTTCCCTAACTTCTGGGTAACGATTTGTTGCACGGATTCACAATCAACCTGCAGTTTATCCGCGACCATGCGCACAGTTAATCGCCGATCGTTCGTGATTAATGTCCTCACCTTGTCAATGTTTTAGTCACTGACGGCGGGCGCCGGTCTTCCACTACGTGGGTTGTCGGAAATACTTTCCCGGCCTCCTTAAAAACGGGTGAACCACTCATACACACACTTCAAGGACAGTGCTTGATCTTCACAAACACGTACCAGCATCGCAGGCGTTTATTTCGGTGTCTTGCCAAAGCTTAAAACTGTACATTTATCTTTTAGCCGTTCATGTTCCTGTTCGCAGTTCAGAACGAATGCACTAAACACGCACTGTGTCAAACAGATCTTACACAACATGGCACACACACACACACACGATGCTCAATTGAACAACATTGGGAGCAGAAGGTCAAAACCTGCTGCAAAGGTGCAGCGTTCTGTGTCGCCAATGTTGCCGGATCGACCATTCTGACTTCATTCACCGAATTTTATTGTCACAGGTTGTAAAATAAAATTTCGTTACAGCAATTTTTGGCATAAAACAATTACCAGTATTAAAAAATTCTTATTGAAACGATCACAAGAGTAGCTTAAATTTTCGAAAAATTTTGGAACAAAATGTGCACCGATTATGCTGTGAAATAAGTAGTGCTTTTAGATTTCCGAAGCTACATTTATAAATAAGCAGTAGATCCAAACCTGTCAGCACAGACATGGCGTGGAATGACATTAGTAGATTAATAAGCTTGAGTTTTTAAAAGTAGTTAGGATCATAAAACACACACAAATAATTCAATATAGCTCACAAAAAGATGGAGCAATTTAACTGAAGTTAGTACACTTGTAATTTACTATCTAGAAAAAAATACTGTGGGGTTAAGGAATCCTTACTGCCCCTAGTAATGGGATGAGGTGGATGTGACATAGAAAATTAATTTAAAAAACAACCAATATTAGTTTTCAGGATCACCAAGATGACTAGACACACTTCAGAAGCAGTTTTAAGTCAAGCGTTCAGGCATTGGCAGAGGGGTTAGAAGCAGTGAAAAGAAAGATGCCCAAAATGATATTAGCATTGAATCCACAGTCTGCACAGTAGCTAGTATGATTGGTAACTGTCCCTATGATAGCTGTCCCTAACTATGTAGCAATGTTGTAGAGTGAGGTGGTCAGAGTCAATAACCAAGTACAGCATTTCAAAATGATTCTGAATGTTCATTAACCTACATCACTCAGAACGTTGTCTTGTAAACTTTCATATTTAAGAAGTTCAACAGGACAAATAGAATACTTCTTTCTTTATGCAATACTTATTAGTTTGCCTGATGACATTAATGAGGAGGAGACTATCTGGAATTCTATTTTATATTATTGACATTACGTCCCACTACGTTTATGGTTTTCAGAGATCCTGAGGTGCCAGAATTTAGACCCACAAGAGTTTCTACGTGCTAATCACTCTACAGACACAAGGCCGACTTAGTTCAGCACCTTCACATAAAACTGGACTGAGCCAGGATTGATCTAGTCAATTTTGGAACAGAAAGCCAACGCCTCAACAGTCAGTTTCATGGCCTAGATAAGAAAGAAAGTTCACTAAGGTGCTAGGCGGAGTGGCTTGCTCTCAGAAATATAATGGCATGCTTAAAGAAATGTGTAATCCCATTTTCTGAAGGAGATACTCAAAAGAAGCGGATTTACTTGAATATCAAGCCTGCGGAAACAACAAAATATGACATTGTTCAAAAATCGAAGTATTTCACATTCTGCATATAAATTAAACATGTACTAAACAGTGGACGACAAACCACAGTTCAGATGGGACAAAACTACCATACAATGGGAGATGTTGCCACAATTTCGGCATCTTCCAACAATTTCAACCTTGTTAACCCGGGATTGGAAACTTAGATTTTTGTAACGTTAATAGTAACGCGGGGTGTCCTCAGACCCCCAGCAGTTTCCCGTCTGTGTTACTGGAAAAAACAAAGTTATATTTTCATAAACAGTAAGAGAGGTTTTAACAGAGAATAAGACTCAATATAGCGTGAAGTATGTTATTGGCACATCAACAAACGGATACAAATCACTGATGCAACGTTAATTCAGTTTGCAATCGTACTAATTTCTATTGCAATTCATTTCATTGTAAGTCTCATTTAGATTCACTAGTCGTGTGTTTACCAACATCAATGCAAGTTTCACAAACATTTTTCATATGCTTCATACACATATATCATAAACACTTACTGCAGAATGACCTAGTCTTTATGTCCTTACTCCTGGGACAAATAGTGCATCTTGAATTGCCACTGGGACCTGGCTCTGCTTGTGAACCATCACTTAGTTCAATCTTCACTCGCTTGGCTGCTTTCTGGCGGATATGCCTAGGTATTTCGGGTTTCGGTGTTCTTTTTCTGAGCTGATCTTCAACAAGTTTGATAACCATTTCTACCAGAAATTTACTGCGCTTCATCTTCTTATCTGGCATGTTACAGTTGTAAATTACATTGCTATTTATTCCCGCAATATCCAGAACTCTTAAGATCACCAATGACCAGCGTTTACATTTTCTAGACGTGGTGTAGGAGGTGCTTAACTAGTCAACGACATCCACACCACACTTGGTGAGGTTGTTTAAGGTAGTTATGTTTGGTTTGTTGTGCCCACCTGTAGACAAATCTATGGTATCATCTTCCAAGCGCAGTCGGATTCCTGTTTTTCTTTCATCCTTGTTATTTTTCATCTTCCTCCTTTCCCTCCCGACCCTTCTTTGCTTGCATTATTAAGAGTTTTGTAAAACACCCTGGAGGTGTTAGTTTCTCTTTTTTTTCAATCGTGGCCAATAATTATGGTTGTCATGCTAAAATGTTGCTTTATGAAAAGTTTATCCTCGTTATCCTAAAAAGGAAAGTTCTGAATCTACGGTATGTGTAAATCGTTCTAAAGTTTGTGAGATTATTTTGGGTAGCAGGTTCTTCCTTTATTTTGATTGTTCGAACTCTGTGGTCTTTAATAAAAGTGGGAAAACGCATTACTGGACTTCATCTATGTTATCTCTTGGACTTTTTTCAAATCCCATGATAATCTGTGTATGTAATTACAAAGTCAATTGTCTAATATATTTCATTATCTGAATTGTCAAATGATGGTCCTTTTCTCATTTCTGGTACCTGCCACAGAAATCTCTCCTATCCCCCCCTCGCAGTGTAGCTTCCTATCACTCTGCTCATTCCTGTTTTACGCAGAATCTTGGCCTCATAAACCTTGTTAGGAGAATTGGTGACATTCTCGCCTTTGCTTTGGAATCATCTTGTTTTTCAAACAGCGCCGATGCAAATATACTATGCCAAAATAATCTATGTTGCACTATTGCATTACAAATGGTAGCAGACACTTTTCATCCTCAATTTAATTATATTTTCTTCATCAAACTGATACCATTTTTGCGTTTCCTTTAGACATTTTCTCATTTTGTCTTCTTGTTCTCTTAACATTATGGCTTGCTTTTCGGATAATTTTCGCTTGGGCGAAGATAGTGATTTACCTCCACACCCCCATTAAATCAAAACCGGTCTTTACCTAATTTTTGAACTGATCTAATTTCATCTTCTGATACCCCAGCATTATCTTCGTGATCTTTCTCCCGATTTGCTCACCCATTCTGAGGGCAAGCACTCTCCATTGCCTCAACAACATTCTATGTCTCCCGATCCACATTTTCATCCCCCTCACCCTCACCCCTTCAGTACCACAATACAATTCTGCTGATACCTCTATGAATGTACAGATCATAAAACTATCTCTTGATCAAGTACCCAAATTACAATCTACCGATCCTCGTAGTTTGACCTTGTGGCTCTTTTCTACCCGAAAATTTCTGAATATCGGACTAGCTTTATTACTGGCCTTTTTACTAACTTTTGGGGTTGATAATATGTTAAGCTTTTCAAATTGGTATCAACTTCGTAATGCCATACATAACTATTTCTTACCTTATGAAATACGTTGTAAGCTCAGCCTTGAATTTATTCGTCATCAACTTCCCACCGAACCTGCTCATGATTATCTTGATTCGATTACAACCTACAATGATATTTAAAATATCACTCATTCTGTCAATGACTTAATTTCCATTGTTCAATTCTATGCTACTCCTTCCTTTCGCCAGCTCATTAACGCTTTAAAATCCTCCTACGTCCATGCTTCAGCTTTATAATTTAGCTCAATCCCATGCCTTTAATTCTTTGAGAGATGTTTCTTATTACTCATCTATCCTACCTCCTGTAGATTCTCGTCCTTCACCTTCCCCTTCTTTAGCTTTACCTTCTACATCTGTTTCTTCTGATAATACTCGTTCTATTATCTGCTACTGTTGTAAAGCAAAGGGTCATATTTCTAGAAATTGTGCTACTCCCTCTTTGGGAAACGTGTCTTACCCGTGTCGTTAGTAGGCGTCATGATGGGAAAAATCTGGCTTCTGTTGTTCAGTCCCCCTCTAACTTTGTTTCCTATGTTCGTTCTTTGCCTCTTAAATTTTCTTCTCAACCTTTTTTGACGGAAGGTTCGTCATTTGTACCCCCTACTTCTCAAATTGTCTTGACTATTCATAATGTCCCTTCAGTCGCTCTTCCTGATTCAGGGGCTGCTGTTCCCTTAATTAGTATATCCTTTTTTGAATCCTTGAAAAAGGTACTTCCTCATCTTCATTTTCTTTCCCTACACTGCCCGTTGTGTTTCGGCTTCTAATCAACCTATTGATGTTCTGTCATATTTCTCTTACTGTTAAAATTCAACATTTTTCTTGGCCCTTTACCTTTCTTGTTGTTTCGGACTTATCTTCTATTATTTTAGGCTATGATTTTTTCTCCCATACTGGCCTAATTTTTTATTCAATGAACTCTACAGTTTCTTTCCATTTTTCTTCAACAGTTATTCCACTGATTAATATTGATGATTATCCTCTGACTTCATCAATGTCTCATAGTATTAATTCCATTCATTCTGATCAAATTGCCTCTTTGTTAACCAAATTTTCTGATATCACTCCTGTTCTTGGTACTGTAAAAAATTTCAAGGCTCATATTGACTTAATCGATAGTACTCCGGTTCGCTCATCCCCTTATTTTTTAAGCCCTCCTTGAATGAAAATTTTGAATCAATTAGTTGATAAAATGCTTCAAGACAAAACTATAATTCCTTCTTCTACTTATACTTCCCCTACCATCAGTCGATAAACCCGATGGATCTTCAAGATTCATCGTGGATTATAGAAAATTAAATGGCTGCATACTCTACGATTTTTATCCCATGCCCAAATTGCAGTCCGCCTTTCAACATTTCTCCAATGCCAAATACTATTGAAATTTCGATCTTAATTCTGCGTACAATCAAATTCCCTTAGACGAAATTAGCCCTCGTTACATTGCTTTTATTACTAATAATGGTCTTTTTCAGTTTCAAAAAGTTCCTTTTGGCCTTAATTCAGGTTCCCAAATTAAGCAACGCTTTGTTGATTCACTTTTTTCTGACATAAAATATCAATAACTGTTCCCATTCATTGGCGATATTTTGATCTATTCCCCTGAACTTTCCACTCACCTACAGCATGTTCGTCAAGTCCTAACACGTCTTCGTTTTAACGGTAAATCCTTCTAAACTCCTAATTGCTCAAACTTCGATTAAGTTTTTAGGACATATTCTCAGTTCCAACGGTGTTGCTGTCGATCCGGATAAGGTGCCTCCTCCTAAGAACTTAAAGCAGTTACGTTCTTTTCTAGGCATGGTCGGATTTTATGGAAAATATATACCTATTTTTTCCCATATTTCTGAACCTCTTAACTTATTGAAACGCAAAGACATCAAGTTTCACTGGGGTGAGTCACCGCAAAATGCCTTTTTCTGTTTAAAGGCCTAACTATCCCAAGCTCCTCTTTGGCAAATTCCTGATTTTAACATTGAACTTTCTACGGATGCTTCCGATATCGCCATTGGCGCTATTTTGCAACAAACTGTGCACGGCGAAACCCACCTTATTGCCTATTTTAGTCGCTTATTGTCACCTGTGGAACGTAAATACTCTGTCTATGAACGGGAAGCACTAGCTTTAATCCTGTCAATTGAAAATATTGCGGAATATCTAGATCAAGGCCTATCAGCGCTTGCTCTCTCTTTCCTCACGCCTGTCTCGCTCGCTCTGCCTGTCTCCCTCTCTCCCACTTGCACCGTAGCGCTCCAAATCCGGGCTGAGTTGAGCCGAGTATAGCCGAGTAGCCCAGAGACGACGCGTTGATCCGAGCCATGCCAAGCGGCACCAATGCACAGTACACGGAGCTCTTGCGCCTCAATCTGCATGCGTGAGATTTTGGGCGTTTGAGAGGCCCTGATCTAGATCATCAAGAATTCATCGTGAGCACTGATAACCAGGCTCTTTCTTGGTTACTTAATAATGCTCCAAAAATTGGACGCACTGCTCGTTAGCTACTTCGTTTGTCACGTTTTAAATTCTCCCTGAATTTGTCTCTGGTTTTCAAAATTCGGTCGCTGATGCGTTGTCTCGCCTCTTTGAAGACCATCATCTTGCTGATTCTGAAATAAACCACCTTCCGGTTGCTATGGTAAATTGTTTCATCTCTTATAAATTTTCCATTGCCTTTTCAGTCCTGTCAAGACCATCAAAACCTTGATCCATACTGTCCACAATTAAAATCTGACTTTTTCTAATAATTATTCTGGACCTTTTGTATTGTAAATCAACTTATTGTTTTCAAACCTTCCCCTCGGGCTACTCCTCGTTTGGTTCTTCCTTCCGCATTACGTCCCATGATATTTCAATACTTTCATGGATCCCCTACTGGTGGACATTTTGGAATGGCAAAATCTTATTCTCGCATTGCCTCTCAGTTTTATTGGCCCCAAATGCCAAAGGATGTTTTCTCTTGGGTCCGATCTTGCGACCTATGCCAAAAACATAAGCCCCCAAATCCTCAACCTTTCGGAACATATGTTCCCTCCCCCTCTACTTACGCGGCCGAGAAATTCTACATCGACATTGTCGGCCCTATGGTCAAACCTTCTAAATCAAACTCTTACATATTTATTTTATTGGATGGTTTTTCAAAATTTCTTGTACGCCCATTACGTAACATTTACAAACTAATCAAGCTTTTCCTCTTATAGGCATTCCAAAAATTCTGGTCTCTGATAATACTGCTATTTTTACTTCAAAAGTTTTTTTATAATTTTTGTTTTTCTTATGGCATCAAAAAAGTTTGTACCTCACCTTATCACTCTCAGGCAAATTATGTTGAGCGCTACCACCGGAATCTTAAACCTTTTCTTTCCATCTTTCATTCCCAAGATCACAAGTCATGGGATACTGAACTCCCTTTTGTTTGGCTTCAAACGCTACTGTTAATGATTCTACCTCCTTTTCTCCCGCCAAGCTATTCTTGGGAAGAGATCTTCATACTCCTTTATCTCTAAATTGTAATTTGCCTTCTTTGTTGCTTACCCCAACTCATTTGCTTACCGACTCAATTACAGGAAGCTCTTCGTAATTTAAATCATGCCAGAGATCTTCACCGAAAAACATGTAATTCCTGCCTCCGCCCACCCAACTTTAAGCTATTTGTACAGGGTTTGTTGTAAAACCATCCCATCAGTTCTACCCAACATATTTCGGTTAAGCTTTCCCTTTTATGGATTGGCCCATACTGAATGCTTTCTTTCCCTACTTCAGTTACTGTTCCATTATAGTCTATTTCTAATCCTCAGGATATTCGCAAGGGTCACTTTTCCGAACTTAAGAATTTTTTTTTTTCTTGAATCCCCCATTTTTTTATTTATTTATTTTTTTTTTTTTTTTTTTTTTACTTTTCTTTTCTGTCCTTGGGTACTGAGGGAGAGTTCTTTCAAAATTTGTTTTCTGGTAGTTATGCTTACGTCATGTGTACACTGATTACTCTGGTCCACCTTTTATTTAATTTTTAGCATTTGCATATTTGCTTTATGATTTTAGCTCACCTAGCGCCTTTCCCCTCCACCCACACACACTTGACGTCAGACTCTCCCACGCACCTTTTCTTGAATTGTACTTGCCTTTATTTGGGATCTTTTTCTGATTTTTCTAAATCTTAATGGGAAATTTCCTGTATTTTTATATTTTTGGCCACTTTAATACTGTTTCTATTCGGTGGGGACCGCTTTCCTTTGTTCACCCTTTTGTTTTTCTCTTCCCCTTTCCCTTTGCCTTTTCTATATCTCTTTCCCTTCTCAATATTTTCCATGCTTCGCTTGCTTTTTTGTTTTCCATATTTCTGCTGTTCCTTTGTTTTCTTTTTTCCGATACTGCGTTTCATCTGGTCACCGTTAATCGATTCGTGAGAAGGCACCACTCGTGGACATCGCTGTTGCTTCGCCGACTTGCTTTCATCCATCCTTCGGATTCCGCCCGGTGACAGGAATATGTAACGTACTCCTGCCATAACCCTTCGATCTACATTCTACAAGCTTCTCGAAATATTGTCACATCTACCTCTCCATATACTCTTCAATATCTACATTTCGACTGGACTATATGCTTTCTAATGTTATCTATGTATTAATGAATCATATTTTGTGCTCACGCGTCTCTTCCCTCCCGTGTCTCACTACATACTGACTGCCATTCTGTGTTTACATTCTACGGTCTATGTCATCTGCTACATCACCCAAAACTTCTCGAAGTTACTGGGCTTCCTTTCTTGGCGTATATATAATGCACTGCCGTGCTCGTCTCACCAGCCTGGCATCGAATTGTATACAGTGCGTGCGTGTGTGCGTGGAGGGGGCCACTGTCTTTGTGCAGCTTGCTGTATTCAGCGCAAGTCTTTTCCGTCCAACTGGAAACATCGTATCGTCGGGACACTGGGTGAGCAAACACTTCACTTCTAATTTTGCGAAATTCACCCTTTCAGGCATTTGTCTTTAAGGCCTTATTTTGTACCTAATCTGTTTTGACGTTCTTTGGATTTAAAATTTTCATGACATAAAAGGAAGATGAAAATCTAAAATTGGGACTGAGTGTGACCACCGTCGACATATGCTCGAACCTTTTAAGTAGCACAGTAGCCGATGAAAGAACACTCCCCAAATATCGCGAATCCGGATTAATGTTTTTCTTTCATTCTTGTTATTTTTCATCTTCCTCCTTTCCCTCCCATCCCTTCTTTGCTTGCATTATTAAGAGTTTTGTAAAACACCCTGGAGTGGTTAAGGGTTTTTTTTTTTTTTTTTTTTTTTTTTTTTTTTTTTTTTTTTTTTTTTTTTAATTGTGGCCAATAATTATGGTTGTAATGATAGAATGTTGCTTTATGAAAAGTTTATCCTTGTTATCCTAAAAAGGAATGTTATGAATCTACGGTATGTGTAAATCGTTCTAAAGTTTGTGAGAAGATTTAGGAGAGCAGTTTCTTCCTTTGTTTCGATTGTTCAAACTCTGTAGTCTTTAACGAAAGTGGGAAAACGCATTACTGGACTTCATCTATGTTATCTCTTGGACTTTTTTCAAATCCCATGATAATCCATGCATGTAATTACGAAGTCAATTGTCTAATATATTTCATTATCTGAATTATCGAACGACGGTCCTTTTCTCATTTCTGGTACCTACCATGGAAACCTCTCCTATCCCCCACCCCACCCCCAGTGTTGCTTCCTATCACTCTGCTCGTTACTGTTTGCTTTACACAGAATCTTGGCCTCATCAACCTTGTTAGGAGAATTGGTGACATTCTCTCCTTTGCTTTGGAATCATCTTGTTTTTCAAACAGCGCCGATGCAAATATACTATGCCAAAATAATTTATGTTGCACTAATTGCACTACAGATGTTCATGCAGTGTTGTTTGTAGGTGAGAGCACGATCCAATGTTACACCTAGATATTTAGGTGTTGGGCAGTGATCTAGTTGAGTATCTTCCCATACCACCTGCAATTTCCTTGACGCCTGTCTGTTCTTTAAATGGAAGGAACATACCTGAGTTTTAGATGGGTTAGGCTTCAATTGGTTTCCTCTGTAGTAGTAGGATAGTTCAGAAAGAGCCTCTGATAACTTTTCTTCTACAACCTCAAAGCAGTTTGCTTGAGTAGCAATAGCTCGATCATTCACATATATGAAGCTTCTGGTGCCAACTGGAAGAGGTTGATCATTCGTATAGATATTGAAGAGCATAGGGGCGAGAACACTGCCTTGTGGCAAACCATTCTTTTGTTTCCTCCATCGACTATTCTGACAGTAGTCTGTGCAGAAAAACCATTTTATTGCTTCCGGCATTCTTGCTAACATCTTCACGGACAATCTGGAAACTAATTCGATAATCAAAAATCAACGGCTTACAGCTTTGGCTAAGATATGTAGACGATATGTTCGCTTTCATAGACAAATAGCAGAACAACGCGATGCAGGCGACATTTTCATCTATCTTCACAACATTTGTTTTTCAACCAACCCATTATGCGATTTCAACATACCTGATTAAGTTTTAATCTGTGAAATAAGATCATAGCTCATAAATCCACATCAGCCCACTCTTATTGGAAAAAAAATGTTCCTAATTATAATCATCCAAATGCCATGTGAAGATTGTTATGATCTCTAACATTATACGAACATTCATAGTAACTCACTGCAAAGTTTCCATTTCACTCACCTCACACATATCTCAGCAATTTTATAGTTACTACTTGTTTTTAATAGACATAACATAGTTTCATTGACCGGTTTTAAATTGTTAAAGTTAGTTTTTATGCAATATTAGACTTTATGGAACATTTTATATTATATGAACCGAGTACAGGGCCCTGACCTATCTTTGGTTTAAGTCCTTTTCTAGCTGATGCCTACTAAGTGAAAAATGTCCTAGTTCTAAGATCTGTATAATGGTTTTACCCTAAATATAAGGATTGTCATGTATTAGGAAGGTGGTTTAATTAATGCCGTAACTTCTATAGCCTACTGTCACCCATCCTCATGTGACCAAAAAATCCTAACATTCCCTTCCTTATCACACACTAGATTGGTTTTATATTCTCACATAGTTCCTGCTTTGATCTGTGTACCCAGATTTCACCTTGCTTTTTGGTGCCCCATATATGTCTCAAGATTCTTCTTTCCTCCTCCTTGAATTGTACACATGCTCTCTTGCCCAATGTCAGCATCTCAGTTGCACAAAATGCAGCATTCCTGATGGTTATCATGTAATGCCGCAGTTCAGCGTTCCTCGAGAGGTTCTTTTTTCTATACGTTGTCATGGCTGCACATCGTAGTTGAGTTCTGTCTGTAGTACCTTTGTTGCGTTGTACTTCACTCGTGATATTCTCACCTAGGTACCAGAGCTGTTGACTCTCTACCACTTGGCCTTTTACATTCCAATCTGTCTTCGTATTCAGTGCCTTCGTCTTGTTTGTGGGCTATTTTTAGACCAACCTTTGCAGCAGTTTTCAACATGTTGGTTAATCCTGTCCATATTGACGTATATTCAAATTTCTATAGAACACTTTCCCGCCTTGTCAATACTTTACACATTTTATTTTAGTTAATTACCGTACACGTTTCGAGAGCTAACTACTTTCTTCTTCACCGGTGCCAAAATATCAATAATCTTTGGACTTGGTCCATTGGTACAAATATACTCTTCAAGAGAACAATTATACGAGGGATGGGGCAACAGTCATGGCGACCATTTTTTTTTTCTCTTGAAGATACCAGTCCGGTTGGAAAATTTGACACATACAGATGAAAGGACAAGGTGTTAACGACATGTGTGGACAATGAATAGCACTGAAATATCTGAACACTAATTTATTACGGTAGTATAGAGGGCAATAGGGCCTTCCCGGTTCAAAAGAATGACAACACAGTATACAAAGTTCACTTGACAAACCTGGGCCGAAAGATCCATCAAGTAGTCCCTGCTATTGACACCACACGTTGCCAACGATGTGGGAGGCACTGAATACCATCTGCCTCAGCATTTGCCGCACCATGGGTGAATCGTCACTTGTTAGCGCACAGCATTAGCAATGTCCTCATGTTTCAAACCGCCTACAACGTAGTGGTTCCTTAATACTTCGAATGAGATCGAAGTCACAGGGCGAAATGTCGGGAGAGTACGGAGGGTGCTCCAATTCTTCTCATCCCTACGTCTGAGTAGCTACCCACCATGCTACTGTACAGTATGGTAGGGCATTGTTCTCAAAGGCTCCCACTAATTCACAGTGATATTCCATCGCATTTCCCCCTCGCAGATTGGCTATTTTTATGTAAGCGCGCTGCTCAACACGGGTTACACTCACCTACTGACTGATTTCACAGCCCTCGCTGAGCTACTACCAGCTATCACAGAGCCATCTGTTCTGCATACACACTATGCCTGCAGAACTTCCGCATGAGACATGTACGTCTATTACAGGTCATTACCCTCATGTTTGTTCCGTATTGAAGAATTAATTGTATAAAAATTTAAACACCAATAAAGGTAATTTATATTTGTACCGGGAGGTAGTCCGACTCGTTGGCTGATTGGTCAGCGTACTGGCCTTCGGTGCAGAGGGTCCCGGGTTTGATTCCCGGCAAGGTCAGGGATTTTAACCTTCATTGGTTAATTCCAATGGCCCGGGGGCTGGGTGTTTGTGCTGTCCCCAACATCCCTGCAACTCACACACCACACATAACACTATCCTCCACCACAATTACACGCAGCTACCTACACATGGCAGATGCCGCCCACCCTCATCGGAGGGTCTGCCCCACAAGGGCTGCACTCGGCTAGAAATAGCCACACGAAATAAAGAAAAAAACCGGGAGGTACACCTCTAAGCCGCACATTTAAGTCTTGTGCCTAAAAGAACTCCTCTACAGTAGAAACTGTGAACTTGAAGCTAGACCTACTTAAACCTTTACTCAGAAGATGTCACTACAGTAATTTGACGCAATTTTCTTATTGTGAAGTTTCATGTACTGTATGAAATTCTACGTGTTTTGTTTACATTCATCAAGAAGTTTGGAACTTTCTTCAACAGAGGTCACTGCTAAGAAACTATGATTATGCACCCTGGTGCGAAGTGGAAGAACCTTGATTTGAAGAAATTTGGTATTCGCAAGTTTTTGTTTTACTTAAATTACGCTCATTCATTTTTGGGTTGGCAATATTTGTGTTTTCTTTCCGCCAGTTTTGAATTTAGCCCATCAAGAATTTCTGTAATTAATTTTCTACCAATCACCATTTTCTTCGATTTTGAATGTGACTTAAATTCTCCAATAAAATTGAGAGGGTGTGGCTGGTTTATTCATGAAAGGTCTCGAACTTTCCCTGAGGGTTTATAAACTGCGGATTTTCTTGTCTCTTGGCCATTTGATCATCTAAGTCTGTGTGTGTGAAGCAGGAGGCAGGAGGCACCTCTTTCATCAGGCACCAGTTCTTCAGCAAGGTAATGGCCTATTAACATCTTAATTTGTTAGCTCTGCGATTTAACCCAAGGGGGAGGTCCAAAACTTGAACTATGTAACCTACTCTTCTGAAAATGTAATTTCTGCCAGCCTATGTAAAAACCTCATAAAATCTTTAACTGTAAATCTGGGATAGAGAGTGATGTACCCTCTCGGGTTCCCGTTCATATTGGCTTGAGGTGACTACGTTTTGTAACAGTTCTTTTTCCTTTCAGTAATGTCTGAATTTATTCTTGTATGGGTCACCTCCATAGTTTGGGAATAGCCCGTTCCATTGGCCTAGTGCCCTTTAGGTTTTAAGAATTCACATCTAGAAGTGCAAGATTTCGCCTCCTTTCATTTTGTGTTCGGGCCCTTTATTTAACTGTTATTTCTTATACACGAAGGCCCTATAGGTTGGGTACGAGATATCCCAGTTTCAGTTTGTAAGATGGGCCATTGAAGGCCAAAGGGTGTTTTTTTGGTGTTGTCTTGAATTGGCTTGAAAACAAGCCTGTTAGCTCTTTTTCAAGGTTACTGAATGCCTGTTGAAGGCATGATGTGAGTTGGGAACCAGCGCTTAATGTATCGAGGGATTTCTGCCCTGGTGTAAATTTGTACTCTTCTGAACAGGGAACTCAAAAATTGTAAAACTAGGGGCTTGTAGCCCAAGAGCGTGAAAATTCTGAAATCTTGGACCTTTCTAAGTCTTGCTTTTAAATTGCTATGTCATTGTTATCTAAGTAAGAATTTGTTAATTTGTTGCTTTTTGAAAATATAACCTTCCATTTTTTATTAAATTCCATTCTTGACTTTGTAGTTAGACGCGTTCACCCCGGCACCTTCTTTCACCTCTGCGTCCAAGGGTAACACCATAACAGTACTGAATAGGTGGATAAGAAATACTTATTATAATTGCTGTGACATATACGTTTGTCATCCATTCACGTATCTACAAGAAACAAATAGTTGCCATGACTTGCCCCAGTACTAATATATAAATCTTGCAAATGTTAAAATATTTGTGTTTCAACTTTTACTTACTATATCAATCATTACAGACTTTAAAATGGAAATTTCCAAACCATAAATGAATAACATCTCAAATCAGCAACTATATGCTAAAATTTTAAATCTGAAAAAAGTGGGAGGCCAGCAATGTCAGAAAAAGGCTCTGCTCTGGAACTTACATCCCTATTTACATCTGAAAAAGAAATAAATGTTCTTAGTGTCTGAATCTACATTTACTTTGTCATTTAATAAAACCCATGAAATTACTAAAAAACGAAAAACTTTCAAATTACTAATCTGCAATTGCAATACCTTATTTATTCCGATAATTGTCCCTTAACTTACTGGTATATTGCTGAGACCTCTCACATAAATCGGCATTTTCTCCTCTTAATCCCGTCCGACCATACTAGCCATTTTAACCTTCTAATTCCTTTAAAATAAACAACCAACAAACCAACTTTAGAGACATTTTCGCGAAGACGACAACTCCAGATGACTGGAGAATTTTATTTCACTTCGGTTTCAACTACATTTATCCACAAATTCAAATGACGTAAGATTGGTGTGAACCAAACAATATGTCCTCGCTTGCTGTCAATGACCTTGCTAGCCCTCAAATTCCTTTAAATAAACAAACAAATCAACTTTAAGCGACATATTTTATGAAACGGGCGACATCTCAGATGATCAGAGAAATGTATGTACTTCAGTTTCAACTGGTCACCAAATTTGTCCGCGAACAAAATTTTACACAAGTCTGAATCAAACAAATAGCTCTACACCGTTTCTGCCTTTCCGGAAACCACCCTGGTTATTCTGCTATGGTCGATTCAAGCTGTACTTCCACTCTATTCAGTAATAATCTCGATAGTATCTTGTACACAATGTTTAGGAGCGAGATACCTCTGTAGTTATCCAGTACTCTTGTCTCCTTTCTTATGTACTGGTATAATTATGGCTTTTTTCCAGTCGCTAGGTATCTTCTTTTTTATCCAGATGTCCATTATTATTCTACACACACTTTCTTCCATTGTAGGATCACGCCATTTGATCTCCTCGGCACATATACCATTACCTGCTGCTTCGTTGTTCGAGATCCTTGATTACCTTCACAACTTCTGTTCTGGCGAGTGCTCATCCTTGATTGATGTCTCTGCTGTACTGTAGTGTCATACTCGCTGTGGGTGCTCCTGTGCTTAGTACATCTTTGAAATATCTTGCCATTTCCTCTCATACGTCCATCACCTATTTTCAACTCACCATCTTGTCCTTTCACAAGAGGTTCTTTTGCCTCACAACCCTTTATCCTCCTCTTCATCTCCTTAAAGAAAGATCGTGATTTGTTCTCTTAAACGCATGACCAGCTTCTTCCGGCCTCTCGTTCCACCTTTTCCTTCTGGCATTCCTGATCGTCTTGGCAGCCATCCTTTTCGCTGTCTCGAATGTTGACAGGTCCTCTTCCTTCTTGGTAGTCTGCCACCTTACCCACATCTTCCTCCTGTACTCTACCGCCTCTTCACATTAATCTGTCCACCACTCGTGCTTCGTTCTCTTGTTATTAGTGGCCAAACGTTTAGATTCTTCTCTAACCTTGTCCTTTAAGTTTCCCTGTTTACCCTCCGCTGCCACGTTCTTCCTGTATTGATCTGTTTCTGTTCAGCAGCTGTGTTGATCTGGTGCGAGTTTGTGTTCCTCCCAGTTCTGTTTGGTATCCATCTACATTTGATTTCAGTGAGACAGTAGTCAGACTCCATTCTGCTGGTTTTCCTGACTTCAGTGTTCATGATCTCCGCATGGTTTTTTGTTTCGGATCGCTACGTGGTCTATCTGTCTTGCACCAATTCTGTTACCCGGACTTACCCAAGTTGTCTTTTTACTCGCCTTGGCTTTATAGTAGTGGTCATGATTCTCAGCTTGTGTCTCTTGCACAAGTTTGCAAGCCTTCCTCCATTCTTATTTGCTCTCTTGCGCAGGGTAATCCCCCACAGGGCCTTTGAACCTCCTTTCAGTGCCTAGCTGTGCGCTGAAATCACCCCAGCAAGATCATGAGGGCTAGTTTACACGGGTAGAGTAGCGAGGCGAGTAGAGTAGATAATGGAGTAGCCACGTTACTCTACTCTACCACTGTCTGGTAGAGTTGACACTTGTATCATTCATACGGGAGTAGAGTCATACAGTAGAGTAGAGTAGTAGCAACATGTCAAGACGCAAGCACATTGTAACAAAGAGTTTGAAGACATTTGCATTTACGGCCCAGGTGTAGAGATTAAGTTTCAAGACCTGACATTGTACTGTAAACAATAATGCAAGAGGTTCGTGAAGCATTAGAAGAAGCAAATGAGGAAAGAAGGGAATGGGTAAGAGGCTGGCTTAGGAGAGATACACTCGGGGCATCAACATTAATTCTGAGAGAACTTGCAACAGAGTATAAAGAAGAATACAGAAAGTGTATGAAATCGAAGCCTGACAACTTTCAGACAGAGATGCTATAACACCGCAAATTCCAAGACAACACAGTGATGAGAAATGCAATAACACCGAGATTTAAGCTTGAGGTGACTCCGAAGTTCTTGGCCAATGATAATAACCATCAGTACACTGTAAATCACGCTGGCGTAGGCCTAATTTGTAGTAGCTTCTTTGCCATAAATACCCCAATTACTGATCTATTTATATAATTCGTTTGTTTGTTGCTTGTACAGCCCAGGTGTAGAGATAAAGTTTCGAGAGCTGACATTGTACTGTAAACAATTATTTTGGATATTCCAAACAAAATATGAAAATTATTCTATTTGTTGTGAACTTTACGGTTATTGCTTAAAATTAATGGCATTGTCAAGTGATACGAGGTAGAAGATCCCTATGTATGTTAATATGATTAAAGTATACAGTCCTGAATCATTGTCTAACTTAAACACGTCGAGACACATGAACACGCTGTGTAAAACTTGAGAAACCTTCATCTAAAGGGACAACCAGCTGACACTTGTTTAAATTTGTCGTTGCATCTTCAAAACTATTATAGGTTTAGGTATTTTTAAAATCCTTTCTCCATCGAAAAGGGGGAGGTCTGTTCTCCAATATAGGACAATACACCTGCATTTCTTTGACCTCCAAAGGCGCACCAACCCTTAATATCACTGAGCTATAATGTTACGTTGTGGCTTTTATATTCTTCTTTCTTTATTAATCTGCTCACCCTCCAGGGTTGATTTTTCCCTCGGACTCAGCGAGGGACCAATCTCTACCGCCTCAAGGACAGTGTCCTGGAGCATGAGACACTGGATCGGGGGATACAACTGGTGAGGATGACCAGCACCTCGCCCAGGTGGTGTTACTTGCTATGCTGAACAGGGGCCCTGGTGGGGGGTGGGAAGATTGGAAGGGATAGACAAGGAAGAAGGAAGGAAGAGGCCGTGGCCTTAAGTTAGGTACCATCTCGGCATTTGCCTGGAGGAGAAGCGGGAAACCATGGAAAACCACTTCCAGGATGGCTGAGGTGGGAATCAAACCCACCTCTACTGAGTTGACCTCCCGAGGCTGAGTGGACCCCATTCCAGCCCTCGTACTACTATTCAAATTTTGTGGCAGAGTCGGGAATCGAACCCGGGCCTCCGAGGGTGGCAGCTAATGACACTAACCACACCACAGAGGCGGACGGCTTTCAGTATTACCTTGCAAATTATACTTTACTTAACCACTTAAGAGAGGGAGTGTAGATGTCGGCGGCACCACCTCCAGACTTCTTGGATTTACGAATTTTCGTCAGTTCTTGGTTGTAGGTACATCGTATTTTTAAAAAAAAAATTGTTTAAGTTCCATAAAACCAAAACCCTCTTTACCCATTTTCGTAATCAAGTCCTCTTCCGCCGCCCGTCTCATACTTTAGTTTTTGTAAATAATGCTTTTTATGTTCCATAAACATTCTTTTTTCACTGTCAGTTCTACAAATTTACATGATTCTTCTTCCGTACACTTGATTTTGCCACCAAATAAACGCACAAAAATGCTCAGTTTGTCAGTACACACATGGAAATAGGCGAATGACGCGCCAACTGAAAAATCGAGCGTCCTCTGCCTTCTACGCCAGCACTCGGAGCTCGGTTCCGGTGGAGGGGGTAGGATAGTGGTAGTTACTTTACCACAGGGGAAACCCACTCTACTCTACTGCGTACTAGCTACTCTACTCTACTTGCTACTATCCCAGTCGTTTACACGATGCTAGTAGCTGTACTATCCACTCTACTCGCCTCGCTACTCTACCCGTGTAAACCAGCCCTGACACCTCTTGTTTGCTTTCATTATCACCTTATCCAGTGCATTCTAGAAGTTCTCTGTCCCTGCCTTGTCTTTTTTGTTCTTATTTGTGGGAGCATGTGCAGCGACAAATGTATAAGTTTTATTGCCTATTTTCATCATCAAGTATGACAGTCTCTCATTCACACCCCTCCAGTCAATGATACTACTCAAGAAGCTTCGGTCTACTATAAACGCCGTACCAAACAAATGGCTGTTGCTTCATCCTGACACCCGGTTTTTCCTTCAATATTACATATACTTCTGATTCCACCATATCTTCATCTCAATCTCATTTCCTGTAGAGCAAGTATGCCGATTCCATGTTCTCTTGTCGCATCCAAGACTTGTTTCAGTTTCCCCACTCTGATCATGGTCTATATGTCGATTACAATAACTGAAATTATTAGGGGTTCTCCTATTCACTGCAAAGTCATTTATTAATGTGAATAGATCACAGGTCGTTCACATGAGGTACTAGTTTCAGCACCTAACTCGTGCCATCATCAGCCAATGAGTGAAATCAGGTAAACACAACTTTAAAACACACTGTAACATCTGTACAGATGAATATTAAATAAAATATGGTACATGATGATATTGCACTTTACTATAAAATCGTTTTTAAAATGATGGTGACTCCATTGTTTTGTACAATGGTGATTTGTCCAGCTTGTGTAAGTCTTTCGTTCTTTAATCTTGAGAGAATACGCTGCAGAGTTTTAGTGACCTGTGATGTTGACACTTTGTTTAATTTTTGGTTTGGTTCCGAACTCAGTCCGCTAATCACACAGGCTGCTTAAGGTTCTAAAACTCCATATTGAAGTGAGAATTTATTCTTAGGGTCTAACCAAGACCATCACATGCATGTCTAGTTTTTCGGAACCAAACCAAAGATTAAACAAAGTGTCAAAATCACATGTCATTAAAAATCTGCTGCAGCGTATTCTCACTGGGTTTAAGAAAGAAGGACTTATACAAACTGGACAAATCACGATGTGTACAAAACAACGGAATCACCATGATTTTTAAAAGGATTTTATACTGAAGTGCAATATCATCATTTACCACATTTTTTAAAATATTCATCCATACAGGTGTTACAGTGTGTTTTAAATTTGTTTGTGTTTGCCTGATTTCACTCGTTGGCTGATGACAAGTTAGGTGCCGAAACTAATACCTCATGTAGATGGTCACAAGCCAAATCGCACTAAGTGCCAAAAGAAACATTCTGAGAAATTAAGACTCAAAGTTACAGTTAAACTGAAAAATCTGCTGTTTACTCTGGTTTCTAATATTTTGTACCAACAATTTACACAGTTATGGTTTTCTTTTCATATTTTCAGAAACCATGCACCACATTTCCATTCTGAATTATGTCACTTTTTCCAGGTGATTGGGATAGGGTCCATTTTGGCATACAAAGTATTTTGATTTATACTTAATTCACATTAGGCATTCCAAACAGAGATGAATGAACAAATAAAAGTTAACAAAATACAACTGATATCTCTGGTAAAATAAAATCCATGTACCAGTACCCTTTCAAATTAAATTGCACATGAATACCCTTATCATATTTCATGCAGATTCACTACCGATTTCATCACAGGTATCGTCAGAGCAGTCATGTTCAAAAGTAGTAATGTTTTGTGCACTAGCACTTGTGATCCTTTCAATAAATGAATGATATACTGGAGGGACATACTTGAGTACACTTTTCACATCTTAAGGCTTTCACTCTGGGTTTTTTTTTTTTTTTTTCTTCTATTTGTTTTACGTCGCACCGACACAGATAGGTCTTATGGCGATGATGGGACAGGAAAGGCCTAGGAATCAGAAGGAAGGAAGGAAGGAAGGAAGGAAGGAAGCTGTGGCCTTAAGGTATAGCACTAGCATTTGCCTAGTGTACTCAAGAGGTCTACCCTTTGGGTAGAGTAATGGAAGATCAAGTTCACCAAGGTCTGCCCTTTAGTCTCAGTGAATTTCACTGAAAAGTATTCATAGTCCTCATTGTGAGCGTATTTATAATCCATTATGCCAGGCTTTCCTTTCAGATATCTTATTTCTTTTCTCTTAAGCCTTTCAACTTTGTCAGCTGAATCTTTCTGTTTATGGTTAACAACATGCTGCAGGATTTCAGTGCATTTAAAATCTTCTGTCTCCATTACACTTATTTCAAAAGGATTTTTCCTTACTCTTGTACATTAAATTATGTCACACCACCGTGATGGAGCATAGATCTCTTGGTGATACTTCAGCTTTCTCTCTACATCTTCTAATGGACTATCGTTAGGTAGGTAAGAATGTCGTGATGCAGCGAATGTATGGATAACTTCTTTACTGCTTATCTCTGAACACTGGACCTAATGCTTATCTCTGAAGACTGGACCAAAAACATCCAGAAACAAGCCATCTTGAAATTTCTGCTCTGACCACCGCAGCTGTCTGACCATGCTATTAGCGTTTCTTTAGTTCTATGACTCTTCAGGTTATTTAAGATGCAAGATCCTACCTCGTGTGCACTTCGGGATGCTACACTCATTTCAAAGATGCATAGTATCCTTATTAGAGCAGAAATCATGGATTCCTACAATGAACCAAGAAACCTGTCTTTTGCAGTAGACTGTTCGTGGTTAAGTGAGGTTACGACATTATCTTCTGTGTGTCGAATTATATCACGCTGGGTCCATCTTCAGATTTGCTCTTCAATAGGGAACATGCATGATCCGGGGTTTTAATTAAAAATATGCTAATCTGATTCAAAATTTCATGCAGAATTCAAAAATGTGATCAGAATGTACAAATAATAACTCCAAACGTGATAAAAATCTACGAAAATGTCACGTCACGCAAGCACGCGATCTCATTGGTCTGACGTCATCGTACAGGTTGACTGAATTAGCAGACGAAGTAACACATAGTGTGCTGTGAGAAGCAGGATACACCTCGCGTATTTCTACTTTACGTTAGTGTCTAGTATGGTTAAATTCGAGGTCTATACATTGGATAATAATCTGAGTGGTATATTTTAGAATTAAAATGAATCCTGCGCAGACAGTGAGGCAGAAAACTTATAAATGGTGTAGAGTTCCGATGTGCACCATCGCATACCATACCAAACAAATTGTTTATAAATGTTCCAAAGACGCTAAAACTAGGGAGAAATGGATTTTAGCGAGCCGGAGAAATGCTGGTGATATATCGGAAAAGTCTACAGTTTTTTTTTTTTGAAGATTTTAACGTAAGATGAATTTGTTTGAATTTTTAAATCACTTTTCCATGTCAGCTGTTCTAGTGGTAAAACTTTAAATTTTAATGTATGATGCTTTATTTAAATGCTTCAATTACATCTTGGAATATGAAAGTAAAAAACAGTGCATTAAATAATGCTGATTATTAAAGTATTCTCCAAACCTAACCTATGTTTTGGGTGATCCATGTCAAGATAATAAATCAAAGGGGTTATGAACCATTTTGACAGCTCTATTTCTACCAAAATATCTTGGCATGGGACAGTTATGTATGTCTTTATTGAGGAACTTAATTGGTAAAGAAATTTAGGCTATATCTAAATACTCTATAATGTAACAAAGAATAGGCGTGTACATCATGAAAGGAAACAACGTGAATTTAACAAATGTATAACTCTACACAAAACCAATGCTTGTCTGTTGGGGTCTTATAAGTTAACAATGCTCAATTATAATAATTATCATAATATTAATGAAATAAATAACATAATTGCACACAGGTGAAAATAGTGATGTAGGTGTTTAAAATATTATCCAACTTAGCCTAAGTTTTAGGTTATACAAGCCAAGTCAATAAACCGAAGGGTAAAAATACCGCGCGAGTTGGCCGTGCGGTTAGGAGCGCGCAGCTGTGAGCTCGCAACCGGGAGATAGTGGGTTTTGAACCCCACTGCCGGCAGCCCTGAAGATGGTTTTCCGTGGTTTCCCATTTTCACACCAGGCAAGTGCTGAGGCTGTACCTAAGGCCACGGCCGCTTTGTTCCCATTCCTAGGCCTTTCCTGTCCCATCGTCGCCATAAGACCTATATGTGACGGTGTGACGTAAAGCAAAAAAAAAGTCGCAGCACCCAAAGACATTCCTGTATTGAGCGACTAAAATGTCACCGGGACACTTTTCTTTCCTGATATGCTCAGCTTGTTAAAAGCCAAATGTAATTAATGTTATTGGCTTCACGCCCTGCTAACTACTTCTACGATTTTCGGAGACGCCGATGTGCAGGAATTTAGTCCTGCAGGAGTTCTTTTACGTGCCAGTAAATCTACCGACACGAGGTTGACGTATTTGAGCACCTTCAACTACCACCGGACTGAACCAGGATCGAACCTGCCAAGTTGGGGTCAGAAGGCCAGCACCTCAACAGTCTGAACCACTCAGCCCGACTTGTGAAAACTAGATGAAGTCATATTTATCTTTATCATGTTTAACTTTTTCCCTCCACAAAGATATTTAATTCTCTTTCATGGGCCCCGGAAGTGGGTAGGCCAGTTGTCCCAACCATAAATATATATTTTTTTGGGAATGATAGATTATAGCCCTATAGTACTATGATCTTTCTTTCTTTCTTTCTTTCTTTCTTTCTTTCTTTCTTTCTTAATCAGTGTATCCTTCAGGGTTGGTTTTCTCTCGGACTCAGCGAGGGATTTCACGTCTACCACTTCAAGGGCAGTGTCCTGGAACGTGAGACTTAGAGTATGGGATGAAACTGGTGAGGAGGGCCATTACCTCGCCCAGGCGGCCTCACCTGTTATGCTCAACAGGGGCCTTGTTGGAGGATGGGAGGATCGGAAGGGATAGACAAGGAAGAGGGAAGGAAACGGCCGTGGCCTTAGGTGCCTGGAGGAGAAGTAGGAAAATACGAAAAACCACTTCGAGGATGGCTGAGGTGGGATTCGAAACCCTTCTACTCAGTTGACCTCCCGAGGCTGAGTAGACCCCGTTCCAGTCCTCGTACTATTTGTTTTCAACTTTCATGGCAGAGCCGGGAATCGAAACCGGGCCTCCGGGAGTGGCACACATTAACCACTACACCACAGAAGCGGACTAGTACTATAATGCTACCTATATGTTTATGTCAGTGCTGAAATCCGATTTCTTACTTTACTAATGCTGAAAGCCCGAAAATGTAATGTTCTTCTTTAATAGGGGAATCAGTCTAGAAGGAAATGTTGAAAGTGATGTGATATCTATCCAGGTTCGTTGTTATCCTAATACTATGGGTTACAGTACATTGCACGTATATAAAAGACGCCACTTACAAACTTGCTTGTTATCCGCGAATTTCTGCGGCCACAAAAGTCACTATTTTTCAAGAATGATGACATCTACACATGGTAGATTGTTTGACTGTGCTGTTTCGAACCTTTCTTCTGTCATTTCGAAGTTATTCGCGATCGTGAATAATAAACAATCGGCTTTTAGCAACGGCTGATGCACAACGGCTGATAGAGCTCCATGCGGTACTGGATCGTGACGTCACAGCGCGCCGCTTACGTCAGAGGCCGTTTCACTCGCCTTGCGGAAAGGCACTATTAAATATTTTTTAAATGGTAGAAAACAAGGCAACATACCACAATGTAATACGTTTACGTACTATTTCATTGGTGTACTTTTCAAAAAAAATATTTTTGAAAATGATGCATGTTCCCAATTCATCGTTCTTTATAGCATCTCTTGCACTTTATGCTTTACGGCGATTAAGTTCTAGCTTTGCCTTCAACTGTGACGCATCATTAAGAGGATTACTGGCTTCAGCTGACTAAATTTGAATTTTCACATAATCACATATGTGGCAAAGGCCTTTTTAGGGGTATGGAACTCTGAAAAGTGGTGGCAAAAGGGGCTCTGGTTAAGACGCAGCAGGTCGTTATGCTACTTAGGATCCAGAACGGGTAAAAAAAAAGTAAATAAATAAATGCAATGTAAATATTAATGTTATACTAGTTGTATAGTATCATTTGAAGTAATTCCACATACTGTATATCAGTTGACTATATTTGTAAGTAACACAGGAGATATAAGTAGAATTTTGTAAACGATATAAATTTATTAAGGATGAGCTGTGTGTTTAATAGAAAACATTTGTTAGCGTAAATTGTATAATATTGTATTATAGGAAAAATTTTCTTCTCTTGTTAATTTAATATTTAATGCTTGACAATAATGTATTTTAGTGTACCATTTGCCACCGAGGTAGACACCTCATTTGCAAATAAAGATATTTTGATTTGATATTGAAGTCACGCCTGAAGACCCTCTCGTACAGCGCCTGACAAGGCATCTTCGAACACAACATTGTTGTTCAACTTTCTCAACAAATAGCCTGTATAATAAACTCAAATTTAGATCAGTATTCAAATACTTTTTATTTCAATCTTTCCTGGTGTAGTTGTTATAAACTGCAGAGAAGCTTTCAATGTGTTCTCTAATAAGGCCTAATAAAGTACTTTTATTGTGTGTTTCATGCACCCCTCGGTCTTGTATTGTACCTGTCTCAGCCTTCAGCAGTGCCCTATGAATTTTAGCACTGCTTACTTGTAATGTCTTCATAAACATGTCTTTGCATACCTCAGTGTAACACCTATATATGAACGTATGAAGTATTTTCAGCTGAGATTTCTTGAAGAAATGCCTACATTTTTCACTCGCCTACGGCTGACACTGTGGCATATTTTAGAGCCAATAATCAGAGCTGTCTGTGTAGCCCAAGAATCACAGTTGTAAAACTGACCAAAGAATGCTTTCCTATCGTCTTTTACACTTTAGTGTGATACTTTAAACATTTACACTCAGGAACTAGTCTTCCTTTGACAGTTGTGTATACCTTTCCTTTGGTTCCGTTGACCTTCCTAACATTTTTTCTTTCCCCACTTTGCAGGGTCCCCTTTTTTCTTTATAATGGGACTGAATGTGGGAGCTCCATTCTCTTCCTCCTTTTTTCCATTTTCTGTCCGATTTTCCCTTTTTCTGCTGGTCGATTTCCTTTTCTTCTTTGTGCTACAGTGTTCTTCCTCCGTATGTGGCTCTCTAAAAGTTATAGAAAAGTATCTGTAAGCGATACAATTTTGCATTGGAAATATTTGCCAAAGCTGACCAACTCCAAATACATCATCACAGCGACCATTAGAAACATACACCAAAGTGAGCCAACTCCAAAGACAGTACCACTACGACCTCTATTTGTGAACTCGTGCAACTAATGAAACTGAACTATTTATTCTTTGGATACAATGAATCGAGTATGGTAAAACTGGCTGTCATAAGGAGTAGCTATGACTCTCGAGTATAAACGCGCGAAAAGCATAGTCCATTTTGGCAAACGAATAGGTGTTCTTACTAACCTCAAAATAAAGATATTTACTGTAAAAATATTGCAAAACTTGCCTCCACTCGTACATTCTTCCCATTCCTCAGGGTCAAACAGGTCTGAGGAGCCAGAACTGAAGTCACTCTGGATATCTGCTGTTATTTCTATGATGTTTCTGGATGAAATTAAATGCCTCACTCACGGACCATTTCCTTCTGAAGCCATCTCCTAGCGGTGTTTGGTTCACTCTGGCAGAATGAAATCAGTATAACCAACCTTATGCCACAACAAATTTGTGATGTCACTTCTTCCTGGTTCATGGTAACTTTAGACCACTTTGGCACAAGAAAGATATTACTATTTATATTCATGTTATACCAGTTTACGAAAAAATCTGATTTTGGCGCTTGGTTCGATTTGGCAAGTGACCATCCATGTAAACTATTCATGTCAACAAATGTCTTTGTATTGAATAGGAGAACCCCTAATAATTTCAATTATTGTAATCCCACTTCAATACAGATCATGACATTTCTAAATATCAATGAAACTGTATGTTGATGGTTACTAATTTAAAGCTTCTCTCGGATCTGATCGTTTGTGTCCGGCATATTGAGAACGTAGAGGTATTGGGGCGCTCCGACTCTCCTTTCGCACACGATGCAGGTTCCCCAGAATCTGACAACCTGCTCGCCAGAGGATTAACCCCCTGGGGTTAAGTAGTAGTTAACATGTGCTCCATGCTTACTTCACAAGCTGAAGTATTAAGCTGGGCCATCGCAGTATCTGTAGCGTTGTTACAACTGACATAATGAGTCCCAGAGGGCATTTTATACCTTCTGCCAGGATAATATTCACCCTACTCGGTCAGTGCTGGGAGTAAGCATTTCCACCATACCCCCAATAGCTATGGTTTTCCTGCCAATACTTAGGGAATTGTTTATTCGCCATCTTGCTGTTTAGATGGAAACAACATACTCCTATTTTGTTACCATTAGATAAACCACTAAAATTTTCAAGCACCGTATCATTGTTTCTAAGGTTGGCCATTAGGATCACCTGGTTTCTCGAATGTTGTATCTGTAGCAATTACCCAATCATCAGGATCACCAATTTTCTTGAAAGTGTGGCAGGCATATCCAAGATATACAAGCTAAATAAGATGGGAGCAGGAACAGAACCCAAAGGAAGTCCATTATTTAGTGATCTTTTGTTGCTCACAGTATTCCCCATATGTACTTGTAAAAGACTTTGACATGGCATGTTGCTCAAGAGCCGGGGAGTCTTACATGGTATCACTTTTAGAAATTTGACGAGTAGGCCATCCTTCCAGGCTGTATCGTAGGCTGCTGTCAGATCAATAAAAGCCACCAATGTCTTAAGCTTTTCTCATAGCCTGCTCCTATGCAAATTGTAAGAGACAATATTTGGTCTGTAGTGCTTCTGTGCAGTCTGAATCCTACCTGCTCCACTGGGAATTTCTTTAGTAACTCTGGGCCAGTTCGATTTAGAAGGAGCGTTTCTAGTAATTTATGTCATATTAAGCAGGGAAATAGCTCTGTGGTTTATCGTTACCTTTGCCTTACTTCAAGATGGCTATGATCTTTGTTTATTTGAAGAACTTTAGCAAATGACCACTCTGTCGAATGTTCGTGAAGAAGGTGGACAGCCATATTTAACTCCATCCCCGAAATGGATGATAAATTCCGGGTGAATACCATCTACACCTGCTGCTTTACATGGCTTGATATCAGCAATTGCAGTATTTACCCCATTCGCAGTAAATGGTCTGGAGTACTACGATATATCAGACGCTATCCTTCAGAATTTCCAGATTCTTCTTTGTGCGTTTCGTGAACACACTGTCCCTGCTACTTTTGGAAGTCATGACTATATTTTTGTTTGGGTCAATTTCTGCACTCGTTCGTGCAATGGGTTTACTATCCCCCAGATTCTGAGAAGGGCCCAAGCTTTACGACTAGATTTTGTAAAGTCAAGAGATTCAAATTACAAATTCCACTTTTGTCTTCTTGCAGAATCTAAGCTATGTAAAGGTTGATCTGGAATTTCGTGGTCACAACTATCAATGTATTGTTGATAAAGGTTATTTGTTTCCTCACTCCATCCAGAGATATACTCTCTACGGAAGCCCCTAGGGAAGTGTTTCTTTGCGGTAGATATCCCAGCTCCCACGAGTGTCTCATATCCTGCACTTGGTGGTATCCTTCGCAAACACTCGTCCAGGTCTTCTGTAAGGGCAAACCAGTCAGCTTTATTTTAAGTTGCAGCGTGGTCGTGAGGTAGCTGAAACTAGAGGAATCTGGGTGGCCAGTTTGTAGAGGACTGGCCGGGGTTGGTTATGAGGAAAGTCAGCGGGCACTTGCTTGAAAGATTGAAGATTTATCACCTTGGTTTCTAGACACAAAGCATAGGTCAAGGCAATATTCTAATCTCCACGCTGCAGATCTAGAAGTAAAAGTTCATTACTTCTTACCCAACTCATTAGCGCCTCTCTGTTGTAGTCGTTTCATTCCTGATGACTGTTGAAGTCTCCTACTTAGAGAGCAGGGTGTGGATGCACATCTAACTTCACGAGGCCATTTGACATAGCGTGGTTTATAGATATTTGAGCCTACACAGTCACCTATCCAAGTAACAATGGTGTGAATATCCTTGCTCACACCAGAAGAGACAAAGTTATTATCATATGGCATTTACAAGCATAATCTGTAAAAATGTACAATTAACATACAAATTAAAATATAGAGGTAATTAAACTAGAATGTCCAGCTTCGACAACCAGTCCACTGCACTTCGTGTCAATTCATGCAGAGCCCGTAAACCATTCTTAAATGCTGACAGTGGACAGCTCTCAACAACATGAAGCAATGTCTGCTTCTCAGCAACACACTCACACGCAGCACTTGGGCACTTTCTTCGTTGGGTCTTTAATCAGAAAGGCGTTGGTGGGTGGATATTGTTCCCATCGCTGTCTCCATTCTGCTGTTACAATGAACTTTTCATAGGAGTGTAGATCAGTCCAGAATAGATTCCTGGATTTTAACCTCATCACAGGTGGATCTCGTAAGGCATTGAACAAAAGCGAGTTTCTGTGTGCAAAGGTCTTCTTGAGCAACTGTGTACTTTTGCTGCTTTTCTCCTCAGATCTGGAGGAGCAATGTTTGCTAAAACAGGCAGCCACTGAGTAGGAGTGGACCTCACTGTACCAGTAACAACTCTCATGGTTTCATTGAGCTGTACGTCAATCTTGCTCGAATGTATGCTGTTTTCCCACACAGGAGCGCAGTACTCACCAGTCGAGTATACTAGAGAAAGTGAAGCAGTGCGAAGAGTGTTTGCATCTGCGCCCCAGTTGCTGCCCGCTGGTTTATTCAGTAGATTTACTCTTGTACTCAGCTTCTTTGACAGATTCGAGCAATGCTGTTTGAACGACAAGGACCGATCCAGTGTGACACCCAGATATTTTGGGAAGAAGTTGTGGGAGGCTTCTGCTCCGTTAAAAAGCACATGTAGCTTCCGATTAGATTCGATGTTATGCAAGTGGAATGCTGTTACTTCCGTTTTACTACGATTTGGTTGGAGTCTCCATTTGTGAAAATAGTCGCACATGGTAGCTAGGTCCTCTAAGTACATCCTCACAGTGTGCCAAATCCGTACTCTGAGTAATTAAAGCTAGATCATTGCAAACTGTATATTGTTTGAAGTTGTTCTTGGCAGGTCATGGATGTAAAGATTGAAAAGAATGGGAGATAAAACTGACCCTTGGGGTAAACCATTATTTAGAAATCTCCACCTGCTTCTTTCACCATTCAGAAATACAGCAAGTCGACGGTTGGATAACATGTTGTTTAGTAAGCATGCTAGCTTCTCACAAGGTAAGCACTATCTATGGTGGAGCATACAGTATATAGCTGGCAGGTGGTGGTGGTGGTGGTGGTGATTGTTTTAAGAGGAAGTACAACTAGGCAACCATCCTCTATATAACACTAATCAGAGAGAAAAAATGAAAGGGATCCGACACTTCAAAAAAATGAAGGCAAGGGCCACGAAGGGCGTGAAAATGAAAGACTCCCTAGGC
This sequence comes from Anabrus simplex, assembly GCF_040414725.1. Taxonomy (NCBI): domain Eukaryota; kingdom Metazoa; phylum Arthropoda; class Insecta; order Orthoptera; family Tettigoniidae; genus Anabrus; species Anabrus simplex. Next base: position 259,525,250 of record NC_090270.1, on the reverse strand, counting down.
CTCCATACGTAATACTGAGTCAGAAAAGAATAGGAGTTGAGCAAGGGAGGTCAGACAGGATAGATGAAAGTGAGGAGTCTTGCACAAATAAGTGGAAGCAATGCCAGGACTCAGTTAAGGGCCCCATGGTAGTCAACCCACGCTCCAAAATTGAGAGCCCCTCGGGCCCCTTTTAGTCACCCTTAAGACAGGCAGGGGATACTGTGGGTTTTATTCTACCGCCCCCACCCACAGGGGGATATATAGGTGGCATTATCATATGCCTGATGATGGGTACCTCCCAAAAGATCATATCTTGGAATGTTTCCTATAGTCCTCAACTCCTTATCATCTGCAGCATGAGTTTCTTGGGTAACTACTATGTCAACTTCATAAGAAAGTAGCAGTTTAGACAGTGCCTCACTCTTGGATCAGCTAATCCCTACTATATTAAGTTGACAAATACGGACAGTAGATCCCAGTCTTCTAGTAGTAGTTTGGCCTGTTACGTGAACGGAAGGTATCTAGGAAATGTCGCTAATATTTCTTCCGAATGGAAGATAATTGCTTTTATTCAAATAAAGTGTAAAATCTGCAGTAAATTTAGAAATACTATCGTTACTACAGAAATATCTCGAGAAATATGTATACGTACTTACGGGCTGTAGACGACCCTCTAATGTTGCATTCCGCTGCTCGTGCCGTACTGCGTTTCTTCCTTGAGGTCCAGGGCTAGCACCGACGAATGCAAGTGCTATGTCTGAATTTTCATTATCTTTGCCCATATGATAGCACGGGCAGTTCAAACAGCAAAATAGCATAATTCCTGGACCAATAAGTATATTTCTTTGTTGGAAGGAAAATAGCATGATCCCTGGACCAATAAATATATTGACATGATACTGTATAGGCCTTTGGGCTTATGCTGTTTCACGAAAATAAGGTGAAATTCTTTACGTTTCGCAGAGAACTGTGCTCTGCATCATCAGAAGAAAATTTTGACTGTCCAAGAGAAAGGCTTCTTAAAGAATGACTTTTTGAAATTTCAACGTTATAATAAAAGTGGAAATGGTACATTCATTCATCACCAGATGGCTCCCCGGATGTGGCACACCACTAGTGTTCTAAGCGGAAACTGACCGAACGATCAGAATCAGTCTAAGAGGGCCACATAACGTGTATGTAACATACCACATTGACAGGAGTATGACACTGACACAAGGCAGGAATGAAACATCTGGCTATGAGGAACATACAAATCTGGAAAACACCCAAGACGAAATAGCAATAGTGATGAGACAGGCTCATAGACAAAGTGAAAATGTTGTATAGTGGGAATAGAGGTTGTATCCACGTAGGATCTGGTTTGTCGGACTGGTTTGAAACAAAGAGAGGATTGCAGGAAGGCAGCTCATTGTCACCACTTCAATTTATTATTGTGATGGATGTAGTAATGAAATCTATAAAAAGGAAAGAACATGGAGATATCAAACCCTTCACATTTGCAGATGATGTTGCGATCTGGAGTGACTCAGAAGAGGAATTGGGAGAGAGAATACAAAGCAGGAATAAGGAATTTAAGAAATAGGGTTTAAACATCAGCAAGACCAAGACGGAGGTGATGAAAGTGTATGCAGAAGGAGCAGAACCAATAGTCATGTTAAATGAAGCCCAACTGGACAGCGTTCCAGTTCTCAAATACTTGGGTAGCATTCTATCAAAAATGACAACCTAGCAAAACACGAGGTGAACAATCGAATCAATAAGGCAACACAATTTTACCACAAGGTAAGGCGCCTGGTGTGGGATGAGCAAATGCCCATGAAAACAAAAATGACATTGTACAGTCCTATTATACATGAATTCTTACACACAGTCTCGAAACCCACCACTGACCAGAGATATTTCCAAACTTAAGGCAGCTGAAATGAAATTCCTACGCACTATGATCCAGATAATCAGGGAAGACAAGATTAGGAATGAGAAAATTAGAGTAGTAGGAAATAGATAATTCTCTCCTCAATGAGATTCAGATATCAAGACTGAAGTGGTGTGGTCACATGAAGAGTATGCCAGTAAACAGAACTGCAAGGAAGGAACTTGACAGAAAAGTAGAAGGAAGACTACCCGCGGGAAGGCCACGAAGGAAATGGATAGATTTAGTTAAAGATGTACTGCTGAGAAGTCACGATTGGGACAAGTTGGTGGAGGAAGAATGGTACAAGGATAGGATGAGATGGAGGAGGCTCATATACCACACCCGGGAAACTGGAGATGGTTTAGGATGATCATGATTAGGATGATGAAGGTACACTACCTACGTAAATCCTTAATGGCTAGCAACCAGGTATTACTTAATTGATAGTGTCCCTGTTGAAACTGTTAGGATTTCTACGTATTTCCACAGCTTCCCGTATAATCCTGGACCTGTAGTGTCTAGTGTGGGTAAGACCTCAGCATCTTGGAACATGACATGACCCGACGATAGAGCGTGCTCAGCTAGTGACGATTTGTCTGGCTGGTTGAGACAAATATTACGTTCATGTTCCTCGATACGGGTACCAATGGACCGGCATGTCTGGCTGATGTATACCTTACCGCAAGTACAGGTAATTTCATATACCGCAGGATGTAAAAGTGGGGACAATTTGTCCTTGGTTTAACTCAGACTGTGAGCAATTTAAGTGGCGGTGCCAAACACGGTTTTTACATTGTGTTTCCGGAGGACCTTGGCAATTCGATCTGTGGTGTTGTGAATGTAAGGCAAGTAGGCAGTTCACTTCACCTCTTCCTTCTGTGAGTTTTGCTTGGTTGATTCTCTGGGATGCAGGGCTCTATGAATCTGCAAATTGCTGTAACCATTACCCTTGAACGTGACTGAGCACGTCCATCTCCACCTGTATATTTGATGGCTCACAAATTCATCTTGCCCTCATGGCGAGTGTCGTGAGAATGCCATGCTTTTGTGCTGGATGGTGGTGGGAATCTGCATGAAGATAGCAATTTGTGTGGGTAGGCTTACGATAGACGGTATGTCCTAAGAAGCCATCCTATTTCTTACTAGAACATCCAAGAAAGGAAGGCATCTGTCCGACTCCATCTCCATAGTGTTTTTAACTGAAGGATATTGTTGATTATAACGTCTAAATTACAAAAAGTCATTGTTTAAGAAGCCTTTCTCGTGGACAGTCGAGATTTTCTTCTGATGACGAAGAGCACAGTTCTCTGCGAAACGTGAAGAATTTCACCTTATTTTCTTGACACGGCATAAGCCCAAAAGCCTATACAGTATCATGTCCAAATATGGGCCGTGAAAGCATCAATGGCAAAAAAAATATATATCATTTAAATGAACGAGTTAGGGCACAAAACAAATGAGCAACATGAAGAAAATGACACGTAATTAATTCAAACAACTTCAGCGAACGAAGACATCGCACACAAAAGTGTTAGACAAACAAAACTCATACAGAAGCGGTGCGACGTAGCAGAAAAACTAGTTGTAAGGTAGCAAAGTATGTATCCATATTATTCTCTACAAGTAAAATTTTTCGCACTATTTCTTACTTTACCGCAGGTCTTACACTTTATTCGATTAAAAGCAATTATCTTCCATTTGGGACAAATAAGGTGACATTTCCTAGATACCATTCGTTCATATACAAGTTTGGCCCTGAAAAGGGCCTTTGTATAACAAAGCCTTTCATTAATACTGTATCTTGACCAGGAGGGAAATATGTCTGGTCGTCTGTTTGGTGATGCTCGCTTAGCACCATCTGGGCCATATCAGTAAGTCTTAAAGTTCTTACATTTTCGCTTACCGACTGCTTTACTTGCGTATTATGACTGATCCCTACATTCCGGATCTTATATCATTTTCTTCAGCATTGATTTCAGGAGCTCCTTTTCTGCAGCCTGAAGTCTGCTACTATCTCTACTGTTGATCGCAAAGGTTTCAAAGACGAAAGCAGTTATTCGCACGAAATACACCTGATAGAGGGTTCCCTTTGCACTTAAAAGGTATTTGGTTATCCACAGAAGAGACATCACTTGGTGATAAAATTGTGCTCCTTTTTGGACCGTATTAGCGATTTCAGCAGAGGACTGAGTCACTAGTTACAATACTACCACAATATTCAAAACGGTTTAACACTTTCTAATTTCTCGCTGTCCAGTTGGATGTTAACCAGTAGAATTTGCCCCATTACTAATATCACTACTCTCTTTGTTTGGCTGATTTTTTGGCCAAACTGTCAAAACTGCTGGTTCCAAGTGTTTAATTCCGTTTGATCTACTGCTCTTCCTCTCCAAATTACATCGTCTGCTAAGATTAATGCATTGAAGTCCTTATTAGATTCATCCTTCACTCTCTTCATTGCTTCATCACCATTATGAAAAGGGAGGTGACGAAGTCCTGTCCTGATGCACTGCTCTGTTTGTAGTGAACCAGTCAGAATAACCAACTATCTGGATAAAGCTCTGGCAGTAGTGGTGAAACATTTCTACCTTGCTGGTAAGATATACTGGCACGTTCCTTCCAGATATTTCCATATTTTGTCTCTGGCAAGCTATCATACGCCTTTTATATATATTCAGAACTACAAAGAGGGTATCTCCTTTCCCCAGTGTTTTTTCAAGACAGTAAAAACTAGTTAACTCAAAGTCGTTGGGACACAAAAATCGGACACTGAATTACGTGATTTCGAATTAACCGCCAACTCGTAGTTCAGAAATGCCAACCCTTGCCGCGTCACAAAATATTCTTACGACCCGTTATTGCATGTAATTAACCCTGATACATAGTTTAAACCTTTCAAATGCAATCGGAAAAAACTATTTCCAAAATTTATCCGACAAGGTGCATTTACAGTATTCATATAACACACTTTGATAACTCACTAACAAACATAACCTCACGAAATGAAAGAAAAAAAAAAGTATGATTCAAGGAAGAGGAAGAATCTATGCTGGCTCCCTGTGCAAGCCCTTTATTCATTATTCATTGGATTACTGTACTGTATACATTTTAGAATTCCTGTACTTGGACAGAAAATACCCGAAGCCATTAAAACATCATAGCTTATTGAACATTCCTACCGAGGATAGAAAATCTCTCGCTTCCATGTGCATTGTAACACAGTACATTGAGCCCCACCCATATACTATTTCCCAGATGGCACTTCTCTGCTTTAATCCTTACCACTCGTGTCGGGTGAGGACCAACATTACGATATTCCCGTTCCGGTCGCATGTCGGGGGAGACCCGACATGACATCTTATCGCCCGCTGCTCATCTTGCCGTCTCTTAGCCGACAAAATACACGATGATATACTGTACTAAATACAAAGTATGTTACAAGTGTTATGATACACTGTACTTCCATCTTTGTATCTCTTTTAACCACATCTTCACGTTGTCCCCTTCAAAAGTGGTAATAATTTAGTAAAGGAGAATGATTTATTTCATCAGCGAGTTGGAACATTATTTAATCGCCAGGAGGGTGAGATTTTATATTTCCGTGCTAGTGCGAGCCAGCCACTTGCGAACCGGTTTTCCCGACCTACCAAGAGAACGAGGAAGCAGGGTGAAATTCCTGTTAGGTGGCCTTCAAACGCATGTGTGTGTACCACGTGACCCGGCAAGCAGCGTGATCTCAATCGATCAATAAATGGAAAGTCAAGTGACGTGAAACTAGAGCAGACAATAAAAATGACTACCTTCACAGGAATGCAACAGATCCACCAATTAGATGTAATTAAGAGGCACACCTACGTCTTAAGACAGGGAATTAATGGTAATTCCAGAGGAAATTTTATAGAGGGTTCTTACTTCTGAACACTTGATTTGAGCGTTACTCTAATTGCAGCTACGGTGGAGACTGGACGTCGTTTGCTTCACTGGGAGACTTTACATTAGAGAAGGCATCGAGGACTGTATAAACTGCAATTCAGACACTTGGAGAAATTAGCTACGATTTATTTAGGGTTGTCATAAGATAAGTGTCCGCATCCAAATTATAAAGCATCGCGTGTGTATCCTGAACTATTGCTAAGACTTTTGTTAGTTTCAGCTTTCTACGAGAACTTAGAAGAAGGAAGGTCGTTGGTTCGAGCTCACTTCAAGATGGCTATCCAGTTCCGTGAAGAATACTACAGTTTCCTGTGTACCTTCAGCTCCTCCATCAGTCACTAATCATGTAAGGCGTCGGACATGGGCAAGACTGTTTGATGGAAGGTGATGTGACCACGTGCTAGGTCATAAGCCAGAATCCAGTTCACACCAGCCACATCAGTATTCCTTAAGAATTCACTTTCTTTCTATTTCTGTAAAATGTTTGTAAAACGTAGCCTTACCTTATTCATTTAGATTTCTATTAGTTTTGCAGTAGTTTGACTTTTCATTCTTCTTTCTTTGGTGGGAGGTAGTTTGTGCTCTGGAATGAATGTGTATTTGTTCTATTAGTTAGAGATGAGTGTATGTCATCGAGAGAGACCTCAACTGTCTTAAGAATTTAGAAGGCAGGAGAGATAAAAATAAAATGAACCCCGCGTTAATTTTGAATGATTTTGAAAAAATTTGTAATTTAACTGAGACAAATTAGGACAGTGTTCTAGTGTTTTTCTAAGTGTAAAATTTCATTCTACGATTTTACGACATGTTTGTGGGTTTGAGTTCGTTTAGAGTCATCCGAATAACTTCGTACGATAGCTTTACGAGTGAGATTATGCACGGTCAAAAATATAATAATAATAATGAGTAAAAATAATTAAACCTAATTACGGGCTAAAATTATTTAATAAGGTCATGGGTTTAATGTTAGTTTATTCTTGGAAAGAATTATCGTGTGCTATCTTTATGTGAAGTAAGCCTGGAACATGGCAATCCTCCGGACGGAGTAATGACGAATTATATGTATATTTTCTGCGCTATTAATTTGAGTATGACTTGTAGATGGACATTATATTTTGAGTAATAATTTATGCATCCATTAGAGTCATTTTGGAAGAGAAGTGTCACTGGACATGATTTCTTCGAGCTTCAGTGCAGATTAATCGAGAGCCACGACGTTATAGGTGAATAAAAATAAATGCCGCAACTCATGTACCGTAAGTGCGTATTCTAATATTTTGACTTGTGTTGTAGTTATTTTACTTGCTTAATTGGGATGATTTTTGTTTAAAATATTCCTTGAACATCCTTGTATAATTAATGTCTACACACAAGTGATAACCTCAATTCTATCACATTCTAAATCGATACCTGGGATATACGTGATATTGTCATCTAGAGAATGATTTCCCTAATTTGTAATAAATCCTAAGTTTAATAATAATGGGTTAGTGTTCGTGTAAATAATATTATAATATTGTCGTGTACCTATGTGTGAATGTGTGATGTGTGATTTCATTATATTCTGTGTTTTATGAATATTTCTTGAATGATTTTGTGATATTCTTCACTGTGCGCGTCAAATTTTTGACCGATTTATATTATTTCGCGTGTCCGTGATTGGATGAATTTTGAATCTTTAGAAGATTTTATTGTAATTTAAGGTAAATTAGGGCCTAATTCACTAAGTTAAAGTGAATAAGAGAAGGCAACGTCCGTGGACTGATGTCACGAGATTTAATTATTAGTTATTGTACAGTCACTTTATGCATAAAATGGAGTAAAATTTAGGTTGATATGAGTTCAAGTAAAAATTTATTACAAGAAGTTCAGTCACTTAATAATTATAAAAATGAAGTAATTGTTGAAGGGAAAGTCTAAGGAAGACTTATTAACCATAATTTTCTGAATTAAATAATTTTCAATAATTTAAATAAGGAAGAGAAAATGATCATTTTCTTGTGAAATAAAAGCGAAATCCGGATGGAATATTTTAATTTAAACAATTTGATTACCATTATAGGAGAATGATATCAGATATTACTTTGATTTTCAATCCATTTTACAGCAAATTAATGATTCCTATATTTATTATTACAGACACGAACAGTCGTTGAACTTTAATTTGATCAAGATCCCTCATAAATGATAGCACGAGGAGAAGATATTTCCAAGAATCAAACCCAGATTTTGTGAATTTAATTGTTTTATTTGAAGGAGTGTCAGTTTTTAATAAATGTGTAAACCTATTTTAGTCTCCTTTCATTTGTCGCTAGTCCTTCATCTATCCCTGCCTTTAAAAATTTCTGCACAGCCGATAGCGAACGGTCCTCCTCTGAGACCCTCGCTCTCCGGCGAGCTGAGCCCGGCATGAGGCGGGCAACGTGCCTTCCTGACAATGTCCAATAACATTTTCAGCATGATTTAACAAGCACCACAAGAGCATCTCATTTTATTACGTTGATTGATGTTGAAACACTATCTATCAATTCTCCGTCGGCTGGTGGTTATTTACAGCAGCGTCCAATGACTTACATACGGCTATGAGCTATGAGCTTGCATCCGGGAGATAGTGGGTTCGAACCCCACTGTCGGCAGCCCTGAAAATGGTTTTCCGTCGTTTCCCATTTTCACACCACATTAAGGCCAGGGCCGCTTCCTTCCCACTCCTAGCCCTTCCCTATACCATCGTCGCCATAAGACCTATCTGTGTCGGTGCGACGTAAAGCAACTAGCAAAAAAAAAAAAAAAAAATAATAATAATAATAATAAATTTAAGTAGGAAAGTTGAAGGAGGAAAACAAACAAGAATTTCGAATGGAAATACCACCCTTGCTATCCAGGACAGAGATGGGGAATGTTGAAGATGAATGGAAAATGTGGTAGATAATAAAATGTGAAAGACAGAGAGAGACATTGGTGAAATGACGGGTTAAAGATTAATGTGAGGGAAACGAAAATGCCATGGAAAGCATGGAAAACATTCAAGACTGAGGAAAGTAGGAGAAAATATGTGGAGGCAAAGAATTTGGGCAAGAAAGTAGTGGAGGTTGGAAAGAGAGCTGGGCCTTATTCACAATGAAATTGAGGGATGATATGCAGGACAGCAAGAAATTATTGTATGGTATCTTAAAAGAGATATAGTTAACACCAGATTTGATATAGGCGCCATAATATTAACAAACCCAGAAGAAATAAGAAATACAGCAGACGTCCGATATAGCGAGTACGGCATATAACGAGAACCCCGTTATACCGACTACGTTGTGCTGTCCCTTCAAAATTCCTATATTAAACAGTGTATTATCCTTCGGTTACAGCGAGAGCCCTATCACTGATGGATCCGTTATTACGAGCGATTAAGCATGCACAATTTTTTTCATTACCAATATTTATGTACCCCATCGATTATGTTGCATTTGATTATCTTCGGTATTGTTTTCTCGCTATGTCTAATAGAGAGTTCACTCTTAGACATTCGAAGGTGATGTCTCAGTCTATTAGTAATACTCGTAGACTGCAGTTCCATAAGGAAAATTCAAAATGAAAGAACATATTTTCGTAACAAATGTGTAAATAACGTATCTGATAACAGTTCTTAAGTCGTTAAAAATAAAGGCTGACTAAACGATCGCTAAATTTTAATGCTAAATACTGCAATTAAGTAAAAATGGGATATACCCCAAGATATAGCAGAGGTAATAATTGATTTCACAGGTTAGTTTACATTGTCTCGCATCTGGTTAAATTACGGGAAGGTTATCATGTAAATTTATAGCGAAAAGGTATCATTCCTCTTCTGGCACTTGAAGTATGTTTTCATCATATATATAGTACAGTTAAGTTAGGATAGGTGACGCAGTTTGAATAAGGAAACAAACGTTTGCCATAAAATGCGATTGATCATCTTTGGTATGGTAGTTTTCTCACTATGTGCATTTGCGAGCTCTCTCGCCGACATTCTAAAGCGATGTTGGAGACGATTAGTAATACTCAACGACTGCCGTTCTCTAAAGAAAATTCGAAATGAAAGAGGATAACACATTTTCATAATAAATGCGTGAATAACGTGGCCAATATCAGTAGTTAACTCTTTAAAATAAAGGCTGAAGTAAACGATCTCATCATTTTAATGTTATATACCAGTACTGAAATTAAGTAAGAATGTTATACACCCCAAGATATGGCAGAGTACATCACAGATTTCACAGGATAGTTCATATTTTCTCATGTCTAGTTAAATTTCGGAAAGGCTATTCACATGAAAATTTTTAGCGAGGATAACTCATTTCTCTACATGAGTATCAAATAGGTTTTCATGAAACATATAGTTTAGGTTCGATGACGCCATTTGAAGAAGAGAACTCTTCAGTGAAACAGTAGATCTCCGAATCCAAGACTACGTTTTATACCTCAGAATCTCATGTGGAAAAACAAGGGTCGTCTTGCATTCGCAGCTTAACTGTAATGAATACCACTGGCAACTCTCGCGGTAACCACGCTGCTTCTTTTCACCCCCGCACGGGCACGCAAACCGCCTCTATTGTAGATCGCTAGCCGCGAGAACCGGTTGTACAGTGCCTGTGTGTAACATCACTGGATCTCAGGAAAGAGTGAAGATAGATTGACATTCTGTTAGCCTCCACAAAAACATTTCTCAAATCTGCAGAACGCATCAAAACATTCAAACCTTTGAATTCTTAGAAAGGCCACGGCTACTCAGTGGCAGAGTTATAATACATCTACTGTACCCGACTCTTAGTCAAATTAAGTTTTATAGACAGCAATAATATTATCGTGATGGAAAGTCGTGAAGATACCTGAAACAGGTATTGCCGGCAAATTGTCATCGGGTTCTCGTCGATATTATGATGCCAATTTTACGTTAATGATTATTAAACACTCGGAAATGTAGAATAATTGCACAGCCGCAAGAAAATATCGCGTAGGCTTAACTAAAGCCTATATTTAGCGTCAGCATGGACATAACGATAGCGGTCCACAACAAGGACACTTTCACCCATTTTTGCCCAGCAGGTTGTTGGCGACCCACCCAAAAGAAAAAATTCTGCCGAGCCTTTTTTTTTTTTTTTTAGCGCTGGTAGCGCATTCGGTGTGTGTAGTAAGGTTACCCACACTGCCGTGTCTTGGTTGGAGCAGCTGACCAGCCACAACGCAGATGCTGTGCTGCAGCTAGTTGAGTCATGGTGGAACCTGCATCGTGCTCTTGCCGTTATTGGTAAGTAGAGTGGTTAAAATTTTTTAAATGAAGTGTTCAGTGTGTAGATGTTGTTCGAGGATATCAGACGCATGTTTGGATGCCCTTACCATTTCAATAGGTTCTTAAAATACCCTTAGAATAACAAAGCACGGGTCGCAAACAAACCATGGGACACAAACCGCAGAACAATAGTAGCTTAGCGTAATTTTTCATTTAGATGGTAATAACGCAAAGGATTGGCAGAAAATGTTCTAAATTAAGTGTTTTTGAAACAATATTGTACCAGGAAGGCATAAGCCCTGGCACATTCTTTTTATAACACCTTTAATCATCAAAGAACGACTTTGTCGTAACATCAGAAACAGCTACGCGAAGGAATGTTCTAGTCTCTACTGCTCCATACAAGTGTGAGGGACAGCCAGAGAGAGGAACAAGGTCAAGTGACGTCAGCGCCACGTGTTTTTCGCCTCGCCTATGGGAAAGTCCAGAAATTATTTTTCAACTTCTAAACGGCTTAACACACAAAAATGAGACATACACCAACGTGAAGCCCGTATTTCAAATGCGTAACAAAAATTTGGAATTAATCCAAAGAACCCAAGAATTTAAGCACAGTTTCACATACATCAATTATGATATTACTATATTAAACATGAACTCTAAGGGCCCCCTGCTCAACATAACCGAAGATTTCTATATTTCCCTAGACCTACACGCCAATCACATTATTAATGACATTACATAGAAAACCAGCATCATCCTTGATAAAGCCATTCCTGCATTAAAAAATGACTATCTCAAAATAGTAAACAAACAGAACACAGCACGCCCCAAAAGACCGACGAATCACAAGCCTAACCCCACCCCTACAATAGCCACTCCTCCTACCCCTCCAGCTATATCCCTCTCCACAACTAACGTAAGTCCCAGACACACTCGCAGTAATACAGAGCAAACTTATAAACAACACTACACGACCTCTACAACAGCAGTAAGTACCCTTTTCACCTCCATACACACCTCAGGCATTCCTTCATACACACACTATACTCTTATACTAGCTTCGTTTTACAGATAAAAGCAATATCTACAACACAAATACAGACAAGAGAGGTGTCGCTACCAACAGCTCCTTTAATAAAAATGTTAAAACTCAAGACTTTGCAGTCTGTCACAATACTTACCGGAGTACATCAACGGTTGAATCACAATTCTTGAAAAAATTTTACGACAAGGGTTTTCACCACGAATTAACATGACACATATCAGCCAAATAGAATATTCTCACAGATCACTTTATGCAACTAAATTAACAGAGACAAAGAAGTGCAAGAATATAAGGAAGCGTGAAGAAGGAACTCCACACAACACGAACTCTTAAATTTTAACGAGTGTTTTAACATACATGTACCTTATATTTTGTAATAATAATAATAATAATAATAATAATAATAATAATAATGTTATTTGCTTTACGTCCCACTAACTTCTTTTACGGTCTTCGGAGACGCCGAGGTACCGGAATTTAGTCCCCCCAGGAGTTCTTTTACGTGCCAGTAAATCTACCGACACCAGGCTGTCGTATTTGAGCACCTTCAAATACCACCGACCTTATATTTTAAACTCATCAAGTGTTTTATTCTGTGCTTTACGTATTTCAATATGTTTAATATCCTCAATATGTCTAATGTACACTCAATAAGTTTTAGTTTACTGTAGCCTTCACTGCCACATTGATTGTAGATACTATTTTAACCCCACATAGACAAAACATTACCACAATATATTTTATTTTTAACCCCATTAGACATCCGGATGATCTAATAACATCTTTGTGACATATGTCTAATGCCTACAATAGCTACAATATTGTAATATACCAGCTGATAATGGTCGTGGAAGGCTGAAACCGGTACTGATGTAAATCTGTTTATAATAAATAAAGTATTGATATGTGGAACACATTTCTCGTCTGTATAGATACGAGTAAGTTGTATTGTAAGACTCTGAATTTCACTGCGAGATCGTAATAAGTGGAAAACTTCAACCGCATCGTGAACGTGTGGAATATTATAAAGTGTTATAAAATTTAGTTTCGTCATATAAGACTTACAAATTTCTTGAAAAAATAGTGATCTCGTGATTATAACTGTGTATTTAAGTAGAACTTAGAACACAAGTGTTAAATTTGCCAAGTAGAGAGCCTTATGGACTTTTGTTAGTTCGACATATATTCGAACTGCAGCGATCACGGACGGTAATAAGCATATTAGGAAAATCTGTATGATAAATTAAACTTTCAACTAGAGACAATTTCATGAGTTCTGAGACATGTTTCTCGTCTATAATTACGATTATGAACTATTTTAAGTATTATTCCAATTGCATATTCAGTGATTGATAGGACTGAGTGTAGTCAATTTTCAGGTATTTTCTAGAATATTCGACCAGTGTCGTGGGAAGAGGACTGAATATTAAGGACATTTTATGGTGATATTAGGTAATACGAACCGTTATCATGAAAACTCACAAATAAAATCCACTTAAGCAGTGAAAGCAAGAATTCTAGAGACTGTTGTAGAAGTTCTGTTAGTTGCATTTACTAGTGAATTTAATGGACTGTGACACTCGTTCTAATGCTGAATTTATGACAATTTGTGGACATTATGAACTGTGCTAAAGTCTAATTTCATGTCATACCAACTGTGTAGTGAAAAGACTCTGCTTTCGACTTCACAAGTGATCTCATGTTATTACCACAGAAACTTGACTTGTAGTTCGAACTGTGACAGACTGTGCTATATCAAGTCACATATTCACTGCCATATTATAAAAGTGAGGGTACAAACTGTGCATTTAATCTTAATCACTGTGTGGAATGCAACTCATTGTTAACAACTGACAGTGCTACGTCGTGCAGTATAGTGCCAATTGGACTTTCCCGTGTTTCTACATTTAGTTTTAAAACACCGGAAATCTTGGTGAAGTACCGTAATCTTTCACTACCTCGAATGCCGTATCCAGCGTAAGACAAGCGACTTCGAGGGATTATTCATGGTATCTTTGAGGGATTATTCACGATATCTTCATGCGATTAAGGCGTGGTAACTTTGTGAGATAGAACGTGGTTCACTGCTGGTGCTAAGTTCGGCTCCAGGCTGTTCACTGCAGAAGTTCCAGTCATCAAGCTGCAGAGCCGTACTTCAACTACTCTTATAAGTAGAACTCAGGTGATATAATTGTATTTTACATTAAATGACTTATTAATTAGGCACTCAATCATTCTCAATATTCAACAGTGCTACGCATATTAAGTGAAAAGTGCCTGGTCTAACAAAATTTTTGATCATGTGAATTCCAATCCTACTACTTGTTAAATGACCTCCTACAATTTCTACAAGACTTTTAGGTCATATGTAAATGAACCTTAGATTTCTTGCCAAAACAAGTATAACTGGAAATCAATTTTAAAATGAACTTTAGAACGTACTTTTTGAAGTCAATGTAATCTGAAATTTTGTAACAACCTAACTGAACTGTAGGGCTTTGTTCTACAACAAGTGCACAATTTAAAAATTATGTTCAATTTATTTATCTGGACTGTAGGATGTCAAACAAAGGATTGAAAATCATTAATTGGCCTGTAGGATTCCGAAAGCAAGTGCAATTTGATATTATGTTTAATGATTTTAAACAGACTTTAGGCTTGCACCGAATGTGATTTAATTTTCTTTGAATTCTAAAAATCTTGGTCAATTGACAAAGTGATTGAAGGTTTATGATCAAAGTTTTTATTTCTGAATTTGAATCTATGTTTTGAAATCCTAGGTGAACTGTAGGGTGTGCTGAAATTATTGAAAGCTGGTATTCATTCTGAACATCATATAAACATCAAGTCGATGTGCAGGGCAAAGACTACCGTATTTCACGGCATAATCGTCGCACTTTTTATACCAAAATTTTCAAAAAAAATTGTAGGGTGCAACCATTATATGATAAATATTTAATACCAGTATTTGTATTACTCAAACAATGTATTTATAACTAAATTGTATTTGATACAAATTTAAGATGCACGTAATACTCGCGTTTATACATCAAAATAATTAAAATAGTCTAAAGCAAAATTCATAATTTTTCGCAACAATTCGAACGTTTTTCCAACCTGAAAATAAAAATTAACGTATTAAGTTAATTGTCATTAACTTGAGTATTAAAGTTAAAATATTACACTTGCACAAAAAATTATTGCTTTGTTGTGAAATGCGGACTTACCGGTACGCAATTTATTCCAAATCTTCGGTGTCGCTATCGCAGGTTTCGCTATCTGATGCGCCGTCCTCGCCTATGTTAATACCAGTATCAGATTCTTCGTCTCCCTGCCACACTGCGTCATCTTCCGAACCGTCTAGTGCATTCGAAATCCCAGTCCGTTTGAAGCTCTTGGAGACTAGTTCAGGTGGTATAAGATCCCAACTCTTCTTCACCCACGAGCATAACAAGTCCAAGGGTGGACACCTGATATTTCCGGCGGGCGTCAATTGCTGATCGCCGCTCATCATCCACTCGTCGTAAAATCGACGTAAGTGGTCTTTAAAGGGTTTATTAACACATACGTCTAGCGGCTGCAAAGCAGATGTTAGGCCACCAGGAATGACTAACTGTCGTGTCTTATTTGTAGTGAGAATTAGCTTCACTTCGTTCACGAGGTGACCTCGGAAACTATCTAAAACAAACAGAGCTGGTTGTTTTAGTAGTGCACCAGGTCTTTCATTCCACACAGTTTTAACCCAGTCCAGCATGAGTTCTACGTCTATCCACCCCTTTGGATGCACTCGTACATGAATTCCACGCAGAAACTGTATATTCTTAGGCATCGTTTTCCTCTTGAAAATGATGTACGGCGGCAACTTTCTCCCGTCAGCTGTAATGGCTAACATATCCGTGCATCGCAACTTCTCACTACCGCTGGTTTTCATTAATACACTCCGGGATCCTTTTAGTGCAATAGTGCTGTTGCGAGGAATATCAAAAAAGATTCGAGTCTGATTGGCATTACCGATTTGAGAAAGCAAGTATGAAGTTTCCTTGCGCAAACGTATGACAAATTGGTGAAAATTTACAATCTTGTCCGTGTAATCAGCAGGCAACTTTTGGCTTAGTGTTGTTCTCCTTCGCACTGACAGATTGCGTCGTCGCATGAACCCCTTAATCCACCCACGAGTCGCCTTAAACTGAGTTACTGGTATGTTGTGTTTGCGTGCTACCTCCTGTCTCTTAATTTGTAACATTTCATATGATATACTGACGCCATTGTTACGTATTTCACTGTTAAAAATTAAATAATTGAAAAGGAGGTTCAACCTATTCAATACATAAAAGAAAGAAATGTAATTACATTCTTATTTAAATGGGACCGGTTTCGACCTTAGTCCAGGTCATCATCAGCCGTAAAAACATGTACAATGTTTATGAATATTGGAGAACAGTCAAATAGATCAGTTTCACACTCTGATAGGCACAAAGACACGACACCACACTCTGTCATGCACAAAGTCACAACACTATCAACTAATATACGAAGATCATAAATAACTTGAAGTCGCAGACGAATAGATTTGTAGTAGAAAGCCGCCAGCTCCTGGTGATCAGCGCGGCACATTCAAGGTCATGCGCTGCTGTCGAACGCCAAAGTAGAGTGGAGCTGGCGGCTTTCTACTACAAATCTGAAATAGCCATTAACAAGATGCCAACAGATGAACAAGATGAAATCAGATATGAAGTAAAAAAGGAAACTCGAAAAAATCTTCATTAACAATAACAAAAACACTTCTCTTATTAATAATAATAATAATAATAATAATAATAATATTAATTTAATTAAAGATAATAAAACCATTTCAGATCTTAAAAAGAAAATCAATGACAATAATCTCATTATCACCAAATCTGATAAAGGCAACACTACTGTCATAATGGATAAAACTGACTACTTAGATAAAACCAAAAACTTTTTCAGTGACCCTTCTTTTTCTATAATAAAAAAAGACCCAACCACAAAAATCCAACGCCTACTCAAACATACTTTAAAAAACGCTTCCTTTCGCCTCACAGATCAAGAAAAAACTAAACTAATAAACATGAACCCTGGACTACCCACTGCCAAAGCCCTCCCTAAAATTCACAAAACTAACATTCCTATCCGTCCAATTATCAATTACAGACCCAGTCCCCTATACAACACTTCTAAATTCATCCAAACATTTTTACTAAAAACTTATCGATTTTTATCCAACAAATCTATCAAAAACACTTCTGATCTAATCAACAAATTAAAGAATTTTGAAATCCAACAAAATTTTTCTCTCCATTCTTTTGACATTGTGAACATGTACCCTAGTATTCCAATTCCAAAATTATTCCCCATTATAAACAACAACCTAAACAAATTCAGTAACCTAAGTAAACTTGAAATTCAAGACTTCATGTCTATTTTAAAATTAGTTCTCAATAATAATTATTTTACCTTTGACAACACCATTTATCAACAAGATGGCTTGGCTATGGACTCACCTCCTTCTGGCATTCTTGCTGAAATTTACCTCGACTTCTTAGAAAACACAAGAATTAATAATAATAATAATAATTTCTCCAACATCCTCTTTTGGGCGAGATATGTCGATGACACATTAGTAATATTAAATGAGGAATCAACCAACGCAGCCTCTACACTTCTTCATCTCAACAACTTGGACTCTAACATTAAATTCACCCTCGAATCAGAACACAAACAAACTCTTAATTTTCTAGACCTAACTATTACTAGACATCCTTCTTCTTTACCTTAAAAATTTTCAGAAAACCAACCCAAACAGCAACTACAATAAGACAAGATTCTTCGCACCCCCAAGCTCATAAACGTGCTACTTATAACATCTTAATTTTTCGTGCCTTCAACACCCCTATATCCAAAAAAGATTTAAATAATGAATTAAACACCATCCGCAACATTGCTAAATTTAATGGCTTTAACAACTCCTTCATTAACCGCATCATCAACAAATTCAAACACCGTCCAAAAACCACTTTATCTAAAGACACAATAAAACCAACTGCTTTTTCCACCTTCACTTTCACTCAGGACGTTTATAAAATAACTAATTTTTAAAAAACATAACATGAAAATTTCTTTTAGAACTAACAATAGAAGTCTTGATATCTTACACAACTCTAAATCTCTAAATAAGTCTAATGCTTTTTCTAAATATGGTGTATACAGATTTAAATGCAACAACTGCAATTCCTCCTACGTCGGACAAACTGGCCGCAACTTCAATATCAGGTACTCTGAACATGTCAACGCCATTAAATACAACAGATTCTCTGCCATACGACAGCACATACAAGACTCCAAGCATAGTTTCACCAGTATTGACAATGACATAAATATACTTAAAATCATTAACAAAGGCCCCCACTTAAATATTACTGAAAATTGCTTTATCCATCTTGACCAGTACTTCAACCCTAATTTCAATTTAAACGACATTTCTGAAAAACCCAATATCCTTTTTGACTTCCTAATTCTTCTTCTCAAAAATTCCAAATTCCAAAACCCCAATTCTATTTTCCATGCCTTACAAAGTTCCCAACCCACATTTTCTACCTCCAATAACCCACCCTAAACTACCCCTCCTTCCTTTCCCTATCTTATCCTTCCTCATTACCATCTAACTTCAATTTCTTTTATT
This sequence comes from Anabrus simplex, assembly GCF_040414725.1. Classification (NCBI taxonomy): domain Eukaryota; kingdom Metazoa; phylum Arthropoda; class Insecta; order Orthoptera; family Tettigoniidae; genus Anabrus; species Anabrus simplex. The sequence goes on along the minus strand of NC_090270.1, from coordinate 259,506,409 downwards.
CTTTCTCTTATTTCACTATCACTCTTCCTCGTTTAATTTATTCTTCCTTCTCTATTAAAAAAAAAAAAACACGACCATTTCGGTTCACCTCTTTCAAATTTTAACTCTTGTCTTCCGCCAACTTCGACTACTTCAATCACGGCCTAAAAATTTTTCATTTTAAAAAATAGCGCACTGTGGATATAAGTTTTTATTTGTTTTCCGATATTGCGCTTTTTACTACATTTTTTTCTTCTCTCTACAATTGTTTTTTCAAGTCAACTGTTTTCCAAGAACTTAGCAGGAGTACAAGTACTCATTCAATTATACTGATTTGCGTCGTATATTTTTATATACGTACTTAACTTCCCGCAACAGTGACAAATTCTGGACCTTCAAAACATTCTCCACTCTACTTTGGCGTTCGACAGCAGCGCATGACCTTGAATGTGCCGCGCTGATCACCAGGAGCTGGCGGCTTTCTACTACAAATCTATTTGTCTGCGACTTCAAGTTATTTATGATCCTCGTATATTAGTTGATAGTGTTGTGACTTTGTGCATGACAGAGTATGGTGTCGTGTCTTTGTGCCTATCAGTGTGAAACTGACCTATTTGACTGTTCTCCAATATTCATAAACATTGTACATGTTTTTACGGCTGATGATGACCTGGACTAAGGTCGAAACCGGTCCCATTTAAATAAGAATGTAATTACTACATTTCTTTCTTTTATGTATTGAATAGGTTGAACCTCCTTTTCAATTATTTAATTTTTAACATCAATACTTTCAATACGGAACAATGAAATTTTTATCTTTAAACGTGTTTCACTGACGTACCTAAACACTTCTTCGTCAATTATAGGAAACTTCCCTGTTTAGGACCTCTAAACGCGCGTCTCGAAGGGTTTGTGCTTTTTAGCTTGTTTTTTTACTTTCCGCCAGTCACGCACCAACTTTTCACTCACTGAAAATTTTCTTTCTGCAGCTCTGTTCCCGTGCTGTTCAGGGAAGGCAATTACGCTTAGCTTGAAGCCCACAGAATAGTTTCTATATTTACCCATAATCGCTTATAAATGCTTCACACGTTAATGTTTTGCAATATAAATGACTTTCCGTAATTGTTCACTATTAAAACAAATTATTTCTGCAAACACCCAAAACACAAATTAAAAACTTAAATTCTAACGCACACATGTCTACAGTAATCACGTAAATCTGAAACAAATGCATCTGTGATCTGTCCATTCCAGAGCAGCCAATACTGTTAGGCAGCAAGGAAGCATGCAGCAATTTATCAGTTTAGCTCGTTGGTTGCGACACACTACTGCGCTTGCGCAAAGCTTCCAATTTTACAATGCTTAGCAAAGCTAAAGGTTCCACCTATTCAATACGTTATTGTAATGGTCTACTTAGAACATCACATATTTATTTAACTTATCATAAAATACATCTTTGGTACCGGTTTCGGCAATCCACTATGCCCTCATCAGCCACTGAGATTTTTATAGCAAGGAACATTCAAAAATTTAAAAATATGCAATAGCAAGTCCTATTCTTACATGAAAAACATTAAAAATATAGCTAAATAGCATAGGCCCATTGTACTATACAAATAACATGTCTTTTTTGAAAAATACAATATTATTTAGTGCATCTAAAATTATTTTATATATAATTGGCAAAGTCTATGATTTGGTATACCTTATGTACAATAGAATCATGTAAAATTGATAAAAGAATCTAATTTTTGCCATTTAACCAGTTTTTTAAAACAACAAGTCCTATTTTACATGGAAAATATTAAAACTTGGCTAGTTAGTATTAACCCTTTTTTTATGTTATACAAGTAACATGTTTTGTTAAAAATAAAGTATCTTTTTGTGCGTCTAGAATTGTTTTTTAGGTGCTTAAAAAGACTATGGTTTGATATAGTTGATACACAGGAAATTTGATGTTTCTATAAAAACCTCTGTCATTTTTAACACAGTTTCTTAGTTCCTCATAATATGCGACTTATACTGTTTTAGATAATAAATACAGGTTCTTCTTCCTTAAAACTTATTGAAACAACAGTCTGTTTGACTATGTAAGTCCTGATGTGTTTTTTCTTGTTTGAGTATTGCTTCTAGTATTTTCCAATGTAAATAACTGTGTGGCTGAGGCCGAAACTATGGTTAAGATCTTGAATATTATTTTATGTGCCAGATAGAAATGGGCCGTAAATAGTGTTAATCTCGAACCAGTACGGACCTAAAAAGGAAATAGTGAAATGAGTATAAGTTATTGAGAACGATACGCGGTACTATAGAAAAGAATTGAAGATATGAAACTCACCTCAGGTTGAATGTAACAGCGTGCAGAGAGAGTGAGGAACAACTGCTGAATATCTAACGCCAACCAGCCGGCTCAGCTGTAAGGCGGGGCGTATTATGTAGGGGAAGGGGACGCAGGAGAGGTTGCGTTCGCGTGTGCCTGTGTGTCAGGGGGGCGTGGACTTTGCCGGGGATAGTAGGCTAGCGCGCTACGTAATATTTTATATACGGATTGATTTTTAGGAATTTTTAAACTGTTAATTAATGAAATAAGCATGTCAAATAAAATTGTAGGTTTTTCCGAAATATCATTTAGATTGTAATTGGGATTATAATATTGATCTAAAGTAATGTAACATTGCTCTGTTAGGTCTAGGAGTGGGCCTTTATTTATTGTTTCGATGATGTCCAAGTCCTTGTTGATACCGTAAAAATTGTGTTTGTATTCCTGTATGTGCTGACCTATTGCCGAAAATTTTCTATATTTTATTGCATTGACATGTTCATTGTATCTGATATTAAATGATCTCCCAGTCTGTCCAAGGTAAACACTGGTACAGCCGTTGCAATGAAACCTATATACACCTGATCTATCGAATGGGTTTTGTATATTAACCGATTTTGAGTTGTAAAAAATATCTAAATTTCTATTATTGGTTTTGAAGGCAATATTGACATTTCTTTTTTTTTAAATATTGGTTAAACGGAAAATGTCAGAGTTAAAAGTAAAAGTAGCATATGTTTTTGTTTTGGGTGTTTCTTTTTGTAATTTAGTATTGGGTTGATGTTTAAATTTATATATTATGCGTTCTATAAAACATTTGTTGAAGCCATTATAAGATGCGATTTTGCGTATAGTGTTGAGTTCTTTTTTACGTTCTATATTGGACATGGGTACATTAAATGCTCTCTGTATTAAATTATTGTATGTAGCTCTTTTATGACTAGGAGGATGTTCAGAATCGTGTTTGATGGTCGTGGCTGTATGTGTCGGTTTTCTGTATATTTTGTATTCAAAAGAGGATGGGCGCCTGGTAATAGTTAGATCTAAAAAATTTAGGGTTTTATTGCTCTCGGATTCTATTGTGAATTGTATATCATTATCAATGTTGTTGAGATGTATTAAGGTGGAAGGGGCGTCGGTAGTGCGTTGATCCATTATTATAAATGTATCATCTATAAATCTGGCCCAGAAGGCTATATTATTGAATGTCTTATTATTTATGATTTTAGTGTGTTCCAGAAAATCTATATAAATGTTAGCTAAGATACCTGATGCCGGCGAACCCATTGCTAGTCCGTCCTGTTTATAAATTACTTTGTTGAAAATGAAATAATTATTATTAGTTAGGAACTTCAAGATTAGTATGAAATCATCTATTTCAAGTTGACTAAGTTTGCTGTGAGTGCGCAAATTTTTTAGAACGACTGGTATAACTTTTTCAGGTTTGATGTTGGCGTACATATTGGTGATGTCGAATGAATGCATGGTGTGATGTGCCTGTAATTTGAAATTTTCTAGTTGCTTAATTAGTTCTGAAGTATTTCTTATTGATTTCTTAGCTTGAAATGTACAATGCTTGCTTAAAAATTGTTGTATAAACTGCGCTGTTTTGTACAGAGGGCTAGGTCTGAAGTTTATTATGGGGCGTATAGGAACACCATTTTTGTGTATTTTAGGTTGTGCTTTTACTGTTGGTAGACTGGGGTTCATATTAATTAATTTGTTCTTTTCGCTGTCAGTAAAGAGGCATGTTGTATTTTTAAGAATTTGTTTAAGTTGTCTTTGAATAGATTGCGTTGGATCTTTATCTATGATTGTGAAGGTTTTGTCTGTAAAGAAATTCTGTGTTTTTGTAATGTAATCTGTTTGGTCTAGAACAACAGTGGTGTTACCTTCTTTTATCAATTTTACATGATTCTATTGAACATATTGTACATAAGGTATACCAAATCATAGACTTTGCCAATTATATATAAAATAATTTTAGATGCACTAAATAATATTGTATTTTTCAAAAAAGACATGTTATTTGTATAGTACAATGGGCCTATGCTATTTAGCTATATTTTTAATGTTTTTCATGTAAGAATAGGACTTGCTATTGCATATTTTTAAATTTTTGAATGTTCCTTGCTATAAAAATCTCAATGGCTGATGATGGCATAGTGGATTGCCGAAACCGGTACCAAAGATGTATTTTATGATAAGTTAAATAAATATGTGATGTTCTAAATAGACCATTACGATAACGTATTGAATAGGTGGAACCTTTAGCTTTACTAAGCATTGTAAAATCTTGAGTCAATACGGACAAAAAATGAAGTTTTTAATACTAAACAAAGCTTCCAAACCGGAGCTCTAGCTAGCGCAGTGTAGATCTACTGTATAGTTGACTGTATTCCGAGACGTCAGTAACAAACATTCATTTTTTTCAATTTCTTTTGAACATACGGTAATTAGGTTAATATTTCTCCCCAGTTATTGATGATTTTACATTACATTACCGATGAGTTTATAAAATAAAACTTTAATAGCATTGGATAATAATTATCTTGACTGCTTGGATAAAAGTTTTCATCCCATGCCCGGACACTTATGACGTAGTAGTAAGATAAGAGTCTAGCGATGACAACTGAGACATCGTAAATAATTCGGCTGACCGTGAGCTGAATAATTCCATGGAAATCTGCGTTATCATCTTGGATTTCACTTTGTGCGCAATAACACAGGAGCCGGCCCCATGGTGTAGGGGTAGCGTGCTTGCCTCTTACACGGAGGACTCGGGTTCAATTCACGGCCGGGTCAGGGAATTTTACCTGTATCTGAGGGCTGGTTCGAGGTCCACTCAACCTACCTACCTACCTACCCGGTATTTCCTCGCGACGTTGCCGATAAGCGATAACTTACAGCCTTACGTATTTCAAATGGGAACTCATAATATGTAGGTGGTGAATAAATAGTACACTGCCTCGCGACCACGTTGTCAAACTGCCGATAGCCTACCGGTAAGCCATGCGTCGTACATATACCGGTATTTATTATTTATACGTTGTGCAACATGTCGCAAACGTGACTGTGTTGCCAAATTGCCCATAAACCATACACGTATTTAAATTGCGCATTCATGTGCAACTTACGTTGCAGTTCCATTGACCTTTTAACCAGATTAGTGAACAAAATTTGGCCGTGCGACGATTATGTAATTAAAGGTTTAAAGTCAGATTTTAATATTGAAAATAAAGGATGCGACGATTACGCGGTGGCGACGATTATGCCGTGAAATACGGTATTTTGTTCAATCGTAACGGCATAAACATATCAGTAATTTAATTTCATTTTGAAGAGATGAATGGAAGATTTATGTTTTGATGAATGAGAAGCGTTATTTTTCTTGAAATTATTAATAAAATCTTGTCAAAATTTTATTACCAACTATTATTCGCCCTGCGAAATCATCCTTCTCTGCTCCAGTAACAACCGTACAGAACCTGAGATCCTTCCCATGCTCTTGCCCAACAACTATTTCCCGGTACAATATCAACCATTCGGAGCACATTTAAGTTGTTTACTCGTTAACTAATTCGCAAATTACAGTATTTTGATATTTATTTCGTACTTTTTCAGGTGAAAAAATTTAACTACTGCTGAAATTCAGTTGGAGCTCGAGGTATTGACTGCCAGCAATACTCCTGGAACATCAGTGGATGTTTTTATCTCTCCACCGAATTATACGGGCCCTATATCAGACGCCGATTCAGGCTGAAAACCGGACAAAATGAGTGGGTCAAAACTAGGGGCCGAAGCACAAGTAGTAGTTTACAATGACGGCTCAGCTGCTCTGGAATCTGATAGTGATTCTACCAGTAGTAGTTCAGAGCACGAGCCACTTGCAAAGAAAAATCTGCAAAGGAAAAGAAGTAACTTCGACCTTGGAAAAAGGATGATCTTCGATACGAAATTGTACCACCGCAAAGAATCAGCTGTTCCTCTGCTGCTTCGGTAAATGTGGGAAGTTTTTTGTACCAAAGATATTATAGATATGATTGTCAAGTACACTAACAAGTATGCTGCTCAGAAAAACCAGTACAATTTTCAGGTAACAGCTGAAGAAGTTTACTGTGTACTAGCTGTCCTGTACTTGAGTGGCCATGTACCTGTTCCACGGAGACGTATGTTTTCGGAATTAGCGCGTGACTCACACAATGATCTTGTGAGCCAGTCACTGCGGAGAAATCGTTAATATAGTTTTTGCTATTTTTAAATGTGTGACAGTACAACTCACCCAAAAATGACAAAATGGCAAAAATTCGTGAATTTATCAATGGCTTGAACAAATCTTTCATGGAAAATGCTCCCAATGAGAGAAATGGTTCTGTCGATGATTCCACGATCCCGTATTTTGGGCGCCATGGTTGCCACCAGTTCATAAAGGGAAAGCCTTTCAGATTTGGTTTTAAGACATGGACTGCTACTCAAAGACAATGTTATTGTATGCAGGTAGATATTATGAGAGATTCAATTTTTTTTTTTTTTTTTGGAAGACAAAATGTTTTATAATAATGAATCCAAAGCCTGTTGTACCATTTCAGTACTGAGTATTCAAAGGAATGTGTAAAACTGACTAGGAAACTCAACTGTTAGTCTATTTTATATTCCTAATGTTAAATGTTAATGTTAAATTTTGATACCCTTTACATTTTTAGGAAAGATCCCTTCTTATGCCATTTAGTGAAGAGCAACTTCTTAGCATTTTCTATGTGCTTTATAATACTTACCTCAGTACATACCTCTGTAGCAGAAATGTTTCATTTTTCAATAATAATGAGTCATAAAATACCAGTTATTTTATCATTAAAAATATATATTTTTTTTTTCTAAGGGCTTTACGTCGCACCGACACAGATAGGTCTTATGGCGACGATGGGATAGGAAAGGCCAAGGAGTTGGATGGAAGCGGCCGTGGCCTTAATTACGGTACAGCCCCAACATTTGCCTTGTGTGAAAATGGGAAACCACGGAAAACCATCTTCAGGGCTGCCGATAGTGGGATTCGAACCTACTATCTCCCGGATGCAAGCTCACATGAAAATAGCCAAAGCCCACATTGGAGATATGCCCTTGGGGTCCATGTCTAGTGCGTCGTTTGCGACCAATGCTATAATTTGTCAACAACAAAAATTTTAAAACAATTTTTGGGACGCTTTTGGACATAAATCAACTGATTCCAGTAATCAAAACAATAAAATTCAAAAAAAAAATTCTTGGGCATAAATGGGTTAGAGAAGTCAAATGAGAAATTCTGAAGTATGCACACAAAAAACGCAAGGGCGAAAAGGCCACACCGTGGCGCAATAAACTCCTTCGTTGACCTTCAATGTCCGTGATTAGGCATATACATCCCTAGCCTCTGAAGTTGGCCAAACAGGGCAAGCGAGACATGCCTGTACCGGTAGCCAGTTACATCTGACGCTGAATAAAAGTACCGTACCGTAACAGTTTTATAGACAGCAAGAATAATTTCCTGACGGATCGCCATATTGTGAAGACGCATGGAATAGGCATTGCTGGCAAATTTTCAACGGGTTTTCTTCGGTATTATTTTGCCAATTTTAAGTAAATGGTCATTACACCTGCGGAAATAAAGAATAATTGTGCAGCAGCAAAAAAAATGCGGCACAATGAAAGCCAACGTTCGGCGTCTTAAAATTGTCTAAGAATGCGCACTGTACAACAAAGGCAATCATGATTTTACAAAGCGCTTTTTGAGCCTGATTTAAATTTTTAAAGGAAAAAGTGGGGTTTGTCTTGGATTCAGAGAAATACCTACACTTCCACGCAGTCTTTATATCATCCATGGAAACTCACATTTTGAGCAAACTGATTGCCGTTTTATACCAATTTTAATGTGTATAAGGGTTATACAAAAAACGGATATAACGACAATCCGCTATAGCAAGTGAATTTTCCGCTGTTGTGAATTCTCGCTATAACGTACTTCTACTATAGATGGAGAGATTTTCAGAAGTTGCTGAACATGAGAACTAAAGACTCAATGGACCACCAGGAAAGGCAATTAGCTGATGAAGAAATGGACAAAGAAACTGCTCTGAATGAAATTGAAATGGCAGTAAGAAGGATGAAGAATGGAAAAACTGCTGGAATAGATGAAATTTCGGTGGAGATGATAAAGGCAGCTGGAGCTGTAGACCTGCAGTGGACATACCAAGTTCTCAGGATTGTCCCTGAGGATTGGCAAAAAGGAATAATCATCCCAATTTCCAAGTAAGGCGATAAAGTGCTGAAGAACTACACGGGATTTGCTCTGATATCCTATGTTGCTAAGATAATGGAGAGGATACTGGAATGTAGGATAAGGTTGAGGGTTGAAAATCAGACAGAAAAGTCAGTTTGGTTTCAGAAGTGGAAGGTCAACAATAGAGCCCATTTTCAATATGAGACAACTAATAGAAAAACAATGGGAGTACGGGAATGATATGGTGTTGACATTCATTGACATTGAAAAGGCATATGACAGTGTCCCCAGGACTAAAGTTTGGGACAGTCTGGTGCACAAAGGAATTGGGCAGGGATTAATAAAAATGATCAAGACAATGTACAAGGAACGTTGTAGTTGCATGCAAACACAATTTGGTTCAAAATCACTAGTGGGCTGAGAGACGGAAGTGTTTTATCACCAATCCTGTTTACAATAGTAATGGATGACATCATGAGAACAGAAAAAGCAGCACATGGAGGAAGAGAAATGAACATTTTATATGTAGATGATATTGGCGAGAAGGGGACTTGAATGTTCAAGAACCGTTGCATGTGGTGAATAGGAAGATCTAAGAATGTGGATTGAAAGTAAGTGTAGAAGAGATTAAACAGTTGTTATGACTAGAGGGGAGAAAGGCAAAAGTCAGACTAGACTTGCAGACAATGTACAAGGAACGTTGTAGTTGCATGCAAACACAATTTGGTTCAAAATCACTAGTGGGCTGAGAGACGGAAGTGTTTTATCACCAATCCTGTTTACAATAGTAATGGATGACATCATGAGAACAGAAAAAGCAGCACATGGAGGAAGAGAAATGAACATTTTATATGGAAGTAGTGGAGATTTTCAAATACCTGGTGAGTGAATTAATGGAGAATGCTCGACTAGATGCTGAAATTAGTAAGAGGATTCAAGCTGGCAGCTGTTTCTATCAGTGTAAGAAACATGTTATGTGACTAAGATGTGCCAATGGAAGCGAAGGAAATTGTACAAGATGTATTACGTACCTGTAACAACTTACGGAGCAAAAACTTGGACAATGACAAAGAAGGAAGAGAGTTGAATGCAGGCAGCCGAAATGAGTTTCTTGAGGAGTATGATACAGAAGAGTAGAAGAGAATCCAAGATTGGGACAGTGTTGGAAGAGTGGTGGAAAGACCTAAGAAAGTGGAGAGGAACCATATTTGCTCCTACCCAGCTACTGCCGGGTAATGGGAAATTATGATGATTTTAAAAAATCCTTTCACATTGGGAAATAGAGTGCCATGCTTGCTGGAAATTTCCTGATGGGTTCTGAGACAAGAAGGGTGCCATTCATGTATTTTAACGTCTTTCAATACCTTATAAAATACGACGTAATCTTCTTCGAATATACAACAGCTAAGAAGAAGCCAGCATTCAACCTACTCTTCTTCTTTATTACATCATTTAGTGCACAGTGGTCTTTTATAATATACGGCGCACCGAACTTTACATAACTTCCGCTCAGTGCTTCGTCAATTGGAAGAGTTATTATTTTTAATATATCTCTACTCAAATTCCCACATGGTATGTACCTTTAAAAAGACTGTACTTGTGTTTACATTGTTTATGTTTTTCTTCGATATTTACGCTCTAATTTACTTCAGGCTGATGACCTATTACTAGGTCGAAACTAGTCCCTATGTAATTTTCATTTTGTATTGAAAAGGTGGACCAATAATAATATATTATTTTACTCTATTCATCACAATGACAGACGTTATCAGATATGAATGGATGATTGCTGCAACTGAACCCACAGAACCATAACACTGTTTTTGCACCTTGAATGGCAAGAGTTCTCCCAGAACGTAACTCTTTACAAAATATTCACTGATTTGGATTAATTATCTGCTCTGGTGTAAAATTATACTGTTCAATGAACCGGCTTACTTCTGTAACAAACCCATCAGCTTTCTCTTCTATATCAGCAGCATCACCAACAAATCTGCTGCAGACTAGGCATGATCTTGCGAGAAAAACAACATTTTTCTCCTGAACCGCTGCAGCCATGATTTATAAGCATTGACTGTAGGACACTGTTTGGATCAATTTGTGCTTTAAAAGACATCGCCCAGATTTGTAGTGTTCAGTCGTGTATAATTCTATGTTTTCATAGTACAATGAATTTATCACGTACCTCATTTATTCTTTCTTGGAGCACCTTCCTGTATGTGCCAAACTGTTTCAAAGTCTTTCTGAAGTTTCCAAAAGTGCCTTTTTTGTGGCATTGCAGTAGTGAATTTGACAATGGGGGACATGCCTAGGACTACTCCAGGAGGGCACCATTGTGGAGGTGCATTTCCTCTTAGCTGCTTCGTCCTGATTTTGCAAGCATCGGCCAAGTAACATTTCAGGAAATATTGTTCTATTCTTCTTTGGTGGCGATGGATAATTCGAGAAACCACTGCTCTCGTCACTGCCACATAATGACAGAACGCTTTCCCAAATCATTTCATTTTCTAACTATATCGCTGGACCACCCCAAAATTGATTCGATATCATCTGTGACTTCATCTACCGTAAGACTTCTATACTCATGAAGTAGCTATTTTCTACCTGTTTGAAAACTATGCTATCTACCCTACATGGCTTTACCTCCGTGATACTGAAGAAATGCATTAAGAATATAATGACCACCATTGCTGGCTTCATTTTATAAAAGCTGATGCATACAACAGATCACATTCACCTAATTAATACACAACTAGCAGGTGGTCCCGCGTCTACTGCTTTCTTTGCGCTCCATACTCGTCTCCTTCCACTTCCGATGGTCCATAGCATGTCAAATTACACCAAATGACGTTCCTGATGTTCTGAAACAAAAATAAACTGGTCTCGTTCAAGTCAGCGACAACAGTTGGGTACCCTTCGTACAGCATGTATCGGCAGTCTATGAAAGCTTATTTTGGCGAGAATTTAAAGATCTTTGTACGTTAAATTGTAGAATATTATAGTTCATCCGTAAAAAACTGTCTTCCAACTCATTTACGCAAAATCAGTAAACCTCGGCAGGTATGGAACAACATACATTCCATTGGATTTCATCCTTGCCCCTTTGATAGTTGAAAATTATTCTCAAACTGAAAATCTTTTAGGTAAACCGTGACTCGGCCAACATGATATGAATGCTATTCATACTGCTCCCATCAACCAAATATGAACAAACTCTAGCGTGCATTCCGGTAGTGTGGATTATTACCATAGTCGCCTAAAATTTGTGGAGACTAGTCGTCTAGAATAATATTTGGTGCCAAGTATAAAAAAATTGGTGATCATCTGTTCTTGGAAGATGTTCAGTCTGTAAAGGAAACTAGTAATGAGGTGCAAAAATATTTTATGCCTGTCACATGCGTTACCTCTTCAGTGGCAAATGCATAAGGAAACCAAAATATTTATATGATAAGGCTCTAAACTACAGTAATATTACACTGCTTGTAGAACAGAAATTGGCACAGCAGTTTATTACTAGAACAAGGGTCAGGCACCTGAACACAATGAATAATGGAGAGTAGAAATGGAATGCTGAGAATCTCAGAAAAGTTTCAATCTAAGTGACCACTGATAAATTTTCAAATAACTGGGAATTGAGACAATTTATAAGCTGCCATTATGCCTATCCTTGGTTTGTACCCCCCCCCCCTTTTACGACCCCAATCAACTGTATTAATTAAAAGAAAAATGTTCAGAACTGTTCCAGGAATAAAGAGTAACTTACAAGGTGGTCCCTGGGGCCCAGACTGATAACCTGGGTAAAGCTGCTGGTGTTGATGCATAAGGAGCTGCTGCTGGTTGGCTGGTGGGAAGTAGCCAGTCCCAGTACCCTGGTGCCTAGTAGGAGCAGCCGAGAACTGAAAACACACACATTTACTTAGCCTATTAAAATTCCCCTCCAAGGAAACTAGAGATCAAAAAATACCATCTGCACCCACCATTGGTATTTGCCCAGGACCAACGAACACAGGGTTTGGAGTAATTGGAGCTGGCACAACATGACTAGGGTACATGGGCATCTGTGGCAGTTGCACCTGTAACAAGAATAGCATTTCTAAATAAAGTGTCTGACACAGTAAATGTTATTCACAAAAATGGCAAATTACTTACATGTGATGGAAATATCTGTTGACCAACGTTGTTCACTACTTGTCCTCTGTGATTCTGCAATCGTGGATTTGGGACTCTTGGGGCAGTATAGTAAGTCTGGGGGAGGAAAAAGAAACACCATTACAAACCACTGATTTTATGTTCAATAAAGTGCTGTAGGACTCAAAATTAACACAAACAGACTGAAAGGAAAGGTCTAAAGAAATCAAAACAGTTTTCCAGGGATATAACTTCAGACCCTAACACCAGGCACCACACGCAGATATGAAGCAGACAAGAGCGTAAATTGATTTCACACAATGTATAGCTTCTTGAACATTAAATAACAAGTTTTGTTTTGAATGACACTGATTCTCCTTAACACAGTCTAAACAAGCAGAAGGCAGGAATACAGAGGAACTTCTATTGTAAATTTTTAGGAGGAACCATGGAAAGAAACGTACAATACAGAAAAGCGGATAATCCGTGAATGAATTAAAACCATGAAAAATATAGCTAAACACCACAAAAATGAAATTTGTATATTGTAATTCAAATGGGTGCTTGCAAAACTGATAATATCTCCACGCGCAGTACCCACCTTCTTAACCAGAAATTTCAAAAATAACTTCTTCAAGTCCAACAATCAACAATGTTGCCGGTCAACACAGCTTTAATACACCAAATGCCTAATTTCTCTGCTTAAGCTGATCAGTGTCAAGCCGACTCGGCATACAAAGAGTATCACATTTTACTCTCCACACTTTGTACATACCTGTATATATTTATATTTTTATGTGTCATTTTACATTGTATTCTTTAGTACGAGGACTACTGATATCCATAAGTGTATAATTTTTACAACACTAAGCACCCCATTTATACTTTGTTCCAAACTTCTTAGTATGTATATTCCTCGTACAATTATTAATTATTACTCACCTGTACCATACTAACAATTCTCATTTCATTACCACACTTCACTTTTATAAATTATAAATCCATAAGATTTCTACTGTTAAAATAACATTTTTAGGATTTGACAAGAGTTGTTTATGCTTTAATATGGCTGATGATGACCCCTAGGTGGGTCGAAACTAGTTCCATGTAATTAAAATATTGTAAATACATATTAGTATTGAATAGGTGGAAACCTTTACTGTGTTATTATTCATATGTTATTCTCAGTTCAATACAGACCAACAAAATGAAATTAATAACCCTTGAAGGTACAACTATGCAAGTGCAATGAAGACAGGAAAACTTAACGACTTCCTTGAACTAAAGTAGTCTCCGTGTAAGGACGTACCCTAAGGGTGCAACCTTACCCTTTCTCCCCTGTAATATTAAGGTATTGATTTATAGTTACTTTTCTTGCTGTTGGGTCTTTTTCAGTGTCTGTAACCAGACAGTTTAGGGACCCTACTTGCCGATACGACGTCTTACATTTACCGTTAACCTGGCACGTTGGCAACGCTCAGTCGCAGTTCTAGCGTGAATTATGTATTACCACTGTATTACTGTTAAAATCACTAGCGATACATTTGTGAGAATATTTAAAGCACATTTTCTTTTTCTGTGGGATTGTAAATCTATTTGGCTAATACCAGGTAAGGAGAATTGTGGCATGTTCGGATAATGCATTTAATAACATAGTTTGTGTGAAATGATGAACACATCCTTTACAAAAATCAATTCAGAGATTGCTACGAGGTACTGAAAAAGGACGATGAGTCATCACTCGTAGTGATATAGACCTTATGACAAGTGTTTCACAATTAATCGGGGGTAAGTGTTCATTTCAATTTTAATTTTGTGTCTACGATAAGATTCTGACAGTGAGAATCAGTTGAAATGGAAAATATTTCGTTATGAATCTAACCTAACCTAAACATGTCTTGTCTCTACGTCTGTGCGGTTTACTGACCCAGCCTTCGTGTAGTCTTATTGACTTACGGCATATGTGTATGTAATATATTTGCTCATTTGTATTATGGTTTCATTTCAGATTTCTAATCTGTTTACTAGGTAATATCTGCCACCTGGGCGACTGTCCTAAATGCAGATCAGTGATGATTGATTGACTGATTCAAACCGACTGGCTTGAAGTAGGAAGTGGCATTTTAACTTACAGCTTCAATCTGCATTTAGGGCAGTGGCAGATTCCCCTTCTGTTTCACTGCATTCTATCAGTGGTTCTTGAATTTGACTTCACCACTGTTAAAGGGTCTGTTGGTTATGAAAAAAAGATGTAGTTATTCACTTTAGGCGAACAATTAACTTAAAGATGAACTTCAATTATAACTTCTCCAGTGTGTGTTCATGTAATATTACTGGATATTAGTATCAGCAAATTACTTGTACTATAGGCCTATTTATTAGGTTCATTCTGTACTGACAATCTCCTCCTGAATCAGTGCATAACTGACTATTGCACACCTTCTAAGCTTCCTACCTCTTAGTGCTTGATATAGGTTTGGTATTCATAGGAGTTTCTAAAGTATTAAACATTAGTGTTTACAGTAATATCATTAATACAAGTGATCATGGACTTCTAGTCTAGATATACTAATACATGATAAATTTTAGCATAGAGTAGTGTAAGTAGCAATTCATTAACTTCATCAGCAGGTGACTGTTGCATTGTAATTGCTTTCACTTAAAATCAGACATCTGTTTCAATCATTCAACAAAAATATTTTTTGTCTGTTAATATCCCTGTAGAAGGTGGTTTCATATTTTTAGGGAAAAGATTAAATAACTTCATGCTAAAACTCAAAATTCTTACAGGTGCTGATCTGATATTTGCCACAGATTTGAAGAGAAGTCAAGATTATCATGGTACTAACAGTGAGAAATCTCAGATGTGGGTGGAAATGCAATCATAGGATTAAGAAATATAGGACCCTGTGTATTGTGATGGATAATGTAGCATACTATTATAAGCTTGTGGAGCATCAACCAACAATGAAATGGAGGAAGGATGAATTAGTGGTAATTATAATAGACTGAATATTTTCTACTACTGAATTATATTTAATGTTATAGAATTTTATTTTTATTTTTCCTTTAATTTATATTCATGGTGAGGCAGAATTGGGGTGGCTCCACCACAAAACTCAACAAAAGATGAGCTGCAAAAAATGTGTCATATGAATCAAAGTCACTTAAAGAGGTACAGTAGTATCTAAACATAACTTTAGGTAGGCTAATGTTGTTTACTTTCATGTATGCATAAAAATATTTCTCTTTTTTTTTTTAGCCAGGTATATTGTTGATGAGATTCTGCACAATGAAGGCCATGCTATGAATCAGAGGAGGAAGAAGAAGAAGAAAGCTGAGGAGTTAGCTTTACCGCTGTAAGAGCTATTCCATGAGATTAAGGGTTTTCCAACTTTGCTGGGAAATAATACATTTCTAATGGCCCTGTCCTTTCGGATATAACAGCATTACATTTGAAAATTGTAGGGAAGGAGAACAAGATTTATTTAAATTTTGGGAGACACTGAATATTCTAGGTATCTGGTCCTGTCCGTGGGCACTGATCAAAATTTATCACGTTATGCATGCGTCTAGTTTTTTTGTACAAGTTGCTTTACGTCACACCAACACAAATAGGTTTTATGGTATGATGTGACAGGAAAGGGCTAGGAGTGGGAAGGAAGTGGCCGTGCCTTAAGGTACAGCCCCAGCATTTTCCTCGTATGAAAATGGGAAACCACGGAAAGCCACTTTCAGGGCTGCCGACATTGGGGTTCGAACCCACTGTCTAGCAAATAGTGGATACTGGCCGCACTTAAGCCAACTGCAGCTATCGAGCTCGGTGCATCTAGAATGGTGGTGCTTGGATCACCCAATAGATAAATTTACAACTACACCATCAATACCGCGTAACTAACTCGTTCCTTATCAACCTCAGTGCTTTTATCTGCATTTAGGGCAGTCGCCCAGGTGGCAGGTTCCCTATCTGTAGTCCAATTGCACTCATTTTTGCCAGTAGTCTATCATGATCCACCCTATCAAATGCTTTAGGCAGGTCAATCGCAATACAATCCATTTCACCTCCTGAATCGAAGATATCTGCTACATCTTGCTGGAATCCTACAAGTTGAGCTTCAGTGGAATAATCTTTCCTACACCCGCACTGCCTTCTATCGAACCAGTTATTAGTTTCGCAAACATGTGTAATATAATCAGAAAGAATGCTTTCCCAAAACTTACATGCAACACATGTCAAACTTACTGGCCTGTAATTTTCAGCTTTATGTCCATCACTCTTACCGTTATACACAGGGGCTACTATAACAACTCTCCATTCATTTGGTATAGCTCCTTCATGCAAACAATGATCAAATAAGTACTGTACTTCAGATATGGTACTATACCCCAACCCCGTGTCTTTAGTATATCTCCCAAAACCTTATCAATTCCAGCTGCTTTTCTAGTTTTCAACTTTTGTATCTTACTGTAAATGGCATTGTTATATGTAAATTTTCATATTTCTTTAGTATTAGTCACCTCCTCTAAACCAATGGAGTCTAGTCAAACAACACCATTATAAAAATATCCAGCAACCATAACACATTTTACATGTATAAAAATACACTGTGGTGTTAAATTGAGATCTGTCGTTAATGGAAATAGTTAAT
The DNA here is from genome assembly GCF_040414725.1 of Anabrus simplex. NCBI lineage: Eukaryota > Metazoa > Arthropoda > Insecta > Orthoptera > Tettigoniidae > Anabrus > Anabrus simplex. The sequence continues at coordinate 259,489,080 of NC_090270.1, read as the reverse complement.
AGTTGAAAAATCTTAATACTGTATGTAGTAACACGAAGTATAGGTTAGTGTTTGTTAAAATACAATACAATTATCTATCAATTACCTGAAAACAAGCCATAAAAAAACATGTTCAGCACTTTTCCTGAAGGCTGTCGTTCCTATTAGATTGGACTTATTTCGAGGGGGAACATTTCTTCAAAGTTTTGCAAGCTGAATGTTGGGTTTGTTTTTATAAAGACATTAATAATGACGGAGTATCATCGTTACTCTAGCATCAGCATGGTCAGCGTGTGTGCACCCTAACTGCATGGTGAAAGAAGGATGTACCATGTGCATTTATCATGATTTAATGCTATTCTGAAAGGAATAAATTTAATTTGATTCCCTCCCTATAATCCACTGAATGTTCCTATCATCTGCATGAACCATGACTTGGCGATACATTTCAAGCAATATCTGCAGTGAAGGCAAAGGTATGCATTCTAAATTTTAGAATAACAGAGTAAAGATGCTCTTGTATTGTCGTTCCAACCATTACTATATCATTCAATGAAATATTGTTAAGACATTTTAGTAGATGTAAGAAATACAACCCTTGTTTTTGTAGGTGAGCTACTAAGCTTGTGGGGTAGATAATAGCTTCCACCTTCAAATCTGACCTTAACCATTTGCCCCATGGCCTCTTCTCATGCTTACTCGTACTTAAGTGAGGGCTGCCTACTGAAACGCAGTTCTAGTTTAGTTGAGGGGTAAGTGAACTATAAATCTCCCTGTAGAATCCCTAGTGGTATTCTCTGTGAAGTGCCTTTCTGTGGCTCTTCTCTCGGCACGACTGGGGATGTAAGCTCTTCTATTTCCCAGAACTGCTGTAGCTGGGTGTCTAACATCTCCTGAGACTTCAAGAAACATGTGATTAGAGTAAGACATTTTTCTTCCCTCTGGTGGTAGTGTCCAGCAATAATCCATCCTCGTTCAGTGTCTTTAAGAATAGGATAATCTGGTGATTGAGTTCTGCAACCAAGTTTCAATAATGAAAATAAATGTTCTGCACCTATTAATAATTCAGTGCCACCTGGCTGGAAGAACTTGGGGTCTGCAAGCTTCAAGTCAGTGAGCAAGTTCCAGTGCTCAATCTGAATATTTAGCTAACCACTCTACCCCACCAAGTGCCAAAGTTATGGATACCAGAAGCCTTTACCTTTCACCCTCCCAATGGCCTTCATGGCTTGTACGGAGATGACTATTTACTCAATGGCTCTACGGTCCTTTAAAGACCTTGGCCTCCTTGACCACAGCTCTCGTCGTCCCGATCTTCAGCATACCTACGCCACCTCCTGACTCCAACGGTCCTCATATCAGTCTCCACATCCTCCAGCCATCTCATCCAGGGCCGACCTCTCCTTCTGCCCCCAGGGTGCCCCTGTCAGTGTCTTCCATGGAGGTCTTCCCACCTCCATCCGTTGCACATGCCCCAGCCATCCAATTTATTCTCATTTTGACTGAGGTCACCCAGTCCAGCTCCTTACACAATAATCTTATTTTACATTTCTTCTGAATCTCCATAAATCTCCCTCCATCACCAATCCAAATATCTTCCTCAGTACTTTCCTTTCCCAAACATTTAATCTTCTCTCTGTGGCCTCAGTCAATACCCATGCCTCAATCCCATGTATAAGTACTGGTTTAATTATTGTTTTGTAGAGAGTCAGTTTTAAAATTTTTACTTCTCAGAAGAGGGTACAGTGCTCTGTAGGATCTGTTGGCAGCCTTAATACGATTTACAATATCCGTCTCAACTTTATTTTCTGATGTTATTACTGAGCCTAGATATACTGCTTCAAAGGTGTAACCATCCACTTTGAGATTTTCGGTGTTCCTTCCACTTCTCGTTACCATATAGGCTATTTAAATTTAGCCTCACTTATCTCTAAACCCAAAGATCCAGCCGCATCTTTCAGCTCCCTTAAGACCGTGTAAGTGCCTCATTACTCCTAGCAATTATCACCACACCATCTGCGTAGTAGTTATTGATCTTGCAGCTTACTCCAGTACTATATTAAATAACACTGGTGATAAGGGATCTCCTTGCCTTAGGCCTTCATTGGTTCTGAAAGATCTTGACAGACTTCCCTGTACTTTTACCTGACTTCTGCTGTTCTCCAGGGTCATCTTAGTCAATTTTATTAACTTCTGTGGGAATTTAAAATACTTCATTGTTTCCAATAACTTCGATCTCTTTACTTTGTCTAGGCTTGTTTAAAATATATAAAAGGACTTCCTAGTCGAACGTTGTATTTGTATGTCTTTACCAGAGTCATTCTCGTGGTGAATATACGGTCCGTCGTCGATCTCAATCAATCAATCAACCAATACTGATCTGCATTTAGGGCAGTCACCCAGGTGGCAGATTCCTTATCTGTTGTTTTCCAAGCCTTTTCCTAAATGATTTCAAAGAAATTGGAAATTTACTGAACGTCTCCCTTGGTAGGTTATTCCAATCCCTAACTCCCCTTCCTATAAATGAATATTTGCCCCAGTTTGTCCTCTCGATTTCCAACTTTATCTTCATATTGTGATCTTTCCTACTTATAAACGCCACTCGAACTTATTCGTCTACTAATGTCATTCCAGACTCTCTCTCCGCTGACAGCTCGGAACATGCCACTTAATTGAAATAATAACATTAAGTTATTTATTAGACCACCTAATGCATACAAAATCATCTTGAATGATTTACATAAATTTGTTAACTAATAGTGGTACATGTTTCGCCTTCCCTGAAGGCATTATCAGCCATAGTCTTAACCTTAAATTAAAAATAAGCGTCTAAATAACATGTAATAATGAAATGAATTTTAAAATCTTGAAGAGATTTTAAGTAAAATAACATTAAAAATTGTTGTTATTGTTATTGTTTAAAAATACAATGTGATGAGATATAATAGTGGAAGTATTAACAAAATTAACATTAGAAGGCTGCTAAAATAAGTGTAATGGATAAAACAGATTGTTATACAACAAGTAGTAAGATTGCATAAAAATGAAGTTGATAGTCTGGCGGTTATAATTAGACAATGGCGAAAAATCGTATATAATCAAAGTAAAGAAGAGAGAATAAAAGTCAAAGTTAGTCGAGAGAACCGAAGTTAATCATGATCTTGAAGATAAAAGACGAAAATGTGTTTTGCCTTTGTTAAGGACGGAGATGACTTTGCTTTTTAAATACTAGTACTTGTGTTTATTATTGTTTGTTTATTCATACACTCTGCTTTGTAATTCAGTGACCATGGAATGGCTTGTGATGTGTAAATTACCATTTATTTATTTTTTATTGTATACTTTAGTTGTTATTACTACATATCCCTTAAAATGTAAATAAACTAACATTAAATATAGTAAATTATGCTTATTTCATTGCATATTGCTATGACAACATGACTTCTTTATGATGTAGATACAGTATAAAAGTATTTCTTCCCAAATAGATTTATTACACACCCCCATGGATGAGGGACACAGGCGAAAAATACACCCACGGTATCCCCTGCCAGTTGTAAGAGGTGATTAAAAGGGGCGACGAAGGGATGATTGTATTAGAACCATGAAACTACTTGTGATTAGTACCATCACGTGAGGAACACCATGGGTCGCCTTTACTTGCGAGTAGTACCACTATGTTAGGTACACAATAGGTTTGTGATTAGTAGCAACATAAGGTGAGAGTATGGGTTTTCCAGTACCCGTGATTAGTACCATTCTGAGAAACACCACGTGTCTGGGCGTTGTCTGTGATTAGTGCCACTATATCAGTGGCACCATGGGAGGAACATCATAGGAATACCGGCATCCGTGATTAGTTCACTTAGGTGAGGTACACCATGGGTTTGCGTTGCCTATGAGTGTCGCCATTATGTGAGAAACAACACAGGTCTTTGTTACCTGTACAAAGTAGAATACTTGTTAGTACCATAATGTGTTGAACACCATGAGTCTACACTATTTCTGATTAGTACCGCACCATGACAAATACCATGGTTCTGCGGTGAGTACCATTATGAGGGGCTGTTGACCTGAATTTTGGACTCCTTTAGACAACACGCATCCTCGATTCAGGATTGAGCTTTAGAAGCAGTCCCTTTGTCAGTAATACTATTGTTTATGATAGTTTCTGAACTGGATCCACTGATTGTTTTAAATTCATATCCATTCATTCTTAATCATCCTGTTTTCTTATTCTGGTCAGTGGATGATTTTGAACTTTTAAATTGTCATTATAATGTGTCATTTTGTACCATTAGAGGCTGTTGACCTAGATGTTAGGCCCCTTTAAACAACAAGCATCATCATCATCATCATCATAATCATAATCATCAGATTTTACTAAGATACATAATGTTCTTACTTATATGTATAATTGAAGAACTGAAGAACCATATACAAGTAAGTGGGTCGCCTTGTGGTAGAAGTTGAAACTGTGTAATTTGGGAGAGAGCAAGACCATGTGGTAGGCCTATTACACGTCATAAGAAACTGAGTGAACTGGCTGTGCAGTTAGATAACATTGCTGTGAGCTTGCTTTCAGGAGATGGTGGATTCAAACCCCACAGTCGGCAGGTCTGAAGTTATAATGCCAATTTAAATGGTTCATTATTGGACATACATTTTCCAGCTAATTCTTTCCTTGTTGCCAGTTTGCCCCCGTGTGCTAGGTTGGCCTCATCAGTTGGTACGTAGCACACCTACCAAGATGCTGGCTAGTGCATACCATGGAGGCCACTGTGTAGGCTACTTGTGGTTTTTTTTTCCTCCCTAATTTTCATTTCAGACTAATGCTGTGGTTGTACCTTTATTAAGGCAACAACCACTTATTTTCATTTTGTCCTAGCCCACTTTCCTATCCCATTCCTGCTTTACAACCTGTTTTCATGTGATTTAAGCCAATACATATGTAAAAATCTGGTGATGTTATTTGACTCATTAGCATCCCTGTACTTTTCCTGGGTTTCCTTAATGTTGTAAGCTTGAGATACACCCAGTTGCAAGCTGAAAATATGTTTAAAATGCCCCCATCCCCAACTGCTTATTGAAGAAAGAAGACAACATCCAAGCAAAATTAAAGGACACCGGGCTGAGTGCCTCGGACGGCTGAGGCACTGGCCTTCTGACCTCAACTTGGCAGGTTCGATCCTGGCTCGGTCCGGTGGTATTTGAAGGTACTCAAATACATCAGTCTCATGTCCATAGATTTACTGGCACGTAAAAACTCCTGCAGGTCAAAATTTTGCCACCTTGGCGCCTCCAAAAAACATAAAAGTACTTAGAGGGATGTAAAACTATCAGCATTATTATTAAAAGGAAGGACAGATGTGTCCTATGCGGTAAGGCCTTGAACTTATAGAAATTGCAAAGTATTATACAATCTAGATTCTTTCTGCCTTTCCCCTCCGACCTCCCCGTCCCTTTAAAAATACAGTTTTAGTAATGTGTACATCAGAATAAAGGCAGGAAATGTTTAAAAATAATTTAAACGAGTGAAGGAGAGAATGTATGACTAGCTCAGGTTGGTGGGTTCGAGTCCGGTGGTATCTGAAAGTGCTCAAATAAGCCAGTCTCATGTCTAGATCTACCGGTACATGAAGTAACTCTTGCGGGACGAAATTTTGGCAGTAGAACTTATAACATCATTATTTTCAAATCCGCAGTGAACTTGAAAGCTGACCTAATTTCCGTTCACGGAGCTTCGCACATTAGTAATCCTATATGTTTCCTGGATAAGCTTGAAGATATAACCAGCCTGCAACTTTTGAAAAACACACTGCAAAAACGTATATAATAAACTGCATTGTTTAACACACCCCTCTTTTCAAGAATATGGTTATAGTACACCTACTGTATATCAAAATAAAGACAGATATATGTAACATTAATTTGAGTGAGGAAGTGTGTTTATTTCCTTAATTCCTCATTGAGCGTCGAAACCGACTCAATTATGAATATCTTGATTTATTTCATCTTAACTTTTATCATTTACTAGGGTAGGGAAACATTCGTTATCGGTGTTTACATTGAGGTTAGTTCGTTATGGTTTTGTCTGGTGATTTTAATATGTAACCACAGGCAGCAGTGATCAGCCATTACAAAAAAGAGAAAAGAGCATCGGGCGGCAATATTTACTTTCTGGGGTATTGCCTTACGTGGCGATTACTATACCTGGATATGTCATTCCAATATATAACCAATATTAGAGAGAAATGACAGCTGACAATTGCCAAGAAGTTGCTCAGGAATCATTCTACAATGCATTAGACATGTGACATGATTGTCCTATGAGGGAAGGTTCTCTCATAATCCAAGATAAGTTAGTAGCACCTCTAGTTACAAAACGAATATTTTTTCTTGTGTTGTATGACCATAAAATACAGATTGGTTACAAATCTACAGTAAACTATTATCGATAGCTATGTAAATTCAAAATTACTGTATTTACTTGTGTATTAGACCCCTTCTCCCCCACTTTTACAGCCAAAAAAAGTAAAGGGTGTCCAATACCTGATGGCGACGATGCGTTGTCCTTTAAAGGGGCCTAATATCAAGGTCATCGGCCTCTAATGGTACGAAATGAAATGACAAAGTAAGAGTTCAAAATCATCCACTGACCAAAATAAAAAATGTCATCAGGAATGAATGGATGGACATGAATTCAAAACAATCAGTGGAACCAACTCAAAAAACTATCATAAATAATAGTATTACTGACCAAGGGACCACTACTAAAGCACAATCCTGAATAGAGGATGCTTGATGTCTAAACCAAACCAAACCCAAACACCATGGCACTACAGCCCTTGAAGGGCCTTGACCTACCAAGCGACCACTGCTCAGCCCAAAGGCCTGCAGATTACGACGTGTCTTGTGGTCAGCACGATGAATCCCCTCGAACGTTATTCTTGGCTTTCTAGACCGGGGCCACCATCTCACCGTCAGATAGCTCCTCAATTCTAATCACATAGGCTAAGTGGACCTCGAACCAGCCCTCAGGTCCAGGTAAAAATCCCTCGCCTGGCCGGAAATCGAACCCGGGGCCTGCGGGTAAGAGGCAGGCACGCTACCCCTACAACACGGGGCCGGCACTTGATGTCTAAAGAGATCCAAAATCCAGGTCGAAGGCCCCTCAGAATGGTACTTATCGCTAGTAAAGTAGAACCATGGTATGTGTCATGTGCAGGTACTAATCAAAAGGAGCGAGAACTCACGGTGTTCCACACAGGATGGTAGGGGAAGTCCGGGCAAAGTGAATAAGCTAACTTTATATCAGTTTATTTCTGTAATTACGAACGACAATGACATGAACGTTCCTGTAATTGTTCCTTGTTATCTTTCCATTTAATTGGTATAAAACACAGAATCAATTGTTAAACAATTCAAAGTTAAAATTCGGTATTAAGAAATTCTGTCAAATTATTCACTTTGCCCACAAAGCCGGGCAAAGTGAATATTCACATGCGGGCAAAGTGGATAACAAAATGAATTCCTTAAAAGTGGGAATGTTATTACTAATAAAAGATATATTTGATATCTGCATACAAAATAAATTCAAAAATTTGTTTTCAATAGTTTTTATAGCGTTCATAGTTTAACTGTAATAGCTAATTTAAGAAAAAAAGAGAGAAAGTAAGCACACATTCAATACACTGAAAATTAATAATTCTTAGTTCGTTCCTTTAAGTGAAATCTGAACTTTATATCACAATGGTCTTATTGCTCAGTTTGTTTATTCACGCCCAAAATAATATGTCCAGGGCTTGTGACTCCATGCCTTACACCTTGTGTACTGGATCCAGTCTTCTGTTGGAGGCTCTGTGTATGGTTTATCACATACTGTGCATGCGTAATCTAGTGTTTTTGCACCGTTTTCTTCACTTCCCTTCTTTAGAAGCGGTCTCTTGGCTTGACAGCTAGGTCCTGCGTTGTTTGCCCCTTTCTTAGATATTTTAGCTTTCTGCTGATCTTTTACCGGCGTGCTTGTAAGCACATCAGCTTTCTGGCAGGTCCGTCTCATGGTCTTCACTTGAGGTGCCATCTTTGGAAGTGGCCTCATTTCTTTTGGACTGCAGTGTTTTGGATTATCGCCACTTGTTGATGGTTGCTCAGTGAAGTGTGCGGTTCCTTCAGCTTCATCAGACACTTAAATCTGCGATGCGATTGAATTATCCTGATCCACTTCACGATTGATGACGGATGCAGATGCAAATTCTTCATCCACAAACACATTTGGGTTATAAGGCCACAATTCAGCACTTCTGAAACCATTCACAGCATTCTGGGCAGCGACTGCTTTCAGATAAGCAAGTGCAAATAGTCCAGCGACGTCAAACATTAATTATTCTCCCAGGATGATTCTTCTGGTACATGCTAACTTCTTGCTCATAATATATCTTCAAAGGGCTGTAAACCGCAATATCCAGAGGTTGCATTTTATGAGTCGCGTGAGGAGGAAACGACACAAACACAACATTGTTCCTGCATGCAAAATCAAAGGCAGGGCAATATTTATGTGACACATGATTGTCAAGCAACAGAAGAACTTTGTCAGGTCCTGGGCGAGCATGCTTGACAAAAAAATGTAGCCACTCCAAGAAAGCCTCACCGTTTATCCACCTACTTTCGGTGGTTGTTGCTTGTATTCCTGGTGGAGCGTTATCAAGTAGTTTCTCTTGCATCCTTTTTCTGGCGAAAATGAGGAATGGTGGTATAAAGCCTCCAGCAGCATTACAGCAATAGATTGCCTTAGTCAATGCTCGTCTTTCTGTGCTGGAAATTACACCAACTTGCTTCTTTCCTACCAGAGATAACACTTTTGAGGACTTCTGTTGTTGTTGTTGTTGTTGTAGAAATCGCAGTTTCGTCCTATTGAACAGAGCACTTGCCGTTATATTGTTTTTGTCTATTTGTTCCCATAGGATACTGTAGAATCGATCCACTTGAGAACGATTAAACGCGCGAGCGCGTGCAACTGATGTTGGTTCTGGTGTCCGCAACACAATTTCGGGATGTCGACTCTGAAACCTCTTCAGCCAGTCAGCTCAAGCACTAACATTTTTTTCCAGCTTCAAGGGCAAGGGATTTTATTTCTATTGGCAAAATAATATGCCAATTTCATAAATTCCCTTCTTGTAATTCCATAGAAGAGACTGTCCATTTCTCTCAAATAATCAACCAGTTCGAGTTCTTGCTCCTCACTGAAAACTATTTTAAACCTGCCTAACTGCTTCTTGCTTGAGCCGGATTTGTAGTGCCGGTACAGCGTAGAAAAAGGCAGACCGTATTTTGTAACAACGGAGTTAATAGGATTTTTCCTACATTCCTCCACAGCTTTCTTCATCGTTTCTTCGGACCAGCTGCCCAGATCACTGGTTCGTTTGTAATTGTAAACAATCTGCAAACAAAATTACAATATTCAGATTACTATTGATACACTTGATATGTTCATTTTTCCATGTTACTTAGTAATTTTTAAAATTAATCTGCTTTGAAGTCTTTGAACAGGTTACAATCGTACTGTACCTAACAGTTTACAATGGACTGCATGTTAAAATATAAATAAATAAATGAATAAATAAATTGGTATTTCTATCAAGACGATTTATTATTCACTCTAAAATAATTATGGACAAATTATTGAACAACATTAACCTGCCCGAGCAAAGTGAATAAATATCCGCTTTGCCCTATTCACTTTGCCCAGCTGTGCTCCATTAAAGAAATCGAGACCGAGTGCTTAAATGTAATGTATCAAAAAGCAAGCAAAGTGTGTCCATAAGCGGTTGGGAAGAACACTAAAGTACAACGTAATCACTTTTAAAATAGTTATAAATATCTATGAATAACAGTGTGTTTCTTACCTTGATGAAATTTTAAGGAATGTTGCAAAAATCTTCCAACACTTCCAGTCTCACTCTGTTTACCACTGCACTCTTTGCGCTACTGATTCTCATCTCCCCAGTGGATTCCAGCACTTCCTGCAGAAGCGACTTAGCGACACCTAGCGTAATTTTCCGTAAATTTTAGTTATTCGCTTTGCCCGGGCTCTTCGCTTTGCCCGGTCTTCCCCTACTACTCACAAGTATTGTACATAGTACAGGTAATGCGGACCTATGGTGTTTCTCACACACTGGTGCCACTCATAGCCAACGCAAACCGATGGGGTTTCTCACCTATAGAGCGTTCCAACCTTAAATTGCAGTACAGCAGTAATGAGATAATTCAGTCTCTTTCCTTCTCCCATGTTTTGCGGGTAGCGATGTCCTACAGCCAAATATCCGTAAATCAGAATGTTATCGGTTAAAATAGGTGAATATCGTGTTATGTACAGAATTTCAAGGAGCATGTTATGCCATTAACAAAAAAAATGTAAAAAAATAATTTAGAGTGAAAATTGTAATATAATGGAAAGTTTCCCCAAATGCAAAATCTTCACTGCATAGAACTTATGTCATAACTCCTATTTTATATTCATTATTTTCCTAATTTCTTCACTGCTGGTAAAGAAACATTTCAGCTCAATGTAGGTTTATATTTAAATTTAAATGATAACAAAATGCAATATATGCGTTTATTTTCAGTCATGTTTAGGGAATTTTATATGCAGGCACGAAAATGTCAGTCGCTGGCCAGTGTCTTTCCTATTGAATTTGCATGGGGGGGTCAAAGCGAGGCTAATGGTCTTCAGATATGGAAGTTATTTTTAAAACAATCCCGTAGTTCTTATCTTGCTTAGTTCTTAATTTGTGACAGGAAGAATATCTCCTTGAATTTTGGTTTTGAGCGTGACTCGCCTGGCTGGCTGTCTTAAGTACCGGTAGTGACCTCCCAAACATGCGCTTTTAACATTTCCAGACAGTCGCATGCAGTGCAGTGCTCATTTCGTCAGTAGTGTGTATAATAGTGATTAAATACATATCGGTGACATATGTACAATTCTTGAGGGAAATTGTATTTCGTTTGTGTGGTTCTTAAGTTAGTGCTCGTGCATGGGGATCTAATTTCGAAGAAAAAGTGCACAAGGATCATGGCCTGGTTAAAGCAAAGCAAACTGTCTTCAGATATGGAAGTTATTTATAAATCATACCTCAAGTCCTTATCTCGTTATCTCTTAATTTATGACAGGGAGAACATCTCGTTTGCGTTTCACGAGTGACTCGGCCGGCTGAGCTTTTAAATATACTGACAGCCGTGTCCAGCGGTGTTCATTTAATCAGTATTATAAGATTGATTAAATAAAGATCAGTGATATATATAATATTTAATGGCATGTGGCCTCCGAAAAAGCCGAATGAAGGTCTTTCGAGTTGACGCCGTATAGGCGACCTGCGCGTCCATAAGAATGGGGCCCTACCTGTGATGAATTCTAATGCTGAAGACAGCACACACACCCAGCCTCCGAGCCATTGGAATTACCCGGGACCCTCTGGACCAAAGGCCAGCACGCTAACCATTTAGCCATTGAGCCGGACACGATCAGTGATAAATGTATCATTCTTGAGGACAGGTGGATTGTGTTTGTTGTGTTTGCGTAGCCTGTGTAGTTGTCAGTTCGTGCTCGTGCGGGGGGGTTCTTAGTTCGAAGAAAAAGTGCAGAAGGATGTACAATGGATCGTCAAATCAGAAAGAAACGTTCCATAGGTAGACTCAAGGAAAAAGAACAATATTATGAGTGCCTGGATTATTTTTTAAAGACTATGAATATGAGCAGCGCAGCCAGTGAAACAGCCAAAGCTACAGGTTGTTCCGAAAGAACAATCTATGCTATAAGTAAGGAACACACACATGGTCCTTTGCGAACTCCCGCAAAAAAGAGCAAAAAAGAGAAGGACGGCAGGAAAATGCAAGGAAAATTAAATATGATGAAATTGTGCGAAGTGGAGTGCGTCGGGTGGTTCACTCTTTTGTTTGCTAACATAACACCGACACTGAACGTGATTTTGAGTCTGGTAAATGAGAAGATTCTTTGCCACGATTTTCCAAAACTACGTTGTATCGCTTCTTACATGATATAGGCTTCCATTATTTAAGACAGGGTAATAAAGCAGCTTTCATTGAAAACGATTAAATTATTTATTAATTGGAGGCACAGATAGCTCAGGGAGATAAAACGTTTGAGGGCACAAAATAAAGCTATAATTCGCACAGATGAATCGTGGGTAAATATAGGGCAGACAGTGACAAAAGAATGGAAGGATTCGACAGTGAAAAGTGCACGGCAGCCCATCATTGAAGGGTTGAGTTCGGGACTTAGGCCACCGAAAACCCGAGGACCGTGATTTGCCTTGGTCCACGCAGGTAATGAACATGGTTCTGTTCCAAATGCTGAACTAACATTTTTATGCTATGCTATAAAAAAATAAAAATAAAAATGCTATAAAAATGTAAGACAATTGGGCAAATTACGTGAACGAAGTAAAGAAAAATGAAAGACATTTGTGGGAAAAAAGACGAATTACAGGACAATGTCGACGATTAAAAGTTTTTAAAACGACTTTCTTCATCGTCCTGATCATTCTCAAGTTCTTCTCCTGAACCTGATTCATCCAATGCGGGAACATCAGGACTTGCAGAAATGATAGAAGGTGTACGTCCATTGTCTGAGTGATTAAGGTATGTTGTATTTATTTTACTATCCTACAAATATTAATTTATGAATGAATGAACTTAACATTACAAAATTACAAACGAAAAATGTGGAACTGTGACACCCTGTTTGAGTCGATTTTGCAACAGCACGCTCCATCTACACTATACTGAAGTTTAAGGTTGGAACGCTCTATAGGGGTACTAATCATGGGCGCTGGTATTCCCGTGGTGTTCCTCACATTGTGGATACTAATCACAGGCAACGCAGACCCACGGTGTCACTCATATAGTGGTACTAATCACAGGCAGCACCCAGACCCGCGGTGCTGCTCACATGGGTACGACTCATGGGTACTGGAAACACACAGTCCACACCCACTGCTGCTACTAAGCACAAACCTATTTCGTACCTCATATAGTGGTACTACTCGCAAGTAAAGGTGACCCATGGTGTTCCCCGTGTGATGGTATTAATCAGAAGTAGTTTCATGGTTCTAAGACAATCATCCCTTGGTTGCCCCTTTTACTCACCTCTCAAGACAGGCAGGGGATGCCGCGGGTGTACTCTACACGTACGTCCCCCACCTGCAGGGGGTGTGTCCAATACGTGATAACCTCAAATTTTGTGCAGTCAACACATTACTTCTAGGATACAAAGAGCTATAAAATGTAAATGCAAATATCCTAAACTATTCTTTAACAAACATGAATCTACGAGTTATACCGGCGATTTTCGTTGGAAAGCAGTATTTGTTAATGTAAAGTCAATAAATGGTGTACACGATTTTTAGGCCTATATGTAAGTAAATATAATCCGTTTTAGTTACTCATATCACGCCATTCGTTCTATCTTATTTCCTCTGATGAGGTCGACGTCAGGAAGGGCACACGGTTGTAAAAACTTACTACGAAGATTCATCCCACTTCATACTCGACCCCGTAGAGAAATGGAATATTGATACAAAATAATTCAATGGCATGTCATTGGTTTGTCAGTTGAGCAGTAGGCCTACCAAACAGTAAACCTGATCACTGCTTTCATTTTAATTGTCTTGCGCCGCTAACTTCATGCTACTGACGTAACATCTTTCTTTTATATGATCCATGGATGTCAACTTCACTGCCATCCTGTCAGCCATGCATTGCAGTCTACACCAAGAGCATTCAAGGTCCCGACTTTTTTAACCCTTTAAAAATAGTTTAATTCCTAACTAGCAAGTTCAAACTGTGTGAAGCTATACCCAAATGGTTTCTGGAGAAGGTCTCTGATATTCCCAGCTGGTATATGTATGGCAGAAGCCGTTAAGTTGAAAGTGTGCCAAAACACCAGCTGATAACTAGCATATGTTACGAGTCGTATTTCAGAATGTAAGACATAGTGACTGGAAGCATTCTTTTGATAACTGCTGCTGCTGAAAGCTGGAACCGTTGTTTGTTTTTAGGTATAATGCATACAGCTTCTCTACATTTATCACATCATGAATTTACCTAAACTGCTGTAAATGAGATAAGAGACTCCATTTTTTGTGTTAGGCCTATCAGTAAAACTCACACGCGGGGAAAAATCTAACAATTTTCAACATATCCCGGCTTCAACAAATTAACTTAAAATACCACCTAACTGATACTTCGTCTCTTGCCTTCTGGCAGAGTTATAAAAACATATACAGGACATGTTTCGCCCACTTAGTGGTCATCTTCAGCTGTCTCTAAATAGCTTAAATGAAACCATTTGAATAGGAAGCATGTTAAAATCTTATAACTATTTTCCCACGGGAACATAAGACTATCCCTTAAGGTGCTGGAAAGAGATCGGGGAGGGGGGGTGAGCATCCTTTTCACACGCTTCTTTAAAATGTTATAACCTTAAAAGGCCAAAACGTTCGAGGAATGCAAACTTTGTGAACAAAGTATGTCAAAGAATATATAGGTTAAATCACAAGAAAAATGAGCGGAACAAAGAAATTTTGGAGCAAAGCCTGTCGACACCTAAGATTCACACGGAAGAACAGTTATTCCGGCTTTAATTTCAATTCCAATAAGGTCACAAACATCACACTTAAAAATACCAATCATATCAAAAAATAGAGGTGTGATGGTACTATTGGTACACCTAGTCTCGGAATGGAGCAGTGACAATCTGCTCCAGGAGTCTCTTCTCTACCGGTCCACTGCTACCGTGAGTGTCGCACTGCGACTCGCAGTTTGCTGTACCAGGAAGTGTTGTTACTGCTATCTGCAAACGATCCAGTGATACAGCCATCATCATCCCATACAAAAACAGGATGAAGATATACCGGTACGGTGTTCATTATTTCCTTAACATAGTTAAAATATAGTCAAGAGTCATTTTTCATACTATGGCAAATATGATCAATGAACATTTTAAATTCGCAACCCTGAATACGTTTTAAAACGTCACGTTTCAAAATGATCATTGGCGATCCCTAAACTATATTATAAGTCATTCACAGGTCAGAAAGTTAGGGAAGAATTGCACACAAAATGCTTTCATTTTCCGAGTTAGGACGTAATTAGGTAAAAGTAACCTGATTAATTGTAAAGATTACATTCATAGCAAATTTTACTTGTAATTGTTTCGTGTTACAAAAAGAGGAATTTTTACATGGTATTTACTTCTTCAAATGAAATTGAGACGGGCGGAGTAGCTTGGTCGGTACAGCGCTGGCCTTCTGCTCCAACTTGGCAGGTTCAATTCTGGCTCAGTCCGCTGGTATTTGAAGATGCTCAAATACGACAGCCTCGTGTCACATGCGAATAAGTTTGAGTGGTGTTCTTACAAGTACGAAAGATCACAATATGAAGATAAAGTTGGAATTCATGAGGGCAAATTGGGGCTAATATTCGTTTATAGGAAGAGTTAGGGATTGGAATGATTTACGAAGGGAGATGTTGAATAAATTTCCAAATTCTTTGCAATGATGTAAGAAAAGACAAGGTAAAAAATAGATAGGGTATCTGCCACCTCGGTGACTGCAAAAAGTGCAGATGAGTGTTGATTGAGTTCAACAACTTTAATTGTCTGAACCCTTCATCTACCAGAGTAAAAGGGTGATATACCTTTATGAACATTTGAAAAAGTTTTTTGTCAATGTATTTCTTATCCCTTCCTGCAATCTTTTTAGGAATGAAAGAAGAAATCTAGGACTGCTGCATGATACATTTGTGGAGGATATAGATGGTTTTGTACTTGATCCTATTGCATTTCCATTGGTAGCGGATGATGTGGACGGGATAGAAACTACGTTCATATCACTCTGTGCCAACTGAAATTTTCACTGTCGGGCGATTTCTGAGTATATGTTTTCCCAAGTTCGTTGTCCAAGTTTTATAACTAACAGTATTTTTACAAATATTACACATCGCAAATGTGGAATCCAGTAGCTGAAGAAAATGTTCCCACACTACACCTTTTGCATGAGGTTTTGAAAGAGACATCGTGAAATTCCCTTTATCACTGACAAGAGCAACAGGCAGGTGCTATTTCTATCACTATTCAAACAACACTGACACTGAATGAGTGGCTTGAAACTCATGACCAGTGTAGCTATTACCTTTCTCACTGTGGCTGATGACTAAACAACTTGGTAAATATACTTAACTGCCTCGTTATTGCTTGCTACAGTGTCCGTGGCGATGAACTTCTGCGAATAATGTTACGATGTACACATACGTACACGCAGTAAATACTTATTTCGCCACAAACTCAATATACAATGAGCTTAGAGAAACAGCTTCAAAGGATGGCTTTTCCATCTTATTGCAACTTCCTCCTTCCCTCCCTGCATTCCAATTCACGGAAGTGAGAGGATGAACTTATCTTGAGCTTACTGTGTAATTTCATTACCTCAGAGTTCTGTATCTGTCTCAATTCAGAAATAACACAGGAAAAAGCTATGCAGTGTCTAGACTAATTAGAATGCATCTGCATGTAATCAACCAGAAATAATTGAAAGAATGTTAGAAATTATTCGTTTTTTGCAACGAAGTGGAAATATGAGGTTATGACCTAATGTATCCTACTGATTAGATGATGGTTAACTGGTTATATCCCAAAACCTCCTTTAGGTGCCTTGTAAACAATGTATTATCACACTTTTTTACAATTTGCTTTACGTCGCTCCGACACAGAAAGGTCGTACGGCAACGATGGGAAAGGAAAGGAATAGGAAGGAAGCGGCTGTGGCCTTAACTTATGTACAGCTGCAGCGTTTGCCTGGTGTGAAAATGAGAAACAATGGGAAACCACTTTCAAGGCTTCCAATAGTGAGTTACGAACCCATTATCTCTGAATGGAAGTTGATAGCAACATAACCCGAACCGTATAGCCAGTAGTTCGGTCAGTAGCTTTACTTAAACTGCCGCACTGAGCAGCTCAGTTGAGGCACTTGCCTTCTGACCCCAACTTGGTAGGTTCCATCCTGGCTCAGCCCAGTTGTACTTGAAGGTGCTCAAATACGTTAGCCTTGTGTCGGTAGATTTATAGGCACGTGAAAGAACTCTTGCAGGACTAAATTCCGACACCTCGGCATCTCCGAACACCGTAAATGTAGCTATTGGGATGTAAAACAAATAGCATTATTATGTATTAATTTATTAATTGAAGACTAAAAAATTTCTGGGAGTCCTTCAACCTACCATCAGTGTGCCATTATCGTATCAGATAAGCGTGATCGTGATATCATCGAAGAACATCTACTGGCTACATAAGCCTACTATGCTATGTTGCTCAGCTTCATTTATGCTTGTACAAGTAGTCACTGGACCGGTAGCGTGTCACTGTGCTCTGTATGCTATGCCATGCTCCATATGTGGTTGGACTTGACACTGGCTATTTGCATTCTGCTTGAATTTAGCTCTGCATGCAACTAATTTCTTTTTGGTTCTAAATAAATTCCTACCAAGGTTTCTAACTTGTCTCCTCAAATTTAGAATAGTTCTATAAGAATAAATGTTAACATCAGTTACTTCACAGGACAAACTGAGAACAGGTTCTTTTATTTTTACATTATCGTCACTACGGTATTAAGTATTTTAAATGTAGAGGGAAAATTTAGTTCATTACATTCTAAGCTAATACCGTTAATGTTGTCTTAACTAGAGTAAGACGAGTAACTCGTTTCAGGGGGGGGTTACGAAATTTCAGGGGCTTGCTTAAACAGGACGATTACTTTGGAAAAAATGTTAGGGACAGCTCCAGGCTTTAAGCTCCAAATTATTTTTAGAATTTTAATTTTTTCCCCATTCTCACAAATCCTAGAGTTACACTTAAGCTGCATGGCTTTTCTTGGGATCGCTCTATCCTACTCAAGGAAATGCTCATTTTCAGGTGGTGAGAAGAAATGTTTACCTTCACCTGACCTGTAACCAGATCGACACCCCAGCACAAAGCACAGTGGAATTTTCACACTCACTATATTACAAACTATAATTATACTTTAAAAAATAATTCCCGCTACAAGTAAAAACGCGCATCCAGTATAAACAAAGCGATCTGTTCATTAAAGCAGTCGTCGCGCTGCAGTAGCAAATCTCTATACTGTAGGCACTAGTTTCTTCATTGCTGTAATGGGAAGCGAGTCAATGTGCTCTCACTTCCCCTTTCTGTTCGATATGGTCATGGTAAAAGTTAAAGGTTTGTTTGGAACATTTTATGAATGTTGATTAAGTCTATTTTGCGAAGTGTAACACATACACCGCAGACACACCCAGTTGTTGCCCTCCTATGCACATGGTGAGTCATTAGCAGATAATGTAGTTTCCTGTCTCAACTGTTACTTTCAAATACCCCCTACCAGACACTGCACCTGACCTTGCACATGTGTGGGTTTCTTGCGAGATAATTAAAAATATATCTGTTTTTAAGTGCTTGTTTTTTGCCCAGAGTAAAATGAATAGACTGTCGAGAACAGTGGTAGGAAAAGAACAATATTACTATTAACGACGAGGAGTGCTGAAAAGAGAGCCAACGGTGGGGAAGAACCATTGCCCACCGTATTTCTTCAGCAACTCTGTGCAATCCGCATGCAAGACACATTAAATGGAAAACTTGGGTAGAATACCTGAAGTTTCCTAGCCGCTTTCACCATGTAAATTGCAGCATCAATTACTAACACCAAGATTCATTCTCGCTTAAATACACCATCCTGCAAGAGCTTCATGGCATTGTCAAAAATTACCACACTTGTGCAATGGTTAGCTGCATCAGGAAATTCTGAATTAAGTAAATATACATCGCCCGGACGATCCACAAGAGGTGTGCCAATTCTAACAATCACAACGTACCTCCAGCAAACATCTGCAGTCTCAACGGTTAATCCAACGCTTTTGTTGCCTATACTAATCCGTCTGAGTCTTCATAACCGAAGGTCAAATAACTTTAATAGCAACAGTGCCTCGCCTCATGAGAAATCGACTGTGTTGTGTATGTAGCTAGAGTCATTGGAAGTAATCGTTCACTTCATTAAGCAGTATACTGGCAGATACCAACAATTCACAGTTCTTTTCAGAAATAGAAAAGTTTGGTAGACAAGATTTTCCTGTATGAAACAAAAGGAGCCTGCCTGCTCTCTTCAGAAGACCTTCAATGTAAGCAGCTTCTAAACTTAGCTATAGTGCAGTGCGATTGCACATTAAAACAAAAACACTGCTACCTTCATTTTACATGTTTTACTAAAAACACTTTTTGTCAACACTAAGATCCCTTCACTGAACTCTTATGTAATTTCTTAATTTTATACCTTCACTGCACTTCAATTTCAGCATGGTGGGATTCACTGCAGTAATACAAGTGAGATAAATCTGCTGAAATTGGCAGTAAACGGGGAAGGGGTTTGTAACTGGACCTGTCGAGGATAAACCGGGCAAGATAAAACATGGAATTTCCTTTTTTGCAAATTGCTTCCAAGCTAAATATATCTACTGGAGTGATATCCTATTCAATGGGTCGTCCCTGCAGCAGCTCTTTCTTGGAATCAGGCCTACTAAACCTGTGATCAAAACGACACAGATAATGCACACCATGTTGACACCGGCTCATAAAGTAGTAGTAGTAGTAGTAGTAGTAGTAATCATAACAATAAAAAGATGCTGAAAATAAAAGAAAATAAGCCCTTATACCATCAACATGAAAACAAAAAACATGAATAAAACAATATGAATCCCCAAAATATGCTACTATATCCAACATCAAATTGCTTTAAACGGGATCGCAAACCAGTCATTCACACTTATTTTTCAGAATTCAGGTAAAATGAAAACAGGAAAGAAATATGATTTTTCCTTAACTTCCGAGCCTTACATACTGATAATGAAATGCAATGTATTACCGTAGTTATATTTTAATCTCCATGAGTATGGGAACTGAACCAAAAGGGCAAAAAATAAGCAAGATTTAGGATCTGATAAGTAGACCTCTGATTTTAGGCAAAAACCTATTTTGTCCCTTAAGAGACATCTTGAAGTTGTATTTACATCTTTCATGAATCTGTAAGGTTAAAAATAGTCATATAGTGCCTAAAATGCCCAAAACTGACATTAAAACCTATATTTCCCTACATTCCTGAAATTCTTATTTTTATCCCTAAACCAATTAAAAATGCTTTAAATTTATTCCAAAAAATATATGCAGATTTGTTTGAAGTAACTTTAGCAGTATATTCTTGAAATACTTTTCAAACTCAAAATATCGGTAAGCTGTATACCATGCTCCCTAGAAGTCTTTAAGGAACTCCCACAGTACTACAGGCTCATAGTCCGTGCCACGAGTCATACTGACCTGATCAAAAAAAAAAAAAAAAAAAAAAAAAAAGACAGTATCAGGTTTTAATTAGTCTTTAAAATATTATAGGAGGTTTCCCCCACCTCTTATCAAATGGCAAAATTATAATAGACATTCATAGCAAAGAAGTGAGCGACAGTTGTTCTACATTTCCCTTAAAGAGTTATCAATTTAGCGAAAAACAAATACCATTTTAATTGATCAATTGCTATTAAAATACACAAAATGTAAGCTGCCTAAAACACACATTTTAGAAAATATTTTTCAACATTTAATAGCCTATTTTTGGCACCTAAACTAGGGATTGAGCACCTAAAAATCTGAGGTCTACCAATAATTATCCATTGCTCTGGAAGATGAATTGAAAAAATGTATATAGCAAAACTGAAGACTGTCTGAAAACTAGGAACAATTTACATACAATCCAAAAAAAAGTAGAGATATTTTATACCAGGTCCATCCACATAACATCACAATTCTGACAGTGGTAGTAGTTGTTGTGTGACATTTGCGCGTCTTTATAAACATACCATGAATAGAATTTCAGCGACCAGTAACAACTCGAACCTTCCCAACCACCCACGTGTAAATAAGAGCAACAGTGAAGATAAAGGCTCCAAAGATAGCAAAACAGAATTAACATTGTTAATTCTAACCACACGCGATTAAAGTCTTTGATCCCGCTGAGAATCAGACCTGCGACCTATTGAACTGAAGGCATCAACGCCAACTGTTCAGCCAAGGAGGCGGACTATATCACATTGAAGTACAGGTCATAAGTAGAGGCACCTGTTTGTGGTGAAAATGTTAGACTAATTTTATTGTTTTTTAAAAGTTATTTCGGTATATATTTCTCGCTATTTTATTTCGTCAAAAATTTTGCTAAATTTTGTCTCCACTTTTCAGCAATAAGTTAAACTGAAAGATAGTTCACAGCATATTTGCAGTAAAACATTTTACTTTTACATATGGGTAAGAAAAAAATAGAATAATCTTGCTTCTGTAGATAATGTTTACTAAATCTATCAAAGCATGGATGTTTGGACAAAATTCATCCTGCCACATTAACATGCATGGCCAAGCCTCTGTACTTAATTTACACATCAGTCTATGAAAGACAAAGGTACCTTAAATTCTATACTGCTGGGAATCGTGGCTGTTCTCTCGTCAGAGATATTACACCACTGTATATTAATGACTGGAAGCCAGCTAGACCTTCAACAAAATGCCCATATCCTGACTTCAGGGAATGAAGAATGATAATCAGATCAATATATTTACCTGCTCTAACTGAACCACAAACTAAAACCCTAAACACTCTATAGTCCATGATATTCTGATGTTGAAAGTTCTCGTAGGATGCAAATTCGCTTTATTATACGGGAGACTTCATTTCCTAGATCATCTTCCCAATATGTTAATTATATAAAGGGCGATTCCATAAAAATTTGTCACTAATTTAGAGATTTTGGTTAAAAATAAATTAGTTTTAAGTTCTGAGCTCAATTTGTAACATTTTGCAAAATTTGCAAAAAATGAAGGCACGTCTAGTCATAAATGATTAAGTTCAAACACTGACTAAATTACACATTGTTATCGATATATTACGAGAGTGTTATTTGGGAAAAGTCCATTGTACTACAAATGAGGTATTTTTCAGATGAAAGCACAGTAATAATTAAGAGTGGACTATTAGGAATATTAAAAGAGACATTGGTGAGCAAGGGTTTAAAATATTCAGGAATGTGTTGCTTTGAACAGAGGTTTCCTGTATGTAAAATGTATATTGGGGATTAAAACACAGTAGTCTGAACAAGGATAACAAATGGAAGACTACAAAAGTTTACAGAAAAAATGGATGATTTCTCACAGATGAAGACTGGAACAAGTAATGGCCATATCTCAGACTACTGTTTCAACGCTAAAAAGTAATTTATGACGGCATACTAATACAGATTGAAGATAGGTCATCACAGATTTCATTCTGAAAATTACTTGCTGCAACTGAATTCTTAGAACTTGGCATAATCACGATAATAAATAGCTCACCTACTCAACTAAAACACTGAAAAGGACATGTAAACGTACCGCACATAAATGAGAACTCTCATTATCCATCTGGACAAGAATTACACGGATTGTTCAACCATACCCACATAAACCCAACCACAACATTCAAGTAAGATATTATAGTAATTATCATATCACCAAGATAAAGAATTATAAGATCACCTCAATTATAAAAACCATCCAGCAAGGAGGGACGGAATGGATATACCAGGTATATGCATATGTTTTTGTGGTAAAGAAAATGCGTAATTATCAAGGGAAATTAATTTTTTGATTATTCAAAACATTGGCCCTTTGGATTCAACACACTTCGCCAATCCTTCGAGTAAATTATGAAAACCAAGCCACAAACTACTTGTCTTTTGCGGCAAACTAATCACAAATCACTAATCACAAAGGATCACAAATTGAACAAGCTCTCCTTTTCGAGACTTTTGTCTTCTGTGTAAAGTATTTCTTTCATTTCAAAACACTCTTCCTATGCACGCTCTTACTTCCCGGTTTATCTGCGGATTTGCGACTTCTTTCAAGTTCAAGTGACGACGTACAAGTTTACGTGATAGGTTCTTCAGAAAATCCAGCCTGCATATTTCTGGGTTGTCTTTGTAGGAACTGCACAAGACATGCATTCTAACCACTTATATCCAGTAACATGTAAAAGACTGGCCGAGTATCTCCTTGTCCAGCGACCACTGAAACAATTGGCACACTTCTCACCTAGTGAATTGACCCCACATTTGGTGATGCTGTGTTACTCATTTATTTCCGTCTTACCTGTCTCTTCATTAAAGTACTTTTCATGATACATGGAGGACACTAACAATATTGCTCTGCTCTTTTTTGGCACATGGGAGACTAACGTCAAATCCTAAGTGATACCGAATGAGGAGGAACCTACTTCTCTTGACCTGTTCGGGAAGAACTCCTTTGGAATTTCTCTTATTCTTCAGCCTAGTTCCCACATACGTCAGTCCTCTCTCTCTTAGTACCTGTACCAGTTCTAAGGACGTGAACCAGTTATCTCCGGTGACATTCCGGTTCGATCCCTGAATGTGTCAATGTGTCTTGCCAGGCGTAAAACACCTTGAGATGGTTTACGAACTTTATGTCTTCAGCTGAAGGAGTGTCTCAATCCAAGTTCTTACCAATGTAGAAGTAACCATCACAGAAATACCCATTCCTAGCATCTGCAAGGAACATGGGTTTTATACCGTACTTCTCAGGTTTATATGGCATATACACCTTAAATTTACATCGGCCACAAAAACTAACCAATATCTCATCCACAAAAAGCAGCAGTTCCTGTAGTGTATACCCCCCGACAGTATACAGTACTATGAGCTTCTCAGTTCTGTGATTGCAGCCGATAGATCATTTCTTCTATGATCTTCCCTAGTAGCAGAGTTGTCATATCATAGCATAGAAAGTATTATATTTAGGGGCCGTACATTTTGGTAATAGCGATAAGCACGAAATTTTTCATATCTTCTTTCTAGCCTTTATATGACCTTGTAGGTACCGTACCATAACGTATTTTAGCGAAATGAACTCGCGAAATATCACGAAATCTGTTTATTACGCGAATCGCGCAACTAATCACGAAATATACCCCACTTGGAAAGAAAATTGCGAAATCGTATCGGAAAAGATCTCCAATAAACGTTTAGATGCTCTTGAGAACTTGACTATAGTAGTTTTCCTTCTCAGTGGATTTATAGCGCTGTATATTCTCTACACAAATGCACACAAAGCGATGAGCCCTGTGTATCGGAAGTATGTGTATTCAGTTCCGCGATCTCTAAAGGGCCCCATACACGCGCAGACTTAGTCGGAGGTCTCAGTCTCTTCAGACATGTCTCTGTGTGTATGGTCGATAACTCTGCCGACAAAAAGTCTGCAGGCAAGTCTGACATTCTAGCGCTGCTTGAATTCAGCCGGAGACTTTGCGACGAAAGCGCCATCTCAGAGTTGCGGCTGAAAATGTAAATGTGGTAACCTACAAATATTAAAACTGAAATTTATTTTTTGCGCGTCTTTTTCGTGCAGAGCGTTAAATTGTGTCCAAATAACAACTCATCTTCTATACCGACTATCTAATTTCAATCCGCATACATTTTTCAACCATCCGAAGACCATAATCTTAAACAGAAAAGAGCTGAGCGTGACGTATTCAACTTCCTCGGTAAATAATCATTTAGTCTGAGCGTGTGGGCAACTGCATACTTCCGACTTACCTTCCGGAGGCAAGTCTGTGCAGGTAAGTACTCCAGAACTCTGCGCCTGTATGGGGCCCTTAAGGCAATCATTAAAAATCGATATCTGTTATCGATTACAACAAATGGCGTTGTGGTCGTAGCAAGATCGGTTGTAGATACAGCAGTGCGCATTATACTCTTTCGCATTGAAAGTTCGCCATTTATGAGCCTTTATCAGCAAATGTCCAGCATTTAAGTACAAAAATGCTGAAAACTAACGTCGCAACAGTTTTTCCGAGGGCCGAGGAATGCAACAATGAGGCGTTCTATGTATTTGATGCTGCAAGAAAGATACTAATGTGTAAGTACTGTAATGTTCGCATTACGTGAAAATGAAGAGATGCGTGCGATAAATACTGCAGAGAATCAGACACACACAAAAAGAAGAAGAATGAAGCAAATGAACATAATTTTAAGCGGCAAATAACTATCGGCGATACTTTACACATCGCAAAGGAGTTGAAAAGTGATAGAGAGCAATTTGTAATAGACACAACAAAAGCATTCATGCAAGCCAGCATTTCTACAGAAAAATGGTATAATCCTGGCATGAGGACATGGATGAATATAAAAGGGAAGATAAATAATACCGACTTTATTATAAAATATGACATTAGTAGGCCTATTCTAAATAAATCGCACCGAGCTCGATAGCTGCAGTCAAGTGGAGGCAGTATCCAGTAATCGGGAGATAGTGGGTTCGAGCCCCACTATCGGCAGCCCTGAAGATGGTTTTCCGTGGTTTCCCATTTTCACACCAGGCAAATGCCGGAGTTTTAAGGCCACGGCCGCTTCCTTCCAATTCCTAGGCCTTTCCTATCCCATCGTCACCGTAAGACCTATCTGTGTCGGTGCGGCGTAAAGCAAAGAGCAAATAAATAAATAAATACATAAATAAATAAATAAATAAATAAATAAATCGCCTGGTTGAGCTGTAATATTGTTATTGTTTTTATGACCCACTAACTACTTTTACGGTTTTCGGAGATGCCGAGATGTCGGAATGTTGTCCCACAGGAGGTTTTTACGCGCCAATAAATCTAGCAACACGGGGCTGGCGTATTTAAGCACCGGACTGAGCCAGGATTGTACCTACCAACTTGGGCTCAGAAAGCCAACGCCTTAACCGTCTGAGTTACTCCTACCTGGCCGGGCAGCACCAGCATATCCATGAATATCTTCCAGGGATATATGGCTTTGCAAAATGCAGTGAAAGCAAATCTGATAGAAGAGAAGAAAGAAGGCATTGTTAGTGAAGTTTTAGGAGGATTTTCACCAAGTGTTCGCAAGTATTATGGTTTCCGACGTCTAATGTGGTCAGCGAAAGGGGCTGCTTTGTTTACAAAAATTACTTTGTCGCACAACTCTGAATCCTGATAATGTTGAACCCATGCGTAGTTTTTTACTTTGGAGACAAGTCATTCAAAATGTTAAAACATGTAGAACCAAACCAAACCCCACGGCACTTAACGCCCTGAAATGGCCTTGGCCTGCCCTGTGACCGCTGCTCAGCCTGAAGGCCTGCAGATTACGAGGGGTCGTGGGGTCAGCACAACGCATCCTCTCGGCCATTATTCTGGGCTTTCGAGACCGGGTCGATATCTCACCGTCAATAGCCCCTCAGTTCTAATCAGGTAGGCTGAGTGGACCTCGAACCAGCCCTCAGGTCGAGAAAAAAATCCCTGACCTGGCCGGGAATCGAACCTGGGGCCTCCTGGCGAGAGGCAGGCACGCTACGCCTACACCACGGGAACGGCAAAAACGTGTAAACTACGTATAAATTCCTAACTTCCGACTAACTTCATTTTAAGGTTTCAGTGATTTATATAGGCCTACCGGTATTTATTTCTATAACATTTCGTATATTTGGTTGTCCTAAGGTTTAGTAACAATTTAATACATTAGAAGTGTTCACTTTAAAACCCCTAATCACAAAATTAGTTGTATTTACCCCATGCCATAAGGAATATTTCACAAGAAACATCGATCAGTATGACAATTTATTTCACGAAATACCTACCGAAATAGTGTTAGTTTTAACACCGAAATCAACAGTTTTATTTCACCAAAAAATAAGGCCCTTAATTATATTATACTTATGCTCACTATGGACGCATCTAAATATATCCCTCTCTGAGCCATCTATAGCGAACAGTGCTGCAGTGCTCTCACTGTTTTATTTGCAAGCCGCACAATAGAACAGGAGTCCTATAAGTACTCTGATTTCAATTATGTGCATGTCACGCATACTGGTACACAGTGTCTTTGAACCTCGGTCTCTCAGTGGCCAGTTTTATAATTGTCCACACAATTATGTCCTGTAGCATATCATAGAAGCTTCCATTGCTGATCAGGATCAGCTCGGTGTCCAGTGTGTGCTTGACCTTTTAGCCCAGATAAGTGAATCACTACATTATGCTTCTGTCTCATACTTCTTTTCACAAATGGCTCATGTGATGATTTTTGTGTGTTTCCCTAGTGTGCTCTACTAGAAATGCTATCCTCACCATTTGCAGCATCATTTTTTTTCTCTTCCTCTTCTGTACCACCACTAATGTCACTTTCAGAATTCACTTTCCAAACCACTGTCACCGTCTGTAATAAAAAAATCTTTCTCACAGTGCACTGCAATATCACCTGCATCTTCCTCCCGCCAGTATTGTACGGTACTTTCAAATCCACTGTCTCCTACTAGAGTTAATCCAGAAGGTCCCCCCACCCCCCGTATGGTAAATATGGAATGTAACCAGTGAGGTGCGGTCTGCGATGGCCCTCAAAAACTTTACTAAGCAAACAACTGCACATGTCAACAGCCAGAGCAATATCAAGCTGCACAGCGACTCAAGGACATGCACTAGGAAGTTAGATGAAGGAAAACTCAGGAACCAACTAGAGAAGGGAATAAAATACTTTCAATATTTCCCCGGTCTGTATGACCAGACTTCACGAGCAACATTAAACATATTTATCCCAAACCCAACCACAAAATTCCTTTGACATACATAGCTGCAAAATTTTAGAAATCAAAAATAGGAAGATTTTTCTTTCTTGGAATTCATCACATATATTGCGCCACGGTCAAAGTGAAAAGAGGACAGGAAAACGGCATACATATCTACAGTTACAATGTGAATTAACCGTTAAGATTAAAATCAAACTTTAAAAAAAAAAACATTAAAATGGTTACTAGAAAATGTACCTAATCACTCTCATTTATAACATATAAGAATATTAATACAGTCAAATCTCGATATCTCGAACCCCCATTACTCGAATTTTCAGTATCTCGAACTAACAGATTTTCCGGCCGTCTGTCCTATTCAAGTATTTCTCTATTCTCGAAATTTGGTTATACGAATTTGTCAAAACAAACATTTCCTCCCTTGAAGCAAAAAATACTCTAACTTGAATTTTGTGCAACATTAAATATGCAATACGGCATTTGTGGTTTGTGAGCAACAGTTAATGAGTAATGAAAGGGTTATAGTGAAGCTGGAAACTAATACGACAGGAACCGAAATACTCGAACTTCTAGTGATCGGCAAATCCTCGTTTCTGAAGTGTCAATTATTTACCGGTCACGTACGATAGCAACCCCAGAATTCGCGGAAGACAAGCTCCATTTACGAAACTCTGCTGTGTGGTAGTGACGAGAAGTTCCAACGTGAAGGGAGAAAAGGTTAATCGCAACAAACAGAAGAGACATGTACAGAAGGATTTTTTCCAAACGTGTTAACGGAGCTATGTTTCCTGTTTCACTACTGTATGTACTGTATCCTCGTCTTCTAGAATGTTAACACAATAAGTGTTATAATTAAATGATGCCGTAAATTAAGAGTTTCTATGTATATTTTTAAGTACCATTAAACATAATGTATTATGTAAAAGCCAGCGGATACATGATTCAATTATGTGCTATACATGCTCAAAAACAGTATTCTCTATATCTCGAAATTTCGATAACTCAAAATAAAATTTATCTCCCGAAGTGATTCACAATAGTTTCCTTTATTAGACTGAAAAATGACAAATTTAATTTTATAGGTATCTCTGAACACTTTGAGATAACATTTGATATGTCTTTTGGCCAGAACGTGAAGAGAATATACCAGAAACTGTCACCGACACAACTCTCTGAAATACATTCAATTCCTTAAAATTATGAAGTAAGAATAAACAAGAATGCACTGCAATACACAAAACTACCACATACAAAACAGATTGGTATGTCTCATACATTATTACCATGTTCAGTACCTGCTTCTGAGCGGGACACTTGAATGCCTGGACCAGCCATTTTCATGCCCGGCCCTCCCGAAGTGCATCACTTAATACAATTTACAATTACTCCTAAACTATAAATGATAGAGAAATGATACTTTGTGCTTGGTTCTAGTAAATATTTAGGGTGTGTTATCTGGTGCAACAGGTTTCAAAACACATGTAATTTTATACAGCCTATCTGTATTTTCGGCATAATGATTGCTGTCACCGAAGTGAAGAAATGAAAGAATATGAAGAAGGCGTATTCGGAACATTGTACTAGAAAATATTGGAGTATGAAAAACAGGGTCTTCGGTCCAGTACAGTTTTATATCAGGATTTTGGACTAATCGGTTTCCACGATTGCATGATTGAATTCTTTGTGTTAGGCCGGGGCACCGCACTTATCACTTGACTCGCGTATAGATTGGTCTGCTCACACACATACTGAAAAAATTCGTCATTCATGAAAATACTCACGTAACTCAAAATATGCTGCTTATTCTCTATTTGAACGTTTATACCCGAATTCTCTGTAAATGATGGAACGGGTGGACAACAACTAGGATGATATGTATCAGGCACATCACTTTTCTCTATAGGCCTATCGGAATTTCCTTGTCACTCTCACTCACTATCTGAGTCTATTTCAGAAATAAGTTCATCACCACAATAATCATTGTGAACAATATCTAATAATTTATCTTCCGTAAGAAACTTTGTTTTATAAGCCATTATACTACACTCGGTAAGAACGTCACGCACTGCATTGGTATCGCAAGTACCGGCTCGACGTGCGAGGAAGTGCTGAGATATTCCTGCTAAAACAGCAAGATAAACACGAGCCCACTCAACGCGAGGGTTATCTCAAAAAGATCAACCAACTTCCTGCTACAACCAGTAATGCTGACTAAGGTGTACGAATGAATAGATGATGAATATAAGCAGCATTGCTTCGAGCGGAACATTGAACGTCATACGCCGTCCACGGTCCGCAATGAGTTAACATATGACTGACATGGGGAAAAAGCACAGAACCACTAAGGAAAAAAAAAAAGTGGCATACAACTGCAACGAATATACGCACAGAAACAATGTTAATAGCGCACGAACCACACAGTAAGAAACACATTCTTTCGTCCCGATGAACTAAGTCCCTAGTGCTCACTAGCCTCTCTTGCTTGCAGGACGATTGTCATCCCGAAACCCCAGGGGTAAAGCACACATGCTGCTGTAGCGAGCATGAAACACGATGGCGACGGGAGATACACTCGCGAAATAAAGCATCAAATAAAAATGCTCGAAAATGAGCACATAATTAATCCTTCATCCTAGGGGAGGAGTATTGACTATACTGGAGGCCATATTGGTAAAAAATACAAAGAATTAAAAGTAAAGCGGAAAATCGGACGACGAGAACAGAAATTTTTCGGGTAAATCGGACAGGTTGGCAGGTATGAATATAGAACTATTTTAGTGTTATATGACGAACAAGACATAACAGAGTATTTTGAACTTCGTGTTCTACTGCTTGTTCATAACCACGCAATTATGGGGCTCACCACTCTGTTACTGTGGACGATTGTGATGGTGGTGGTGATTAAAGTTTTAAAAGGAAGTACTCCCGGGCAACCATCCTCTATTAACATTAATCAGAGTTAACAGGGTGTGAAAATAAAAACACCCTAGGCCTCGTGACCTAATACCATAGGGATCCGAAAAGAACAAGAGTTGACTGAGGGAAGACTGATAAGATAGATGAAAGTGAGGAGCCTGACAAGTGGAAGCAATGCCTCGACTCGGTTAACACGTTCCCTGCGGCAGTGAATTTCGATGACTTAATGTTACGTCGTATCGGCCCATCGGTGACCCGATGCTGCCTTTAGTTATTATCGGTTCGGGTCACCGGTGACCTGACGAATTTGACTTTCTTTACTCCCTAGTATGAAATCCTAAACAATGCAAGTGCACTTGTTGTGTGCGTTATTGTTGAGGAGACATTCCAGCGTATTTACCTGTGCGACAGTGTTCCGATTCAACAACTGCGTGAAACAGAAATGACCCCGGAAATATTTGGGTCACGGGTGGGCCGATCAAAACTAGCAGCAAGTTATGCCTCGTTCCTTTACTTCAATTGGAACACTATGTTGCCATTAGTTAACAGCAATTCGTAACTAGGACGTAGTTACTAACTTCGCAATTCTGGGAAGTTCACACCGACGGATAAGAGTAACATGTTTCGGGGCACATGGTGACCCGAACCGCACGGAACGTGGTATAGGCCCACCCCAGTGCTGTCCTAACCCTCTTTCTTTTCCTTGCCACCGGTGTGTCGGAATGTGAAAGCTCCATACCTAAAGACGGACGTGAAATTGCTTCTAAATATTATATACGGAAGATAATAAATATGTCAATAACTACTCCAATAACCTCTATTGGATTTCCTAAGAGCAATTTAGAAAGCAGATATCAGAAGGGTAGTACTCCTTAAACAACAATCTACGATCTGCGGGCAGCAACACTCTAGGCTTCATTCGCCGTAACCGCGCTAAACGATTCCCGCGTAAAAATATAGGTCAGACAACAATCGGGACTCAGGGTGACCCGAAGCGATATGAATGGAAGATGAAAAAAACTTTCTTCGGGTCACCGGTGGGCCGATCAAAACTAGCAGTATGCCTCGATCCTTTGCTTCAATTGGAACACTATGTTGCCATTAGTTAACGGAAATTCGTAACTAGCACGTAGTTACTTCGCAATTCTGGGAAGTTTGCACCGACGGATAAGAGTAACATGTTTCGGGGCACATGGTGACCCGAACCGCACGGAACGTGTTAAAGGCTCTGTCGTCGACAACCCACGCTCCCTAGTTAAGAGAAAACTGGGCCCCTTTCAGGCACCTCTTAAGACAGGCAGGGACTATCGTGAGTGTTAGTTTAGGTCCCCATCTAGGCAGGGAAAGGCCAACGAGTTCGTGATGTTGCGCAGAATCGTGTGCTTGCATGCAATTCCACGCTAATCCGGACACCGCTCGTGCACGACACTACGCGATAGTCAAGCTAAACGTTTAAACACTGATGCAATTATGCTAACAATAATCAAAATTTATCATTTAAATGACCTGTTTTACAGTATATATGTCTTAATTTGGAACACCCAACGACTCAAATATGTAATATTATGTAACTAGCATATATCTAGGTTAGGTTACCCAGGCAGTCTGTAAAAACAGCTCGGCGGTGTGCCCATTCCCGTTGTAGCATGGTAGTTTGTGGCCCGACGACTGCAAGCACTGCAACCGATTCAGTCCAACACGTGCTCCAGTAGTTCCGGCAAGCCGGGTATAGGAAAGTGCGGGAGACATTACTGTGTGAGTAATTTCAGTCAGTAAATTGAATTTTCTTTGCTTCCAGTTCTTAAACTCAGTTCATTGTTGTGCTGTGTACTTAAAGCATGTATCTTATGTGGCTTGATTAAATGAATAGTTCAACATGCCATACTGGTTTGTGCCTGGCTATAACTCAAGCAATGGTAGAGCAATCAATGTGATTCTTTTCACCACAGGATAGAAATAAATTTGAAAAATGGGCCAGAGCTATTCCACGAAAGGATACGGAGTTAACGCGTGATAGTAGAATACGTCAAGTTCATATCTCTGATGATTTGATAGTAAAATCAGATAATTTTACAGTGAATGGTGAAGATGTGGCTATCTCTCTTGCGAGATGGAAATTACGTCCAAGAGCAGTGCCCCACATTTTCCCTAATTTCCGAAATACCTTTGAAGTGAGATTTCCTTCATTTCTACCTACTTCAAAGTGTCTACGTGTCTATAAAGCAGGCCTTAAATGTAGGCGGAAATTGCGAACTTAAATGGGAGATGATCTTGACCTCGTATGTTAATCACATGCGTATGTTAGCCCGGAATGTGTAAATGCATAACAAGATAGTGAAACAATCAGTGGAAACTTCCATTAAACGAAAAATTGTGGTTCAAGATGCAGTAAATATCGAAGACTGGAAAAGCTCTGTACCTGAATTTAATAGCGCAGTTCGAAACTCTATTGAAAAGTGTTTAGTGTACCATTTGGCTGCGTACGTTGTTAATCACTCTTCTAAATGTATGAAGTGTTCGTCGTGTGCCCACTCTCTATATGACAATAATCGAAGTACATTTTCAGTTCTCATCCAAATAAAAGACTACAGTTCAAGCAATAATGAAGTGTTTTAACACGGCCTTCGAAAAGTATATGAGACATTCTTTTGCAGGTCGAGAAAGTGATTGGAAAAATGAACTCAAAACCGATGTAGGGCGAAATATTTTCTTAATTACATCAATTCCATAGGCAGAGTTTCAGTTGATCCTACAGGAGCTGGCTCATGTCTTCAACATGTTATGGATATAATCACCAGATTAGTTTAACATTATCTGAAGTGCCAATTTTTCTTCAGAATGAAAGAAATCCAGCAAGATTTACAATCTCGAACATCCGCCAATTCTTCACGCAAACTTTCAAAAGTCCAGTAACCGACAAACTAAGTAGAGTATTACCTTTAAATAGCTCACGGATGTTTGTTTTAATATGCTGGGAGTTGTGTTATTTATCTGTATATGTAAGACTTAGTAACCTGTGCTTTTCACAACATATGATGAAGGTTGTAGCATTTATTTCTGTTTGTGATTTTTTCCATTGTACCCTGCCGTGGTATAACAATTGTAATTTCTCGTTTTTAAAAGACAGTGTATATACTTATCAGTTACGGAGTAAGACGTTTCCTCTGGTACAATTCCTATGACTAGCTGATTGGTAATGTGGACATAACCCACTCTAGCGCTGCCTGCCGGGACGCTCTTGAAGTCTACGAGTCCTCACACTTGTTCTATGCCTCATGACATTACATATATGTAACACCGGGCACAAATGGGTTAGACAGAATTGCAATACAGTGCACTAAAAATATATATCACATATCAGCCAAACATCGGTCTCTGAGAATTGCATTGCTTTCTAGGAAGACCAACATTATCTTACAGCATGCCTGTCCAACAAATCGATTATTTTAACATGTTTGCAAGGGCAAGGTAGTTTCTACTTCCCAATCCTCATGGCTCACTCCTCCTCGTGCCCGTAACTTTTACAGGGCTGCAATAATGCACTTATTACACATTCATTCATTTGTTCATTCATAACACCAAAAAATTCAAAAGCTCATGTCCCCTAAATTGAAACAATGAATAACACTCAAAATGCTTACAAAACGTTTATCTGTAGGAAGAGAATGACACAAATTTTGTAAATAACCAATGAACTTAAGACCACTGAAGAAAGTTTTAGAAGTTTCTTACCTGAGACTGATTTGGTCTGGGCTGGTTTGGCACACCATAATTCATCGGCATCTGTCCCCCTAAAAGAACATCCAATGGATCAATATCCTAATGCATCAACTTTCTGCAGAATATCTGACAAAATTTGTCAAAACACTTAATTGAAATCTCCTATATAAATGAAGCTACAGTAAAATTTTAGAAACCTTAATTCATTTACTACATTAATATGAGCAAAATATGGATGTGTAATATAAAATCTAAACTTACAATATGAGTGTATGAAACTAACTCAAGAAGGCTAACAATGTGCTTTATAATCAACAGCTGGTCGAAATGACAATGCCATAGGAGCCTAGCCGCAAACACTGGTACAATTGTTATACTCTGTATATAGGTGAATGTAACAAACACACCTGCATATTTAATAATGTTGCAAGTAATGCTTGACTGCCTTGGCCTTATGCAAGTATCAATGCAGCAAATGGCAATGAGGAACTAAAATCTTACTTCACAATTTTTAATTTGATTTGAAAAAGATTATTGCTTTATCAACTTTAGGTCATAATAGTTCTTTTGCATAGGATTGAAGCTAAAATCATTACAATTAATTAATGTTAAGATAATTGTAAAGGGTGAAAGCAACAATTTTCATACATTTGTATTAAATTACTTTTGAAATAGTATATACAGAAAATGTAACCAAATACAGTAGAGATAATACGCGACACTGAGCGAGATATCAAGGGACAGCTGCTGGAGCTCACTCTAGCGGATAGACCTGAACAGTACTGATTCTCTCGTAAGAGCACGTGTATTTTTGTGTGAAGTTTTTGGTGTTATTTATGCGTTTTCAGTGAGTTGACATAAATAAATAGTAGTGTGTATCATTCCTTGATATCTCCTCTCAACATGAGGGGAAAGGTATGTGCTGTGTTTGGCTGCAGTAACTATGAAGTAGAGAAGAATGCGCGGTCGTTCTTCAGGTTCCCTCGTGACAAGACCATGTAAGTAATATTCTGTTTGCATATATATTCTTCCAGTGACAGATTTTTATAGTACTTCATAATCTTCTGACCTGCTTGACCCATATTTTAATTAGCATAAAATGTAATACGCATATTTTATTCTATAGTGCAGCAGTTAACCTTCAATACCGATGTGTTATTGTAGGTGTGATCTGTGGGTTTTGAAATTTCACAGAAGCGATTTGGATAAGGCGTACAAGAAGGGACGCTACGCTTATATAAGAATTACAAGATCTGTTCAGATCATTCCCAGACCAGCGACTTTAGAAACCCTTGGCTGTATTGTCGAGATATGTTACATTTTTGCTCTAATTGAATGTAAATATACCTTAAAGCATCACTATCGACAACATTTTCATACTTTACTTTCTTTATCCCTCTTCTCAGATTAAAGCCGGGATTTTATAGATTATCTTTCTGTTAGTAGGCTTCATGTTAGGAGCATAATTGTAGAGCTATTAAATGTTAATTCATTGCATCATATGTGTAAGGTATGTGCCAAAATTTTTATTGACAAGTGTCTTACTGTGATGATACAATGTTTTTAAATGAGAAAAAAGACAAATCCAACCGTAAGAGTTCAGGCAGGAATGCTAAAGCTAAAAAGTAATGCATAAATTAAAGATCAAGCCATTTCACACCAGTCCATTTCACTTCTTGTTTATATGCCTAATTTCAGTCTTTGAATTGTTGTTGTTAGTCGTTTAGTCGCTTTCGACTCTCCGTGACCCCATAGACCAAAGTGCGCCATTTCTTCCTGTCATGAACTATTTTCCGAAGTCTTTCTAAATTGAGAGCCCTGGCTTCATTGATGCCATCAATCCACCTCATCCGTTGTCGCCCTCTTCTCCTGTTACCATCAGCCTTCCCCGGCATTAAGGTTTTTTTCCAGTGAATCATGTTTTCTCATAATATGACCGAAGTACTTTAGTTTTTGTCTTAGTATTTGATCTTCCAGTGAACAGCCTGGGTTGATTTCCTGTAATATGGACTTATT
Organism: Anabrus simplex; assembly: GCF_040414725.1. NCBI lineage: Eukaryota > Metazoa > Arthropoda > Insecta > Orthoptera > Tettigoniidae > Anabrus > Anabrus simplex. The sequence continues at coordinate 259,452,728 of NC_090270.1, read as the reverse complement.
AGACCTCTTCGCAGTCCACGGAACTCTAAGGACTTTTCTCCAACACCATAGTTAAAATGCGTCTATTCTTCGACGCTCAGCCTTTCTTACTGTCCAGGTTTCGCTTCCGTACATTGCTAATGGAAAGACCATAGCCTTCACTATACGAATCTTCGTTCTTAAAGTTACGTCTCTACTCTTGAAAATGTTATCAAGGTTAAATAATAATTCATTTATCCAGAATTGCTTTAGCAACTTCGAAGTTAATATCTCAATAACACTTTCTTATTAGACGTAATTTACTTATCTAATTCCGTATATATATTTCCATTGATATTTGAATTTAGCGCGATTTGTTCAGGTTAAGTTACTAGGAGCACCACCGTCGAATTGTCTCCCATTTTAGCAGAGCGAAATCTGCGTCACGTATTATCTCTACTGTATTTGACGTAACCAACCCTATACAATGGTCTATTGGTTCTTAATCACTGGAGAAGGTTCCATCAGTTCAGGAAAATAAACACATATTGTAGCGCACTGTTCGGATGAATGAACGTGTGATTGCTACTTCCAAGGTTGGATTAGTAGTATGAAGAAAAAGTTTACAATTACCAACATAAAAAACACAAGGATTCAAATGATCACCTTGAGAAATGCACCTTGAGAAAGTTAGGACTGAATTACGAATTGTTATTTTTACATCAGGCAATATAAGAGCTAAGGCTGATCTAAGTTTCTCTATTGCATTCAAAACACTGTTCTTTCAAAAGTGCAGACAGCCTTAGCCTTTTGCTAATAGCAGCTTTTGCTTTTAGATTTATTCAGTTTATCTCTCGGCATCTCAAATATATCTGTTGACAAATACAGTGGAACGGTGGGCTTAACAGAGATCATCGTAGTCCTTTGCAGTATTGTGCTGTATGCATATTATGTATGAATTGCTCCTAAAAATCTTTAAAGCAATCAAGCACTGACACCTGCAATCAAAATTAAATTATGGTTATCTTTTGGAAACTAAATTTTTTAAATAAGAACCTAGATGAATATGTGCTGCAAGACTATGTTGATAGCAATTAAAGAATTGCCATAAGAAGTTCCCAATATTTACAAGAGGAACTTTATAACAGTCACATCAACCTTGGTTTTCTTTGAAGGTCAAAACTAATGTCAATTCAAATTGAGTATATAATTACGGAATTAAGTTATGTACTAAACATTGAAAAAAACCAACCAGACAGAACAAAGTACCCCGCTTCAAATATTTAAAGCAACATCATCTTATAAACACATTTTTTAATTTTTTAAATTTTAACAATCTGTCTTACATCACTCACACACATAGGTCTTATGGTGAAGAAGGAACGGAAAAGGCCTAGGAGTGGAAGTAAGTGGCCGTGTCCTTAAGGTACAGCTGCAGCATTTGCCAGATGTAAAAATGGCAAAACCAAACAAAACCATCTTTATTGCTCCCGAGTGGGCCTCGAACCCCTTATCTCCCGGATTCGCACCCCTATCCGGACGGCCAATTCGCCCGATATAAACACACACATTATGCCCAGTTTTGATCGGGTTGGTAACTACAATGTAGAATCAACTAGGATATACAATGTTCCATGAAATTTTAGCGTAAATTTAACGTTTCAATTGGTTACCCACGTAAAGACTCATGCAGTACCTATGACATGATTAGCTCCTATGCACCCGTAAGCGGACTGGTACGTGTTCGAGTGGCTGCGCCAGAAATCCACAAGCGGACTGGTACGCCGGGATGCAAGGTCGCATATTGGAGACATTTGTGACATCTGTTAGCTTTTTCCAGAAACATTTGTAACTGAAATTTGTTCTTGGTGCCATAAAGTGTCAGAGCGCTCTGGTATGCTTCTTTGGCAAAGGAATCTATTAAAATATCGATCGAGAAATCTGTATTCTGTTGTTGATAAGATGGCTGAGAAGGAAGTTGCTTGCTCGCGCAAAATGCTCAGAAATGGCAAAATTCAAAGCATATTTGATGTTTTAGGCTGTGATTTCAGCAGTATTAGTGAGGAAAAGTTATTAGTGATCCTGTGCATGAATAAACACGAAATTAATCACCAGAGATCTTTCGCGTAGTAATATCGTATGACATGGAATCCCGAATGAACTTTCTCCCGCCCCTCAAGATCCGATTGAGACCGCCAGATTTGAACCTACGATCTTGGTACCTGAAGGGAACACTTTACCACTGATCCTTACACTGAATTTTAATAATAATAACAACAATAACAATAACTAGTTTTTCTGGGGACACACGCGTCAAATCAAATGTATTTTTTCGCTTTTACAAATATTTATGAAAATAAAGTAAATAACTATAATCCAACCTATAGGAAGCATTTTGTGTTTTGCATAACACCCTAAAGTGGGAGTTAACACCTTAAAGTGTAGGGATTTCCCGTAATTGTCAGAGGCTACCGTCTGGGCCACGGAGAACCCAATAATTATACTAATTGAGGGTTGTAGAAGCAAAACTCACATTCTCCATTTTTTTCAATATTGGGTTCTGTGCGAAGGCATGTTCTCTACCTTAATGGGCATCATATTCAATGAAACATCTGCAGCGAAACTAACATATTACTTGTATAAAATCATTCTGAAATTAAGTGTTACTTGCAAAACTCTCATTATCCACTTCCCAGCACGAAGCAAAAGTCATGTTCTCCGGTTACACCAATCATGTTGCTACACTTGTTTCCGAGTGCATTGTGGGTATCCCATGTTTAGATTACAGCTTATGTCATATTGTTAGGTGAAGGCTTCAGCAGTACATCAGTTGTTGATTTAAGAATAATGGTTCCCCAAAATAAGGGTTATAAATGGAAGAAAGTGTGAAACCATGTTGTCCGGAGGAAAGAGGTCGGAAGAGGAGCAGAGATCAATCTAACTGGAAAAGAAACAAGGCTAAACAAATGAGGTGAGTTGGATGTGCGCTTTCGTGCTCTGGAGATGGAGTATTAAGAGAAGGTTTCACTATTCCAAGTTTTTGTATTAACATGTTTTGAATTTGTTTACTCCCAGATATTCTTCAAAGAGTTAACCAAAATTTCCAGAATGAGATCACAGTCAGCGAGCCGCCTTATGCAGTGTAGTTGGAGCTCAAGACCTTCGCAGGTTTCATGAGATTCTACTTTCATAAGGACAAATTATGCATTACTGTTTAATAAACTGTATTTTTATCATTATTCTCCTCCAAGTGTCCGTTTTTCTTTTATTTATTTGCTTCTGTTCACTGATTGAACCCTATTTCTTAGCTTCATAAAACCTACTAAACATAGGAATGTTTGTACCAAAACTTGCATTATCCACAGCCTTGTGATGCATAACTCCCATTATCCAAAAACATGGAGCAAAACTCGCATTCTCCAAACTTAAAATGTAATTTGTCGTCTTCACGTTTACTTTCCACAAGAAAAGATGTTCTCCGGCATTTATTATCAAAATTCAAGATGTAAATAAAAACGTATATAGCAAGATTCGTCCAGGTGTGCACATTGGAGAGTTTTTTCAGCTTTACCGTAAATCATGAAAAGCGGGCAATGTGAGTTTTGCTTCTACACCGCTCAATTATGAATAGCTAAAAATAATTCAGTTGTCTCTTCATTCAGTATGAATACATTATCATTTTAACTTTTCAAAATAGTTTACATTACAAACTGTGCAGCCTATTGGTGGGATAAAATAGGGTAATTTGAACGTTCATTCTGTTAACAATTATATGATTATTATTATTATTATTATTATTATTATTATTATTATTCATGTGGCTATTTCAGCCTTATAATGTTCCAGCATTTCCATGAAATGGAAAGCTACAGTAATCATTTCAAGAACAACCGGTGGGATTTGAACCCACGGCACCTCACGATTCAGGTTACTAGCCCATCGCACTATCACTGAGCTAGTTCAGTTTTATGGGTCATTTAAGTTTGCGTTTTAGTATTCAGGGGTCTCTCTTCGTTACCTCATAACCTACTTTAGATCGCCATTATTCAATATTAATATTTTTTCTCATGTCTAAATTCCTGAGCTACAATAATAATAAAAATAAAAATAATAATAATAATAATAATAATAATAATAATAATAATAATAATAATAATAATAATAATAATAATAATAATAATAATAATTCAGTTTACATCAAAATGACAAATAGATTCCATAAAAAGGTTTTATTCCTGCTCTGGCTCGTTTGGTGCTAATGAGGTAGACAATTTGGCAACTCTGACTATGGCAGACGTAGTAAACCCTATTAGACCCTAATAGACACCGAGATGCCTTTGGAGGGTAGTGGTGTGAGGCGAGGTCGTCATGTCTTGTCCCGAACTATAATGAGAATAGGTGGGTTGTGTTCACACACAGAGACAGAAGGGTATTCATCAATTATATATGATTTGTAATGAACTTTCATCGGGCTGTCTTCAAATGGTAGCTTGGTACTCGCTTCTGGTTTCCCAATGTTTTTTGTAAATATGGAGACTTCTAGCAGTATTTTGCTAGAGCATTTTATGTATATTTTGGTGTGTTGATGAGGTGCTCATGCACGGGTGTTATTCAGAATATAATTAGTTATTTGAAGGGTCGGGGGAACAAACCAGGTAAGTCACTTTTTTCTCGAAATTGAGATATTGTTACAGTCCGCTTCAGAGTGATCATGCGCATCTATTGAGAGGCCGGAAATGGAAAAAAAAGCAGGCGAGTTAGGAGAAATAAGCGCTCAAAGTTTCACTATAAGGGGAAAGAACTAGGGAAGTCAAGCGCAAAGAGGAAAGAAGCATGCAAGTCAATGATGCCTCAGCTGGCCACGAGAGGGCAGAGCAAATATCGCGGCGCTATCTGTCTTGACTTTGTTCTCTGTGCTTCCCTCCATTTACTTGATGTGTTGTTTTTGTTCATCCACGAGGTTATGGTTGTATTGTGAGCTGTGTGTCGCGAGTGTGTGTTAGCGGTTATGGCTTCCAGTGCTGATGAACTTGTAAAACATGAAGGAAAAAAACGAAAGATTACTGGACGGATGTCAGAGGTGAACAAGAAACAAACTTTCTACCCACGAACCTGGCCCCCCTTGTCATTGCAAACGATTTGACTCTTACAACATCACGAGTGAAGCGGACAAGAAAGAAATATTACGCCAGTTCAACAGTCTACAGTCTCACAATGAACAAAATAGGTATTTGGGAGAGTTGATTACGGTTATGCCTGTGGCGCAAAGAAGGCCGCGGAAGGATGAAGAAGTTACTCAGTTTCGCGAAGCTCGCTATGCTTACAGACTGTGTATTGGTAGAGAGGCGTTGGCAGTGCAGGACGTTCAGGTATGTGCGTAAGCATTTTGTGCAATTCATGGCATAAGCAAAAATAAACTCCACTATCTGCAGAAAGGTCTGAAATCACATGGATGGGCACCAGTGGATAAAAGGGGTAAGCATTCTACAAAATACAGACAACTAGATAAGGCAATTGCGACTATGATTGAGAATCACATTAAAAGTTTCAGAGGCAGTCAGAGTCACTACAGCCTGAAGGACTCCAAGAAAACCTACTTGCCAGAAGATTTAAACATTAAGAAAATGTTCAATCTTTTTAAAGAACTTCATCCTACCACGGCTGTGTCTTATGACACATATCGAATGATTTTCAACAGGAAATTTAATATTTCGTTTGGCCATCCTCGAACAGACACTTGTGCAGAGAGCGATGAATTCACTGCAAAAGTCAAAACTCTGAAGACGGCGAATGATCAAACACAGATTGATCGTTTAACGAAGATGAACATTCTTCATAAGAAAAAGGCTCAAGCATTTTACGACCGCAAAAGGAAAAGTAAGCTCTCGGCAAGGAAAAATAAAAAGAAGGTGGCTACCTGCATAGACTTTGCTAAAAATGTATCCCTGCCACATATAGCAACCAATGACGTTTATTATAAACGACAACTGTCTATGTATTCGTTCAATATCCATGTTCTTGCAACAGGCCAATCAATTTTTTATATCTATCCAGAATGTATTGCAAAAAAAGGCCCGAATGAAGTGACCTCATTCTTGTTTCACTTCATCACACATATCATGGATGAAGGCACTGAAGAACTCTCAATTTTCTGCGATTCCGCAGGTGGTCAGAATAAAAACTATACTGTCTTCCGCTTCATTCATTATGTAACACACAATCAAATTGCTGGCCTGAAGGACATCAAACTTACATTCCCCGTGCGTTGCCATTCGTACTTGGAGTGCGATAAAAATGTCGGCTTATGGAATCTAAAAGCGTTGATGGAAACACCTGAGGATTTCAAAGAAATGGTGAAAGCGTCCAGATGTAAACCATCCCCTTTCACTGTGGTCAGCGTTACCCAACAAATGGTGCTAGACTGGAAGACGATGTTGGACTCAAAATATGCTACAAAATGCCCTTTCAAAATTCAGCCTATTAAGGTAATAGCTTCTGCATCCAGCCACAGCCATATGCTGCAGTATCGCACGACTTACTACGGAGGAATGAAACGGGGATTATAAGGGCACCACGACAAGGTCTACCATTGAAGGATGGGCTGTTTGAACTTCCCACTCCAGCTTATAATGGTAAGTTTAACTTTTAAAAAAATCACTCGTCTCCTAAAACATCAATTTGTCACAGTCTGAGATATTTCCGTTCTTTATTCTAGGTCTTCTCCCGATTTCCGAAGAAAAATTCAAAGATATACTAAGTCTGATGAAGTTTTGCAGTCCTCATGCTTGCAAGTTCTTCAGTCAGCTTCCTCAAAACTAGATGATGCGAGTCTGTTCCACTTGACTTACCTGTTTTTTTCCACTTCAAACGTGTACTTTGATAGGGTTTTGTGGAATTACACCATTGTGGGGACAAACACAATGCCTAGAGCTCTGATTAGATATTTTCTGAACCCTAGTTGTTTTCTTCTGGAAATTAAAATAACTTAATGTGCTGATACACCAATGTCACAACAATTTGAACATAAAAATTGCTTTTTCTCAAGTTTAAAAAATTTTGACTCCCCTGCTTTTTTCCCCCCGACCCTTCATTTTTAGAATCAGTTGAGGTTAGGAAAGGCCTGAAGCAGATGTAGCAGCACGCAGCTTTATGTACACGCCCTGAGAGAGAGAAAATTATAATGCTTTATCAAAATTCGAGGGATCCTTCCTGGTGAACAATGGCGCTTATATTACGGACATTTAGATAATTTTTATTAATTTCAGTAATTTGTTCAGTTATTTTGAATTAGATTACAATTGACGCCCAAGCGCGAGGCGATTAAGAATTGTTTTATTCATATTTGATTATTTTACAGTAATTATATTACAAGGGTTAATTTATTTTATTTCAACGTTATTATTTAGACATGTTTCAGTGGTGACAATGGATTGCCAGAAAATGTACAAAAAAAACAAAAAACAATGTAACTGTTGACTTTTACTGTTGCAAACTTAATTTGGTATTGTTCGATGTTCTTGTTTAGTCAGGCTCCACATCAGTATTTTAGTGACAAAAGTAGTGTTCGTACGTGGGCCAATCGTGTTTGTTTAATGTTGGAACGTTTTGATAATAAATATGCTTAGCTCAGAAGTATGACGTTCGGTAATTTTCTGCACTACTTCTACAGGCCAAAACGTGAATTACAGTTTTGGGCTTGCTGCATTGCATAGTTCACAACAACTGTTAGCTAGTTTAAAAGTGAATTTCCCAATAAGCAGACATTCATATATGGTCAGCAAAGATCCTTGTAAATGCAGTCTTATAACAAGACACCAGATGACAAGAGGGATATGCTTAGAATCAGCAGAACTATAGCTTTGGCTTTGAGTAGAATATGAAAAGTGACACACAAAAAAACAATTTTACGTAAAAGTCCTTAATTAGGAAGTTGCAATAAAGCTGTTGTGGTTCTGAAGGAGACAAAAAGAAAAGCTGCCAGCACCAAAAAACCAGAAGGTTTGTATAATTAACCTTTGCCTATAAAACCTGCAAAGTTTAAGGACTTGCTACAGTGTTCTCCCTAGGGCCTTTTTAATGGGTACACTGCCCTGCCGTTTTTATACACCACCCAGCTAACAACCTAGATATGTGCTAGTTACATAGTATTGATACAAATTCGAGTCACTGGGTGCTACAAATCAAAACATAAATACAGTAAAACTGTTTATTTAAATGATAACTCATTATTGCATCTACTATTACACCCGAGTTTAAATATGTAACTTGACTATCACGTAGTGTCATGTGGAACCGCATGCAAGCTCTATTTCACATGATGGCACAAACCTATAAGGCAATCCACAGCAAGCGAGAGGTATGCCTCGGTGTGACACGATTATGAACTAGGATACTAAAATACTGTAGTTTAATTTTAGTGTTAAAGTTTACCAGTCTGAAATTGTTATGTCCTCCTCTGTGATCAATGGAATAGTGTCGGCCCCCATATCTCAAGACAGTGGGTTCACAACCGCAAGAAGTAGACAGATTGTTGAAGGGCAGAAGAAGACCAATTAACACTATGTCTTACGATGTTGGCGTATAAAAGATCTCACATTTGCCGTGAACCCAACAAAATTCACTAAAACTCAGCCATACACACCGATGATTCACTTTACTCTGCCATGTAGTAGGCCTAGAGTAGAACAGAACGTCGAAACCGACGACCAAGGAGCCAGATAGCATCAAATTTAAATGCTTGTACACTGCAACCGGGGGTATACGAGTGTTATTTGTGGTTATTATTAATGTCCGAAGGGGAATAAATTGAAATCATTCCATTTATGTTTTATGTGGTATCGCCCCCCCCCCCCCTACTCATTCCTGGCCGCCTCTTACCCCCCGCTGAAGAAAATTTCTGGGGAGAACACTGTACTGCATCTAAAACAGTTTTCATGAAGAGCTAGTTCATGACAATAAGGAGAAAGATTACAATGACATATACACGACTGCACCCAACTGACAAGAGACCAATACCTGGTATTTGCCCCTATAAAAATGTTGTTCTTACATTTCATTTAGTGTATTTTTCTATTAATCGTTTGCAGTAAAGTTGCAATATGACAAGAGTAATTAAAAATTTGTTTTACAATACTTAAAAGATAATAAACTTGAAATATTAAAATCAAAATTCAAGAAAATTAGCAAAATGTGATCAATTTTAGCAGTCACCCTTCAAATGTACTCGAACCTCATGTGTACAGTTTTCTTCTTGTGCTGGTGAAATACTGTTTCAAATAATGATGATTAAGTCTAGTCTAAAAGACTAGTTCAAAGGGCCGTTCAGTTCAAAGAAAGAAAGAGTTGAAAGAGGTAGGCCTACTTCAGATAGTAAGGTAAATTAAATTAAATTTTCAGCTTTCATCTCTACAAACTTTCAACTCTGATAAGGAGTATCTGTAAAATTTGTGTGTGTGTTGCTCATGCTGTAAAACAATGGGTACTTTAAAAAATAAGGAATGAGGAAAATTGCTTATTTAGATGGGGTTTATTCCTAAAAATGTTATGCCATCATTGTATCAATCAGAAACCCGGTGTACTTCAAAACAACAGTGTAATTAGTGAAGTAAATACATTATTATTATTATTATTATTATTATTATATTATTATTATTATTATTATTATTATTATTATTATTATTATTATTATTATCGTATGATGAATATGTACACACATGTATATGGTTCAGGGTAAATGTGCATAGTCACACGTCCGTACAATACTGTAACTCTAGGTCTAGCATTTTGACCCAATCAACTGCTTCATCCGATGTGCGGTGAATGTCCATTAGCTTTCCTTTGAAAGCTCGAATTGGGCAGTCAGCAACAATGTGGTGGATTGACTGGTTGAGAATCCTTCTAAACGAGTACAAGGATTTGATCTCCCAAGACGACAGTAGAGAATCATCAATTGGATAAGAACTGGACAAGTAAATATATTAGTGTATTGTATTAGAGTAATTGGATGTGGTCGAAATGAAAACCTAAAATTTCCAATCATGAATTTACCTCCCTTTACCTGCATAATCTGCTTCTGTTGAACATATCGAAGACTGAAAACACATTGGAAGAATATCAGTATAAATAGGGTAAACCCTTAAGAGATTCGTGTTGTGAAATAGCGTATGAGAAAATGTGAAATCTATCCATTTTGTCCAAGTTCTTTCAAGGCCTTATGGACAATAATAATGAATGTTTCAATTGGACAAGTGTGGCAGTGGTGTACTGAAGAGACTTAAGGGAATGGGCACCCTCAAATTAGGTGTGATGTATGCTGCATGGTATTTCAATTGCAGAAACTCAAGTCTGAGACTTTTACTAAGATGGGCATACAGCAACTGCATGGTCACAGGAGTGGTGACAGCAGACAAGGTCCACAAGTCTTAGTAGTCCACCCCTGAGAAAAAGAAGGAAGTACTTCAAAGGGATGAAGAAAGTAAAAGATGACCCTCCTATCAGACTTCAGCCTCCAAAATAAGGAAGGAAGCTAGCAGAGGGCCACTGCACCATCCCAGCAAGAACTGGGAAAGGTAAATTTGCAGTAATTCCAGACTCATTAACCCCCTTACACTCAGCCTGCGTGAAGCAGTTTGCTCAAAGGAGCTCAAAATTATTTGTGATTTTGCAACAAAATTACCAACAAAAAAAAAAACCAACACAAACAGTTTAAAATTAAATAAAATCGAATCACACTAGTATAGGAAACTAGGAGCATTTCAGAAATGAATACACCTTGGACGTATTAACGGTAAACCAGGAAAAAGAATAATGCACAACGTTAAATGAAACAGTATGCAACAATTAACATTCTGATGGTGTTGCCAGTGAACATTTGACACTTGAAACATTTTGTTAACCTTTTCACTGCCGAGTTTTGATGACCTACCGAGCCCTGTGGGCCAAGTTTTTTTTTTTTTTTTTTTTAAGGAAGAAGCACTTTGACAGATACATATTTACTGTTACTATTAATGGAATGCATACCGTCCCCTTAGTCCTGCAGCCCAATACGATGTCGGGGCTGAAGTGAGATATTTTACACCATATTTTATGACCGGATGCCCTTCCCGATGCAAACCTCAGTTGAGGAGGTAATGAATATGAAATGAATGATGGTGAATGAAACTGGGCACAGAAGTGGAAGGAATCGGCTGTGGCCTATGAATAGGAACTTTCCCGGCATTTGCTTGGGGGTACAAAAGGGAAACCACAAAGAAAAGGAAAGAAATTCTCAGGACAGCTGACGGTGAGGTTCGAACCCACTCGTCTGCCGAGTGGAGAGCTTGACTCCATAGCCGTAGCAGGTTAATACTCGCGGCCACTCCTCTCAGTGATACTATTACTGAAATACAACACAAAATTCTTGATCCAAGAACTGGTAATATCAAAATCATTTACATTTGGGGAAAAAATAATTTATCTGAAGAAGGGGTGACAATTCCGCATGAGACTCGTCATTACTACTTTGTCTCGCACTTTCTTGTAGTTCAATGTCGCCACTTAGATATTCTCCATCTTCATTATCAAAATATAGCTCTCCAGAAACACGATTTATGAGGAAACATTCAATTTCTTCATCAACAAGAGATGAATGTATACTTCAAGACGCCATGATGGCTGCACGTAAGCGGGAAAGATGTTCCACTCCAACGAAGATGAAATAACACTAGATCGCTTTTAAAACACACGAAATAGAGTGGTATATCTGCAGTACACAAGTTCTTTGAGCATTTCCATGGAATCTCAAAGCATGACACTATATCGCGTTCATTTGTGAGATCTGTGAAGTACACAATGCACCAAAACGTATATATACGGGTTTGGCAGTGATTGGGTTAACATGTTGTCAAATGTTAATCGGTGGAGAACGGCCTTCAGAGAAACAAACTTTACATGTAAGAGAAGGGGGAAAAAGAGTAGTGTTAACAGAAAGGGAAGGTATTATGTCTGACAAATAAAGAAGTATACTGAAAAAGGCAACGAACATCATTTATACAACAGAAAGTTGGCCCAACACTGCAATAACCGTTGCCAAGGAGTGGAAGGATGTAACAATTACAATGCCAAGAAAAGCTTTTCTTACAGGGCTTTATACCTGATTGAAAACCACAACTCGTGGGGCGCGATTTCCTATCGTTCACGTAGGTAGCGAAAACTGATACGTGTAAGAAAAATACTGCCGAGGCACACGAGACGGACGGGGTGCATTAAGAAACTTACTGTTTATCATAAGTTATGAATTTCATTATCGTCCGCATTGACAACTGATCGGTATCGAAGGGTAGAGAAGGAATTATCAACTCAATACCATTTTCTGCCATGGCAGACTTAAAACAATCTTACATCAACTGACCAAGATCTAAACATATTAAAAGTGGATATGAAGGGCACTATGTTCATCATTTGGGAGAACTGTTACATTCAGTTAGAACAGTACTTTAACCCTAACCACATTATTAAATGAAATAAATGAAAAATCTATTATTCTGTTCAATATAATCATTCCTATATACACAAAGTATAAATGAAGAAAAACTGTTGAAACTCAGCAGAGAAAATATAAGATGGGTAGTAGGACTTGACAGGACACTGCCATCTGAAGGAACACCTACATAGAATTGGAGTAATACAAGACAATATATGCAGGAAACGCAATGAAGCAGAGGAATCAGCCGAACACATACTTTTCGAATGTGAGGCGCTGGGAAGAATCAGACTCTCTAATCTAGGACTACCAAGTGAAGAGAGAAAAATCAACGACGACCCAATAAGAACACTGTACAGCTTTGTAAAGGGAGCAAGTATATCCAGGTGGGAATTAAGGAAAAACATGGAACCAAAAGATCTTAGAGGTCGACGCTACTTAGGAACTAATATTTAGAGGCCCCATGAAGAAAAGAAGATCAACTGAGAAAAGAGACCAAGTCCACCAATCAGTTCAAACCTACCTACCCTCCCCCCATCCGCCAACCCCTGCCATCGTAGCTACAATCCCGCTCCATTTCAATAATCAGCCGGGTGTTGATACCCGTAACAGGAGCACGCAACTTACGAAGAACATAGGGGCGAGTCTCATATAGCTATATATATTTATCTCTATCCTACAGCTTCCCTTTTCTCAATAATTTACTTCTAATTATTTTCATTCCAGACATTCACTTCAAAACAAATTAAATAGATCACTACTTCTGATGAAAAGGAATACCTATTCAAGTTACGAATGATCGCCTTAAAGCTACATAAAAGTCATGAGCCTTATTACTATTGAACAAATTATAAATCGATAAGGATACTAACTCCCAGATCAACCACAGCCGTTTTGATGTGTCATTTAGTTTCAAGTTTGGATATGTTGTTCAGACTTCTTCAATGTTTTAAATTAAGGCTGTAAATTGCGACATACTAGTGTGTTTAAATTATTATTGGTTATATGTGTGCTTATGTCTTCCAACTGGTTTGTTAAAAATGAAGCCATGTTTTCCAGTGTTGACTTAGTTAAATGTAGCAAAGGCTTTTCAGTCTGTCAAACACATAGCAAATATAATGTAAATTAAAACACTAAGAGCATATCATAAAACACACACTAACATACAAAGAATGACATGTTTCGTTCTACAAGAACATCCTCAGATTCTATCAAATCACTTAAAATAAGCTTATATATGTACCAACTGGAGCGTGGCTGAAGATTACCCAATATATAAGGTCAAAACTAGTCGCAGTTTTATAATATATCAGCTAATGATATAGAATAGGTGGACCCTTCTATACCCTTTGTAAACATACTGTTTAGAAAACATTTTGCCAAACTTGCCTCCAAATTCTGTTATTATCAATGCTTATCAAAGCAGAAAGGAGCTACACAGAAAAGAAGCTGGAAGAAATGCACTATCCAAGAATAGATGAGGGAACATCATGTTCAATATGAAGATTAATAATGTTGAAAAAGCACATGTCTGAAGGCCACAGTGAAGTATTGGAAAATCACCATTTTCGACATCATTTGGGCAGAAATACTTATTCTAGTTGGACAAGAATGATCATGCGCAAGGAATAAACAGTGTTTATTTAGCGTATGCCTCATACAATCAGTATATATGTGTGTGTGTGTGTGTGTGTGTGTGTGTGTGTGTGTGTGTGTGTGTATTACACACACACTTATTTACAGATGAGAAATTAATTTGTGCTTCACATCTGAATACACTGAAACGTCGGAATGCGAGTAACTTGATCTACGAGTGTATTGCAAGACGAGCAAATTAGTTAAATAAATATGAACTTGATAAAGGAGCAAGGTTCCGCAATACAAGTGTCCTGTATACCTACATTTACCCTCCCCTGTTCGTTTGTTGAATGGATGAACGAGGTCTTTGGTCCTGTAGTGAAGAAATACCTTTCAGAAAATAATCTGCCGCTCAACGTCTTGCTGGTTATGGGCAATGCTCCTGCTCATCCTCCAGGCATTGAGGAAGACTTACTGGAGCCATTCAAGTTCGTTAAGGTTAAGTTCCTTCCTCCCAACACTACTCCAGTTCTCCAGCCTATGGATCAGCAAGTCATTTCGAACTTAAAGTAGCACTATTTCAGCAATGCTTCGAAGTGACCGAAGAAACAAACCTTACCCTCCGAGAGTTTCGGAGAAATCATTTCCCCATCGCGAACTGCCTGAAGATCATCGATAAAGCCTGGGATGGAGTCACCAAGAGAACTCTCACTTCCGCTTGGGGAACGCTGTGGCCTGACCGTGTTCTTGGACGTGACTTTGAGGGGATTGTTGGTGACAATGAGCCGCCGATTGTCGATGAAATTCTGTCCTTAGGGAAGACTATAGGGCTGGAGGTGAATGACATGGATATTCAAGAGCTGGTGGAAGAACATAGCCAGGAACTGACCACCAACGTACTGATAGACCTGCATCGCGAACAACAGGAGGAGATTGTGGAGATCTCGTCGGGGAAGAGGAGGAAAAGTCAATGGAATCTCTTACTTCAACTGAGGTTTGGGAGAAGTGCAAAATGTGGGAAATGGTGCAAAATTTTGTAGAAAAACACCACCCGAATAAGGCCATAGGAATGCGAGCGATGAATCAGTTCAATGGAAATGCAATGTCACATTTTCATGAAATCCTAAAATAAAAAAATAAAAAAATAAAAAAAAAAAGAGAGGCAAAATCAACAGTCATTGGGCAGGTTGCTCGTTTAAGTTGCACGAAAAGAAAACAATTCCAGTGAGCCAACAGATAGCAGTGATTCTGTTAGTGGAATTCGTGCTACACAGACAGTTCTCATATCTCTCGTCTCCCTCAAACCAACAATGATTTTATTGTAAGGAAAAGTGCACTTTAATTTGTTCTATATTATATTTTGTTTTAGAAATGGTATGTGAATAAATATTTTTGTGTTGTGGACGAATCATCCATGTTTCAATTGTTTCTTACGTGAAAAGTTGCATTGATATACGAGCGCTTTGGATTACAAGCATGTTGCCGGAACAAATTATGCTCGCAATCCAAGGTTCTACTGTATCTAGTTTTTTAATCCAGCGTACAGTATCTGGAGTTACGAGCAGGACGTCAACTTGTTGGCCGTGATAGGCTCGAATCTTGCATTCCCTGACGATATGATGAATAGTCTGGTGCGGAGCTCCTCAGTCACAGTCTGGATTATGTAGCTATTTGCACTTATGGAGAGCGGTGAGACATATCTGCATGGCAATTTCATAAATATTACTGTTCTGTTATTGCTAATGGGCTCTTCTAGCTTCACTTTGAAAGACTTAACTTCCGTGATTATACTAGAGAGGGCAGACCCCTCGATGTTGGACACGGATGGTCGTATCTTTCCGACGAGATGTGAATTTTTCTCTAACTCGAATCTTTGCTTCTTTGCTTTTGGTTTTGAGAGAAGAATAAAATGGACCCCACGCAGATCGGAGTTGTGTTTTTTACTTACAGAAAAGTCTTTAAACGATTCGAACTTAGCCTGCACCCCCATCCTTCTCTTTTCCTTGCGGTTAATAATACTTCAGGTATGGGTATTCTGTCGTACTTTTTGTTCTATTATTTATAGCTGATGTGTGTTGTTCGCTCCGCAGTATGAATGGACTGCATGTTGTTCTTGTGGTTATTGTGATTATATGTTTATGTTTGGGTCTTATTACTTCTGTTCATGTGCGCTGCAGTTTTATGGAATTTGCCATCTGATGACTGTTTGCCCTTTGTGTAGGCGCGAGCTTCCACTGGTGTCGTACCAAGTTCGAACCCTGATGGGTTTGTGCATGACTGCCGGATTTCTGATCCACAGCTGAAATCCTTTGTCCTGTGCGCGCAACTTCTGATATGAGACCTCGTTTGTGACCTTGGAGTCGTGCCATATGAACATGAGTTCATCGTTAACTGACGCTGATGCTCATATTGCTTGCCGATCCCGGCTGTGCCTGAATGTGTGCGCGAATGTTAGTATGAGAGGGGAGTGAAAGAATGACATATCAATCAGCTGAATTTACATTTTGATCTTGTTTCTGTATCTTATTCATGCATTTTCGTATGGTGCTATTTCTTTTGCCTTCACACGTGTCTTGGCCGCTCGGTTACCTATAGAGCTGCCATGCTTTATGTTTCTTTCATTTAGGCTATGCACATGCCTGGGATTTTCCCCTTCAGTTATTTATATTATCTCGTTGGTCCGGAGTTATTTCTCTGATATCTTACATATTTAATTTTCCTTTTCAACGCAGGGTTTTATCGTTGATGCGTGGGTGTTAAACGATCTGTGGTTGTTGTTACTATGAGGATGGTGTCAGAACGATGTATGGAAAATGACTTGAAATATACTCGTGGAAACAACGATCTCTTTTGGTCTGTGGTACCAATATTAATACTGGCACATTCAATAATGGTATTTTACTTAAGTGAGTGAGCTCGCCAAATGTTTTAATATTTTTGGGTTTTGTAACTTCATGCTCACATGCCCTTATTACATGTACTTGAATTTTAATACTTATAAAATTAGTCTCTTACTATTTTTAATTTGTAAAGAGGCTCTTTTCCAGTTCATGGGTGTTTTTTTTTTTTTTGGCCTTTCCTAGTCGTGATCTATGCCTCAAATCTCTCATGGTATTCATTGTACTGGGATTGTTTCTGGGATGGGAGGGGGTGTGGCTCAGCGGCTCTGCACAGACTATGCCCTACTCTGATTCTCTTCGGGATCCGCTTGGAAGTCTGGGACCTCAGAAGAAGGTATGCAGGTGCACATCTGACGCTGCTTCCCATCTACCCTACCACTCAAGAGATTTAAAATCCTTAGGATCCATGTCAGCAGCATCACACAGAGTCGGATGGCGTGATTTTAGTCTATTAAGATTCAAAAGTGGCAGGTCACTATGCACGGGTAGACATTATTAGTTATTGGTTATACTTCATGAATGCCTTTGCTGGCAAGACGTAGTGTTTAACGTGCACTGTGTCTTCTGGTATAGGCTAGAGCAATTTTGTTACTTTCAATGATCTTTCGCTGTCTTATCCTTGGCTTCGACAATATGAAAGCGACTGAGGTATGAGCGATGCTAGTAATGCCATTCCTTCTGCAGCCAGTCCCTGCTATGAATGGTGTGAAAATGTTGCTCTTAGGGTCAGTTGGTGCATACATTTCAGTGGGCTTGGCAAACTGATATGTAATAGCAACTTCTGGCTCGGTGAGGAAAGCAACGGGAAACTACCTCACTCCTCATTTCCGTAGTACGCCTCTTCAGTGATGCCTAGGCCATCTATGACAGCTGATGGCAGAGCTGTTGAGGATTGAACCAGCCTTAGGGCTGAAGACTGAACATAGACATACACTTCATGGTTAATTTTTTTATGAGAGTATATTCCTTGCAATGTACTTTTCAGGCTGCACATTCACTCCAAGCTGCCAGAAGGATAAATTGGAAAATACTCATATGACACGAATGATATTTTTACAGCTACTATCCACAGCATGTAGGTACAAAGTAGACTAAAATCATATTTTGTAAAATAGTTCTTCTGTAGGAAAATTTCAAATATTGCTGTTCAAATTGTCTCAAATTTTGTCAAATACTTTATGGCCTATATGCATCTATATCTAGCAATATATTGAACTGACTGGTTTCAATGCTTCAGACCAATTTAAGGAAGATACAGGGAAAACCTCAAAACGTGTCCACAGGCAGAATGGCTGGTGCATGGTTGAAATGCTACATGCAGCTCACCTCACCTCCAAAGAGCTACATTCATGATAGCAGTTCACAATTAAAATATACACACTAAAATAGCGTGATAAATACCTTATACTAAATTATCCAAAGAAAATATTTCAGCCCTATTTAGATGAACTGCAATATTGAGATAATATTATCAAAACAAGAGTAATACAAAATTATACTTCCAAAATTTGAAAATGTCCTCTTGAGACTGGACATATAAATGAACACCGAACAAACATAATTGTGAATCATGACAGGTTAAGAGAAGTTAAAAATATTATGTAGAGAACCAAGGACTTAATTAGGGTACGTTCCATATTCCAAGTATTTAAACAGAAGGCTTTCTCTTAAAACAATCACCACCACCATTTAAGAGAACAAACATTTAATATATGTTTCTAAATATTTAAAAGTGATTTGGTAGAATCTGATTATCTTTCAAAAACAAAATATGTCATTCTAATTTTAATTACGTGGTTTCTTTTTTCAGGTATAGTACAATTCTGTTGTATGTTTTCATTTTCAGGTAGTTTCTATATTTATTTATTTATTTATTCATACATTAGTAGAGGAACCTGCTTTTCGCAAAGCGCAAAATCGCAAAATTTTTGCGAAATTTTACAAATATGGCTCAAAAACAAGAAACTATTTCCGTTTAAGCAAACACGCGAAATAATTTATGAAATTATTTGGAACTGCATCGTTTGAAGTTTACTACGGTGATTTAAGGAGAGTTGTGGCTATAAAATCCGATAATTGACGCCAAAATCAACTTTATACCCTTTCAATATATATCGAAAGCTAAGGTATAGTGTATTGATTATCACTAAATTATCTTCCTGTGAAGCGAGAAATTTGTCGTGTTCGTCAATCCTTGATATTCAATTACGTGTAACGTGACTGCATTTCCTTTTGCCTGTTGAAAATTGCTCCTTATCAGCGCTTTTAATTTCCTATTTTGTGCTCAGTTTATTAAAATGGTTGTGACAGTTTTTGATCGAGAAAAAGAATTTGCATCGGAAGGATTTTACGTATATGACAAAGCTAGAAAAATATTGATGTGCAAATACTGCAATGTGCGAATTGAGTGGCAGAGAAAGGACACATGCCCGAAACATATAAGAGTTTCACATAAGAACAAGGAAAAGGCGCTAACGACGACAGGCACCAGAAGATAAGCTAGTCTCAGGCACACTAGTTCAGCGGCAAAAGAGCAAAATACTATTAAGACGCATTCATTTTATCTACAACGCGAGCTTTTATGGAGACAAATATTCCACTGGAAAAAAGTTGAACATCCAAAGCTAAGAGTGTGGATGGAGAAATATATTCCAGGTTTGTGCAATATTATAATTTTTTCTGAGGAAGAGATGAGAGGTTACATTTTTCTGGTAACTTTGTATGGTTATGATAGTTTTCTTGTTTAATGATAATTATGCCTAGATAATGCATTTTAGATCCCTCATTTACTTACAATTATAAATCATTTAATTCATTCAAATGATGTTAAACAGCCCTCTAATATTAAGGCTATTGATTTAAGGTGCTGGAGACTTGCCCACAGCTGGAAGACTGAGGGAAGGTTCTGTACCTCGAATCATCAAAGAGGAGGAGGAAAGATTAAAAGAACCTGTGAAAGATGAATGAGTTTTAATTCTTTGTTATGAAACTAATGATAAAAAAGGGCAACGTGTATTTATGGTTCTGATAAAAGTGCTTAGTTGTGGCGATAGTACAGTTCAGAAATTATTTGTAGGAGGAGTGAAAGTTATTGCAAATTCTAATACTACAGAATGTTCACAAGCAATTTTGAGTGTAATTCACAAACTTTAAATTCGGTACCAGAATGTAGTTTCTCTAACTTCTGATTCAGCACGTTACATGGGCAAGTGTATAAACACAATTAAGGTTCTAATTTCGAAAGGGTTGGTACACACGCAGTGCTGGGCTCAAACTGAATTTGGTGGGCAGTGTGGGGGCTGTGGAACTCAGTGCTTTGAACCAATGTGTTGTACAGGTAAAACATCTTCCTTAATGCACGAAAGAGAAAACATGCATACATTCAATTCCTGAAGCAGAAATTGAAGACGACCCACTAAAGCTGAACTCTTCCCTATTCCTGTGATCACCAGCTGGAACTCATGATTTAAAAGTGTTGAGTACCATGGAGAATATCTTCACGATCTAGTAGACTTTATTGAAACTATTGAAGACGAGAGTGTTGCTGTGAACTATTTCAAAGCTTTGACCCTAAATGAAGTAACAAAAATTCATTACCTAGCTATTTTTCTTGTTGAGGATTGCTCAAAATGCTGTAACTTGCTGCTCACATTAGAGTTCCAACATGCCGTTAATTCATGTACTTAAATCTAAGCTTTGTGATCTTTCTTTAAATTACTAGAAGGCGCAATTTTTTTAGACAACCTTGGATAAACTTTCTAAACTACTACAACAAATGCAGGCACAATTAAAATATCTGTTTCAATCTGTAGGTAGGGCAAGCCTGAAAAAGCTGAACCAATTAATAGTTTGACAGAGGAAAGTTTATCACTTCTCTCTGTAAACTGTTTGATCCAAGAAGCATAATAGAAGGGGATTTAGAAAAATGATGAACTCTCTCGTCCAATAAAGCAAATTCTCATATTACGAGAACTTTCAACGTCAGAATACCTTGAACCATACACTGTGTTTAGGGATCTAGTTACCAGTTCATGTAGAGCAGGTAGAGATATTGATGTGATTGCCATTCTTCTTTCCCTGAAACCAGAATATGAGCATTCTGTGGAAGCTGCAGTGAAGGCTTTATGGATCCCAGTCAGTAACGTTGATAGTGAGAGGGCATTCTCAACGTATTTTAGTGTAATGTTTGACAGGAGAACAGCTCTGACTCCCAGTAATATGGAACTCATGGCATCTCTTGTCTTTTTCAGACTGATATGTAAATTATATACTTAGACTATGTCATACTTGTTAGTGACAGCTGATACAATTTTTTCAGACTTCCATGTTTTGATATGTGTAATACTGTATGTGATTTAAGCAGAAGCATAACTCATGTATTTATATACTTATGCAAAAATACAACATTGTTATACTGCAAATATGCTTTCAACTAAGTTATTTGTTTACCTTTTGTGGCTGAAAAATGGAAATAACATTTAGCAAAATTATTGACAAAAATAAAATAAAAGTAGCTAAAAATGTACCGAAATAACTGTTAAAAAGTTACAAAATTAGGCGAAAATTTTCAACACAAACAGGTGCCTCTATATATTACTTTTGACAGACTGAAGAACCTAAGAGTTATAAATTACCTCCAATCAGACAGACTTCACCAAAACTGAAAAAATTATCACCAAAAACTTGAACCAAATGTCTACACTCCAGACAAAAGTCTGCAGAACTTTTCTCGTCTCTATGCTCACCAAAGACAGCATCTACAATCTGCTAAGTCTGAGGAGAAGCATCAACACCAACAAAACAAAGAGAAAAGAAATGAAATCTGAGGCAATGTCACCTTTGATAAAGTTATTTGTTTTTGATGCAAGGCCTCACCCAAGACAAAGTACTATATTAATTAAGGGTTTATACTTGTTTCGCTGAATTGAAGGGAATGCATTCAATAAACTGGAAGTTTGACATCAAGGAAAGCAAGCGTATTACTTACACACACACACAGAAGCGGTTTCCCTTTGTACCTGCCATATAGACTCTCCTTTGAGAATCTCACAAAGTGAAACTACAGGAGCAGATAAATGTTCAGTTTTCTCCCCAGAAACTTTAGTCAGTCAGGTGCCAGGAATGAGTATCTGGGCAGGGAATACTACGTACAAAATGATTGTGATAAAACTTCAATATTTTGCCCTCACTGCTATCAAATTGTATCAGAAGTAAATATTTACTGCAAAAATGAACTATTTTAGTGTCACCACAAACAAGAGAACAGTACTTTGAACTTTTAATGTTCTACTGCTCGTTCCTGATCAGTAGGAATTGGAAGTTCATGTATTTGCATATGAAGGGTACACGGGAAAAAGGGGGAATGTCACATTTTCTACAAACTGAGGTAAGTCGATTTAAAAGTTTCAACCTTGAATACTGTCTACAATAATACATGTACATAAAGTATTATATTATGTAAGAGCCTAGTGTATTGGTATAGTACATAGGTAATAGTAAAAATGTAGAATGAAGTTTTATCATTTAAAAAAAAAAAAATGGAAAATGAAGTAAATACACATTTGTCACAAAAATAAAGGGGAATGTCAGTCTTATGAACACATCACGGAAATGAACAGGAATGTCTCTTTCAACAAAACCTAACAAATAATATTATTCCCCTGTCAATTAATAGTGAGGAAGTGTAGCATAGAAGGATCTTCCTTCTGGGCCATAAAATTACGTAAGGACGTAGAGATCAGAAAATTTTGCTGCAGAGATGGGATGTAAACCTGAAATAGAAGTAAATTACTAATTTAAAATCTCAATACTCCCAGCATGTTTGTGAATGTAGGTAAACTTCTTGTACACCAACTCTCGAACTTACATTGGCCATTGTAACTGCCTCTGTATTCCACGAATCATGGATGCTCAATGGAAATGACAAGTTCCCCTATACATCTAGTTTTAAAAGGGCAAACTTTTCTGTACAAGGGAGTCAAAAAAATGGTCCATTGACGAATCATTGGTTGATCAACTTTGATTACATGGAAAGGGAAGTGCTTATTTCTGGCACTACGAAAATGATCCGCCCAGTCTTCTGGAGTTTCAGCTGCAAATTTATGATTAATGTTTCTATCGCACTCTCAGTACGAGTGCCCACGAGTTGGGAATATTTTCACAGAATCGAGGCGTTTGGCATGATGTACTACAAAGTGGAGAAATCTGAAAACTGTCCAGTTCTTGTTCTGTCCACATGCCGAATCACAGAAGTTTGTGAAGTGGTTTATGTCGTAACAAACTTCACAAAATTTAAAATGATGTAACGTAGAACACACTTCATCTGATGCTTTTTGTGCAACTCTCTCTGGTTATGTATAGAATACCAAGTGTCCACTAGACGAAACATGTATATTGAACAGTGAGAGCTGTCTACGGTGATACGCATCGTTAGTGGATAAATTAGGTATGCATAAATTCTTTTGGAAATCCATCGCTACGGCTTTCCTATCACGATCTTTCTTGGAAGCGAGCCTCGCACGTCGTTTACCTGTATAAAACTGTTCAGTTTTTTTTTTTAAGATGATCTTTGTTTTGAATGCCTAAGTGATATAATTGAGCTTCAATTTCCTTACGCTCTGCACAAGCTTTGTTATATGATTCTAGTTCTGACATTCTAATTTTATCCTCAGCTGCGTAAGTGTCGCATGTACTGCACGTATCCGTGCGAGGATATCCACAACTTATGTTCAAATTGTTACAGAATATTTTCCGGTAGGTTTCATATGACACAGGAAAACAGATTCTTCTCCACAACTCAACGAGGTCATGAAAAACAGTGTTGCCGCATACCAACCTGACATTCCCCTTTCATCAATTGTACATGTATTGTGAATCATGTTATATTTCTGTGGCTGTTCCCTTTACTTGGTTGGACACTGTCTTTAACTATTCTCCTGACCATAAAGTATCTATGGGTAGTGTTAATTCATTTTTTGTTTTACACTGACATTCCCCGTTTTTCCTGTGAACCCTTCATACATTTTCCAACCATTGTATGAATATGCAGCTGGATTATTCATGCAAATCACTAATAATAATACTACTAATGTGGATAAAGATGCATATATGGGATCCATGCCCTGAAATAGCATAATAAAAGGATATTTTTATAATATCCTGGCATTTTCTACTAATGTACAATATATTCCGCAAGTGCAAGGAATACGACTGATGACAGTGGAGTCTCACATAAAGAGGGCTCATTCAGATAAGAGGTATGAAGGACCGGGAAATATCCTTCAGCGTGGAACAGCAGAATAGCGAGCAGGGAAGATTATGATGATGCTTGTTGTTTAACATCTAGGTCATCGGCTCCTAATGCTACGAAATGAGACGAAATGAAATGACAAATTAAAAGCCCAAAAACATCCACTGACCACAATTCAAAACGTGGAGACTAAGAATTAATGGATGGATATGAAATTATAACTATCAGTGGAACCGATCCACAGTGCCTCACAAGCACAGAAGCTGGCGTAGAACAATACATTTACTGACCAAGGGACTGCTTCTATAGCACAATACTGAATCTATGATACTTGTAGTCAAAACGGGTCCAAAATCCAAGTCACCTATCACTAGGAAAGGTGAACCATGGTATATGTTGCGGTACTAATCAAGAGTAGCGTAGACTCGCGGTATTTCACACATTGTAGTACTACTCACAGGTAAGGAAATTCGCACATGTATTACAGACCTACGCTGTTTCACACATTGCGGCGCATAGGCGATGCAAACCTATGGTGTTCACCACATAAGGGTACTAACCACAGGGACTCATATAGTGGGTACTAATCATAGGCAAGCCAGAACCATGGGTTCCGCCATCCGATGGTGTCGCTCATACAGTGCTACTAATCACAGCTACTGTAAAAGCCGTCGAGCCCTCGTTTGCTACTAATCACAAACCTATTTGTTACACAACATAGTGGTAGTACGCACAAAGAAAAGCTACCCATGGTGTTCCCCGCGTGGTGGTACTAATCACAAGGAGTTTCATGGTTCTAATATAATCATCCCCTGGTCGCCCCTTTTAGTCGCCTCTTACAACACGCAGGGGATACCGAGGGGGTATTCTTCGTCTGCGCCCCCCACCCACAGGGAGTGAGAAGGGAAGCATGACTCACCACCGATACTTGATACGCGAAGCTGGATGTCATGAGTCTATGATACAATCCAGGCGATTACCCTCCCATCGCACACGACTGGGAATTACTGTTGCTGATCTTGCTGCTTTAAACTAAACCAAAAGAAGTTTTGAGTTATTGTTTAGCTACAAGAAATTGAAAAGTAGATACTGCTTGTATAAGGAATCAGCTACCATTTAACCTCCAGGCACTTGAACCTAAAAAATCCCCAAAGTGCTCGCGCTGCAGCAATTGGACCGCACAAGAAAATTTGGCATTTTTCAGTGTTAAAATGCTTTATTACAGTGGAAGTTCAATAATTGAAAAAAGGCAGATATGCAAGTATTTTTATTTTCCGAACTAGAAATAGTAAAATAACAGAATAATTGAACCAGAATAAGTAATTCAAACAATCCTGACTCAACTTCACAACGAACTGCTGAAATATACAGAATTCGCAACAAGATAACATCAACACTGCAACAAAACGTCTCATTCCTGAATTAAAACAACGGAAAAGTACATCGTGGAAGAAACAGAACTAACACTCTTGCTCGGTTTTACTGTCGCACTTCCCACAGGTGATTTGATATTGCCTCCAATTCATACACACGTGTAATTAGGCTGTGTACCCTACCTAGTCTTATTGGCTTTTTGGCTCCCACATGTGCAACAAAAGGCTTTGGTATTCAAAGGTGGCATTTTAGGATTCGACTCTTCCTAGTATTTTGATGGAGAAGCAAAAATTTCCTTAGTAAAACTAGAAATGTCTGTCCTATTCTTCAAGCTTTACTCCATCAGGCTCATAGCTAATTTGTACAGATATTCCTTGTCCAGAAACAGTCCTCTCAGCAATACGACAGGAAAATTTTGTAGGAATTGATAGCTGCAACTTCAGGTTTACGCTTTTTGTTTTTGTCAAGATACTGTATGTTGAACAAACCACGTCAGGAGTGTCAACAACTCCTTTTGTTGAATTGTAGTCAGTGGTATGCATGGGTTTGTTTCATGGCCCAGCTCATTAGTATCATGCATTAAGACAGTAAAAGCTCAACCTTATTCCTTCTTGGTGACGAAAGACACTTAAACTGGAAGCTAAACATACCCAATTTGTCCTGGAGGAATGTGGTGCTTATTTTAATCCACGGTTCCCAAGGAAATCAGCCCATTTTCCAACAGGTGTTCAGCCAAAGGATAGCTGCTGAAATACTTATCTGTGGTCACATTGCTGAAAGTAGCATGAACAAGCGTCATACCAGCCCAAACGGAGCATAGATATTCAAAGCTATCAGTGTGGTTTCCTTTCTTGACAGAAATAAAAAATCAGGTCACGACGATTGTTCAATATTTCTGCATCCCTCTGCATCCGACAACTCTTGGAGAGTCTGAAAAATGGATCTGATAATCCAGCCATCTCACTTGGGGCCGACCACTCCTTGTTCCTTAATCAATGTCTTTGCTATTCAAAGTTTCTCTTTAAAAACTGCCATATTTCGAGTGGGTCTCTGTAGCATTCTTTATCGAGCCAGATTTCTCTCTTCCAGAACCTTACCCACTTCGTCATACCATTTATTTCTATTCTGTTTCCTTCGCTCTCCAAGTACTTCCTGCGGTGTTGTATTTATTGCTAGCTTGGTTTTTCCCACGTTGAACAGATGTCCACATCTCCGTTTCCACCCATCTGTAGTTTTCCTTGCAGCTCGTCTCTATACTCTTCTCCTCCTCATCCCTTAACAGTTCTACTCAGCTCTGGGTTTAATTACCAGTCTTTCTAGGAACTTGATCCTCACCAGTATGTGATCTGAATCACTGCCTGCACCATGCATGCTTCTCACAACCATTATATTGTAGGCATGTCATGCATCTAAGCACGTCGTCCATCTGGTTTTTTGTCAGACCATCCGGTGATATCCGTGTATCTTTATGGGTCTCCTTATGGAGGAAACATGTGCTCTTAACCACCAGCCCGTTGCTAAAGACCAATTTCCATCCGTTCTCATTCCATTCTGGGTGTTTACTGTGATATTCTGCCACTGGGTGGTTTTCGTTCTGTTTGCC
Organism: Anabrus simplex; assembly: GCF_040414725.1. Taxonomy (NCBI): domain Eukaryota; kingdom Metazoa; phylum Arthropoda; class Insecta; order Orthoptera; family Tettigoniidae; genus Anabrus; species Anabrus simplex. Next base: position 259,425,606 of record NC_090270.1, on the reverse strand, counting down.
TACTTTTGTATAGCAATCCCCTAGGATAGCTTGTAAGATCATACTTGGGCAACTTGTCCTACACTTGCTCCATTTTTTTATAGAACTGTTCTTTCTCTTCCTCCTCGGCATCCTCTGTTGGGGCATGGACACTAATTAGTAATATGTTGGCAAATCTCGCTTTCAATCTTAACCGGCATAGTCTGGTGCCTATTGCTTCATATTCAATCATATTATAACTGACCAATTTCTTGACCACAGACCCTGTCGCATTGCATCTTCTGCCATGTTAAAAAATGTCGCTGAGTTAAATTAATAGAGTACGCGAGACAAAATTTATGTAAAGCAAGCTGTGATTTGGAAGTATGGAACTTCATCCTCACCTGTAGGTGCTGAACTCTGGAGAAGAGTTCATGATCGCTAAGGCAGTGGAAGAAAAGAACATGAAATACTAGATAGATTGTATAATAAAATATTAACAAAACTGCTAAAATATTAAATGGAGGACAAAGTTGTAATTTGAGTCTGATCGCAGGAAGCAAAATAAAGATTATATATATATATATATTCAACAAATAAGATAAAGTAGAAAGCATAGCAGAACGTTACATATTTATGTGAAAAGAACACTGTTCTTGAAAAAAAAAAAAAAAAAAAAAAAAAAAAAGAAGAGAGAAATATACATTTTATTTTTTTTTGCTACTTGCTTTACGTCGCACCGACACAGGTCTTATGGCAATGATTGGACAGGGAAGGCCTAGGAGTGGGAAGGAATCGGCCGTGGCCTTAAGGTACAGCCCCAGCATTTGCCTGGTGTGAAAATGGGAAACCACAGAAAATCATCTTCAGGGCTGGCGACAGTGGGGTTCGAACTTACTATCTCCAGAATACTGGATACTGGCCGCACTTTAAGCGACTGCAGCTATGGAGCTCGGTAGAGAAATACTTAGCAAGTGAGGCAAGTGGTCAGACAAGGGCCAGAGTAGCAGTTACTGACAGGATAGAAAGATTGCCAAGGGAATTCCAGACAGTAATTTCAAGAAGGAACAAGAATAAGAAAAATAAAACGGCAGAAAACGAGCAGATTAACCGAACTCATCTGTTTTATATATATAGAAGTGATACTGAAGCAATATTGGAGCCAATAGATAATATAATTGAAAGCAATCTCATCAAATATCAGAAATAAGCAATTATAGATTGTCAAATTACTGGATATATTCATATGGATTCTCACATATCATATTTGTGTTTTGTTAAGCTTAGCTCAAGAAAGGTCGACATGATGTGAAACTAGACCTGCAGTGGCCAATCTTGGAGATGAGTGTGACGGAGGATCCAGCTGATCTATAGTTTCCAGTCGGCAGAGTGCAGCAGCCTAGGCTGCATGGCTGAGGAGTCGTCGCGAACCGGAAAATGATAAGCTAAGATTCCTAAATTACAGTTCTTAATTAAAGTGACGCAAAATAATGTTCATAAATTGTGGCCTAAGATAGGTAACTATAATATAACACTGAAGTGTAACCTCAAAAGCTAGCTCTCATGATTAACACATGGGTGACGGGCCCCGAGAAATCTCTGTTTTATTCATGACATTGTTTTCAGTCTTCCTGTGACATCCCTTGACCATACCTTGAACTATTTCGGACGTTCACATTGAGTAGAATAAATCATAGATGTATACCTGCCACTTTTCTTTCATTCACAGCCTCTTTTATTCTTTGATTTAGTTTCGAAACGTCGACTTTCTTTCTGCCGGTTCAGTCAATGACAAAATGCAGCGCCCACGGAATACGGTGTTAGCTGACGACGATATTTTAGAAGAACTGTATGGCGATGATCGTTCATATGGGAATAGTCTAATGAATTAGTGGAAACTGAACGTGAGAGTGATAGTGGAAGTGATATTCAAGCCTGCACAGGCCGTAATTTACCTAGTGTACTTACTTATTCAAGTGATTCTGACGACGACGATAACGATGTAAACAATGTATTAGGAATTGACGCTGAAGATGGTTTTGTAAAGGCAGATCCACCACTACTACTAGGGGCATTGGAGAGTACCCATACCAACTTTAAAGATAAAAAATCGACTGGTTTAATATTTTTGTACATTTTTATAATCAAGTGCACTAGTATGTTTAGTAGAAAAATGTCCGGTCCACAGGGTATGTGACAAGCTCAAGCATCCAGCCAGCAATGTGTTAAGATATGTTAGGATCGATAAACATCGATTGGAAAAATTGACAGTGTCTATTCACAAGAATGTGATGCAATAACTATGGTAATCTTGCTATTGATATCAGGAATGATTAGAGTTACTACTACATCTATATACATAAAATAAGAGTTTGGCCTGTACATTGCTGTGAATTTGAAAAGAATGGTATTTCTGTATTGGTCACGTCTGCAGTAGCAAAGACTTACTTTTCATTTTTCCGTAATTTCCGTCTGCCTGCATGCATGTAAACGAGTCATGAGAAAAAGGATGAAGAGAATTTAATGAAAATTGGTATGTAAATTCGGGGGATGAGCCGTTACAATCTAGGCTACAAATCATTGTATTCATGCTGAGTGAAATGGTAGTATCGGGGAATGCCTAAAATTTAATTCTCATATTTATATTATTATTATTATTATTATTATTATTATTATTATTTGTCCTTATAAATACTACACAACTGAATTTATACAGAATTAAATTTCCAATCAGTTATGTCTTATACATTTTTACCGTACCGGCTATGATAACAGATATTCATGATTTGTATTTTTTTGCTAAAATCCATATCATTGCCGAGCCACAAGGAAATGGGTTAACAGAATTTAATGAAAATCGGCATATCCAGTTGTGGAATAAGAAACTACGGTCTAAGCTATAAACAATTTAATTCACCCTGGATAAAATTTTAGTTTACAGGATGGCACCCAAAATGTAATTTTTAAATACCTATGCTATTGGTCCTACCGAAGAGTACTACGTAACAAAAGTTAGGGAGAATACAATTTCCGATCATTTACGTTTTATTCAGTTTTACCATACCAATTATGATAAGAGTGGTATTTCAGAGTTGGAAGAAAACTAAATGTGAGGACCTACAATACTGACCACTTTTTGTTGTACCATTGCTTGTTGCGATGTTCTATGTCTCATATGCTGCCACTCAACCCCGATAGATGGGATTACCGCTGCGTATCGAGTATAACAGCCTGACTGAATATTGCCGGGAAATAGCTGGGGTATTAGAATTCTTTCTTCTTTAGCGTTTCATTCCTCTGGTTCATACATTTCCTGACACTGCTGGTACGTACCACACAGGTTCATCGTAGTATTCCAGATATTCGATCCCTACTCTGACGGGCTGTTTTGAATGAGCACATTCAAGGCAGAGGCTCACGTAGTAGTAGTAGTAGTATGACCATGTCTACAATAATTTAGGCCTATTCCAAATTATAGCACGACAATTCACTAAATAACTCAAAACTAAACCCTGAAAAGGGCTGTTTCTTAAGAAAAGCGGCTGAATGTTCACTTTTATTAAATTTTACATATAGTTTATTTGAAATTAGCAGGCTTCGAGGAAGAATTTGCCTCCAAGTCAGATATTTTTTTCCGCCGCCAGTGTAGTGAATTGAGACTTTCCAACTATTCATCGGGTACTCCTAGGAAATTGAATAGCAGAAGGGCAGAGTTTTTGCCCTGGGACTCTCCACTATTCGACGCCAACACACACACACACACACACCCCCCCACCGTCCCTCGCCAAAAAAACTAAGAGTGTTCATGGATCACGGCTGTATGCGGCTTGGTCATTCGAGCTCGAACTTTTGATTGTTAGATCGGCAGCGTGATAAGCTACTGTTCATTAATAGTGGGAAAATATGTGGTTTTTCATTTGATCAAGTATTTCATGTGAAAGCGTTGCTTTTAATTGTGCCATTCCTACTGACGTCATTGTAATGACTTATGTTCATTTCAGTTGGGAAAACTACTAAGACAGTCCTTTTGAGAATGTAAAAAGGCAGGTGGAGAGAGTGTTTGCTATTATAATAAAAACTCCACAACCTGATTCTGACTGATGGTAGGCAAGCGGGCCTACCGTTACAATGAAAATTCCCCAACCCAATCTTCATATGAGAAAAGACATTTGGTGACTTCCCTGTTGCGTTTCTAGGGTAACTTTAAGAGCTATACAATTTTACTCTTGCTCAGAAACTGAACACTTTAGCTAACCTAGAATTCTGCATACAATGTAGAGTTTCGTAGCGAAGCAGGGTACATCAGCCAGTAAAAAGATCATGTGATGAGAAGTGGATATTACAAATGGGTCAAGTTTTTTTCTATTGGCTTTACGTCGCACCGACACAGATATGTCTTATGGCGACGATGGGACAGGAAAGGGCTAGGACTGGGAAGGAAGCAGCTGTGGCCTTAAGGTACAGCCACAGCATTTGCCTGCAGAGAAAATGGGAAACCACGGAAAACCATCTTCAGTGCTGCCGACAGTGCGGTTCGAACCCACTATCTCCCAAATACTGGATACTGGCCACACTTAAGCGACTGCAGCTATCAAGCTCGGTAATGGGTCAAGTAACCTAGCGTATATGTTGAAAGTCATTGTAATATGGTTAGATAGAGATATGCAGCAAACATATGTTATTTCTTGTCAATGCAGGAACAGGAAGGAGTATCATAGTACACTACGAGAATAGATATCATCATGGGAAATTTGCATCTGATCCAGTGAAGATGATTTCAGTTTAATAAAATACATCATGGGAAATGAAATTACGAGAAGAGATTAGGGAATGTAAGAGGAATGGTTACGATAGTAAAGTATTATGGTTGAATTAAATGAGCTACGTGTTTAATGAAAGAAATGAGAAATCGTCGAAGGGAATTGATATAAAGAAGGCAAAGAATAGATAGAATGTGTGAAATATATATACAGTAAAACCTACCTTAACGGACACCTCTCACTGGCGGACACCCCTCATTGGCGGACAATTTTCAAGGTCCGTAATTAAATGCCATGTTGTGTATGAATAATTTACCCCTCTTATACGGACACCCTCTATTGCGGACGCGGACTCACCATAGCCACGAGAAACTCCAGTTAAAACTCTAACGGACACTTACTTTTTTTAAAAATACTGTATTTCGTCATTGCCGGGACGAAACCTCCTATGTGATAATATTTTTGGAGATATACTGACCCGCAGCACACACATTATGAAGAGCAAGAATGCCTTGACAATATTCACACAATATTGCACCTTAAATGACAGAACCTTACCGGCCAATGTTCTAAGCTAAAATATTGCTCATAGGAAGTTTTGTCCTGGCAACGTCGATTTGTGACCTGTACAGTATGTATTCGCTTACTTTTTCCCAGGCGGTACTTCCAAGAATCGCAGACACCATAACTTTTGATCCAAGCTGTACACATTCTTGGAAGGCAACACTAAGCTACACTATCACTTCTGGAAGTTGTGTGATCTGACATGCTCGACAGTGCTGGAATTCGTACCTTCACTGTCAGGTTAATTTTCATTGACTCGTGGGCTTTTGATGTGTACAGATTTACGTTAGTAAGTTGGTGTAAACATGGCTCCGAGGAAGTTTTTAACTTTAAAAGAAAAGGTAGGCATAATAGACTATCAAACGTGAGAAGTGTGGTGTGTATAAACTGTCCGAAGTGTTTTAATATTGGAAAGACACAGGCAGCTGAAATTGTGAAAAAGCAAGAGGAACTAGTGAAAGAATAGCATGAAAATGGCAACGAACAGCGCATTAAACTGTTTCAAAGTGGTAGTGTAGCTCTCATTGACATGGCAATGCTAGGGTGGTTTGCTAAAATAACAAGTCAGGCTGTCCCAGTGTCAGGACCAATGATACAAGCAAAAGCGTTGGAATTCGCGACAGAATTAGGTATCGGAGATTTCAAAGCCTCGAATGGCTGGCTACCAAGATTCAGAAAGCGACATGATATAAACTTCAGAGTGATTTGCGGAGAATCATCCAGTGTTAATATGCAGATTGTTGAAAACTGGCAAGAAATTACCTTCTATCATAGATGGGTATGCTCCGGAAAATATTTGCAATGCCAATGAAACTGGATTATTTTTCCGTGCTTTAACTGACAAAACTTTGTTTTAAAGCAAATCGTCGTACTGGTGTAAAAGTTGCAAAAGAACGTCTTACGGTCTTATGTGGAAGTATGAGTGGAGAATGGGAGGAGCCCCTTGTGATACGAAAAGCTGCAAAATAAAGGTGTTTTAAGAGTATGGACGTTACGTAGTTTGGCATTGAATGGAAAGTGAAAAGAAAAGCATGGATGACCAGATAAATGACAGAGTGGCTAGGACAATTGGACAGAAAAATGATACGCCAGGAGCGAAAAGTGTTGTTATTCCTCGATAATGCAGCATCGCATCCGGATACAATTAAGTTGCAAAATGTGAAGATAGTCTTTTTTCTACCAAATATAACATCAGTTTCTCAGCCGCTTTACCAAGGGGTGATCCAGAACTTCAAGGTTATATACAGACAGTGATGAAGCACATAGTATCAGAACTTAACGGGAATGAAGTAACCCTTCAAACATTGACAAAGGGACTGAATGTTCTCCAAGCAATTTCGTGGATAACCAATGCATGGAAAAACGTTACAGCCACAACAATTGTTAACTGCTTTCTGAAAGCTGGGTTTCCGCTTATGGTGGACATGCCGAAATAGAATCGGATACCCATCCTGACAGCATGGAAACCACACAACTGTTGATTAATGCAGCAGGTTACAGTGTACAAGTGAACACCTAATATCGAAACTGATTCAGATGTTCCAACAGTGTGAGAGTGGAGACACTAAAACGATTCTTCAGTCAATCCAAGGGAAGAAGGACAAATATGAAGATTCTGACGAAAGCCAGAGTCAAGTTGATGCTAACGACGACTTTGGAGAAAATGTAATTAATGTGCTGCCAATAACCTCGTACAGTGAGGCTCACGGCTTTGTTAAGCGACTGAAAGAATTCTATTATTAAAAAAATGATGAAAAAGTGTAAATTTGACCCAGGATTTAATTGCACATAGTGAAAACATTGCTAAACCGAAATGGATAAAACAAACGAACATTTCAAGACTGGATCATGTACAGGGCGAACGTCATGAAAAGAAATCTCATCGAGGTAGTAGATAAATATAATGTAGGCATATCTAACCAGGACTGGTGAGTATGAAGTCAGATAATTCTCACTATAAACATATATTGAATATAAAGTTATTATGTTAGGAATTACCCTTAATAAACACTTCATATATGCATGTCACCACGTAATTTGCAGAGTATGATGTGGCAATGATCAATATTGATATCCATTGTATAATTAAGCTGTCCAATGAATCTTAAGAAGTTATTACATTTAAGAGGAGAATATTATGTCGATAGTAGAACAAATAGAATTAAATGAAAGTTGTAATTAAGCATCGAAGGAGGAGAGAAGTTCGGAGACCACAACTGGTCGAGAAGCCTCGTTCACCGACCCATCGCTTTAAGATGGAACGACATAGGATATGTATGGTTAGAATTCAGTCAGATATTTATTGCCGGAGATTTTGAGATACGGTTGAAATTATTTAGTGCAGTATGGTTAGGCCAGTAGATGCCAAAATTATATATGGCAGGGAAAACTAGAAAACTTAAAAAATCATTCAACGGTAACCAGAATAATTAACCGCGCCAAAGAAAAGGCAGAAGTATTCAGTCAGCAGTATGTAAAGATTGTTGGTTATAAGGATAATGTCGAGATAGAGGAAGAGACTAAGGGGGCTGTCACACAGGCTCGATCGAACGACTGCGATCAACCGACTAAGAAAACAAACCTACAAAGGGCAGTGGCACCAGTCACACAGCATCGATCGTCAGCGATCAACTACGAGCGATGAAGATCGACTGGTTTGTGAAAACAAACTTGTCCGTTTTTCAGTCGCAGTCGTTCGATGATGGCGGACGCAACATAGTCATCTGTTGATGAAATCGAAACATTTATTTGCTTAGTGTATGAAAACAAAGTGGTGTATAATCCTAGACTCCCTGGATATAGTAATAGGGAGACCGTGAATTTTGTATGGCATTGTATAGCGTCGAGAATTCGGACAAAAACTGGTAAGTAATTATTAAATTGATTACGATTATCTTATGAATAGTGTTATCTTGGGTTATTTATTGATAAAATATATTATACGGAATAGATTGGTAAAAGAAGTTACACTAGGAGAAGTAGTAATTATCATTCTTGTAACTTAATTGAAGAAATGTTTGGAAAACATAAGCAGTGCTTTCCTAACCTCAATCGCGTACCTAATGAAATGAATACCACTGTTCGCTTTAATGACAAATAAGTGTAGGCCTATGTCATAAGTAGGCCTACTACATGTATATTTTCTTTGTCACAATATTCTGATTCATTGTTTCAGGAAAAAGTTGTACCAAAACATGGAAAATTCTGAGGGCTGGATATCAAACTTGGAGAGATAACATCCTTCCTCTCCTCCCAGGTTCTGCTGTACAGAAAACATAAAATGGGTCTACTTCAATGCCCTCAACTTTCTGGAACTCTTCATTGCTGGAAGAAGGTACAATTCAGTAATATTTATTTTTAAAAGTAGGCCTACACTACAGACCAGTGTTCTAGTTGTGAAAGAGTGAGGGGAAGATTCAGTCTGTAGGCCATAAGTTCCACCCATCTGTTCATCAATTTATCAGATATAACTGAAAGTAATATAATATAACCTAACCTAACAATCAACTTACTACAATAATTATTGAAAGTAACAATTTCTTAAACAGAAGTCTTGTGTCCAGACTAAAATGTAGCTCCAATTTAGAAGAATTGCATTAATATGTTGTTCATTTTTTTCAGTTCTATAACAAACACATCTATGGAAGTGGCACCTGGTGTATGAGAGCCTTTTCACCAAGCTGAAATAGAGGAAGAGGAAGCAGAAATAATTTGTGTTGGAGGGGTCTAACTCCTACAGTTCAGAAATTACTGAAGGGACTTCAACTTCCAGTCCAGTGGCTTCTGCTTCTACAAACAGCTCTGCTAGCAGTTAAAAATAAAAGAAACAGAAATGTGACAGTGATTTGTTAAGTGAATATTTAGAAAAGATACTGAAAATTGAAAAGAAAATGTAGGTAATCATAATCAATGTTATTTTTAGTGTTTTCATGATGACATGGAAAGAATGAGTGTACTAGGTTGAAGGGTTTTCAAAGTTAAGATTCAGGAACTGTTGTATACACTGTTAGACCAAGAAAGAATCTAATAAAATTTATGTTCTTGAGAAATGTTCTACTTTTTAAATTGAATCAGTTTTTGTTATACTTATCTATCAATATTTATTGGAATCCTCAGTGAGTTATGTGTATTAACACCTGATGGGAAAGAACCTTAACTCCAATTTTTATTAATTATTAGCATTATTACAACATCTTAATTTGTATATTTTATGTGGAAGAACATGTATGGTTTACAAGGAGAGGAGTATTTTGAAATACATGTAGTAGCCGTCCTTTCTGTGTGTATGTAGTAAGCAGTTGTACAGCACAGGTGGTCTGAAACCAGACTGGCGTATTGATAGTTCTGTCCAAGAGCTGACTTCCTTCTTACAGTATACTGTTGATCGCAAGTGCAAACTCATTGCACTAGGTTTGTACAGCACAGGTGGTCTGAAACCAGACCAGTGTAAAGACATGAGTAGTTTTGTCCAGGAGCTGACTGCCTTCTTACGGAATACTGTTGATCACACCTGCAAGCTCATTGCATTGGGTTTACTGCATCTGTATTCTATTTGAAATTATCTACCAGTTCCAGTTTTGTATTCTCAACCTGACATTCAGTTCTATTTTAGGTGTCTTCCCTACTGCCATCACTTTAGTCTTGAAACGACTAATTTTCATGTCATATTCATTGCATCCTTTTTGAAGTTGCAAGATATTAGATTGCACAGTTTCAATAGACCAAGTCGTTCATATAGGACAAAATTCTTACTACAGTTATACCTGACAGAATCCCTCCCTGCTACCTTATACCTTTGTAACTTGGGTAGCCTTTATCTCCTCATTCCAAGTACTCTCCTGCCATTGGTACCTGTCTGCACCAGCAATCACTACTTTCATGTCTGTTACCATACTTATAATTTATTAATAACATATAGGCCTATAGAGGGCATCAAGGTAGACCCATTATTTTTTTTTTTTTTGTGCTGTAGATCCATATAAACAATGAAAGACAAATATGAAAAATTCATTTGTAACTATTTTGACAGGTGTTTCTACCAAAGTTTTGTAGATATTAATCTGCAACATAAAAAACTGTATTTTGTGTGATGTGATATTAAGGGGATATGATGGCAGAACATGTACATATTTATAAAAAAATATATTCATATGACAGTTACATGCTTGTAATAAAAGGTTGAGTAGATTAATTACCCTGTAAGTCAATTCAAGATCTTACAAGACCCATACACCCTACTCTGTCAAACATTAATTTATATAATTGGTATTTACAAACAGTTTTGACAGGCAATGTAAGATATAGCAAAATTAAATCATTTACCACCTGAGCAATAGGCCTAAATAACATTTTACTGTACACGGCAATAGTATTTAGTTGTTAGAAAGGCATACTCTTCACTTCTAAAAATAGAAGGCAAGGTGCTTGTTATTAGCACCTATTATTTTTTGCAGTGTTTGGTTCTCATTTTTGGTGAAATTGAAGGCAAAGTTTTCATTTTCCTTGAACTGATTCATAAGGAAAGTATTTCAGGATGGATAGATAGGCTTGGTAGTGTTCATCTCAGTAAAGAAGTTACATATGAACAATACACAGAAAGGCAAAATCAACATTGAGGTAAGAAAGAGAATCCTATCAGACCTTTGCAGAAAAAGTTGTTACTCTGTACCAAGGAGTTTACCAGTAACTTGGATGGAAGTGAAGGATTTATATTAATTGGTTTATTATTGCCAAGTGAGCAATTAGATCAGCTTGCCAGTGCAAAGTTTGGGGAGACAGTACTTTATGCTTAGTGATGAGGGTAATAAACAAGGCCTTGTGTATAATTTACATGTAGTTGTGACAAGTATCAGTCTATTACACTGCCAACTTACTTATTAGAACAATATTCCAGGAGCTTTTCCTATAGTTATTAAGCTAGTGCGCAGAGCACTAGCCTCACCTGAACTCTTCAAAAAATGTACACATATGTAAATACACAGAACCTTAAAGAGAATTTACTTTGGAAAAGATGTCCATAGACAACCTTTCTTCACAGCCATTTGGTAAAATTAGCTGCTTTTGAACCTGATGTAGTCTTCAATGATATAAATTAAGACAGGATTGTCATTCTTGCAAAGTTTGGATATGGACCTGGATTCTTTGCACAAAGCACAGTAGGCCTACAGAAATTCAGCAACATGCTTGTCATGAAAGCAATATGATACTATTCTGAACATGGCACAATAACAAAGAAGAGGAGAGGCAACAAGAGATTTGCAGAGGATCATGAGGGACAGAAACAGTGTAAGGAACTCCATTGCTTTTATCATTTTCACAATATTCAGAACATATGTGCATTTTTCTTTCTTTTAAAATTATTTACAGGATTGTAATGAAACTTGACATACTATTTCTACATTAGGTAATGTAAATTTTGACTGGAAGCATTTCTTGATGTCTTATTTTCGCAGGTGGGATCTCGCCAAGAGGTTTGATGTATTGCGAGCAATCCTAAATCTGTATGAGTCACCAATGTCCAGAAACCTGTAGGCCTAAATAAATATACCGTATTTCCACTGTTGATTGTAGCACCTTCAAATTATGAATTCAAATTGATGTACATAACAGTTTTCAGTCCTTTCTATCAATACTTTATTAGAATCCTGTAGAATGCAAAGAAATGTACCTGCCACTAATCTTTTATTTGATATACTTTGCCACGGACATACAGTAGTTGTTTCGGAGATGAACATCACTTCTGACTTTAAACCTAAAAAAAATCGTTGTGAATATTGAATTTAACGGTAGTATCAGCCTTTCCTCAGAACTTACATTTTTCCTGTAATTTGTCTGCCTGATGTTTATTAGTGACTTCATTTCTTCCTCTAATTCCTTATACCGTAATTATTGATGGGCATTCGGTACTAGTTTCTGAATTTTTCTTCGTCATTCCACAACGAAGGCACACTTTGGTGGAATTCTCCATGGCGCTTTACCTTGTCCATTGCGATCGTCTGGTTCTTTCCTTTCTCCTGATATATTCATAGGTTAGAATCCTATTTCCACCCAAATTATCGCTTTCACAACACATTCTTTTTCTCTCGTGAATATGAATACGTCTGTAGCCTGTACGGTACTGGGCGGGTGTATCAGCTGTTTCCGTGCAGTCGATCCCTCTCGATCGATGAGCAGTGTGACAAGGTAAATTAATTTAGTCGTTAGTACTCGATGCCAGTTGGTCGCTCTTGATCGTTCGATGCCCTGTGTGACAGCGGGCTAAGGCCAAAGAAGTAATAAAATTTACGTATGATAACAATGACATTTACAATAAGATACAAAAGTTGAAAACTAGAAAAGCGGCTGGAATTGATCAGATTTCTGGGGATATACTAAAGACAATGGGTTGGGATATAGTACCATATCTGAAGTACTTATTTGATTATTGTTTGGCCGAAGGAGCTATACCAGATGAATGGAGAGTTGCTATAGTAGCCCCTGTGTATAAAGGAAAGGGTGATAGACATAAAGCTGAAAATTACAGGCCAGTAAGTTTGACATGCATTGTATGTAAGCTTTGGGAAGGCATTCTTTCTGATTATATTAGACATGTTTGTGAAATTAATAACTGGTTCGATAGAAGGAAATTCGGTTTTAGGAAAGGTTATTCCACTGAAGCTCAACTTGTAGGATTCCAGCAAGATATAGCAGATATCTTGGATTCTGGAGGTCAAATGGACTGTATCGCGATTGACATGCCTAAAGCATTTGATAGGGTGGATCATGGGAGACTACTGGCAAAAATGAGTGCAATTGGACAAGACAAAAGAGTGACTGAATGGGTTGCTATATTTCTAGAAAATAGATCTCAGAGACTTACGAGTAGGTGAAGCTTTGTCTGACCCTGTAATAGTTGAGAGGGGAGTTCCTCAGGGCAGTGTTATCGGACCTTTATGTTTTCTTATATATATAAATGATATGAGTAAAGGAGTGGAATCTGAGGTAAGGCTTTTTGCGGATGATGTTATTTTCTATAGTGATAAATAAGTTACAAGACTGTGAGCAACTGCAACGTGACCTCGAAAATATTGTGAGATGGACAGCAGGCAATGGTATGTTGATAAATGGGGCTAAAAGTCAGGTTGTGAGTTTCACAAATAGGAAAAGCCCTCTCAGTTTTAATTACTGCGTTGATGGGGTGAAAGTTCCTTTTGGGGATTATTGTAAGTATCTAGGTGTTAATATAAGGAAAGATCTTTACTGGGGTAATCACATAAATGGGATTGTAAATAAAGGGTACCGATCTCTGCACATTGTTATGAGGGTGTTTAGGGGTTGTAGTGAGGATGTAAAGGTGAGTGCATATAAGTCTCTGGTAAGGCCCCAACTAGAGTATGGTTCCAGTGTATGGGACCCTCACCAGGATTACCCGACTTAAGAACTGGAATAAATCCAAAGAAAAGCAGCTCGATTTGTTCTGGGTGATTTCCGACAAAAGAGTAGCGTTACAAAAATGTTGCAATGTTTGGGTTGGGAAGAATTGAGAGAAAGAAGAAGAGCTGCTCGACTAAGTGGTATGTAATACCAATATAAATGGTCCGTTATTGGACATTATAAATTTTCCAGCTAACTCATTCCTGGCTGCCAGCGTTTCGCCCTCATGTGCTAGGCTGGGCTCATCAGTTGGTACCTAGCACACCTACCAAGACGCTGGCTAGTGCATACCGGGGAGGCCACTGCGTAGGCTAATTGTAGCCACCGGCAGTGCCAATGCACTGGAAAATTTATAATATCCAATAACGGACCATTTATATTGGTATTATAAATTTACTCATTCGGAACAAATATTTCAGATTCCCTATGGGAATCAACATCTATATCATAAGTGGTATGTTCCGAGCTGTCAGCGGAGAGATGGCGTGGAATGACATTAGCAGACGAATAGGTTTGAATGGCGTCTATAAAAGTAGGAAAGATCACAATATGAAGATAAAGTTGGAATTCAAGAGGACAAACTGGGGCAAATATTCATTTATAGGAAGGGGAGTTAGGGATTGGAATAACTTACCAAGGGAGATGTTCAATAAATTTCCAATTTCTTTGAAATCATTTCGGAAAAGGCTAGGAAAGCAACAGATAGGGAATCTGCCACCTGGGCGACTGCCCTAAATGCAGATCAGTATTGATTGATTGAACAATTCAGTGGTCAGAAAGATTAATTTTAAATGTCGGAAGATAGAAAAAATATTTTAATTATGAGGATTTCATCGAATGTTAGCATATTTGTGGACATGATTTATAAGAAATGAGTTAAGTTGTCAGAACGGTAAGCAGTAATACAAAGTTAGCTCATGTCACAACAGGTGATCATGATTGGAAAACATATGTAAACAGAGGTACTTTTATGTTACTCATTTGCATTTTATGAATTATGAAACTAAATATAAAGCTCTTTTTCCTCTTTCCTATAATTATTGTTCAATAAACCATTTAGTTAAGACAAGCTGATGTACCCGTGCTACGCTACAGAATTCTACATTGTATACAGAATTCTAGGTCAGGTAGTGTACACATTGTGAGCAAGACTACTGAATTGCATAGCACTTAACTTCACCCTAGAAACGCGACGGGGAAGTCACCAAACATCTTTTCTCATACGAAGACAGGATTAGGGAATTTCCATTGTAATGGTGAGCCCCCTTGCCTACTGTCAGTCAAAATCAGGTTGGGTAGTTTTCATTATGATGGCAGACACTCACTTCCCACCTGCCTTTTTACATCCTCAGAAAGACTGTCTTAGTAGTTTTCTCAACTCAAATGAACATAGGTTATTACAATGACGTCAGTAGGAATGGCGCAATTAAAAGCAATGCTTTCATATGAAATACTCTATCAAATGAAAAACCACACACTTTCTCACTTTTAACAAACAGTACTACGCTGCCGATCTAACAGTCCGAAGTTCCAAAGCTGGAATGACCAAGTTGCAGACAGCCATGTTCTGTGAATACTGTTTGTCTTATTTCGGCCGGGGAGGGGGGAGTCCAATAGTGGAGGAGAGAAGTTCGGAGACCGCAACTGGTGGAGAAGCCTAGTTCACTAATCTGTTTCCTAGGAGTACCCGACGAGTCTGAAAATCTCAGTTTACTACACAGGCAGCGAAAAAATTATCTGAATTGGTGGCAAATTTTTCCTCCAATCCAGAGGAGAAATCTGCTCATCACTACTAATTTGGAATAAAATGAATGTAGAATTTAATAAAAGTGAAGAGAAAGAAGCTTTTCTTAAGAAATGGCTCTTTTCAGGGTTGACTTTTGATTCATTTAGTGAATTGTGGTGCTATAATTTGGAATAGGCCTAAATTGTAATTCTAGACCAGGTCATAATTCTACTACTACTACTACTACTACTACTACTGCCACCAAGAGAGCCTCTGCCTTAAGTGTGCACACTGCTCATTCAAAACAGCGTGACAGAGTAGGGATTGAATAGCTGGAATACTATCATGAACCAGTGAGTTACGTACCAGCAGATCGGTATCAGAAAATGTATGAACCAGAGAAATGACATGCTAATGAAGAAAGTTTTCTAACTCCCTACCTATTTCCTGTCAATATTCTGTCAGGCTATTATACTCCGTACGCAGCAATAACATCTATCTGAGTCTAGCGGCAACATAAGAGACAAAGAATAAACAAGGGTCAATGTTGCTGTTGATCAATGTTATGCGCTTTCAATATTGTAGGCCTTCACATTTAGTTTTCTTCAGACTCTGAAATACGACTTATCATAGCCGATACCGTAAAACTGAATAAAACATAAATGGTCGGAAATTGTATTCTCTATAACTTTCGTCATGTAGTATTTATCGATAGGACCCCTAATAATACAAATACTTGAGAATTAAATTTTAGGCCTTCCCCGAAACTACCATTTCATTCAGCGTGAGTAAAATGATTTACATACAGATTTTCATTAAATTCTCTTCAGCCTTCTTGTGGTGAGTGTACATACATACAGACAGGCAGACAGAAATTACGGAAAAGTAAAAAATTGCATTTCCTTGTTACTATGGACATGACCGATACAGAAATACCATTCTTTTCAAATTCTGAGCAATTTACAGACAAAACTCGTATTTTATATATATAGATTAATTATGAGCCATGCGATTATTTGTAGGTAGGAATAGTAGGATAGTTTATTTATAAGCATGGTGCGATTCTGGTCTTTCCAAATCATTAAAACAGGTGCATGGGATGGGGACGTCCATCGGAGGAAACGTATCACGATTTATAGAAGCAACCGCACCACTCTTCAGGATCCATGAAAAGCGAATAATTACTATAAATATACCCCGAGATCATCCGAGTAGTCTGAGAATTTTAATACGCCATTATTGGACGCAACCCTGTTCCTATTCTATTTTCTTCCTCCCCACTATTGAACAAAATGTAGTGCTGGAGATCTGCCACTTTGATGGTCTTCCATCTTATCTCCTGTAATGCTGCCACGTATATCTAATATTAAAGTAATTCTTCCTCCAATTTTCTACTAGCCCCAGCCTGAAAGATATTTCTCACATTCCATGTTTCAACATATCCGTATCGTTGCTATTTAGCACGCTATAGTCGTAACTTTGTGGACCGCCCGGTTATCCCAAGTTGGTTTCTGAAAAATATGTAGTTTTGTGGCAGTGGAGTTGTTAGCCCCACGCACGAACCGCGAACCTGGAGGACCAGGGTATCACTCTTAGTCTGGATCATCACCTTAGACCTGTCCAGCTTGGGTGGCCCTATCAGGAGCATATGCTCCCGCTGGCATAGCTCTAAGGATCATTTGAACACGCAAGCCTAGAAAACACCCGGCAAAATGTGTTTTGCATTTGTTAAGGTGGCGATACCATCGGGAGGCTTGCCAATTCCATACTAGTATAAAATTGGTCAGTAAACAAATATTAACCTACAGCTTGAGTAACTAAGTATATGTCAAAACTATTCTACTGCAACAAGTCAAACCAGGGAAAAGTTCATTTAGCGTAGTAAACGAGCCAAAGTAAGGAATCGTGGACAAAACGTACCCATTCAATGCATCAGCAACAACATAAAACCTAAACCCCCACTTAGTAGGTTTTGTGGATTATACATTTTGAAAAGGACGCCCCTTGAAGATTACAGTCTATTCGTCAACTGACAATATACTGACTTGGCCTATAAAGTTCCAAGAATGACTTTCCTACACATTCTACGACACTTCTAATTCTACTCGTTCTTGTAACCATTGTTGATGCACTTGATTGTGGAGGGGAAGAAACATGAAAGCCCAAGAATATCTCAAGAAAATGTTTCCGAGAAAAACGTTACAGAAGGTCGACAAATAAAGCCACAAGTCTGAAAAATATTTTAAGACTTTTCCTTTTTGTATGTGCCATATTCAAAAGAACACCGTGAAATGCCATCATTTCAGCGACGGTAACATCGACTCAGTCCCACCATGTGGAATGTTGCTGCAACAGCATACGTTTGGTAACACATACCTGCTAGTTTCGTTACGTATTACGGAGAACAGTGAAACCAGGAACAGGAACAAAAAAAGAAATCCAAAGGAGTTACCGGCTTGTTTCCTGTAGTAGGAGGCATGTATTATAGCACTGTTGTGAGAATACTTGAAAAACCACAGTCAGCTTCTTCACAAACTTTCTAATTCGCCACCCCCTACATCAAATTAAGGACTAGTGTTATGTCTAAAGGTCCACCCAATCAACACAGTGTAATTTATAAAATTGTCCTCACTTCTTGTAAAAAGATTCCTTCGAAGTTAAAATCTGAATTACATTTCTTGAAGATATGACATGCAGTGCTGGTAGCTGGTAGTTTCAGTGCACTGACTGAGGAAAATATGAATTCTGTATTCAGAATAGGAAAATGGGACCATATTCACATCAGAATACTTAAAAGCTTTAATTGTTATGAAAATTGCTTTCAAAGAAAAGCTATTCCTGGTAGAACGAATCTAATAATACTGAGATAGCCTGTCGTATGGCAAAGATCTGCGCTTTTATGTCACTCATTCGTGGCGGAAACTCATTTCTTAAATATCCGAGGGTTTTAAACCCATTAATTATATGTGTATCTCTTTCACTCCAGACCTTGCCTTTTGAAAGGAATATTCATAAGAATTAAGCTATCATTATGGTGGTCATGCAGCACAGATCTTTGCCATATGGATTTATATGATGAAGTTTGTAAATTGTAACAAGGGAGCCAACCAAGCTAAGAAAGTTTCAAGTAAGTTTATGAATATTGAAATTAGGGTAGCGTAAATTTCAAAAGGCATAGCATTTTTATAGTGTGTCTAGTAAACAAAATAACTCCCAAATTAAAACCTTCCCAAAGAAAAAATATCACTTCATTTTCACCTTTGGATTCAAACCAAGGTCAACCAATTGTGGTTAAGGAAATAAGATTAAATTTATTTACAGAAATAAATTCTTGTTAAATGATAAGTTATATTTAGTTCATCTTGAGGTCCCCCTATGGCTGGTCCCACTAAAATCTAATATCCAAAAACTTCCTGTGGACTCTGAAGACGATCTTAGGTACGAAATAAAGAAAAGACTGTTAGCTTAAAACCAGTATTCCATTAGACGAGGTAAAATGTAAGAAGGATCTTAGGAAGAAAATAAAAGACACTGACGTTACCGTGACTAAGGCAGATAAGGGTAATTGTATGGTGATGTTGGATAGAAAATACAATGAAAAGACGGGAAAGGTTTTTTTCTGAAGAGTCTTTTTCCAGTGTTAATAATGACCCCACAGCTAGGTTATAAAAATGTTTAAAATTATTGAAAAATTTGACGCTCATCCTCAATGAAGACTAAATTCCGATGATAAAATACAGGGTGATTAATTCAAAAGTACAGAGGGGAGTGCCGAGGATTAGGCACGCTGGGAAGCGGAGACAGTGAGCGCAGTGCCTGCCATGACAAGCAGGCATTGTCGGCTCAAAGAAGCAGCATAACTACGCCTATAGAAACTAAACGAAACTGAACTCGCCGGCTACAAAGATGCTCTGGACAAATAAGTAAATGAATAAACAAATCAACTAGGAAATTCAACTGAATTTGCCAGTAATAAATATATAAACAAATAAACAAATCAACTAGGAAATTAAACTGAACTCATCAATATTTACAGACGATACTGAAAGTGATCTCCTTCAGCTGCAATGCAAGCTTCACATCTTATGAGATTTCAAAACACAGTTTGTAGTTCATGGACACCGATAGAACACACTATGTTCCTAATTTCAGTTTTTAATTTTTCTGCAGTTCGAGGATTATTCCTGTAAACTTTTCCTTTAAGATTTCCCCATAGATAAAAATCACGTGCTTAAATGAGGCGAACAAAGGGGTCATAAGCCTTTACTGATGATCTGATCATCGAAAGTTTCCCGTAACCGTCGCATAGATTTACGCGACGTATGGGCCGTTGCACTATCCTGCTGGAAATAGCCGTACATTTTCTCTTCTTCAGTCAGTTCAGGAAAAAAATGGTTCCAGAATGTTGTGAATAAAACGGTTAGAAGTAATCGTGTCCTGAAAAAATATCGGACCGATAATTCGTCAGGCAATGATAGCGCACCACACACCCACCTTCACATAGTGCAGAGGTCTTGGCTGTAAAATGTGCTGGTTGTCTGTATCCCAGATTCTATTGTTCTGTGAATTAACATATCCACTCAAATGAAACCAGGCTTCGTCTCTCATAAAAAGAAAGTTTGGATACACAATACAGTCGTGTACACTATTTACTAGCCAAGTGCAAAATCGTATTCTTGCATCGAAATCTGTAGGCAGTATGTTATGGACTGAATGAGTCCGATAAGATCGTAAATGTAACAATTTTGTTGCATTACGTGCTGAAGATTAAATACCATTTTCCTAAGCTAATCTCCGAAGCGACTTATGTGGACTGACCTGGAGTCTTGCCTGTATATCTTCTAACCTCTCTTGTGTGAGAGCTGTTCTCCTTCGCTTCTTTTTCTTATTGCTTACGGAACCAGTACTACGCCACTTGTAAACGAGCTGATACACGTAACGTTTTGATGGTACTGTCGCACCGGGAAATTGTCTACGGAATTTTCGAAGGCACCTTTTAACTGGTTTCTTCTTCTTGTGCAAATAACACTTGACCAAAAAATTCTTTGCTCTATAGTGTATTTAACCATCGTGGTAACCTCACAACACACCTTAAGAGTCGAATATTTTCTAACTAACTGAGGGACAGAGTGCTAAACAGCTGCGCATTGCAGTGAACACTTCTTATCTCGCCTTGTTGACAGAAGCCATATGGCGCTCGCTCGGGACTTCCCACGGCATGCAAGAAGAAGTCTGAACACTTAAATTATTCTCCCTGTAATATGAACCCCAGGTAATCTATGGCTAGAGCATCGCCCATAATCCGTAAAGCAGGAGTACCCGTTAAGATGCGTTATTAACTGTAAGAACAGTCCTACATATAAAAGCTCCAAATTTATACACAGATTTCTTTCTAGCAACTGTAAGTTTCAAACTTCTGCCACATCATTACTTATGTTCATATGACATAACTAATATGTATGCAAATATCCCGGTCAGTAAAAGAATAATAGATATTAGAAAAAATTTAACTAGTCAAGGTCAACTGGGGAAGTTAGATTGAATAATTCATGAAAATTCTAAGAGTTTGTCACAAAAAACAACTATTTTACACTCAACACTACAGTGAAGAGGGATTACCAATGGGAGCTCCAGCCTCGGGTATCCTGGCCAATATTCATTTCAACCCATGGTACACCAAAAAATAATTGAACATACTCATGGATTGAATTTTTGGACACGATTCGTTGACAATACCTTTGTAATAATAGATAAACGTTATAATAGTAACAATATTTTACAGTTTATTAATTCATCAGATGAAAGAATAAAATTTACACTTGAAAATGAGGACAATGCTTCAAATTTCTTGGATGTGACCATTAGGAGGGAACCAGGTAAGTTCTCTTGTAAAGTATATATAAAGGATACGTTTACTCCGGTGACCATTAAAAATGATTCTTTACATGCTGGGAGTCATAACAGGGCTGCTTATTTCAGTATGGTTTTTCGAGCCTTCAATTTACCTTTATATCATACAAAAAGAGAACAGGAATTACGGTACATACAGAAGATAGCCAATATGAACGGGTTCAGTGTTAATACAATTAATAAAATTAGAAGTAAAAAGAAAGAACAACATAAGACTAACACCTGAGAATCGCACAAATTCAAAGTACGCGACTATTACATTTACAAACTCAGATTTTTCAAATCAAAAAATTATTCAAGAAACAACTATCAAGTCTTATTTTCAACAAAGAACAATAATGGTCACATATTGCATAACCATAATAATGTAAATGACAATAAGAATTACTTAGATTCAGGAATCTATAAACTTAAGTGCGATCAATGTTTTGTCATGTACATTGGGCAAACAAGTAGGAGTTTCCAAACTCGGTATCTGGAACACGACAATGCTAATAGACGCAAGGAGTATTCTGCTACGAGTGTCCATATGGGAGATACTGGTCACCAATATACGGACAAGAGACTTTACCATTTTAAAAAAAAAAGTGAGCAAAGAGAAACTGAAGCGCAATTATAAAAATAGTTATATAAGTTTGGAGCAAAGTAAAACGCAAACAAAAATTTGAATGAAATACAAGAGAATAAAAATCCGTTATATGAACAGATACTATTGCTCTTATCACAAAAATTAATAATTTGAAGTTACATCCTCTAAAACAAACATCCCACCCCACCGATCTACCTACGAACTGCTTACCCTTCCCCTACTAATAGCACTGCCTCAACTCCTACCGCCCCTAGCCAATATCCAACGGGTGAGAGGAAACGCAGTAGCATGGCGAGAAGCAAGTCAGAGCGAGACTCAGATGTGAACCAGCTACAGGGTGTTTCACAAACTTTGATGGTAAGCTTTTACGTCATGCATTCATAACGGAAACTTATTTGTTAAATTTCCGAGGGTTTTAAACCTATTAATTATACAGGGTTATTCACCTAAGGTGTTACATAGAAATAACATCTAAACCATAAAAGACGTTGGTATTCTGTTTTCATATTCGTAAATGATTCCCAAGGTCTTTTAAAACAATGTATTATGTATTCTCATATGGTGATTAATAACCGTCCGGCTCCATGGCTAAATGGTCAGCGTGCTGGCCTTTGGTCACAGGGGTCCCGAGTTCGATTCCCGGCAGGGTTAGGAATTTTAACCATGATTGGTTAATTTCTCCGGCATGGGGGCTGGGTGTATGTGTCTTCATCATTTCATCCTCATCATGACGCGCAGGTCGCCTAAGGGTGTCAAATCGAAAGACCTGCACCTGGCAGGCCGAACATGTCCTCTGACACTTCCGGCACTAAAAGCCATACGCCATTTCATTTTTTCATTAATAACCGAGATATTAATTCTAACTCGGAATTTTTAAATGGAACGCCACAAATTTGGTCAGCTGGCCTAAACGTTCAACTGCGTACAAGTTAAAATAATTAAGTATTTTCAAAATCAGACAATTACTTACTGAAATATCAATAAGAACAACGTGCGTGGTTTTGCATGCCTCATTAGAGGGCATGCAGTCTGGCAAGGACATATTGACACGCAAGTAGTTTCCTGGGAGTGATTGCAGCCACAGAATGGGTACGAGGCATGTAAGCCTATCGTACACATCTGATGGGTTTGCAAAGTGGGTATGACAGGCGAACTCATGACGGGACAGGGAGGGTTAATGTTTCTAACACCTTGCGGGCGGGAGACTAGTTAACTCTCGTTTGGCTGGCCGCGCGTTGCGGACGGGAGACGAGTTAACTCGTCTTCACGAGACTTGTATGTTCGGTGACATCTGTCTAAACTTCTGAAACTAGCTGGCGGTCAAGGTTACTAGAATCTGTGTGTTGAATCTTTTGTGTTATTCCATGACAGCTTTCCGTTACGTTCTTCCGTTTCATTATTCATTTCCTAAGTTTTCCGACCTCATGTTTACATTGTTCAAGGAGCTACGTGGTAGGTAAGATCGCGCTTCCAAGACTGAACACGAGCTTAGCTATAGACGAGATTTGTAATGAATTATATCCGGACCCCAGTCCTGTTGAAAGTTATTCTAACAAAAGTGTTTTGGTTGATAATGATGTACACCCTTCAAAACGTGATGTAGAGGTGGTCGAGAACGAAGCTGAAAGTGATTTTATGAGTGTAAATTGAAGTATATGTATTTATTCTGATGAATGGGTGGAAAATGATAATTCACCAACTTTAGAGGATTTCCCAGGAGTTCCTGGCAAAATGGTAAGACTTGATGAACCTCAAAATATTTAGTAAGGCTTACTTTTTGTGATTTCTTTGAACTTGTTGCCAAGCATACAAAATTGTATCGCGAGCAAACAGCTTTTTCACATAAAATATCTCCTAAGAGCTTGAAGTGGCCTGATGTAACGATACATGATTTTTTGCTTTGTTTATATTGATGGGACAGGTAAAAAAGTCTTATTGGAAAGACTACTGGTCAACTGATCCCCTCATTTAAATAACCCTATGCAGTGAGTAGAAATAGATTTGAGAAGACAACACACCTGGAAACGGTATTAGGACTCTTACCACAGGTCTCCTGTAAATTTCCTCATAATCAGTACAAGGTTAGTGAAGCTCAACTCATTTATGTTCATGCGCTGTAGCATTATGTCACATAGAAAATGGCTGAGCACAGGGGTTGAGCAGTGTGATGATCACCCGGTCCGCAATGTGTTAAAAGAAATAAAATAATTACTTGACTGACAGCCTTTCCAAATCCTTCCCGTTCCCATCCGTGGGCAAAGATGCCAAACTGACCGCAACCTGTTACACATAGATTGCAAAACAAACAACTTTAATCTTCCTTCCCCATTGTGTGGTTGCCAATCATACAATAACATTGCACACCCAGGGTATGTTACGGTACATCACATTTTGTGTACGATAGGTTACAGTACGTGCCTGGTATCCATTCTGTGGTTGGAATAAATGTCAGGAAATGGCTTGCATGCCAATTCGTCCTTGGCCGAACGTACGCCATCTGATGCGGCACGCAAAAGCCCAAATGCAGTTTTTATTGATATTGCAAAATGTAACTGTCTGATTTTGAAAATACTTACATATGTTAAAATTGTACGCAGTTGAACTTATAGGCCAGCTGTATGTATTTGTGCTGTTCCATTTAAAAATATGGAGTTAGTATTAATATCTGTTATTAATCATCCCATGAGAATAAGTAGCATGTTATTTTAAAAGCCTCTGGGTATCATTTATGAATATGAAAACAGAACAGCGATATCTTTAACGGCTTAGACATTATTTCCGTGTAACATCTTAGTTGAATAACCCTGTATGTATCTCTCTCTTTCCGGACCTTGCCTTATGAAAGGAATTTTCGTAAGAATTAAGCTATCACTATGGTGGTCATGCAGTGCAGATCTTTGCCATACGATTCCTTCTACCAGAAATAGCTCATTTTTTGAAGAGAATTTTCATAAGAATTAAAGCTTTTAAGTTTTCTGATGTGGATATGGTCCCATTTTCCTATTCTCAGACCAAAATTCAAATCTCCCTCAGTCAGTACACAAACTACCAGCCACCACCACTGCATGTCATTTTCAAGAAATGTCATTTAAATTTTAACGTTGAAGAAATTTTTAAGAAGTGGAAAATTTTATGTAAATACTATTGTCTTTAGTGTATTCTCAAACAGTTCTTATAGGACATGGGTTCTTCCATTTTAAAATATTAGACAGCAACAATGAGTATCGTGATCTGTTATGAGTAGAGGCACCTGTTTGTGTTGAAAATTTCTGCCTAATTTAGTCAGTTTTTTAACAGTTATTTCAGTATATTTTTAACTATGTTTATTTTATTTTGCCAATAATTGGGCTAAATTTTATTTCCAGTTTTCAGCAATAACTGGTAAACCAGGAACTTACTTGATAACACATTTGCAGGATAACAACGTATTTTTGCATAAGTAGTGTATCTATACATTAGTCATGCTTCTGCTTAGAACACATACAGTATTACACATTATATCAAAACATGGAAATTTGAAAAAAATTGTATCAGCTGTCACTTTAACAAGTAGGGCCTAGCCTAAGTATATAATTTACACATCACTCTGAAAAAGAGATACCATGAGTTTCATATTACTGGGGGTCAGAGCTGTTCTATCAGACATTACATTACAATACGTTGAGAATGCCCTCTTACCATCAACATTACTGACCGGGATCCATAAGGCCTTCACTGCAGCTTCCACAAAATGCTCATTCTGATTTCAGGAAAAGAAGAATGGCTATCACATCAATCTCTCTACCTGCTCTACACGAACTAGTAACTAGACCCCTAAACACTGTGTATAGCTCAAGGTATTCTGACGTTGAAAGTTCTCGTAGGATGGGAATTTTCTTTATTAGACGAGAGTTCATTTTCTAAATCACCTTCCATGGTACATCTTGGATCAAAAAATTTACCGAGAGAAGAAATGATAAACTTTCCTGTGTCAAACTCTATTAAGTGGTTCAGATTTATCAGGCTTGCTCTACCTACAGATTGAAACAAAGATGTTAACTGTCTCTGCATTTGTTTTGATAGTTTGGAAAGCTTATCCGAGGTTGTCTAAAAAAAAAAAAAAAAAAACACGTCCTCTAGTAATTTAAAGAAAGATCACTAAGCTTAGATTTAAGTACAGGAATTAACGGCATGTTTGAGCTCTCTAATTTGAGCAGCAAATTACAACATTTTGAACAATGCTCAACAAGAAAAATAGCTAGGAAATGATTTTTTTTTTTTTTTTTTACTTCATTTGGATCAAGGCTTTAAAACAGTTCACAGCAACACTATCGCCTTCAACACTTTCAACAAAGACAGAGATACGAAGAGTTCTACATTACTGGGAGTCAGAAGTATTCTCCTGTCAGACATTACATTACAATACATTGAGAATGCCCACTCACTATCAGCATTTCTGACTGATCACGAAAAAATTCTTGAAGGTGGGCCTACTCAACACTTTTAAACCACGAGTTTCACCTGGTGATCACAGGAATAGGGAAGAGTTTAGCTTTAGTAGGTTTGTCTTCATATTTCTGTTTCAAGAATTTAATGTATACATGCTTTCTCTTCTGTGTATTAAGGAATATGTGTTTTGCCTGTAAAACACATTGGTTCAAGGCACTGCCCATCAAATTCAGTTTATGAGCCCAGCACTGCATGTGTACTAACCTTTCTGAAATTAAAACCCTAACTGCATTTATGCACTTGCTTATGTAACGTGCTGAATCTGAAGTTATATAAAGTACATTCTGGTACTGAATTTCAGGTGTGTGAATTACATTCATAATTGCCTATGAACATGCTGTAGCATTGGCAATAACTTTCACTCCCCCTACAAGTAACTTCTGAACTGTTATATCGCCACAACAAAGCACTAACCAGAACCATAAACACACCGCCATTTTTTATCATCAGTCGTTTCATCACAGGGCTTCTTTAATCTTTTCTCCTCCTCTGAGGATTGGAGGTACAGAACCTTCCCACAGTCTTCCAGCTGTGGGCAAGTCTCCACCACCTTAGAAAATCAATAGGCCTAATATTAGTGGGCTCTTAACAAAATTTGAATGAATTAAATTATTTATAATTTTAAGTAAATGAGGAATTCCAGCATGCATTATCTAGGCCTAAATGTCATTAAACAGGAAAACTGGCATAACCGCACAAACTTAGTAGCAAAACATAACCTCAAATTTTTTCCTCAGAAAATTTGGATAGTACTGCACAAACCTGGTATATATTTCTCCATCCACTCTCTCATCTTCGGATGATCAACTTTTTCCAGTGGAATATTTGCCTCCATACGAATCGAGCTGTAGATAAAATGAATTTGTTTTCATCGTATTTCGCTCATTTTGCCGCTGAACTAGTGCCTGTGAGACTAGCTTGTCTTCTGATCCTTTCGTCGTTAGTGCCTTTTCCTTGTTCTTATGGGAAACTCTTAATTATGTGTCCTTTCTCTACCATTCAAGTTGCACATTACAGTATTTGCATATCAGTATATTTCTAGTTTTGTCAAACATGTAAAATCCTTCCGATAAAAATTCTTTTTCTCCAACAAAATCTGTCATAACCATTTTAATAAACTGAGCAAATTAAACGCACTGATCAGCAGCAATTTTTAACAGGCAAGAGGACATCGCCACATAATTGGATGGTGTGCAACAATTGACGAAACGCCAAAATGGATTTTTTTAGATTACAATGTGCATTCAAGTTCTAAGGCCTCCGATTTTTTTTCTCCAGACTGGAAAAAAATAGAAACATGTGCACTGTTTTAAAAGGAGCCCGCGTTCGTTGTCAAAACGTCACAGAGATGGCAGCACTATACGACAGATGGATTTTTAGCGCCAGCCGCAAGAATGAGAACTGTTTTAGATACTTAAAATGGCAACGTTTTCCTTACGTGAACAGCGTCCAATCATTCGTTTTTTGAATTTGCGTGGTGTGACACCAATTGAAATTCATCGACAGTTGAAGGAGACATGTGGTGATGGAGTTATGGATGTATCGAAGGTGCGTTCGTGGGTGCGACAGTTTAATGAAGGCAGAACATCGTGTGACAAGCCGAAACAACCTCGGGCTCGCACAAGCCGGTCTGACGACATGATTGAGAAAGTGGAGAGAATTGTTTTGAGGGATCGCTGAATGACTGTTGAACAGATCGCCTCCAGTGTTGGCATTTCCGTGGGTTCTGTGCACACAATCCTGCACGACGACCTGAAAATGCGAAAAGTGTCATCCAGGTGGGTGCCACGATTGCTGACAAGACGACCACAAGGCTGCCCGTGTGGCATGTTGCTAAGCAATGTTGACGCGCAACGACAGCATGAATGGGACTTTATTTTCGTCAATTGTGACGATGGATGAGACGTGGATGCCATTTTCCAATCCAGAAACATAGCGCCAGTCAGCTCAATGGAAGCACACAGATTCACCGCCACCAAAAAAATTTCTGGTAACAGCCAGTGCTGAAAAAATGATGGTGTCCATGTTCTGGGACAGCGAGGGTGTAATCCTTACCCACTGCGTTCCAAAGGGCACTACGGTAACAGGTGCATCGTACGAAAATGTTTTGAAGAACAAGTTCCCTCCTGCACTGCAACAAAAACGTCCGGGAAAGGCTGCGCGTGCTGTTTCACCAAGACAACGCACCCGCACATCGAGCTAATGTTACGCAAACGTTTCTTCGTGAAAACAACTTTGAAGTGATCCCTCATGCTCCCTACTCACCTGACCTGGCACCTAGCGACTTTTGGCTTTTTCCAACAATGAAAGACACTCTCCGTGGCCGCACATTCACCAGCCGTGCTGCTATTGCCTCAGCGATTTTCCAGTGGTCAAAACATACTCCTAAAGAAGCCTTCGCCGCTGCCATGGAATCATGGCGTCGACCTTGTGAAAAATGTGCACGCCTGCAGGGTGATTACGTCGAGAAGTAACGCCAGTTTCATCGTTTTCGGGTGAGTAATTAGTTAGAAAAAATATCGGAGGCCTTAGAACTTGAATGCACCTCATATTGCACCATCTGGTAGCTAAAGGTGTAAACTTCACATAGGTTATTGTTCGGACTCTTATTCTCAATATGATTTCGCAGGAAATGAATTTTGACCAAACGCCAACCTCTCAATCAGTAAATTGAAGTTTTGCAACAAGTGACCAACCACCATTTCCGAGTCCGAATTACGCATCAAATGACCACACGACACGCGTGCAGTCACTTGGTCGTGTGATGCTAAATGTAGATTACTGCATCGCAAATTCCCGCACAGATTTTCTTCCTTGTTACACAACTTTTGAGTTCGCATTGTTTCTCTGCAATGTGTCATCATTGTAGTTAATCTACTCTTTCTTTATTTACCAAAATCGCTCATTGTGGTGATAAGTGTTTAAGCCTAAGGCACATCGCAATAGACCGTTATCCTGATATATCTCGGTCTGAGCGAATTCCCTTGTTAGCGAAGAATCAGATGCTTCAGGTGAGTAAACCTCCATAATCTTCTGTTAATTCACAAATCACTGCTTATATGTATTGTTTTATGACTTTAAAATGCGTTCCTATCTTAGGAAACCAAAGATATTTTAGAGCGTCTCATCACACCTGCAATCGCTACGCCCATTTCATTAAACGCAGATCACTGGCAGTCGACGAACAGCTTCATAACACTGAGTTCATTGACAGATAACCGAAATTCTTCGGTTACATTACGCGAATTTGTGGTAAGTTGGTGCGGCCCGTTATCGTTATACTTATTAGATAGCATAATAGGTCACGATACAGTATGCTCTTAAACACACTTCTAAATAAGAAATTCAAACTGTGTATGCACGTTTGCTACTTTTCCCTAAAATACTAAATTTTTGTAATCGAAGAACCACTATACTAGCAAAATACAACAGAGGAAGCTGTTCCAATCACCTTGGAAGAATCTGATGAGAAACAGGCAACTGAAGGTGTAGATCCTACAACATTCTCTCCAGCAGAAGTTAGCCAACAACACTTGACTGCAGTAAACAAATTTCAGGTGTGTTAAATGCATTACTAAATATACTTAAAATTTCATTAATCTATTTAAGTTCCTTTATGCAGATTTATAACCTTAAATATTATTAATAATAGTAATAATTTTCTGTTTTTATTTAGGAGAAATCAAGGACAGAAACTAGTGATGAAAGTGAATTATGCTCTGGAAAACCAAAGAAAGGACAAAAAAGAAAATATCCCAGCCAAAATAGGGAGACAAGAAAAATGAAATGTATAAGGAATGAAACGTACAAGACTCAGAGGGGAAAATTGAAGGAATCTAAGGAGTTTCGTGAGCATCTATGCCCTTGCAAATGTGTCTACAAGTTAGGTGCTGAAAATGCTCAAAAGGAGTTTCAAAAATTCTATAATACAGATTCTCACGATGCTCAAACAGCACTCATTTGCGTCATGGTGAGTGAGCACGAAATAAAAAGGAAACAAGTGAAATATTCGAAGAGAAAAACAGTGACCAGGAAGTACGTCATATGTGGAATTCAAGTTTGCAGAATTTCCAGTGGCCGAGTACATCTAGCCTTGAAGATAAAATCACCAAAGGGTATAAGGGATCAACGAGGAATCGCCGGTGGAAGGAACAGATGCCCTCAGAATAAGTTTCAAGAAATAGTTGACCACCTAAAAAGGTTTCCAAAATACAAATCCCATTGTGCCAGAGAACAAACACAGAGAGAATTTCTGGCACCAGATACTACAATGGATGTGACGTACAATTTATGTAAGCAGGAGTATGAAAATCCTGTGTCACTTTGTATAAATGGATATTCCTGACAGAATTCAATTTGCAAAGAAAGAGCATCAAGGACACCTGTAACCTCCATGACATTTTGCAGATCCAGATTAAGAATTCCTCTGGCAGCGAAAATGAAATCTTTGACGACAAGAAGAAGGAACATCTTAAAGATGCAACATACGCCCAGAACCTAAAATCCTCCGATATGGAAAAATCGAAGTTGGATGACAAACTGGAAACGTTTTGTTTTGACCTTGAAAAAACACTGCCATTGCCCCGTATTCCCACAAATGTGGTTTTTTGCAAGCGTCAGTTGTGGTTATATAACTTAGGGATTCACAGTGGGAAAGATAATAAAGGTCACTGTTATGTCTGGTTGGAAGGAGAAGCAGGACAAGGGGCTCAGGAGGTTGGATCCTGCTTGTACAAGCATCTCATGGAAAACTTGCACAAAGCCAAAGAAGTCATATTGTGGTCAGATTCTTGCGGAGGCCAGAATCGTAATATAAAGATTGTTCTACTTCTGAAAACAGTTTTGGAAACATCCTACTAATGAAAAGATTACACAAAATTTCCTATTTCCAGGCCGTAGCTTCCTCCCTAACGACAGCGACTTAAGGGATATAGAACGTGCTTTAAAATTTCAGCAGCGCATTTATACCGCCGAAGACTACATAAATATAATGAAGGTGTGCCGAAAGAAGAACCCGCTTGTTGAGCACAGAATGACTGGACCACATTTCCATAGTACAGTTCATTTGGAGAAGCACATTGCAAACAGGAAGACAGGCACAAACAGTGAGAAGTTAAACTGGCTGCATGTGAGAGAAATAGAGGAAAGATAAACCTTATAGCATTTTCTTCAAAACGCATTTTGAAGCAGAACGCTCTGTTGAAGTGAATATTAAGAAATCTGCAGTTGGTCGCCGGCTTCAAAATGAAAATGGATCAGCTCTACATGGTCTGCTCACTCACTCCGTTATGGCCCAATGGAAAACCAGTTTCAGAAGCAAAGCTGAACGACCTGCGCTCCCTCATGAAGCTAATTCAACGATGCTAAGCCTTTCTATAACTGCTTGTTTAGTAATCCTGGAATAGACAATATAGATTGGTTTGATTGTGGAAATACGGATTTTGAACCCTAAAATCCTTAAAATCGTGCATTATGTTTCAAATGGAGAAACTGTGTGTTTATGATACCATAATACTAAGATCTACCAGTGTAATTTCTATACTATATTCTAAAATTCATGTTTTTCTATGTCATGTAGTATGCTGTTATGTATAATTTAATCCTGTACATACATAAGCAATAAAATTAGTTAACAAGTATCATATCTTACACTGCACTGAATTTTTAAAAGTCCAATGACAATTTTATTTGTTGGTCAAGTGACGGAAAACAAAAAACTAACGTAACTTCAATAAAGCATCAGGTGACCAAGCGCCATTGTCTCAGATTACAACAATATACTTCAAATATCCCTAAATTTTATACATTAAGTAGAAAATTTACATTTCTATCTTCATTTTGGTACCTTACATATAACTGGAAATATGAATTAATATAAAGGATTTTGCGTTTGTGTCAATATCTGAAAATCTACTTTTGGTGCATGGTCAAGTTATGCATAACACCATCCAATTATGAATACGATAAATTTTTCGCTCACAAGAAGCTAATTTAGCGATAATCGATATACTGTACCTTAGCTTTCGATACATATGGAACGGGTATAAAGTCGATTGTGGCATTGATCGTCTGATTTTATTGCCACAACTTGCCTCGAATCTTGATCGTAAACTTCAAATGATGCAGTTCCGAATAATTTCGTAAATTATTTTGAGATTTTACTTAAATATAAATAGTTTTTGTGTTTTTGAGCCAAATTCGTAAAATTTTGCAAAAAAAAAATTAGTGCTTTGCAAAAAACAGGTGCCTCTAGTTATGAGACATTGTAGCTGAAGAAGTCTTAACATATGACGGAAACATGTTCCAAAGTATGTTTAATATATTATTTTTGATATTAAATAGTTTTCACTTATCCAATATCTTCCACCTCAATTTCCTCCTCCTCACTCGAAATATCACTCTCAGATTCGGGAAAACTAGTGTCGCCATCAGAATCCGTCAACAAATCGTCAATATCGCCACTGTCACAACTGTTCGTAAATATCATCAGGCTCCATGCCGCAGCTGGTGGACGGTGATAACAAAAGTGAACACAGCAGTGACAGTGAGGAACTATCTCCAAAGAAAGCAATTCAACTTGACAGCAGATGGTAGTAGGCAACAGAGGAATGTCAAGGCCGTATAGTGCGTAAAGCATGGCGCCATTTTGCTCCAGCATACGAAATTTATAACCTTTTAAAATTGTGTCGGGCTAGGTCCGACATAGGAGCGGAACTGAAAATAAATGTTGGACTGAGTCCAACACTGGACCCTAAGGGGTTAATAATATTGGGAGTGAGTGTCAGGCTTCAAGTTGCATATCAGTCTTTCACAACACAGTAAAATACGAGTATAACAAAATTTTGGGGACATCAGAAATTTTGTTATAGTGAAATTTTGTTATACTGAAGGAAGTCTATTCTTAAGAACTCTCCTACTGCTAAACCTGTTGAAGAATCTACATTAAACAACATGAATTTACACATAAAACCTTAATGCTGTATTTATTAAATAAGAAAATTAGGATACATATATTTACGTAAAGTAATGATATAAAATACAGGTACTTGCAAGAAGTTTTCAGCATTTCACGTTTTACCTTGTACCAGTACAGTATCTCCTTCATGTTATTTTTCGAAGAAGTCTCATTTTCTTCTGAACACTCCCAGACACAAACGAATACTCAAGGTAGTCAGCAACCATTGCATTCGAATTTAACACAAATTAAATCAAAACTGCTCTTTTAAAAATAGTATTTTACAGATTAACTTAAATTCAACACTTATCCAAGTCATGATAGAACGAGTCTTCCGGAACGTAGAGGGTAGCTTTCCGCACTTTCACTCACTTCAGTGCGTCTACAGTGTGCTTCATATTTCCTAGGTTAGAGTGAAATCTTAATTCTTTTGTATTCAGCATTTTAAGGAACACCACAATATCACGCAGCTGGCAGTGTGCGGAGAAGCAGAATACGCAAATACTGGCGATACCGACAGTTGGCGAAAAAGCATGGCTCATATAATCAATTCATACGCACTGAACGATATTGTCAATGCTGATGAAACTGCATTTTTTATTTTAATGCCGAGCCAAAAAAAAAACTTAAATGATTTTAAAGAGAGAAGTGCCAACCTGGAAATCGTACAAGGGTGCGGGTCATTTAGTTGCAATGCACACGGAAGCAGGGGACTTTATCCCCTCGTCATAGGAAACTTCGATAAGCCACAGTGTTTTGAAGGCATAAGACATTTTCCGTGTAAGTACAGGGCATATAAAATGCATACAATACAGTGATCCAGTGAATAAAGCCCTTGCACATAAGAGCCAGCAGATTTCTCCTCATCTTTGAATCATGCTCTTTTCTTCTTTTTCATTGGGTGAGGTTATATTTGTCAGCGAGTTATCCGAGTGCATTATCTGAATACTGTAAATGCACCTTGGATACATTTTGGAAATAGCTTTTTCCATTTGAAAAGTTCAGACTGTGAATCAAGGTTCACTGCGTGCAGTAATGTGTCTTACAATAACTTGTGATGCTGCAAGGTTTGGCATTTGGCATTTCTGAATTACAAGTTGCCGGTTAATTTGTAGTCCGATTTTTGCGTCTCAACGACTTTGAATTAACGAGGCCTTATTGTAATGACGTTCAGTACCAGTACACCAAAACTGAATAAAATAATCTTCATAAGCTGTTGGGTAAGCAACTCATTCGTCAGAATTGTGATGCGTTTGCTTTACTTAGCCGATTTGTAATCTGGTAGTTTCGCCTGTGTTGTATAGTCTGGTATGGTAAAGATATGAGCATATTTAAAATGTTGTTAAAATACAAATAAATGAACCTAAAATATATGAAGATCTATTCAATGCTGTGTCTTATGTGTATCATTAAACAAGACACTGGTACCATGCGATGTTAAAATTCACTTGAAATTGTGATAGTTTTATGATTTCCAATACAGATAGGTTAATAAAATATTAAATTGGGTGTACAGTCTTGATTTTCCTGGTACTATTTGTAGTAGAAGACGTTCCACTGATTGGTTTCTAAATTAGAAAATGATGTGTAGTGAAGTTGAACATGTTTACACAGGGGAAACCATTTCAGTATGGGTTGTTGAAAGTTGAATTGCCAGCCTTGGGTTGTAAGGTGGTGTAAGTTAATCTAGAATAAAAAGATAATTTTGTGAAGTTTGTGCATGAAAATGAACAAGAAAGAAACCATTTGAAGGGACAAAACACAACTACCTTCTCAGTTCAATGATCCCAATTTCAAGGAAAGAAAGTTGGATCAAGTTCATATACTTCACAAGAAAATATGACAGCAGTGTTCCACAAGCATTGGGAGGGAGGGACAAGGGGAGGTTACATTTATCTCAATGCACAATGATGCATCAACGAGCAAGAATGGTTAATAAGCCAGTAATAATCTGATGATGTAACTAACGTAAACATGGTGTAGATGTATTAGATGTCCTCAAACATGACTGGACCTGAAAACCAAACGTTGGCTGCTATGATTCCTCTTTAACAAGATAAATGTGGCACACAAAATTCATTCATTACCTATTCTCAGAACTACTTCAGAACTCACTATGGATAAAAACGTGCTCTTTCAAGTTTGGAGTATCTGATAGAACTTCATAAGCACTAGCAGCGCGAGGGAAACAAAAGCTGTCCATCCAACATGAAAATGGAGGTGAATTTGCTTAAAACGAACACGCTTGGACAAGAAAACAAGGAACGGAGGAAGTACTGCATGTGCTTTCTGTCCATCGAGCATCAAAAGAATTAAGATTATGTATTGCTCCTGCAACAAGCCCAAAGGAAATAAACGTTACAAGAACAAATGCCCCAACTTTTCCAGTTGATCTCACAACCATAAGTATGAGGCACACACAACAATAGGCCACACACCACCTTGCAATGAGGGGTTAACTTCATAGACACTGCAATGCATTGCAAATTTATGCCAGCCACAATGTATCTGTTTTAACCGTATCTTCATGTGCCGTCCTGACAGTGTCCAATAACATTTCAGAATGATTTTAACACTACGAGAGCATTTCATTTTATAACGTTGATTGATGTTGAAACACCATCTAGCAGTTCTGTGTCAGCTGGTAGTTATTTAAATGGCGTCCATTGACTTTCATACAGCTAACATCATTCGCGTAGATTTCGTGCTTGACTACAGAAGCAAGATTTACCAGTTCCCGTTCTACAATTGAAAATTTAATGATTAGCAGTGATGGAACTAACAGTTCTATGAAAATTAGTATATGAAGAAGTCTGGATGATTAGCATACTCAATGCTAAGAATTTCAAGGCTAATTTATTTTTCAAATTTACTCAATTTCATCCCAGTTTTTAATGTCAATTGTATATTTATTCATTTCATTTATGTCAATTGTGTGTCTGAACATGGCCAACCCAGGCTGAAACTAGTCCCTAGTTAATGTAATTCAAAATACTGCATACAGTATTGAAAGGTGGATCATTGCAACATAAATTTAATAATTATCATTGTTTTCCTAGCCTTTACTTACATGATTTCAAAGAAATTGGTTATCTATTGAACATCTCCCTTGATTAGTTCAATCCCGAACTCCCCTTCCTATAAACAAGTGTTAGAACCGATTTGTCCTATTGAAATCCAGCTTTATCTTCATACTGTGATCTTTCCTACCTTTAAAGACACCACTGAAACTTATTGGTCTACTAATGTCGTTCCGCCCCATCTCTCCACTGACAGCTCGTAACATACCGCTTATTTTACAGCTCATCTCGTTTCTCCAAAATCTTCCCAGCCCAATATTTGCAACATTTTTGTAATTCTACTCTTGTCGGAAATCACCCAGAACAAATCAAGCTGCTCTTCTTGACTATCACAAAGCGAAACCTGGTGTTGAAGTATCTGATCAGCTATCGTCCTTTAATACATCTGTTCGGAAAACTGTCAGATGGTATCACAAGGTGACGACGGAACTACTAATTGGAACAAACTTTGTGAATTGCATTCAGAAACCATCAAACAGTGCCAAAGCTGCAGAAAGCTTCAAAGAGAAATGTGCTCTTGAACCGATGTGCTTGTCGAATGAAGTAGAAACACCTTGTCATAATCGTGGTATCCATCTCCTTGTGGAGACAGAAGACACTGAAAAGGCTGGAAATTCAACACGGAATAGAAGGAAATACTGCAGCATATGTTACAAAGAGGATAACAAAACTAGAGTGAAGAGGCTGCAAGGAAAGCGAGGAAAGTAACAGACTGTAAACAATGCCTGCACAAAACATTCTTATACAAAACTTGCAAGTGATTTGTATGTACTATAATCTTTTATACTTTATTATAATTTATAAATATGTCC
This sequence comes from Anabrus simplex, assembly GCF_040414725.1. NCBI lineage: Eukaryota > Metazoa > Arthropoda > Insecta > Orthoptera > Tettigoniidae > Anabrus > Anabrus simplex. Next base: position 259,388,352 of record NC_090270.1, on the reverse strand, counting down.
AATGTTCAATGACTAGTATGATATATCGTTATCTGTGTTTTCTTCTGTTTTTTCAACCTTCCTTAGAACAATGGAGCACCACAGATACAATCATAATTTCTGGAGTTATGCAAGAATAGTATGCAAGAATAAAGCAGTAATAACTCAAATCCACATTTTCGTTGCCATTAATAATTGAATTCTAATGGTTGTATTATGTCACCCCATTCCACTGTTTGTTGCACAACGCACAGCGTGCTGAGAAAGGAATGGGCACTGCACTGCTCTGCTCTCTATGAACACCCTACATGAATGAACAAGGTAGTACAACAGCTAATAGTAGCGCTAGTTTCGCAAGTTGAGTAGCCCGGACACAGTACCATGTCACCCCATAAGGGGCAACATACGATATTTAATATAAGCCCCCCCCCCTCACCCCACAAGGGGTGACATCGTCTTCAACGTGTTAACTGCAGAATTTTATTTACTGGAGTCAGAAGCATACAATATTTTTTGTTTTGTTTTTAGATTACGAGTTAGTAACAATGAAACAGAAGGAATTTATACACATTAGGACGTAATTTACTAAATTTGGATGTGTTTGGAAACCCAGAATACTTAGAAAATGTCACAAGGAACATTATTATGCACGATTCCATCTCCGTGAACTGCCTGCGGGTTAATATAAGAATTATAACGTTACCCTGGTTTTCCTAATGCTGATAATGCTACCTCTCGACGCATATCAGGAGGAGCAATTCCTGTTATACAACACCTTTTGTGAACTGGAGTTAGCTTCACACATCCAGTAATTAGTCTCGCAATTACATTAAGGGCCATGTCTACTTGCTTTGCACAGGTGGATTTATAGCACACTGAGAAGGCATATTCACTGGCAGAGAAGCAAAGTGCCACTGCAGAAGTACGGACCACCTGAGGTACAGCACCACAGTTACTACCATCAAGTTTCCGAATTATGTTACGGGTCGACACCACGTGTTTAGTGTTTAAGCAATGCCATTGATAGGTGAGCGACATGTCTAAGGTTATTTAAAGATATTTGGATGTAAAACAGTGCTCCAATTCGGTGCCTTCCCAAGTTACTCTCAGCTTTCTTCCTGCCTGTCTGTTTCGAAGGTGGAAAGCACTTACTTGAGTCGTTTGTGGGTTTGGCTTCAGGTGGTTCTTGTAGTAGTCAGAAGAGGTTCCTAGAGCTCCTGTAAGCATCTGTTCTGCTTCTTCAAAATCACTTCTCTTTACCGTCAAAGCAATGTCGTTGGCGTATATGAAACTTTTGGATGCACTAAGGTCTGGGCTGATCATTTGTACAAATGTTGAGTATTGGTGACAATGCACTCCTGGAGGGTAAGCCATTCCTTTGGATCCCGCAGGATCACAATACAAAAACTGAACTAGTAATTGTGTTCTATATTACTACCAAATGCTTGACTAGAAACATCTTCAAAAATAAAACATTCACAACTGCAATGTGGTCACTTCCCATAATTTCGGTTTAAACTTCTTTCGAAACTGGTTATTCACAAATTTACCATGGTTGAAGTTCCTTGTGCTCACAGTTCAGTCAATTGTCGAGTGATTCCAGGTACAGTTATTTTTATACACTTTTCTAAGCATACCACAGGTCTTGATTAGTAATAACTGAACTTGTGTAATAAAGCAATTTATTTTGTACATGCAGTTTCGAAACTTCCTACCATTTGAACAAACAAGTATTTTTAATTAAACCCACTAAAATGTGGGGCATTAACACAGTGCAAGTAATGAACACGTACTTCAGAAAAGCAGTGTGAAGTTAAAAAAACATTGTAAATTTGAAGAAATAAGATGACCAACATCTCTGTTGCAAATAGAACAAAAGCAAACTAGTATACTGCAGCCAACTACATTTCCTAAAAGATTTATTCATTAGCCTAAAAGAATAAAAAACTAGATGAGAAGATCTGTTAAAGTATCCAGAAAAAATTATGGTTAAGGAAAAAAATGAGGTTATGAAGCCTATCAAAGACAGGTGGGAAAGAAAAAAAAAACATTTACAAGTCAGCTGAATTCAGATTGCCTGAATTCATAGAGCCCTGCATCCCAGAGAAAACCCCAAACAAAGCTCACAGAAGGAAGAAGTGAAGGGAACTGCCTACTTGCCTTACATTCACAACACCACAGATCGAATTGCCATAGACCTCTGCAAACGCAATACAAAAACACTGTTTGGCACCACCACTAAAATTGCTCACAGTCTGTGTAAAACCAAGGACAAATTGTCCCACTTTTTCATCCTGGGGTATACGAAATTTCCTGTACTTGCGGTAAGGTATACATCGGCCAAACATGCCGGTCCATTGGTATCCGTATCAAAGAACACGAACGAAATATTTGTCTCAAACAACCAGACAAATCAGCAATAGCTGAGCACACTATCATCGGGTCGTGATGTGATGTTCCAAGATGCTGGAGGTCTTACACTAGACACTACAGGTCCAGGATTATGCGGGAAGCTGTGGAAATACGTGGAAATCCTAACAATTTCAACAGGGACACCAGCTATCAATTAAGTAATACCTGGTTGCCAGACATTAACCACTTGACGTACTTTGATGGATCTCTCCGTCGGGGCTCTCGACTGCACTCCGGTACAAAGACGAATCTCTCCGTCCGCGCGTAGTGTTTATTTCCGGACCCGCTCCAAGCCGGATTCCTTTGTGGAAGGATTTGATATTATTAAGGTAACCTTTTGACAGATGGAATCACTGTTTTGTTCCATTGATGTATTCGACAAACACGCCTGTGCAGTTATTTCGTGGAAAGAATAACCAGTATCTTAGCAACCTTATCGTAAGCGAAATCATGGCTGCCTCCATGTTGAGTGACAAAGCGATTATATGGGAATTTTGAGAAGAGAATGACATTGATATAGAAATTAGCGACGAAGAATTTAGTGGATATGGAAAGTAGTAAAAGTAGTTCGACAGATAGAAACTTTAGCGCTGGTAGGGGTGAACAAAGTGCTGTTTTGCCGTCAAATATGTCACTGAATTTTAGGCCTACAACTGATGCCGCACTAGCGGCCTCTAATCACGTTTTAGACGATAGCGGAATGGAACTGGGAGCATGTAAGTAATACTCCAGAGTATCATTCATGCATTGCAAGTGGTAAAATAGTGTTTTCCAAAGGCACCTATCACAATGCCCAAATGAACTGCAAGTTGTGAACGAATTTCCAACAGCAGACTTTTCGGGAACATCTAACCAGTGAGGTAAATGCTTATGCAAGTAAATGTCTCGTATCGGCTGCCGAGGATATAAATAGGGTAATGTCATTTGGAAAGGAACACTGGTTTACTGTATCTGTGGATGAAATGAATGCCAGATTACCGTGAAGTGGTAATGTGTGATGGAAAAAAAGACGTTCAGACCCAATGTTGTTGACTACAACAGTGGAAAAGGTGGTGTTGATTCCCATTACCAAAGACTCGCATCATTCCCCTTTATGAGGAAGTATGTAAAAGAATACAAAAAATATACTTCTACGTGCTAGACATGATAGTTTGGATATTTCCTCACATTACGTTGCTGCAAAGCATGCTTTTTCAGTGTCGGTGATATCATGTAAAGTAATGAAAATAAATGGTACACCAAGGCATAAATAAGTTCAGTTAAATGGTATGTGAATGGGTTAAGTATTTACGTAGGTAGTTCCCTTCCCTGTCCTTTCACTATTGTTATTTCGTCTCTGTTTTCCAAATTTGTACGTTCCTCGTCGCAAGATGTTTCATTCCAGGCTTGTGTCTAGGCCATACACCGGTCAATGTCATACGTTACGTACACACGTTATGCAAACCGCTTAAACTGATTCCGATGGTTCGGTCAGCTTCCGCTTCGAACGCTAGCGTTGTGTCACGTCCTGGGAGCCATCTGGTGGCCAATGAACGTACCATTTCCACTTCTATTACAATGTCTAAATTTTATAAAGTCATTGTTTAAGAAACCTTTCTCGTGAACAATCGAGATTTCTTCTGAGGATGCGAAACAAAGAATTTTACCTTATTTTCTTGACCCGGCATCATCCCCAAAGCCTATACACTATCATGTCTAAAAGACTTAATTGATTTATTCCATCTTATCTCAGAAAGAAGCCTTCTTTGTGGCTATAACCGTTAATGTTTAATATCTGACACTGCAGTTAGCCAGTTAAGAGCCCCGTCGGTCGCTAAAATTCGTGCCAAAACCCTTGGTTAAATTCAAAACATCCCTAGTCTCACTATGGAGTGAGGGCATAAGACTCGACTGATTTGTCCATCAAACGGAGACATTAAGCATTGAGCCAAGTTGTGATTTTTCGTATACCTATATAGAGGAAGATCCCCATGGTGCTATTTGACACTAGTAGGCTACGTGCCAACACCAGGTGTAACCCTCTCTATAACTACTATCACGTCAGGTCATAATTTAATCTCATTAAGCGTCCTGGAATTCCTGGAAGCGGAAGGTTTTATCCTAGTGAACAAGCCACACACTCTGACCTATGTATGCCACAATGGCACTAGTACAATAGACGTGTTATTTACAAATAGGAAAGATTTCCACCTATTTCCTTTCCTATTTCTAATTGTGTAGTTCGTCAATATGGAAATGAAGATTATAGATTACGAGACGTGTTATTTGTCAACGCCTACATCAGAAGTGCCGACTTCAAGAGACTCGCAAACGCAGACGTGGCCCCCCTAAGGAATCTATATACCTGTATACGATCAGGTCGCAATAGATGAACCTTTACCAGAGATCAGAAGAGAGTAATAATAAAGAGAACACTGAATACCAGAGCTAGCCGAAATATCACAATCATCGAAAGATTACATTCTTGATCAAATAAAACAGGGAAAGATAGACTCCGCAGCATCAAAACTGGACAGTTACATAAATAATTTATTTAACATGCACGATGTGCAAAGAATTAATATACAAAACATTAATCTTCGTTCCAAAATTTTACCAGAGATTTCAATCGCTGTTTACAACTTAGAACATGGTACCTAGTACAGTGTGCACATCTTGAATATACACAGTTCAAATCTGGCTCATGATAATGCTTTATATAACATAGTTTATAATGGAACCCATGAACGGATAACCTTGTCAGCAAGTGTCGCGGTTCATATCCACCTTGAACCCACTCGCGATTTAGCATGGCATCGGTAGAGTAGAAATCTTCCCAGATGTCAGCCTTCTTCAATCGTAGGTCTCGAAGCAGATGTACATAGGGTGTTGTTGCTGGAAGTTGCAACTGTAACCTTAGCTCTTTCACATAAAATCCCTCTCTGGATAGCTCATGCACGAACCGGGAAGGAGAATATTTGGAGAGGCACAGAGCCCGTTTCAAGTAGATTGCCTTCAACTTCTCGATCTTATCTATTTCATACTCAAATGTTCCCAAATGTTTTCCAAGCCATATGTTGCCATAGGGCTGATTTTTAGATGAAAGAGTTTTATGGCTGTTTCTAAAGACAAGTTTCTCAGATGCTTAATGTCAGATATTGCTTTCATTGATGCCTTTAGACAGTCCATGAGATTGGAGGGTGAAATCATTACCTTGGGTTTGAAAAATTACACCCAAGTATTTAAAATGCTTTACGGACTTAAGATATTGGTCTCCATAAAAGAAGATTCCATGAGGCCCCCCTGTTCTAAACGTCATGGACACTTTTTTCTACATTCAGTTTGAGCTCATTTTTATTTATCCAACCTAATATTTGGTTGAATGATCCTGCAGTTCCTTCTCTGACTATGTTAAGACCATATCATCAGCGTACATTAATAGTTTGACGCTTTCCTGGTTTACCAAATCTACTATGCTGCAATGATGAATAGTAGTGGACTTAATGGGTCTCCCTGTAATACCCTGGTTGTTTGTTCCAAAATAATAGATTTGGTAATGCCATCATCTACTTCTATTGAATTGCTGAGCAGTAGGTTCCTAATCAGCGGTATAAGGTAGTTCATACTACCAATGATACTCTCCAATTTTTCTAACAATACGGTTCTGCTTATGGCGTCGAAAGCATTCGAATAATCTATACAGATGGCATGCCATTTACCCCCTGATTTCTTTAAGGCTTTTTCTATGCCAGTCTGGAGACAGCGGATAGCTAACGTCATTGATGTTCCTTTTCTAAATCCGAATTACGACCCCAGTAGATTATTTTGCACCAGTTTAATGCGACGTTTACCTACTAGTGAAGTTAAAGTCTTCAGTAGAGAACATTCTAGCGCTATTCCTCTATACGAGTTGGGATCTGCCGTATCACCTTTGCCTTTACATAGCATTTTAATAGATTTTCTCCAGTTGTCCGGTATCCTACCTTGCCGCAAGCATTTATTGATTCATTCATTCATTACGTGAATGATGGATTCACCCAATTTTGGGAGAGGAGCTTTAAGGTGTTATCTTTAGATGCTGTAATAGTTGATGCAACCTTAATTGAAAATTCGTCAATTTAAGGGATTATTTGAAAAACTGGCAGTTATATAAAGGACGCCCAAACGCGCGGTTCAGGAGCAAACTGAAGTCACAGCCTTGGTTCGAAGTGACCTGTTATGACAAAAAAAAAAAACTGATATTGGACCTCCTACACACAGAAAGAACTTCCAAAACTGAAATAGACTTACAGACCTACAGCATTCAGAGACGCGCCTACAAAAACCTACTCAAGGAGAAGAGAGCAACCTGGGTAGAAGAAGGGAAGAGATTAGAGAAGGCATCAGAAAACCACTTTGCAGCATTGAAACCTAGGTCACCAATGTTCCCCCAAACTATCACAATGGAAACCACACTTTCAACAAACCTATAACAGGCAATCAACCCCAAGGACAATCCACGCAACTCTGACTTCAGAATACCCACGCATCAACACAGAGGAGGTAACAAATACGGTCATGGAAGCTTTATAGTCTATAGTCTATTTAAAGTCGAACTGGCCCTGTAAGCTAATTCTTACAGTAAAAACTGTATTGATAAGGTGGAACCTTTTCTTGTCTATACATACGTAAACTATCAATACGGAAATGAAACTAGTAAATCAAGATAAACTGCAATATGCAGAACATCTATGCACATTGTGCGCTTTTCTCTTATTATTAACCTCCCGGACGAGGTTTAAATCTGACTTCATACCAACCACCGTACAGAAACGGGACAAGGGTTTGACATACAATCTCAGAGAGTCAGCGCTTATATACTGTATCTGCACACATTTTACTACAATAATCTGGGCTTAAGCCTACTAACATACAGTGAAACTCTGTTAAGAAGTTTTTCAAGGGACTGCAAAAAAAAACTTAAGCAGGAAACTTTTTAAAATGGGTAATGCCCAAAAACTTATTCTGTACTTTGAAATATAAGTGAAACACACAGCCAACAGTTTTCCTTGTTTGTGAACAATACCGAAATAGGCCGATATAAAAGAGCTGCTAACAGAAAGCCACAATATAAAAATTTGATTATCATGACAATATTTTTAGATAGGAAACTTAAAAGGGTCCACCTTTTTGTATTGAAAAGGTGGACCCTTTTAAGTTTCCTATCTTCCATTCTCAGTTCAATACGGACAAAAATGAAATTCTTAGATTTAAACATTTTTAGAGATAAAGTAAAATAATTGAACATATCATATTATAAATATATTTTACTTAATTTTACCCTGTGGCAAGATTCTCCCTTCAAAACTAGAGACATATCCGGAATAAGCTGGTAAAAAAGTGTGAATTCATCAAGACTAAAAACGTTGCAAGGTTTGCTTATTTTAGCAGGCAGAACCATTTTCTTCCATGCTTCCCTTTCCTCCGAACTCTCACACTCTGCTTCGCCACAAATTGTTTTCTAAACGCGATGCCGGCTCTATTTTTAAAGCGGTCCAGCCACCCGTACGACGCGGTAAAAGGTACCCTTAATTTGCATGCAATTTTTCGGCATTCACCTTCACAACAGTCCCACTGAAAGGTATGTTTAAACTTCGCTGCTGTCTAAACAATATTAGCAGAGCTTGTTCTATTTCATCGTAATTTTCAGATTTAACTTCCTTGCAATTTGCTAAAGTATTCCCTACAGAAGCAAAGATCCATTCCTTCTACGCTATAATGCCGTCAAAGACGGCGGCATCCCCAGCTCCTTTACCAAAGCAACACGGGAAAGTGTAAATGACTCCAGTTCCTGATAATCTCCACTTTGTCTTTTATTGTTCGTGCCTTTCGCTTGATCTCTTTCTTCTGAGTTCCGCTCATTTTCACTTAAAACGTTTGTACGTTGATATTACAAGAACAACTAACTTCGCGACTCCTATTCATAAATTACGACGCCACACTGTGCTTGGCAATCCGTAGCTTAGGCTTACAAGATACAAAGACAAGACATGTACTACAGTTTGTTAGCATGTGCTTCTATCTTCCTCACGCCCCCGACATGTGCTTCAAGGATAATGGCTGCAAATGGGAAATCTGGCAACTTATTCTTAGAGATTCTTAGAACCTAGACCTAAATCGCCCCTGCATTCCTACTGGTTGTCACGGCAACGGGCGTTCTTTCTGGCTGTTTCGCAAGTACCGCACGGCCAAGCCAGTATTGAGTTTATTTTCCCGCTTCAATCCCCTTCATGCTATAAGTAATGAAGAAAAGAAACACAGGTTCGAAGTTGAAGAAATGAGTGCATGGAAAAGAATCTGGCGTATTACGTGGGAGTGATAAAGACGCAGTAGCAGCGCTAGCACATCTAAACATTGACAGTTTCCTTCCCCGCGAGAATTTTATTTCATGTCTCCTCACATTCTTGTGCTACGTTCTAATAATGCAATGTAATAATTACGAGTGACCCGGTAATACAATGCTTAGCTCGTATAAAGGTAAAATTAAAAATAACTTTCGATTTTATGCCAACACATGGTATTGAATGCCTGTGTGTGCCTCCCACCAACACCCAGTTGGCTATCAACATTCGTTCAACTTCGTAGACGATCGGGATCTTTTGGCCGGCTGTTTGGCGGCAAGTGTATCAGCTGACTGCTGGCAAGTCAGCTGTTTCCTGCATAGAGCCGGGAAGTTGTTTTTGTTCACCTCACTAATAATGGACACGAAAAATCATATCAGTTTAGTTCAAAAACGTAATTTCCTCTACGACAAGACCCGTAAGTATTATTGCAACAATGTAATAGAATGCCTGGAAGGAAATAACCAAGAAAATGAAAAATCAAACACGTTAGAATACTCAATTTTCTGGTAGATTAACAATAATGTTGTGGACAAATACACTTAACGGTTTTTAATTCATATTTAAGCCACCTCGATTAACGACTTCACCCTTTCACACAGCCCGCAAATTACTGCATTAAAGTTTTATCAAATCATCCAATTGCGTGCTTTCTGTTTCCCACGTAGAATCCAGTTTGATTCTACACCGCTAGATGGAACAGCGGAATGAAAATTTCGACTGATGGGTTCAATTCAATTCCACAAGGCGAGAGTGAGCATCTGGTGTCCGTGTTGTCATAGCATTACGTCGTATGGACTTGGCAAGCCCGCACAAGTTCCATGACACCAGAGATACACCGCGAGCACGCTAACAGCCTAATACAGGTTGCAACTTGCACGGAGACTGAAGGGTTCTAACCATGGACTGCTTTGAGCGGACGTTTTCTATCTCAAAGGGCCTTTAACTGGGAAATATATTTACAACAGAACACTTTAAACGGGAAAAATATACGTATAGGCCTATCTTAATGCAACTGATCAAGGGACCAAGAACATCACACTTCTTAGGCGGAAAAACTCCTTATGCAGGAACTTCTTAACCGAGTTTCACTGTATAAATATGAATGCAGAAATGGAAACTCTGATAACTTTTCGCAGATTATGTCTTACTGTACAACAAAATAAGTTATAGGATTATGAGCAACTGCAAAAGGCCTTTATGAAATTCTGTTAAGGATGGCAGACAATGATATGCTAATAAATTAAGTGAAAATGAGGTTGTAAATTTCTCCAAGAAAAGTCCCCTCAGCTTTAATTACTGTGTTGGAGTGAATGTTTCTCATGGAAAATACTGCACCTTGGTAGAGAAGAAAAGACCTTCATAGGGGTAGTACTATAATATTAACAAGGTTGTCAAAGGTTAGAGATATCTTCATATGGTTATGAGAATATTAAGGGATTGTATTATCCATTCGGGAGATACATAAAACATAATGGATAGAGGAGAGCCAAGTCGAGGAACCACAACTGTACCACCAATTACATGGCTTCAGGTTGAAAATGCGCTCAAGAGCATGAAGAAAGGAAAGGCAGTGGGCATAGATGAACTAAGTGCAGATATGCTGAAAGCAGCGGGAATTCCAAGAATCCAATGGCTCTACAGACTGCTCAACAAGATATGGGAGGAAAATACTATTACTGAGGACTGGAAGATGGGCATCATTGTACCTCTGTTCAAGAAAGGAAGCCGACGAAAATGTACTAATTACCGTGGTATCACACTACTGTCTCATGTCCTGAAAATTTGGAAAAAATAATAGAGACCAGAATCAGAGATATCGTTGAACCAATATTGGAAGAAGAGCAGTATGGTTTAAGACCAGGAAGGTCAACTACAGACCTTATATTTGCAATTAGGATGTTAATGGAAAAATACTGAGAGAAGAACACGCCTTTATTTCTAATATTTTTGGACATTGAGAAAGCATACGATAGTGTACCAAGGGAACGAATTTGGCAATGCATGAAAGAACTTCAAGTGCGAGACAGCCTCATAGACAAAGTGAAAATGTTGTATAGTGGGAACACAAGCTGTATTCAAGGAGGATGTGGTTTGTCGGACTGGTTTGAAACAAAGAGAGGACTGCAGCAGGGCAGCTCATTGTCACCACTTCTATTTATTATTGTAATGGATGTCGTAATGAAATCTATTAAAAGGAAAGAACACGGAGATATCAAAGCCTTCACATTTGCAGATGATGTTGCGATCTAGAGCGACTCAGAAGAGGAATTGGGAGAGAGAATACAAAGCTGGAATGAGAAGTTTAAGAAATATGGTTTAAACATCAGCAAGACCAAGACGGTGGTGATGAAAGTGTATAGGGAAGGAGCAGAACCAATAGTAATGTTAAATGAAGCTCAACTGGACAGCGTTCCAGTTTTCAAAAACTTGAGTAGCGTTATATCAAATGACAACCTAGCAAAACATGAGATGAACAATCGAATCAATAAGGCAACACAATTTTACCACCAGGTAAGACACCTGCTGTGGGATGAGCAAATACCCACGAAAACAAAAATGACATTGTACAAGTCCTATTAGACACCAATTTTACATACAGTCTCGAAACCACAATACTGACTCAAGAGATAATTCCAAACTTCAGGCAGCTGAAATGAAATTCCTATGCACTATGATCCAGAAAACCAGGAATGACAAGATTAGGAATGAGAAAATTAGAGAAGTAGGAACAGATGATTCTCTCCTCAACAAGATTCAGATATCAAGACTGAAGTGGTTTGGTCACATGAAGAGAATGCCAGTAAACAGAACTGCAAGGAAGGAATTTGACAGAAAGGTAGAAGGAAGATGAACTGTGGGAAGGCCACAAAGGAAATGGATAGATTTAGTTAAGAGCGGTGTACTGCTGACAGGCCAGGATTGGGACAAGTTGGTGGAGGAAGAATGCTACAAGGACAGGATGAGATGGAGGAGGCCCATATACCACACCCCGGAAACTGGAGAGGGTTTAGGATGATGATGTATTATCCATTCGATAAGAAAAATCGTGCTGTAAACATGACAATGTGCCTGGGCTAACGATTATTGGTTTATGCTGCCCCAGAACACGTATGCGAAGACCAAGTAGTTCATTAGCCATATCGTGGCACAATGAGACTAAATGCAAAGTGTCCATAATTTCTCAAATAATTTAAGTCGAAATTACAAATAAACTTTACACTGTTATTGCTATATTTATGTGCCATTAAATGTTGCTTTATGGGAAAAAAATTTGTATTACATGTATGATATGCTTATTATCTTTGTCAAATGCAATATCAATCAATCAATCAAATATGTATTGAATAGGTGGTATTAAAATTACTCCCTGCATAAACTTTGTGATCAACATACCACTTACTCGAGCAGCTTTTCTACTTTCTCTCAATTCTTCCCAACCCAAACATTGCAACATTTTTGTAAACCTACTCTTGTCGGAAATCATCCAGAACAAATCGAGCTGCTTTTCTTTGGATTTTTTCCAGTTCTTGAATCAGGTAATCCTGGTGAGGGTCCCATACACTGGAACCATACTCTAGTTGGGGTCTGGCCCTCTCCTTTACATCCTTACTACAACCCCTAAACACCCTCATAACAATGTGCAGAGATCTGTACCCTTTATTTACAAATCAATTTATGTGGTTACCCCAATGAAGATCTGTCCTTATATTAACACCTAGATATTTACAATGATCCCTAAAAGGAACTTTCACCCCATCAACGCAGTAATTAAAACTGAGAGGACTTTTCCTATTTGTGAAACTCTCAACCTGACTTTTAACCCTGTTTATCAACATACCATTGCCTGCTGTCCATCTCACAACATTTTCGAAGTCATGTTGCAGTTGCTCACAGTCTTGTAACTTATTTATCACTATAGAGAATAACATCATCCGCAAAAAGCCTTACCTCCGATTCCACTCCTTTACTCACATCATTTATATATATAAGAAAACATAAAGGTCCTATAATACTGATTTGAGGAATTCCCCTCTTAATTATTACAGGGTCAGATAAAGCTTCACCTACTCTAAGTCCCTGAGATCTATTTTCTAGAAATATAGCAACCCATTCAGTCACTCTTTTGTCTAGTCCAATTGCACTCATTTTTGCCAGTAGTCTCCCATGATCCACCCTATCAAATGCTTTAGACAGGTCAATCGCAATACAGTCCATTTGACCTCCAGAATCCAAGGTATCTGCTATATCTTGCTGAAATCCTACAAGTAGAGCTTCAGTGGAATAACATTTGCTAAAACCAAAATGCCTTCTATCGAACCAGTTATTAATTTCACAAACATGACTAATATAACCAGAATGCCTTCCCAAAGCTTACTACATACAATGCATGTCAAACTTACTAGCCTGTAATTTTCAGCTTTATGTCTATCACCCTTTCCTTTATACACAGGGGCTGCAATAGCAACTCTTCATTCTTCTGAGTATAGCTCCTCCGACCAAACAATAACCAAATAAGTACTTCAGATATGGTAGGCCCTACTATATCCCTACCCATTGTCTTTAGTATATCTCCAGAAATCTGATCAATTCCAGCCGCTTTCCTAGTTTTCAACTTTTGTATCTTATTGTAAATGTCATTTTTATCATATGTAAATAATATTACTTCTTTGGCCTTAGTCTCCTCTATCTCGACATTATCCTTGTAACCAACAATCTTTACATACTGCTGACTGAATACTTCTGCGTTTTGAAGATCCTCATAAACACACTCCCCTTGTTCATTAATTATTCCTGGAATGTCCTTCTTGGAACCTGTTTCTGCCTGAAAATACCTATGCATACCCTTCCATTTTTCACTAAAATTTGTACGACTGCCAAATATGCTTGCCATCATGTTATCCTTTTTTTTTTACGTCGCACCGACACAGATATGTCTTACGGCAACGATGGGACAGGAAGGGGCTAGGACTGGGAAGGAAGCGGCCGTTGCCTTAAGGTACAGCCCCAGCATTTGCCTGATGTGAAAATGGGAAAACATGGAAAACCATCTTCAGGGCTGCCGACAGTGGGGTTCGAACCCACTATCTCCCGAATACTGGATACTGGCCGCACTTAAGCGACTGCAGCTATCGAGCTCGGTCATGTTATCCTTAGCTGCCTTCTTTGCTAGATTCAATTTTCTAGTAAGTTCCTTCAATTTATCCTTACTTCCACAGCCATTTCTAACTATTTCTTTCCAGTCTGCACCTCCTTCTTAGTCTCTTTATTTCTCTGTTATAATAAGGTGGGTCTTTACCATTCCTTAGCACCCGTAAAGATACAAACCTGTTTTCGCATTCCTCAACAATTTCTTTACACCCATCCCAGAGTCTGTTTACATTTTTATTTACCGTTTTCCACCGATCATAGTTACTATTTAGAAACTGCCTCATGCCTGCTTTATCTGCCATATGGTACTGCCTAATAGTCCTACTTTTAAGACCTTCCTTTCTACCACATTTATTTTTAACTACGCCAAAAACATCTTCATGATCACTAATACCATCTATTACTTCAGTTTCCCTATAGAGCTCATCTGGTTTTATCAGCACCATATCCAGGATATTTTTTCCTCTGGTTGGTTCCATCACTTTCTGAATCAGCTGTCCTTCCCATGTTATTTGCCATTTGTTGGTCATGCTTCCTGTCATTCGAATTTCCTTCCCAATTGACGTCTGGCAAATTTAGATCTCCCGCTACAATCACATTTCTTTCCATGTCGTTTCCCACGTAGCTGACTATCCTATCAAATAATTACGAATCCGCGTCAGTGCTAGCCTTTCCCCGATCTGTACACTCCAAATATATCAAGTTGCCTATTATCTTTAGAAATGAGCCTTACACCTAGAATTTCATGTGTCTCATCTTTAACCTTTTCGTAGCTTACAAATTCTTTCACTAGAATGAACACACTCCCTCCCACCATTCCTATCCTATCTCTGCATGATTTCTTTGACAAACTGGGATAGACAGTGATCTGTTCACAAATGTCCATCAAGCTGATTATTTGTTTAAATTTTTGTTTCCATTTACCACTGACCTGCATTTAGGGCCGAGGTGGCAGATACAGCTAAAGCTCATTAATTCTAAGTTGTTGGGATGCAAAAATTGGACTTCAAACTACGTGATTTAGAATTAACCACCAACTTGTAATTCAGAAATGTCTACCCTTGCCCTGTCACAAAATATTCCAAAAACCGTTACTGCGTGCAATTAACCTTGAATCACAGTTTAAACTTCTCAAGTACCATGGGAAAAACCATTTCTATAATGTATCCAACAAGGTGCATTTACAGTTCAAATAATGCACTTGGATAGCTACCAAAAATTACTTCACACAACGAAAGCAATAAAATATGATTCAAATGCGAGGGGAAATCTATGATGGCTCCTTCATGCAAGAGCTTTATTAATTGGACTACTACCCCCGTGAACGCATTTTAGAATACAGAAGGTATCAGATGCCCTTAAAACATTCTGGATCTTATGACCAGGGGAGGAAGATGCCTCGCTTCCATCTGCATTACAACACAGGGCCATGACTATCCTTGTACTATTACCCGCCTAGGTACTTCCCTCATGATTTGAAAATGCTAACCCTTGCCGCGTCACAAAGTATTCTAAGATCCATCATTATATGCAATGACCTTGATTCAAAGTTTAAACCTTTCAAATGTAATGGCTAAAAACTATTTCCAAACTGTATCCAACAAGGTTCATTCACATTATTCAAATAATGTACTTGGATAACTAGCTGGCAAGCATAACCTTACACAACGAAAGAAAAAATAATACGATTTAAAGAAGAGGACAAATTATCCTGGCTCTCCTGTGTAAGTGCTTTTTTTTTGTATTACTGTACTGTTTGTATTGAACAGGTGGACTTATAATATTGTAATAATATTTGAGACACACACACTCTAGTGCCGTGAGAAAATTTCTGCATCCATTATATCATTTCTCAACCATGATTCAACTATTACAATACCTGGTAAATATATATCTATTAAATTACTATTCCTTTCTTTACAATACTTCTACAGTTCACACTAACAATTTTATGTCTTCCCCACTTGATTTCCAGTTCCCTGTTCCCTTATCACCACTCCCTAGGCCACCCTGTTTCCCTGAATGTACCTCCCTATTACCCTTCCAAACATATTTCCTAACTTATACGTACCACTGCGGTTTAAATGAAGGCCATCTGAGCGCAGATCCCTATCTCCTATCCACCCATTAGGATCTAGAAATTTCATATAAAATACTGATAACGCTCAGATGGTGCTTAGCTGCATTACGCATTATCAAAGATGCATTATCAAAGATGCTAAAATAATAAACATCAAAAGTAAAAGCACCTCTGTTTGACGCTTAAGTCGTTGACGCATAACACCTAAAGCATAATTTATATTTCGAGTAAGTGTTATTTTGAAGTTCTGCTCATAATAATGCACATAGCTGACATTCATGCATATATTACGAATCCAAACATGAAGTACAATTATCAAGTTCATTGAAAGCAAATATTCGTTGCTAGGGTAAATTATGTTTCGAACACTTCCCATGTGTTTTTCTCTAAATTTAATGAATGGTGTGTACACGGTTGATGGATAACACCGCCCTTTTAATCACGTGCAGTACAGTTCGCCAAGTGTAGTTCGTTGAGCAGCACACAGAGAAAATGTAAATCCCACTGAGCTGCTGTGGAGCAACGTAAAGGAACATTTTGCGCGTAATAACAAGACCTTTAAACTCGTAAAAGGGAAGACATTACCTAAACACTGCTGAGCAAGAACTGAAATGTTACGCCTCGATTCATCATGTGGTGGCAGAAGAGCTGAGATTCTGGTAATCAAGGTGACTTGCACGGTATGATTGTCGACCGCCTTATTAATCCAAATGATACTAACAGCAGTGAGGAGGAAGAAGAGAGAAATCTGACTTGGAAGGATTTGCCCCTTTCAGATTCTGATTAGGCAGAATACTTTTTTTTTAACTATACTTTCCATCCTAGAGTTTCATTTTATTGAAATAATATGTGGTTTTTTCCCAATATGTACTGTTGTGACTGAGTATGTTTCAGCCATAGTTTCTAATCAATCATTCTGTAATTCACTTCTTTTCTGAGCTGTTAAATGTTCAGGTGTGATTTTGTTATTCGCTTGTTTATTCCCCACGGACAGTGAATATAATTTGTCTCATAATCCATATCACGGATCTGCATCTACGCGTTGACATCAGTGACATCCAAAAATAAAGAACTGATGTAATCCCGTCAATCAGATGAGATAATGACAGTTTCTACACATCTCCGCATGACTCTTACCATGTGCTCGGCAGTAACCTGTTGATCCTCCAATAAATGCAGAGACGAGACTGATACCTTATGTTCTTTGTTTGCATCAGTTTTGGTTCTCTCAATGATGGCAGGACAGTATAAGGATGTAAGAGAGGGAATGCAATTCGCTGGAGAGTTTCTAATTACAGTATGGTCCATTATGAACTCTCACTAGGATTACTTGATTCGGGAACTGGAAAAAGCCCAAAGGAGATGGTGAGGGATGATTTTAGAGTAGACCGCAGACAAGAAGGCGGTCTGAAGAGGGTTGCACAGTAACATGTGCGCGCTTTGTAATATGACTTGTTTTCCGCTGAGCCAATAGAATCATTTCAGTAAGAGGTACCTGTTTGTGCGGGTCACAAGTGAATGTTTAGAGTTTTATTTGTATCATAATCAACGAATTTAGGGAATTATTTGCGTGTATACGATGGATCCGGGAAGAGCAAAAAGACAAGCATTGCATCGACAGGCAAAGGATATAGTATTTAGAGTGTATTTGTATCGCTTAAGATGGAACGACGTGAGATATGTATGTATTGTATCTTGGAAGCATGCAGCAGCAGACGTTCAGAGGCGGAGAGGAAAGCAATGTTGCCACGCCTCAAAAGAAGACAGCACTCACGTGTGGTATCGGCCTGCAAACAGTACAGAGGATAAAACAGCTACGGAAATAAAAAAATTTTAAACATGCAGTGTTCAGGTCGCCAGGGAAGAACCGTAAGAGGAAGAAGCCATTGACAGACCTCGATTTCAATAAAAATGTTCTGCGTACAACAATATCCGATATACATAAAAACTGAATATCCTAAGGCATTGAAACTGGCCCGTCCATTTACCTTCCTTAATAACTCAAATATTACCCTCAATACTATCTTGGGGTTTGATGTTAAAAATTAATTTGGACTTTCAGGAAACATTTAAGCCCTCGAAAAATATAGATCACTTAGGAATTAAAGATATAACTGGATGAAGAAATGGTTACACTTTCGTGCTGTTATGAGTAGCCAAATTGGCATCGTCGCACCTCATACTTTTGTCTCTCTGCGCAGTCGAAGATAGGAAACCGCCTTCCAGGGCTGAGTTCTACTCTAGTAGACTAATAATCTTGAATGAAGTTTCTTAAAACAGGAGACATCGTAATATGAAGATAAGGTTGAAATAAAGGACATAATGGGGCAAATATTTCTTTATACAAAGAAGCACTAAGAATTGGAATAAATTACAAAAGGAAATGCTGGATAAATTTCCAACTTCTTTGAAATCATTTAAGAAAAGTTTAGGTACACAACTGATGGGGAATACAGTACAACCTCAATAATTCTAAATCGGTTCAACCAATATCCTGCCTAAATCAAAGAAAACCCTGTTCCCGGAAACACGTGGTACAGTTTTGCATGTCATTTAGAAAGTTTATTCGAAATACGGATAATTCGTAATTCGAAGAACAATGCTCCATTAGCAAAATTTAGATTAATTCAAAACTGCTTTCACATTACAAATAGTATTTTAGCGAGCAATTTAAAATAAAAATTTCTTCACGTCACCATACAACTCATCTTTCGGAACGTGCAGGAGTAGCTTTCTGCGCTTTCACTCACTTCGTAGTGTTTGCAGTGTGCTTCATAGTTGCCAAGTTTGAGTGAAATTGTAATTCTTTTGTATTCAGGGTTTTATGAAAGGGCACTATACCACGAAGCAGGCAGTGTACGTAAATGCAGAATCCGTAAACAATGGCGATGGCGACGTTTGGCGATAAAGCACGGCTCCTATAGCCTAATCAATTCGTATGCGCTGAACAATATTATCAATGCCAATGAAACTGCATATTTGCTTTTTTAATTCCGGGCCCAAACGGAGCTATGGTTTTAAAAGAGAAGTGCCGGGCCAGGAAATCGTACAAGGGTAGGGGTCGCCAAACTGTTGCAATGCAGACAGAAGTGGGAGACTTCCTCCCCTCGTCATGGGAAAATTCGAAAAGCCACAATGTTTTAAAGGACGTCTGGCACTTTACGTGTAAGTACAAGGCATCTAAAAATGCAAACAGTACAGTAATAAAAAAAGCACTTGCACAGGAGAGCCAGGATAATTTGTCCTCTTCTTTAAATCGTATTATTTTTTCTTTCGTTGTGTAAGGTTATGCTTGCCAGCTAGTTATCCAAGTACATTATTTGAATAATGTGAATGAACCTTGTTGGATACAGTTTGGAAATAGTTTTTAGCCATTACATTTGAAAGGTTTAAACTTCGAATCAAGGTCATTGCATATAATGATGGATCTTAGAATACTTCGTGACGCGGCAAGGGTTAGCATTTCCAAATCATGAGAGAAGTACCTAGGCGGGTAATAGTACAAGGATAGTAATGGCCCTGTGTTGTAATGCAGATGGAAGCGAGACATCTTCCTCCCCTGATCATAAGATCCAGAATGGTTTAAGGGCATCTGATACCTTCTGTATTCTAAAATGCGTACAGGGGGTAGTAGTCCAATTAATAAAGCTCTTGCACGAAGGAGCCATCATAGATTTCTCCTCGCATTTGAATCATATTTTATTGCTTTCGTTGTGTGAGGTAATTTTTGGTAGCTATCCAAGTGCATTATTTGAACTGTAAATGCACCTTGTTGGATACATTATAGAAATGGTTTTTCCCATGGTACTTGAGAAGTTTAAACTGTGATTCAAGGTTAATTGCATGCAGTAACGGTTTTTGGAATATTTTGTGACAGGGCAAGGGTAGACATTTCTGAATTACAAGTTGGTGGTTAATTCTAAATCACGTAGTTTGAAGTCCAATTTTTGCATCTCAACAACTTAGAATTAATGAGCTTTAGCTGTATCTGCCACATCGGCCCTAAATGCAGGTCAGTGGTAAATGGAAACAAAAATTTAAACAAATAATCAGCTTGATGGACATTTGTGAACAGATCACTGTCTATCCCAGTTTGTCGAAGAAATCATGCAGAAGACATATGAAGTGGAAATTGGCATAGTCCTTTTGTGTTTGACCGATAGCCTTGATATTTATATCCACCCTGTGTAAACGAGTGAAAAGCCCTGGTAATATTCTGAAATAAATCTGTGCACCAAAACCTCTCTTACCAGTAATCTCTTAAAAATTTATTTGAAACATTGAAGCACCATTTGCTACCAGCCATCAGTCATCTAACTACTACAGATTTCCTTCCAGCTTTACAACAGTTTCCATCAACTGGCACAATATCCTTCAACCTCGCATATCCTCAACCTTGTTACGACGGACTCAACCAGCTGGAATGAGAATTACTTGCATACCACTAATTGAGTAGGGGTAAGCGACTTGCTATGATAATGATTTTTAAAATAATGTTGGCAACCTGCAAAGACATTCATACAACTACGATACTGCCCAACCTAGAAAGACAAAAGTATTAAATATAAAATAACAGTGCTCTCTTCACAGTATTGCATACCTTGTGGCATCTGAGGTTGGCCCTGCAAGTGCGGTGGTCCTTGCTTCCCCATATCTGCGGGCCCCGGCGGAGTTGATGTAGGGGCGGGGCCCGGAGGTCCTCCAGAGTGTTGAGTCTGCGATGGTGGTTGCTGTTGGTGAGGAGGTGGAATGGGAGGATTAGCCCCGTGATGAGGATGATGTAGCCCCCGCAGCTGGGGCCCTCCAGGGGGGCCTCCCCCACCTGTTTGTTGGGGAGGAAAATTTGCTGCTACATGGAAGCTAACCTCGGGCCCTGAAACAAGTACATTTCAGTTGTAACCAACCGCAAAAGATTCAAGTATAACAACACAGTACATTAAAATACAGAACTTCACATTACTAGAATGAAAAGCAATATAAAACCCAAAACAAATAACAGGATACTTACTTTGTGGGGTAGTTGAGCGTGAAAAACTGACTCATAGTTAAGGCAACTTAAGACAAAAAATATCAGCTTTCATAAGAATTAAGTTAGAAGCATTAGTAACTAGAAAGTATTTTCATTAAAAACAATGAACTTTTGAAAAAGCTACACTTTTAACAAAGGCAACCTGAGAAGACATGACACTGAGGCATGCGAAGTTAACAGCTTAGATCTTCGTTTTAGGTACCTCCTGAACAACCTGGGAATTGTAATGACAAATACAACTTCAGTCATTATTATGTAAACTAGTTAAGATATGGAAGTGCAAGAATACACTTAAGAGATCTATCAATCACTACAGATCTGCATTTAGCAGATGGCAGATTCCCTATCTGTCGTTTCCCTAGCTTTTTCTTAAATGATTTCGCGACGGCACCACGCGACAAAGCTCGAGTATTTGCACGAGGCATGCTCGGATGTGTCATCCCTCGTGAGTGGTTTTTACATAACAGCCGGATCGATACATATCAAGAATCTTCCATAAGCGAGAGGATAGGAGAAAATTACACTGCTTATAGCTTCATTCATGACCGAGCAATCGTGACCATAACCAAATTTAATGAAGAGCGAATTAATGTTGCTGATCAGGGACAACTAAGAAATTTAACAATACGAAGAAAAAAGGAATAAGGAGTTACAATTTACACATTCTACGGATTTTTACATACACAGCAGCGTGAGCTATACTGCAATTGCGTGCGGACCCGAATGATAAACAGCAAGTGATTTAAATTTGATTGAACGTGGCATCTTTACGTCCTAATCACACTACAAGTCGCGTGAAGAGACAAGGACTAATCAGATATCTGAAATAAATTTCGATTGTTGAAAGTATAAGCACTTGCCAGTGCGTCGCCAAAAGCCGCTGGATGGGACGTAAAACCAGTAAGATTTATTAGCACTGTCAGTATTTCAATTAGTTTGTTAGAAGAGACCGTGCCCACTTACATAAGAATAGCAAAGGCCACATGGTACTAACAGTACTTCAGAGTGAAAAACAAATGAGCATAATTTCTGCCGACACGCCTAACAAGTTAACTGCAGTCTCTCGGAAGAAGGCGGTAGAGTTTAAGAGGGGTCTGCCCCTAGACAAGGGGGATGGGTCAAGTCGGACGACTTAAAATCGATACTAGCAGTTGCACCACTTTAAAATATCGACAATGCCAATTTCTTACATTCTGAACTCAAATGGGTTTCAGCATGCTAGTATCAAACAGCCGTCAGAAATTCTTTCAACCACAACGGTAACTGTCAAAGAAAATTATATATATAGAAAATGGAATACTCGACCAGTTCCCTAAGTCAGCACTAAGATTTTGCCTGAATTCAAGAACTTACTTTAGAGCAATCGTTAATTCTATTACACAACAGCGATTATGCTAGTTTAGTCTCTGTTCGTACGCGCGTTAATGGCATACACACCAAGACAATGAAGGAACCAATTACAAAATGAGCTACAGAGATGAGTCAATTGTACAACATCGCGTCAAATGACCTATCCGGGTAAGCCTGCAGAGAGAGAGAGAATCGGAGACATTTGCTACTTCCACACGGCTAGCCAAAATACCCGATTAAGAACAGCTACACCACACTACTCTCCAAAGAATACAAATGTTTTTAAAAAATCACTAACTACAGTAAATTCAATAAATTACGCACACCTACAGATTCAGCTAGTGCTGCTGCATCGATTTTTGAGTGCTTCATTAAATGCAACACACACTAACGCCCCACACATATTGATCACGACCATAGTAAACCAAATGACGCAATTTAAGTAAGTCACAACACTTATTTTTCAACATCTACTCAACAGATAGTCACAGGAAATTTTGCGACACATTATTACTGTTACCATGGCAGTGCACGTCTTGACGACGCAACATTAAACGTGTACTTACTTCCGGTGTTGGCGGAGATGATCCGGAATTGGCTGACGGCTGGCGGTGGCGGGTGCTGTGGCGGGGGCTGACCGCAGTGGGACATGAAACAGTGCATGGTGGGCTCCTTCCTGCCCCCATAACGCGAAACCATCGTAATTGAAAAATTACTATTTCAGCTTAACTCTAAATCACTAATACCCCTTCCTAGGGTAACAAACAGGGAATTATATTTCACACATATTTAAATTTAAAAACAAAAACCGATTCCAGAAGAAAAATATTCATCTAATTACCCTGATGAATTTTACTTATATAAAGATAATGAAAGCTCTCTAAATTTGAACACCTCAAGTCCATAAAAAAAAAATTTAACTAACGCATTAGTTTTAAATACAAAACTACCATCGTTTACCTGAAATTTTGTATTTCTCGATATCAACCACATAAAATAGCCAACCGCTATACAATTTTCTTCCACCTTCATTGCAGGTAGAAAATGAACACTGAGAATATTCAGGATTGAGACTTCAGAGGAAAAAAAGATGGGTCGGATACTACTAATGACTAGTAATTGCTTTCTAACCCTAAGCTCTCCACAGAAATATTCACAAATGAAAAAATCTGTCCACGTTTCTCGTTATTTAGTTCCACTGCAGCAGACCAGGCTTCTTCCATGGAGTTTTAACTAATCGATACGTGGGTTGGGTTTAAGCCCACTTGCTAAGAATCTCTCCACAAAAAGGCTTCATTGGGGCGGTTGCCTTGTTTTTCCTCTCCCACTTTTATAACACTAACAAGGCTTAATGCATGAACCATACATCACTCCACCAATAACGTAAACGTTATCACTAAAAAAGTCCATCAGATACGCGGGATGAAACGCTTTGACACTAGCAAGAACAGGAATGATATTTCAACGGCACTGCAATGGGCTGAGTAGCCCACGTGACGCCATGACACTGAGCGCTAGCTAGCCCTCCCTCCAAACGGCGCACGCATGCGTGCAAGTGTCCAACCAAAGAACTTCAACCAAAATACCCCACGTTGTCAGCGAGCAACGCACGGAAAAATACTTGATCTACGAGCATAAGGTATGTAACACCCAACACTTTGTCTTTTTAAAACTGTGCATAAGTTTGGAAAAGACACCATACTGACCCGAAATTTGATAAGCTTGACGATTACGAGTATAGCGGCGTTGCCATGTACTTATGAGAACACGTGGAAATCACAGATGATTTTGCCTTAAATTGTCCAGGAACCGAATCCGACAAACATTTCATACAATACTTAAGGATAGAAATAACGCAACTCAAAACCGTCTTATGAAATAACCAGAATACAGTTCATGTGCATTACAGGAATTATTGTTTTGTTGTTGCTCTTAGTAGTAAGAGAAATTTGCCCTACCAATAAACTCTAGACCCAGGAAATGCCAACAAATTAACAGCGAATATGCACATATTACTACATACCTACTACGACTATATAGCATAGCTTATCGCTCATATGAACCTACTGGGCGTGGCCTACATCGCCGTCTCACATCCCGTCCTACAATTTACGTTTTATCATTGTTCCCGAGCATTACAGAATTCTTCTTCGGAAGCAGACAATTTTTGTGCCAAACATGTGAAATTAACTATTAGTCAGGGCTTCAACTATTTTCGAGAGAAAGAAAAATTCAATCTCAACAAAAACTTCAAGTGAACGACATGGTTATCTCATGTAGTTGTGTAACAGCATTTATACCGTCTATCGTAATAACAGGTGTTCAATGTAAAACATTGAACCAGCTTCCCTTATACACATGGAGAGTACATAATTATGCAGTTCAATTTCGTAGACTATTACGTACAGTGCTCAATGCATATTATGCCTGAGAATTCGTGGAATCTTGGAAAAGTAATTAACCAAGAAACGAAAGAAATCTAACCAGTCCAAATGGTTAGTAAAGAAGGATGTTTTGTAATTTTTTAAGCAATAAGAAACAACTCAGTGCCGATATTTTCGTTCCGGAAAAAACGAAGCAGTCTCTCTGGCTGACTGGCCAGCGTACTGGTTTTCGATTCAGAGGGCCCGGGATTAATTCCCGGTCGCGTCAGGGATTTAAACATCGTATTGTTAATCGTTCCGGAAAAAACGAACGCAGTCTCTCTGGCTGACTGGCCAGCGTACTGGTTTTCGATTCAGAGGGCCCGGGATTAATTCCCGGTCGCGTCAGGGATTTAAACATCGTATTGTTAATTCCCCTAGTTCGGAGACTAGGTGTTTGGGTTCATCTTACTACATTTCTCACTTACAAACAACACATTGCCGACCAACAAAGAAACACGCAATAATGAATACACCCCTCCACATTGGGTGGCGTCAGGAAGGGCATCCAGCTGTTAAGCTAAACCATATTAGGAACAGGCCCGGAATACACAGAAGAATCAGTAATATTCTCAGATGGAATGCAAAAAAAAAACATTTAAAACAAGGAAACGGACTCAACCTTGGAAAACAATTCATTGTAAGTTCGTAAGAAATCATCACTCATACGATGCCACTGTTAACTGGTATTCTGAAAATAATAATTATGTAACAACCGATGGAGTGATGTTTTGAAAAAACTGATTATAGGCAATTTATTATTATGTTCCCGGGACCTCCAACCTCAATGCAGAAGTACAATGCTTAGACATCATTCAAACCTCTCGTTTGGAACTCTTATTAGTACCATCACGTGATCGCACTTACACCTCCGGTAACTTTCACTCGAATCAGAATCAGCTATCACAACTGCTATATTCTACACTCATGCAACCACTACCACTAAACACGTTGCCTTACCTCTTTGGGGGATAAACATCTGGCCCTCTTCTGGAACCACCACCATGGCCGCCAAATTTTCGGGCTTTTGATTCCTAATTGATTTTTTTAAGTCCACATTGTGAATGTCCAGACAGGCGGCACAGCCTGCTTAGTTCTTATCTAAGTCTGAGTCTCTATATACAGCTCTCCTGAAACTGCAGTAAGAACATAAACACGCGTTTACATAACACCGCAGCCCACTCCCTGGGGTAAATAGTAAGAAAAGAAATAAATCACTGAAAAATGACAGCGAACAATGTTATAGTCGTTATCAACATAGGAATACTGTAGGAGAGTGCCAAGAGTATCAATTAATAACACGTTTCGTTGTAAATGTGATCTTGACAAAAATCATTCGATTCAGGGCGAATTATTTACATGACCCAATTTCGGTTGGGTAAATACAAAATAAAAACACAGCACAAACACACGTTATAAGCTCGCCGAGAACAAGCATCCAGTAAGACCAAGAACACCCCCAAGCACGTCCTGCAAGGTACACCCCTCAATGCTCCATATGGCAGAGCAAGCAACAGCACACACACACACCGAAGTGACTTGCACCACGATATTCACATGACAGGAAGCACACGTCACCGCAATTGACTTCTCAATGGCAAGTATTGCTTGTAGAAAAGCATAATTCTTTACATCGCCTTAAATCACATCAAACGTCGCCTTTGCATTAATTAATTTATTTAGAATAAGATCGAAATTCACCAAAGAGTCATTGTATCCATACGAATTCCTCAAAACATGACAACACGAAACTCCACCTGAATAAGAACAGCCGACGTGGCTGCCGATACCAGCAGCTAGCTAGCTCGAACAGTACGTGGCATTGGACGGAGCCTTGCCATGTCTCCTCCGCTCCTCTCCCCGCCATTAGCGACGAACAGGAAATAGGTTCCACCAAAACTAACGAGAAAAAACGCTGTACTACAACACGTTGCCTAGATGAAACGAAAGATGCCAAGGCTGAACGAACATAAAATAAAATCCATATTAGCTCTACTACGGATTGTGAATACTTAATCAAATCTGTCAAAATTAATATAAAAACAACGGCATGCATGGAAGAGGACGGAAATCATCCGCATACACAGCGAGTGAGCATCGGCGAAAATCATAATACAGTCTTCCGAGGAGCACGTGGTTTGACTCGTGGCATTCTACGACACAAGATGGCTTCGAGTTAACATCAAAACGCGAATACAACAACGCCAAAATATCACTTAGTCCACGAAAGCAATTAATATACCTCATATGGCTGACATAATACGGTACTTGTTATTTCTGCCGACTATTAAACTGGCTCCGCCTACTTAAATTATTTCTCCTACTCGATCCCTAATTCATGAAATCTGGTAATGGCCTACTACGTGACAACAGCAGGTAGCCCCGAACAGGTGTAAGCTCGTATCAAATCTGCAGAAGGCGAAGAAAAAATGCAGTGCTACTAAAAGTACAGCATACTTCTACAGAAGAGATCCATCCCACAAAGATAAAATCGTTTCACTAAAAAACACTGATCGAACGTTCTATAACGGGGTTTCGTTTACATTAAATAACATTAAGTGTGAATCGGCTCTAAACTGATGGTTCCTATGAATAGGCGTTATGGAAATACTAAGCCAAAAATTTAACAATACTGTTTTTCGTCAACCACTTGCAACTGCCACAGAATATCGCAAGTACAGTATGTTTACACCTGCTGCACGGGAATCTTCAACACAGTGTAACAAAACCGAGAAACGTCCAAGCTTAGTAGGGCCTATCCATTCCGGTTTAATCACTGGCAATCCTTGGTTTAATTGACTTTGTCACGGATCTCCTAAATAACGTCGTAACACTGTATTAACTATTGATCTATAGGCCTACATAAAATAAACGCATGGCAACGGTCAGCACGTTGTAAATTAAGATGTAAATAATAATGTTATTTGTTTTACGTCCCACTAACTACTCTTTTACGGTTTTCGGAGACGCCGAGGTGCTGGAATTTAGTCCCGCTGGAGTTCTTTTACGTGCCAGTAAATCTACCGACACGAGGCTGACGTATTTGAGCACCTTCAAATACCGCTGGACTGAGCCAGGATCGAACCGACCATGTTGGGGTCAGAAGGCCAGCGCCTCAACCGTCTGAGCCACTCAGCCCGGCAAATTAAGATGTAGAAATGAATCAGATCTGGCATAACAGTAATCAAGGCTTATCCAACATAACACCTTATTACATAAAACGTTTCCACCATAAAGCATCCAATGTAAACCATGACTGATAAATAGCATATTCAGAAATAATCAAGTACATTATATATATATATATATATATATATATATATTAATAGGTTTCGACCACTGAATTCTTGTCATAAAAAGAGAAAACAACCTGACTGCCTTATTTCAATGTTTCCGGTGCACAATGCCGTTTTGACCCAAGTCAGAAGCATAAACCAAACTGATATGTATAGTTTTACCCAACTGAATTCCACCCTGCCATCTTATAACTTTCAAGAAATAATTCATGAAAATAACGAACAATCAAGGTAAACGATTACAACATTGCGCAACTCCCGTAACTATTCAAAACCAATAACTTTTTTAGAATTTGCTTTACGTCGCAACATCTTATAGCGACGATTGGATGGGGAAGGGAACGCCGTGGCATTAATTAAGGTACAGTCCCAGCGTTTGTCTGGTGTGAAAATGGGAAAGCACGGAAAACTATCTTCAGGGCTACCGACAGTGGGGTTCGAACCCACTATCTCCCGGATGCAAGCACACAGCTGCGCGCCCCTAACCGCACGGCCAACTCACCCGGAACAAATAACTCGATCTATTATCAACTCTCCACTGCAGATTAATAGATAAATTATCAACGTGAATTGACTTTGACTGCCTGTAATCACCGTAGACAAATATCGCTCAGCATGGCCAATTCAGTACTTCGTACTGTGCTATATTCAAACCTACGAAATATTTTTCTTTTTACCCCAATTACTTCGCGAATGTTGACATTCTACTCCTGATGGCAACTTACTGCTTTTCATATAGTTTATTCACCACCAATAATTATAATCCGCTTGTTAGATTGAAGGTCAGCGTTATGACCTTCGGTTCAAAGGGCCCCTGGTTCTATTTCGACCGGGTATGAGATTTGAGCCGCATCTGAATAATTACTCTGGCTCGGGCGTTTATGTTTGCCTAATTACATACCTTTCCATATACACACCACACCACACCACACCACACCACACTAAATTCACCTGCTGAAAAACAACCGAGGAAAGAAATGGGTTCTTATTACTCCCTCGACCAGCCTAACAGCGCATTTGTCTCGTTTCGCTGTTAATTCCATCGCAGAAACGCGCAGCAGTAAATGCATCGCTCTCCGTAGGGCTGACGTTAGGAAGGGTAGGCCAACGTAAAAGAGAGCTAAGTCCACATATGCGACACAGTTCGCACCCGCAATCCCAACAGCGTGTGGTAAAGGCAAGAAAATAATAATGATACGTGTGTAAAATCCCTTCAGTAAACAGGGGTCTTAAAGGGAGACGGGGTGCATGAATTATTTCCCCCCAGAAAATGGTTCTGTAACACTGACATTTCGTCTACCCAAGAATTCTGCGATGGTACGTGTACAAAAATTCGCTTCCGCAACCTTGGAAATAATAAGTCGGAGTCAAAACAACTGCACCACACACCAGCCTCGTGCCTGATAAGATGAGAAACGCTGGCTATGGGTAGAGCTCTGCGCGGATATACAAAATATTACCCGCATCCGCACTTCCTTCATCCGCGAATGGTTATCCGCACCGTTATCTGCGGGTAAATAACTACAGTATATTACACCCAAGGTTTTTTTACTGTACATACTCTCTGCATGCTCCACTACATGAGTAGTACTACATGCACTTACAATACATTTCCTTACAAATGCACACACATAAATTACATTTGAATAATTAAATTTCTAGATGACTGTTAATTTTATCACTATCAATCAATATCAGTCTTCCTTTTTCCTGAGAGCTTGAAAGTCCAGAGCATTAACAAATTTGGGAAATTCCTTTAAATACTTTTTCAATAGCACAGATTTCTGCACTGGCCAATTATCATCTCACTGGCCAAATGTCATCTCTATTAACACTATTTATCAAGATTTGCCTAATATTTTTCACCTCACTGCACACGAAAGTTATATGATCAATTGTCTGAGGGCTACTGTTACAGGAACACTCGGACTAACATGTAATTTTAAGTATGTATAAGTACGAAGCAATATTTCCATGTCCAGTCAGTATTGTAGTCATATTTGGTGTTAAGTTGATTTTGGAACGTAATCTGTCTGCAACTGTTGGAAAGAATTCCTTTGCACGTGTGCCTTTTGAAGTTTGTTTCCATTTTTGCTGCCATTCATGAATTGATTCTTCTCTGAGATTTTTCTTTAATGTAGAGATGGGTATTCTATCAAAACAGATTTCATTTAATTTTGCAGCCTCCTTTGCAATTTTATCAGCTAGTTCAATGCCTTCAACACCTATATGTGCCTTAACCCATTCAAATTTTATTCTCCAATTATTTCTTTTTATAGTAGCTGTAGTCTTTCTTATATTCTCAATCAGTTGGTTATGATTTCTGAAGTCCGCAATGGAGTCAATTGCTATCTTACTATCTGTGTAAATAATTGCTTTCTTATCTTCGTCATCCTCTGCCCTAGTAGTTACTAAGAATTCCAGAGATTTTAACATGGCTAATTGATCCGCCTGATTATTCGAACAGTTGCCTTGCAGTTTAAACTTCAATTGGTCTATTAATTCATGAGATCAGTATATAGCTATGCCAGCTCCCACTCCTTCTTCACTTTTGCTTCCATCTGTGTAAATTTTCCATGGGATATATTCATTTAATGCTATTCTTGGATCTTCGATACCAGGAAACTTGGCTGGGTGGAGCCACCTCATAGGTTTTTCTTGGTGATCAATGACATAATTCATAGTTGTTTTGCCTGATTTGATATTGTATAGAGTAACAACCTCTCTTGCCTTGATATCTATAGGAGTAATGATACACAGTGCCTCATGAGATACAGTGCAGTACGATCTTGCTATCCTCGATAGAGTAAGTCTTTGCACTCTCACGTATTTAATCAGATTACATTTCTTTTCTACGGATTCTATTCAAGGTATTGACGCGGATAGATCTGTTAACATAATACAATAGGCATGATACCGGGCACCAGAACCCCTACAGTCACAGGTTCATGAGGGATTTCTCTAGCAACAACTACTGACGTATTGGCGTTTGTTCCTTCCATTAACTACGGGCAAGAGCCAGTTAGGCTTAAGTCAGTTTCGGCTTTATGGTCTCAAGGTTCTTTATATGTCACCATTCTCCCATACCAATGCCAAGGATCACCCGATCACAAGCAAAAATAAAGAGTATACCTGATTGAAAATCAATAAACTTCATTATTCAGAAATGATCAGCAAAATTATCCGCACTGCCATACAATTTGCATCCGCCAAGGCAACTTAGCGCATATCCGCATCCGTGCAGGGTTCTAGCTGTGGGTAATATCGAGTACAGTAATAAGTTTAAAAGTCTGAGAATATATGTAAGTAGATTATTGAACATCATCTTATGGCAATGACAACCTATGTTAACTGAGAGAAAATCAAGAATTAGTCATGTCCATGATGAGATTCTGCCAGCTGAAAGGAGGGAACTACAGTAGTATTTGGAGAAGTAACAAATTAGAAAGTCATCATAAAATTAACCTTATAACATTCCTATGAATTCATGTAGTAAAACAATACAATAAACTTCACTCAGAGTAATAATTATTGTGTATTTGACAGTAAGCCAAAGAAAGAAAGAAAGAAAGAAAGAAAGAAAGAAAGAAAGAAAGAAAGAAAGAAAGAAAGAAAGAAAGAACAAACTCCAGATACTATTTCAATGTATTGTTCTACATTACGGACTGACAGCCTTCCCACATGAGATCATTTTAAATACCCCCATGGCGAATTACGTAAGTGGTGCTCTTCTCGTTCACAACGGATGCCACAATACTAGGAAGTTGAACACTGAAAGCAAACGTCTCGCGGCACGCGGCCTCAATCCACGACCTTGCCACTTCTTCCTTCTTGTGACGTATCCGTGACAATATTCAACACAGGAACACAGCGTACAGTTCAATACAAATAACCGCGTAACGATCATGAAACAGCTGCTAACCATCACTGAATACTAGCGATTCACGGGAATACCTAATCGTCAGTCACGCGCGAACTTAACATATATTATCTACACAGCGCGATAGACAACGGTGTACCTGAAATTTGACAGGACTGAGGGTCTTCAAAGGGATATAAATTCACCTGCTGAAAAACAAGAAAGAAGTGGGATCTTACTCCTCCCTCGTCCAACCTAAAAGCGGATTTGTCTCGTTTCCTGGTTAATTCGACGCAAATATTGAGATGATACTCTTACCTTTAAAAATACTGAGGTTTTCTTCTCAGTCTTAAGCCCGATATAATATGCATTTCAGCAACACAGATTATGATCGACATCACTCCCTACTGCACACACAAGTTTATTTCTCACGAGGCCTCAAGCTCTTTATATAAAACGAGAAGAAAAAGCATCCGCGAAAAGTAATAACATCATTGCATCGCTGATCAACTTCTAGTATTACATGATAATCTCATTCTATGCCAATAGTCGTAAGTTAAATTGAGCATGTTTCAAACTGTAGCTTTATTTTTTACCTCTCCAATCAGAATTTCCGAATTAACAACAAAGTTAATTTATTCTTTCTTGACCCTTTTTACCAACTATCTAGAGTGGGTAATAATAAATACAAAGAACAGTTTTACGGTCGAATGCCCTTCCAGACGCCAAACCGATGTTGGAGAACGAATCCAATATTACGTGTTTAATGTGATGGCTGGTAGTGTGATGTGTTGCAGGTAAATGAAGATGCGTATTAACACGATCTCAAACATCCATCCT